>NC_136064.1:152030911-152726656 GCF_964261635.1 Lissotriton helveticus | reverse complement strand
TCCCCACTTTTCAGCTGGAGGAGACACGTGTTAACCTGGCACCATTGGCGTGGGTCTCCCTTCCATTTTTTGCTGTTGCCTCATATATATTTGCTGGTATTAGTTGCTTTGTGCACTGTGCCACTGCTATTCAGTGCCACAGTGCAAATGCTTCCTATTGTAAATTGATGTATGAATCAGTGGTTCCATGTTTGGCTATTTGGTTTACTTGTCAGACCCTAGTCTAGTGCACTGAGTGTGCCAGGGTGTGTAATCCAAATGCTGCTGGTGGGCCTGCAGCACTGGTTGTGCCACCCACAGAAGCAGCCTTGTAAAATGTGTTTAAGGTCTGCCATTGCAGAGCCTGCGTGCGGTCATGCTGACTGGCAAGTGCACCCACTTCCCAGTCCTTAAACCTTCCTTTTCTTCATATCAGTCACCCCTATGGTAGGCCCAAGGGCAGAGTGCATTGTAAGTATTAGGTAGGACAAGTCCTGATCTGTGTGGCATGTCCTAATAGTGAATTACAGCCATTTTGTTTTTCACTATTGCAAGCCTACCTCTTCTCCATAGGCCAGAATGGGCTGTTAGAGTTATTACAGTTTATAATCCTCACAGGCTCATAGACCATGGTAGAAATTCGAGTTTAGAATGCCTGAACTGAGAATAATACAGTACATATTTTAGTAAAGTTTATTTTAATATTCTGTGTTTGCAAATACCACTTTTAGAAAGTAGGTATTTTCTTGTCTAACCATTCAAACCTGCCTCTGCTAGGTTGTGTATTCCCATGTCTGGTTTTGAAAGTGACAGGGCTGGGGAATTCCAGGAGACAGGCTGAGTCACCCAGTGGTGAATAGAGAGATCTGTATCTAGATAGGAGGGAGGAGTTGCACCTGAACTATGAATAGGGCTGTGCCTGCCTTGCACAATGCTGGCTCCAACCCCTGGGGAGCAGCTGTTGTCTCTGCCCTGCACACTGAAAGAAGAGAAGGAGTCCTGTAAACAAAGTGCTCCAGGACTGTACTTGCCTTCCACAATGCTGTCTCCACCTCCTGTGGGGAGTCTGAAGTGCATGCCCTGCACTGTGAAAGGAAAGGAGAAGTCTGGTAAACAGAGTGCTTCAGAACTGGTTTGGACTGGGCAAAGGCCCCTTTCCCCTCGGAGAAAAAAGGATTTCTGGGTATAGATATTGGGACCCTGATCCCATGAAATTTGATCACTTTGGGCTACAAGAAGAAACCTTGATTGAGAAGAGGAACCTGAAGAAACTGAGGAGAGACTATTCCGAAGCTGAAGTGCTGCTTGGGGGATTGGCCTGCAGTGGTTGCCTTACTGCCAAAGGAAGGAGAAAGTAACTTTGTGTACTTTGCTTTCAACTTGTGAAGGATCTCCAAGGGCTTGGAAAAGAGCTTGCCTCCTGCTGAAGTCTCATTGACAACAGACTTCACCCCCAGCTCCCAGAGTTCTTGTGGAAGTGCCTGCTGCTGTTTTGGGCCTTCTGAGGAAATGCGTATCGCAAGGAGCTGGAAGAGCGACTCAACGAGATGAAACATGTCACCCTCACTGTGCTTCCCGGCGCTACTCCGAAGGAGGGTGTCACCGCTGGAACTGTCGCACTGCACCGCATCAGAGAGAAGCGTGTCGCAACAAAGAGGAAGCGTGTCACCATTGCTGCTGCTGCCGTTGAAACTCCCGAAGAAGGAGGGTGTCGCTGCTGGAGCTGTCGCACTGCACCACTTCAGGAGAAGAATCTCGCAACGAGGTCAGAGCATGTCGCCGTCGCTGTGCCTGCCGTCACAATTCCAAAGCAGAAGGGTGTCGCCGATGGAACTGCCGACTAAGAGCACCTCGCATCCCCGAGAAGCGCGCCGCCGCCAGAGCTGCTGGCATCACATCTTGAATGTCGCCGCTGTAGTTGTCGCATCGAGCGGAAGCTTCACGCATCGTGGAGGAGAGCGTCGCCGCTGGAGCTGTTGCCATCGCATCGTAAGGGTGTCGCCGTTGCAGTCCACGCATCGAACCGAGAGTTTCTCGAATCCCCTAGAAGCGTGCCGCATCTGGAAGATCTTAACGTCTTTATTTCTTTGTATCTGAACTTTGCTGCATTTCCCATCGCTGCGACATTGCAACATGGAAGCGCAACGCAACCTAAGGTACATTGACGCAGAGTTTCGCATTTAAGAACTGAACTGAACTAAGCTTTAATCTACCTTCTTAAAGTAATCGTAGTGTTTATTTTTGTCGTTTACAGTCTTATGGTAATCTAAAGTCTTCTTATTTTTTATATAAAACTTGTGTGGTGTCCATTTGTAGTGTTGTCACTGGGCTACTGTATGTGGTGACAACTGCTTAACTTATAACGCCTCTGTAATAGGCCTTGACTGCTCGCGCCACGCTGCCTAGAGGGGTTATTTTAGGAGTGTAATTTCCTTGTCCTGACTAGAGGAGAGGGTCCCTATTTGTCACAAATACCTACCTGTGCCAAACTAGAGACCCCCAAATCTAAAACACAATATTTCCAGGTGGAGATGAAATCTACCCATTTGATCGACTGTTCACTGTCTTTGGTTGCACGTGTTTAAGAGTACACTTTAGGTCTCCTTGTTAACAATATTGTTGCCTCTTGCATGGTAATTCTCAAAGAAAGCACATTGATGGCTGGACCACTGCGTCCCCAGATGATATCTGTGTGACATGAGATTTGTAGTTTTGAGTCTGTGAGTCCCTGTCTTTCACCCTTGTGGGGCAGTGGCAAGAGTAGCATTGAGGTATGTAGTAACTGACTTGTTTTCAGTAAATCATGTTGCATGGCCCAGATAAGAGGAGCCACTTTAAATTTGGGAAATCCTTAAAAACCTGGGTCCTTGGTGATTATCACAATCTATAATTCTGTCTATCTTAGTTTCTGTGTGCTCTTCTTCTTGTCCTCTTTCTTTCTAGGAGCTTCTGCAAGTTCCTATATTGATTCTGGGGATCACTGCTGCAGCTCACAAATCAGCATTTATCATCATCATTGTGGAGTGCTATATCAACATAGTAATCATTAAGAAAGATACATTTTGAATGCCAGAATTTTGCAAGCTCTTTATGTATTTTTGGAACCTTCACCTGTGCTGCCATGGCTTACATTTCTGCCACTTCAAATGTACCTGTTCTTGTCTGGTCTTGGAAAGTAATGCCAGGCTTGGCTAATATGTCGAGATGGTGTCCACCTGATTTGTCAGTGGTTCTGTTGAGGTTTTCTCTTTTGTCTTCTTGTCCCTGGGCATGAGGTTGAGCGCTCCTTACAGTCTTCAGCTGTTTTTACCTGTCTTGTTTCAGTCCTCACTCACCTTGCATGCTCTCATGTTCTCCTGTCTCCCTACTGTACTTTTGTGGAGCTGATAGAAGTTGTTCTCTGGATGCCCTTCCCTTACTTGGCTTTCTGTTACGTTGGACGCTCTAATTGTGGTGTTGGGTGTTCCTTATTAGTCAATAGGCTGTTGTCACTCTAGTCCTGTACCTCCCAATAGGGCTTTAGGGTTAGGGTGGGTTTTGGAGTTAGATGGGATTATTTCAATTTAGCATTGTCTCCACTTTGCCTTATTCTAATTGCACTCTGCCTTACTCTTACTGGGTGGTGCCATTTGTCACCGCATCTTGCCATTTTTTTTCTTTGCTTCAGCATTAGTCTCACTGTACTATGTCTCGTTTTTCCACATTCTTCCTGTTTTTTGTCACTGCTTTTCCTTTGTCTCTGTTTTTGCTCTGTTTTCACTGCTGTTTCTTACATTTCTCCAGCCCTGTGTCTTCCAATCGTTTCTCCCTTCCCACTTTGCACCTGACCTTATTCCTGCCTACCTGATCTCCAACCTATCCACTCTCCCACTTCCGGCCTCCTGCTCCCACTCTGTCCCATTGACCGTCCACTACTTTATCACCTCCCAGGACCTCTTTTGATTGGTGCCGCAGCCGACATGCATACTTTGTGCAATGCTGGTGTGTCAAAGGGATGCCAAAGACATCTGCACCTCACCTATACCCAGTGCCTAAAACCCTGGTTCTTCCCGCTCCCACTGCTACCCAGGAGCAACCCTCCATGCTCTTAACTCTAGCAGCCAATCACCATTCTGCACCACACCTCCTGACACCAAAAGGGTGTCCTCCGCTGCCACCTGTAAATTCTCATCCTTCTTGCTCCAAAAGCAGTCCTCATCCCCAACTCTCACCCTTGCACGTACCAGCTACCATTCACACAACAATGTGCACTCTCATGCATGTTCCTCAACACAGGCTCATTCACCAAACAACACTGAGATCAGGGGCCTGCAGCACAGCCACACCCCAGACCTGCTGTTCCTCATGAAAACCTGGCTGAACCCGGCATCTGCCCAGACATCGCTACAGCCATTCCCATAAGCCGCTCTATCTCCAGGGTCCAGTCAGGCTAATTTGCTAGACCTTAACTTACACCTGGATAGCTTGGCTTAGAGCAGTCAGGCTTAAACAAAGGAACAAGTATAAAGGTTTTAGAAGTTCCAAAACGATAGAATAAAAAAGTCACGCAACACAAAACAAATCTGAATTGTTGTTAATACAAATCATCCCTATGCTTTGAAAAGGATGCAGCAGGCACCGCTAAATGGCCTGCTGGGCAGCACTCCATAATTTCCTTATAGAGGAGGCCCCAGTCTTGGGGGTTTTAGAGCAAAACAGGGCATTGATGAGATCAAGGTAGGTACTGCAAAACCAGTGGCACTGGGGTGCCCAGGTGAGAAGTCACAGAGCACAAGCATTGGGGGTTAGGCAAGCACATGGGGGGGGCAAGGCAACAGTAACCAAATACCAACAGTGGAACCAGGGCGGCTGGATGCTGGGTGCTAATCAGCATTGTGTGCTAATGCAAGTGAAGGGTAATCTCATCACACAAAGAGGCTGCAGGCACGGACCAGGAGGCTGGAAGAAGGTGACCAACAGCTGGGCATGTAAGTAGAGGTGTTATTGGATGCCTGGACACCATCAGCTTGGCTCCCCAGTGGCATGGGCTGAGGATGCATGAGTGCTTTTAGACGTGGGAACTTCTTTACCAGAGCTGGTTACGGTCATGGGGACCCTTCAAGACGAGGCTGCAGGCGTCTTTGTTGGAGTCCAGGAGAGGTTAGCCACTGCTGGTGTCGAGATCAGGATCACTGGGGGACTTCGCTGGACAGATGAGCCAATCAGACTCAGAGTGTGCGCCAGGCGCTGGTTGGACAGGAGTGGCAGGATCTGGACTCCTTTGAGTCGGTTTCTTGTGTACAGAACCGCTGTCTTTAAGAGGTCTGGTCTATGTTGAGGTACAGGTAGTCTTCCTCTGGTTTCTGGAAGTCGCTGGCTGCAGGATAGGCATTGTCTTCTTGCAGAGTCTTTAAAGCTGTAGACAGGCCGGTAGGGCGAGGGAAAAACCAGTAGTCGTCTTCCATCTTTGCTGCACACAAAGCTGGAAGATGACTACTTCTGCTAAGGTCACAATAATCTGAGGACCAAGGTTCAGGGATGCCCCTAAATACTAAAGGCACTGGCAAATAGTAGTCAATGAGCTACTTACATTGAGGGTGACTACACCCTTTGTATGTCTCCTCCCTTTGGGGAGGGGGCATCCCGTAACCTAATTGGTTATTAAATATGAAGCATTTTTTAAGGAGGGGGTCCCCCCGGTCCGGGACACCTTAGGGGTGGTCCTGGCAGAGAGGGGACACATCTTTCCTGCCTACTAATTTTCCCGCTGACCTTGCTGCCAAAAGTGGGGCGGCCATCTCCACTAGCTAGAGCGCTGCTCGCTAGCATAACAAAGGGCAGGACGTTTTTGATGCTCATCGCCCTAAATGCTGTTCCTGCTTGGGGCTATGTGAGAAGCACCTTCACCTCAAACAGGCTTTGTCCTTGACCCACGACAACATAATGGCTCCCACCTCAGCCATCAGGATAGTTATACACGGCTATTAGCACAAGCACAAGGCCGAGTCCTCTATTATCTTCGAGGACATCATCAGTCGCTTTATTTCCGGGGACCAGTCAGGCTTATTTGCTAAAACTTAACACAAACCTGGATAGCTTGTCTTCGAGCAGTCAGGCCTAAACAAAGGAATAAGTGTAACATTTTTAGAAGTACCAAAACTACAGAATAAGAAAGTCACACAATACGAAACAAATACAACACTGGTTTATAAAAATGTATATTGCTATTATTTTTTTTAATGAAAAAGTCAGACACATGTCTGAGTATGGTAGGCTGGTGCAGACCAGTCAGCTGTACACTAGGGAGATGGTTGTTTTCAGGGGCAATCTCTGAAATATCTTCTGAGTGCATTTTATAATAACTCTAGGACTGGCATCAGTGTGGTTTATTATGCAGAGAAGCTTGAAACCACATTTCTTAGCATTCAGTACCGCCACCATGGAGCTGTGGCGTTCATAACAAACTCCTACCCAATGCACTCGATATGGCTTCACTGCACTTACACTGTCTAAGTATGGACTTAGCTGCATGAGCAATATGCCCCTACAGTATCTATGCCCTAATCTGTGGTATAGTGCACACTACCTTAGGGCTGTAAGGCCTGCTAGAGGCTTACTTACCTATTCCACAGGCCATGTTTGCAGGCATGGCACACAGGGATGTCTGCCATGTAGACTCTTGAGTTTTTTCTGTTCCAAAATACAAAGTCTGAAATGGTAGTGTAAATGTGTTAGGTGAGGGGTCTCCTAGAGTGTTATAATACATGCTGCAGCGCTCAGAGACCCTCTCTGGTCACAAGGCCCTTGATACCGGGGTACCTTTTACAAGGGACTTTTATGTGAGACAGAGGTGTGCCAATTGTGAAAACAAAGGTGCGGTTTTGTGAAAGAACACAGTCACTGAGAACCTGATTGGCAGGGACCCAGAGTGCATTCAGTCAAAGTGCATCAGAAATCAGGCAAAAAGTGGGGAGTAACCGTACAAAAAGGGACTCTTTAGTACACAGGACACGCGTGTCAGCCAGACCTCTTACTCCTGGAATGCCTGGTACCTCATCTGTTGTAACAACAGAGTGCCTCTCAGACCATGGATCAGTGATTATTTAATTTGTGGAGAACTCCAAAAGTTATCTCCACTTTTAGACCTGGCATCTTTGGCGTGAGTCTCCCTTCCATTTTTGATGGATTGCCTCCTCTGTTTTGATATGTTTTTGCTGGTTTTATGCTTTGGGCACTGTGCCACAGCTAATCCATGCCACAATGGAGAATTGTAGCTCACCGATTAGAGCGGCAGACCCTGAGGCTAAGGTCTGGCCCAGGACCAGGGTTCAAATTCCGACACGGCAGGGTCTTGGGCTCAATGTCCACGGACTCTATAATTCTCGCCTAGGTGCCTACTCTAATCATGGGTCCCACTCTGCTACTCTGGGCAATAGCTTGCTTAATCTCTACAACGGCCCCGAAAGCGCTGGGATGCCTGGCCTCAACTTGGAGGTGCCCAGTAAGGGGGCATCTCACAGGGAAAGCCAGGAAGGGTTCCGCAGCGGTATACAGCGCCAAGATACCTTTCAGGTGATAGTGCGCTTTACAAGTATACACACATTTACATTTACAGTGCAAGTGCTCCCTATGTTAAATTGATATACTAATTGGATTCCATAATTGGGTTATTTGATTTATATCAGTCCCTAGTACAGTGCATCATGTGTGCCCAGGGATTGTAAATCAAATGCTGCTGGTGGGCTTACAGCACTGGTTGTGCCACCCACAGAAGCAGCTTGTAAAATGTGTCTCACGCCTGCCATTGCAGAACCTGCGTGCAGTCTAGCACTGACATGTCGACTTGGCCAAGTGTACCCACCTGCCAGTCCCTAAACCTTCCCATTGCTTCATATTAGACACCCCTCTGGTAGGCCCAAAGGTAGGGTGCATTGTAAGTATAAGGTAGGACATACTCTGATGTGTGTAGCATGTTCTATTAGTGAATTACAGCCATTTTCTTTTTTCACTATTGACGGCTACCTGTTCTCATAGGCCAGAATGGGCAGTTAGATTATTACATTCTTATATTCCTAACTGACTCAGGGAACATGGTAGACATTAGAGTTTAGTATGCCTGAACTCAGAATAATAAAATACGTCTTTTAGTAAAGTTGGTTTTAATATGCTGTGTTTGAAAATACCACGTTTAGAAAGTAGGTATTTTCTTGCCTAACTATCCAGACCTGTCTTTGCTGGGTTGTGTATTCCTTGTCTGGGTTCGTGAGTGACAGGGCTGGGGAATTCCAGGAGACAGGCTAGGGGCAGCCTGGTGGTGAATAGAGATACCTGCATCTAGATGGGAGGAAGGAGTTGCACCTGGGACCTGAATAGGGCTGGGCCTTCCCTCTACAATGCTGGCTCCACCCCCTGTGGCTTGTCTGATGTCTCTGCCGTGCACTGTGAAAGGAGAGGAGGAATCATGTCAACAGAGTGCTCCAGAGCTGTTTCTTCCCTCCCCTGTGCTGCTCCACCTCCTGTAGGGCGGCTGATGGCTCTGCCCTGCACAGTGACAGGAAGAAGAGAGTCATGGAAACAAAGTGCTCAGGAACTGGTTTGAACTAGGCAGAGGCCTCTCTGCCATCAGAGAACAAAGGATTGTGGGGTAGAAATATTGGGACCCTGATCCCAAGAAATTAGATCACTTCTTGACAAGAAACCTTTCTGCCAAGGAGAAGAACCAAGGAAGCTTCAGGAGTTTGGACTGCCCCTCTGCCAGTGTGTTGTTTGCTGGGTTAGCCTGCAGTGGTTGCATCATTGCCAAGGGAAAGGAGAAAGAACTTTGTAAGGACTTTCATTTACAGAATTCTCCAAGGGCTTGAACTGTGCTTGCCTCCTGCTGAAGTCTCAGGGACAAAAGACTTCACCTCCAGCTCCCTCCTGAATTTCCTTACTGGGAATACTGACTCCAGACACTTGCGTGCGGCTGCGAGCTGGAAGCGCGACGCATAGAGAAGAAGCGTGTCGCCGCCGCAGCTAAAATCATCGCAACACCGGAGAAGTGAGCCTTTGTCGCATCTCCCTGGAAGCGTGTGTTTATCGAAGCTGCCTGCCGTCGCATCACCGGAGAAGCGTGACGCCATCGTGAGAGTCGCCATTGCATCACCAGAGAAGCGTGTCACAGGGCCTGTCGCGGCTTCAAAGTACAGATTTGTCGCAAGGCTGCCAGGGCAACATCGCATCGTCATCGCATCGCCGCATCAAGGGCGCCATCTTCTCGCATCGCAACCGGATCATCGCATCGCATCAAGGCGCCATCTTGCGCACCGCTACGGGCCCGCAAGCCGAGAATCTACGCATCACCTCCGCACCGGTAAGGCTCACGACGAGTCCCCTACTCAGCGCAAGCATTGAGAAAGGGCGCAACAATTCCGCCTGGTCACAAAACCGACGCATCGCCCCCTTTGTGAGCCTTTTGTTCCCTTTGCGTTATGAATCCGGGTACTTTGTTGAGAACTTTGTCGCATTTACCATCAACTTGAACTAAGAGACTTTAATCATCTTTTAAGTAATCCTAAGTGTAGTATTGTGGATTTTTGTCGTTTGTGGTCTTGTGTTTAAGTCTATTTAAAGAATACTTATTTTGATAAAACCTGTGTTGTGTCCATCTGTAGTGTTATCACTGTATTACTGTGTATATTCACAAATGCTTAACACACTGCCTTTTGAGATAAGCCTGTCTGCTTGTGCCAAGCTACCAAGGGGGTGGGAAGGGGTTATTAAGGAGTGTAATCCCCTTACCCTGACTTAGAAGTAAGGGTCCCTATTTGGACAAATGTGAATACCATTGCTAACTAGAGACCCCCAGATCTAACATCCACTAATGTACAGTTAATGTTCTTTAATTACTCAGGACATTTTTTATGAAACAAATTGCAAGTGTGTTCCCTATCTTTCATGAGATGTGTTCAACTCACGTATTTAGAACATAATCATTACTCGTAAAGCAGGTAAGTTGACTGTGTCAAACATTTATCTTTGAATGAAGCAACAAAATAGGACAATAAAATGCATAACTACGTTTTAGACCAAATAAATACATTAATTAGGTTAGAACATGAATCAGCATCTCACAACAAAATTCATTGGTGCTTTATACACAGTAGGCTTACCAGACAATGTTCAAATTACAACAGAAAAGCACCCTATACAATGAATAAGCCCTATTGAGCTACTGTGTCATTTATTCTACAAAGTGACTCGTTTGCCCTAATATGATTCAAAGTCGGAACGTTTCTGCTTTTTGTCCTCGATCTTGCACTAAAGCGGGGTCCTGGATGAGGTCAGAGTGAAGATATCAATGTTCCAGACTAATCCATCTTAGTTGTGCTTAGATATTTGGGGCCTCATTTATGAAAAGTGACTCATCGCTGTGTGAAATCAGCGATGCGTCACTTCTCAGCGCGCACTCCTTGCGACATTCCTGATGCATCATATTTAATGTATGACGCATCATGTCGCAAGGAGTTACAGATACGTCAGTATTTCTGATGAATCTGTAAGTGCAAAAGTGATGCATTGCTGGAGTGTGTCACAAAAGTGACGCAACTCCAGCAATGCGTCCTTTCACATGGAAGGGCCTGCGTCAGTCTTACGCCTGCTGTGAGGCAGGCGCAAGATTTTGACGCAACGCCGTCCTAAAAGTAACACAGTGAAATCTCATAGATTTCACTGCATTACTTTTATGACTCTTCCTTGCGTCAATATACCCCCCCTGCATACATTATACCTGGTGCAGGTATAATGTGGCGCAGGGGTTTACAAAGTGACACATCTACCTAAATGCGTCACTTTGTAAATATGGCGCAACAGGGCGCATTTTTTACGCCACTGGTGCGTCACAAAAAGTGACGCACCGGCGGCGTAAAAGTGACGCACAGCCTCATGAATGAGGCCCCCGGTGTTTTTATGCAATGTTTCAATATGATGACTCTTGGCCTCAGAAGATGTGTGCCGACGCATTTCGACCTTCGTGATTGGACCTGGGGAACTATTTGATAGAAGGTCTACCTCAGGGCTGGGGGAACTTGTGTAGGTCACTGCATTTACACAAAGAGGTACATACAGGTATTGAACTGCTTCAAAAGTACTGTGTTTGCTGATGTTATTGTTCCAATTGTATAACAAATACTGATAATGTACCTGATAGGTTCCTAATCGTGTAGGATATGTTTACAGCTTCATTGTTCGTCTCCCGCAGGATCAGGACTGGCATCTCCTGTAATCGATGTGGTGGCTTCTGCAGAGTCCGGCTGCTTCACTGTCTTCAGTTCCTGGATGGAGGGACTTGTGTGGTGGCGGATGCCATGAATCGGCACCGGTAGCCTGACTCTTGCCTGACATCCAGATGGAAACCATTGTGATCATGGAGGCGTGGGACTCAGAGTCTTGCCTCGTCCTGGAAACCGGATGGCTCGTGTTGAGTTCTGTCCATACCCAGTTGTGTCTGCTGGAAGCCTGACTCTTGTCAGTCTTCCAGGTGGACGCCAGGGCTGTCATGGGGACGGGGGAACCAATTGTGCTAAAAGGCTTGCCTTCTCTGGACTCGCTGAGTTGAAATTATGTTCATGCCCTCGTCTTTTTTGCAGGGAGCTTGATTGCACACAGGATCAGTGTGCTGCGCAAAATATGCCTCTTTATTAAAGGAACATATCTTGACCCCTGGGGGTGTGTCGCGATGGGGTGGTTAAAGGTAATGTTGCTCTACTGTAGAAGTCAATAAAAGATGTTTATATGCAGTGCTTGATCTCACATATTTCATTTTGGTCATTTCTAGTAGTTCCCAAGCATAACATCATTTTTGCCTCAAACTTGCATTTCTTTTTAAAGCGAATACTGGTGTTTCTCTGAATTCCTCTAGACCTCTTATTGTCTGCCAGTTCTTTTTTCATGATTTTTTTGACTTTTTGGATGATTCCTGAGAAGGTTGTGACGCAGATCAGTTGCGTGTATTTTTTTGCTTCTTTTGGTATCAATAGGGTTTCCGAGGAGTGTACCAAGCCCGCTTCTCCAATTTTCTTGGGGAGTTTCTTTGGACCAGTTTCTCTAGGGGGATCTTGGCATTAAAAAATAGTCTTCCTTTATTGCAGTTATTAAGAACTGTTTGTATGGTAGATTTTGCCATAAGTTTCTTTGATGGAAGCTTGAGAAATGCAGGAATGTGTTCCTGTCAGTTTGTTTTCTGTATAGAGTGGTATGTATAGTTCCATCTTCATGCTTGACGAGGAGGCAGAGAAAGATGATCTGCTCCTTGCTTAAACTAAGCGAGAACTGGATGTCCGGGTTCCTTAGGTTTAACCAGTTTTGGAATTCTTGCAACATTTCTGATGAACCCTTCCATAGAAAAAACACGTTATCTATGTTACAACACCAGATCTTTAAGTGGCCGTCTCCATTTGCTTGTTGTTATACGCCCAACGTTCTTCATACAAGGCCAAAAACAATACCGCCATTTCTGGTGCAAAGGGACAACCCATTGCGGTCCCCTTTGTTTTTAGAAATTGTTCCTTGTTGAAGAAATTGTATTTTAGGCATACCTCCGCCATCTCAACTAGGAATTCAGGTGGTATATTATGTGTCCGGGTCCTTTTCTCTAAGAAGTGGTGGGAGCTTCAAGCCCCGATTCCTGTGGAATGTTGGTGTACAGGTTGACTATATCAAGTGTCACCAATGTTTCTGCTTCTTGGTCAAAGGGATGTCCTACTAGGATCGTAATTGCTTGCATTGTATCTCGCTGAAAGCTTGTTGTTGCTTTGACCAGTGGTTTGAGAAAAGTGTTGATATATTTAGCTGGTCTCTCTAGAATGGAATTGACCTCCAAAATTATTGGTCTCCTTGATGGGTTAGTGGCATCATTATGAATCTTCGGAACGACATGCATAAGAGTCTTCCTAGGATTTTCATTGAACAGATATTTTGCTTCTTTTTTAGATATCCAACCTTGTTCTTCTCCTGTCTGTATCAACTTTGACAGTTTACTTTGAATCATTTTGGTCCAGTCAACGTCCGTTTTTCTGTAGTCTCCTTTTTGGATAATTGGTGGGCAATCTCTGCTTCGTACATTCCTCTCTCCATGTGGACAATTGCACCGCCTTTGTCCGCCGTTTTTATTATGATTTTATGATTCTTCATCAACTTGTCCAGAGCTGTCTTTTCATTTTTAGTCATATTCCACTCGATGTAATTATGCTTTCTGTCTCTGGCATCTAGATCTCTCATGACATTCTTTTCAAAGATTAGAAGTTCCATCAGCGTGCTGGAGGTGGGTGGAAAACTTTTGACTGTACGTTTAGACCTGAATAGTTCCTTTCTGGGGCGGTCTCTCTTTCCTTGTATGCCCTGCATGAGTAAACTAACAAGAACCCCGGAATGTATAGCCGCACAAGTTTATTTTCCTGCCACCAGTAACCATAGACGTCCACGTAGAGCTCACGGGACCATTCCGGCATACGCAAGTATCCATTCACCATTGACTGATACTTTCCACATTGTGTAAGATAAAAAGGAATCATTGCCTGCTGCACTTGGTATAAAAAGTTCACACAAGCACAGTGTCTGGATGTTCACCTATATAATGAAGTCCACAGAGGTTGGATCAAAGCCCCACCTTCCTCCAAATGTAATCCACAGATAAAACAAAGATCAAAAGACCAAACACAAAAGGACACTGATCCACCCAAGCGGTGGTTATGCCTACACGATTAGGAATCTATCAGGTACATTATCAGTATGTGTTATACAATAGGAACAATAACATCAGCAAATACAGTAGTTTTGAAGTAGTTTGATAACTGTTTGTACCCCTTCTTGTATTTGCAGTGTCCTACACAAGTTCCCACAGCCCTGAGGAAGACCTTCTATCAAAATAGTTCTACAGGTCCAATCACCAAGGTCAAAACGTGTCGGCACACATCTTCTGAGGTCAAGAGTCATCCTGTTGATACATTGCGAAAAAAAAAAATATCTAAGCACAACTAAGATGGATTAGTCTGGAACATTGATATCTTCCCTCTGACCTCATCCAGGAGCCCGCTTTAGTGCAAGATCGAGGACAAAAATCAGAAACGTTCCGACTTTGAATCATATTAGGGCAAATGAGTCACTTCGTAGAATAAATGACACAGTAGTCCGAAAGGGCATATCCATTGTATAGGGTGCTTTTGTCTTGTAATTTGAACATTGTCTGGTAAGTCTATTGTGTAGAATGGACCAATGAATTTTGTTGTGAGATGCTGATTCATGTTCTAACCTAATTAATGTATTTATTTGGAATAAGAAAAACCAAAGGTGGTGATGGACGGAGCGTTGACAATACAAACACTCACCTCCAGTCAACTGATCTGGGTTTAATCCATCACCGTTCTTTAGCTCACTCCGCCACCCCAGTTCAGACATGGCCATATGCAAATCAGTCTGACCCTGTGCCTCATGGGAACAGTCCAGCCCAAACTGCCAAGCCATGTCTTCCCTGGACCGGAATCAAGCATCCAAGGACCGGTTTCTGGCATTCCAGCCGTCTTCAGCCGGGCTTGCTTGACTCCAGTGGCAAAGTGAGCAAGGAACTCACGTCTGAGCATACCCTGCCACACTTAGGGAGAACAAAGAAAAACCAAAGATGGTGATGTGTAGAATGAACCAATGAATTTTGTTGTGAGATACTGATTTATGTTTTGTCTTAATTAATGTATTGATTTGGACTAAAACATAGTTATGTATGTTATTGCCCTATTTCGTTGCTTAATTCAAAGATAAATGTTTGACACAGTCAACTTACCTGCTTTACGAGTAAGGATTATGTTCTAAATACGTGAGTTGCATACATCTCATGAAAAATGGGGAACACATTTGCAATTTGTATTAATTGAAGTAAATAAACTGTACATTAGTGGATATAATTTTGGTGCACTCCACAAATAAAATAATCACTGATCCATGGTCTGAGAGGCACTCTGTTGTTACAATTTATCTTTGAATCCAGACTCTTCAGTCCTAAACTGAATCACTTCCCTATAAGAGATGGTACCTCATCTGTGGCATACCAAAAGGTTTGTTTTGCAGCCCAACTCTCTTGAACGCATACCTGATACCTCAGGACAGGATCATCCACTCCCAAGACATTAATGTCTTCTCATACGCTGATGGCACATAACTTATATACTCCCTTTTTGATAACGCTCCCAACTCACGGAACAATTGCTCTGACTGCATGATCGAAGTTGACAACTGGATGAAGTCCAGTTCTTTCAAACTCTCACAGACAAGACAGAAGTTGTGATCTATGAAAATAACTTTTTGACATCTGACTCCACCTGGTGTCTGGCGAACTAGGACCCACACCAGGAACCTCAGGATCATCTCAGAAAGCAAACTGGCCATGAACAGGGCAAGTCAAGGCCATTACAGCATTGTGTTTCCAAAAATGCTGAGGAAATCTTCAAATGGCTCCTGAGCAACACCCGCAAGTCTGTTAGACACACCCTTGTCACAAGCAAGCTGAACAACAGAAACTACCTCTATGCCAGAATCAACAAGCAACACACCAAAATATTAGAAACCATCCCGAACTCTGCAGCCAGACTTACCCTCAATGCCACATGCAGCACACGCATCACACCACATCTTAAAGAGATCGACTGGCTCCTGATACACAAATGCACATAGTTTAAACTCCTTACCCACACCATCCATTCACTACACTATATAATCCTACCTACCTTAACACTTGCATCTCCTTTCATAAACCTTCCACACAAATCCACTTGGCTGCACTCATGCTCGCACACATCCCATGCATACGGATACACAGTTATGGAGGTTGGGCCTTCGCCTACGTCACTTCTAAAGCCTGAAATGATCTCCCACAAGATATTGGAGCCTCCTTCTCTCTTCTTAGATTCCCCAAGAAGTTGGTGACCTGTGTCATTTGTCAATGAAAATGAAAATGATATTTCGTCCTTTTTAATAGAATCATCCATGGTGAACTCTACATCAACGTTGACTCACAAATATGTAGTTAAACAGGTCTTCATATCAAGGCCCGTTATTGCTGTTATGTAGGTCACAGGTGGCAGGGTGTGTAGCTGGCAGGCTGCCGCTCAGGCAGGAAACTCTTGATCAACCCCACAGATGGATGCCGTGACATTACAACGGTCAAAAGGAGATTACCCCAATAAAGCACACAAGTGGAGGGGGTATGCTTGCTCCTAAAAACCTCATAAATGTCAGATGCCACATGAGTGAGCAACACATGGCCAATCAGAATATAGCACACATAGTAATCATGTGCTCCCCATGCCAGACATCTGGACACATTCACCACTGGCAACATTGTGTCCACTTAAGGTACAGACCCACCTGTGGTAACCATTAGACAACTCATTTATGACTCCAAACGTAGCAACCAACATTACTCACCATATATGGTCTGCCGGAAACCTTTACAACCTACTAAGTTTCCTATATAAGAAGCACTCCTCAGACCCTGTACCTGTAACTGTTCTCCCGGCCATAAAATGTAATTAAACAAACTGTTTCTGTTTAGCCAAACACCTCTTGTCTTCTATTTTGTAAGGGATTTCAAACTCAAGCAACATATTGACGAACCAGATAGGACCTGTCTAGGACCTCCAACCGGACTGCAGCTGAAGGAAGGAGACCCTCCCCAGACAGATTCACAATTTTGCAACAAGACTTGGTGGACAGACATCGCAATTGATTGGAAGTTCCGCTGAATCCTCGGGATAGAGGTGCATTCTGAAGCAGCCATCACAGTGCGTAAGAAACTATATCAGAAGCTCATAGTGCAAAGCATTTGGCACATGGTAAATTAGGGTGAAGCTTGAAAAGATATACTTAGCACCCTGCCACTGACAGGATCGGGCCTTTTATCTATTTTATATATCCTAACTGTATCAGTCGTAATGTGGCCTTGGAGGCGAACCCACAGAAGTTACCTTTTTTTGATAGTTCAGCATGCTAGGAAAGGAGAATTTTGAATAGCTCTTGATAACTCCCAGAACTATATTTTTGTGATAGAGCTATCCTGATTTATTTATTTATTTTTTTTTTTTTAGAGCGCGTAGTCACCCGGAGGTATCCCAGCGCTAGACAATCCTATCTCCTGAGTACAGTGGGACAAGGAAAGGGAACAAGGGAAAAAGGACCAGGAGGGTGGAGCGCAGGAACAAGAAAGGGCCAAGGGTGATTCACTGTGGGAAAAGGTGGGTTTTGAGCTGTTTCCTGAAGCGGAGATATTGCGGTTCGAGGCGGAGGATTCGGGGAAGTGTGTTCCAAAGTCGTGCGGTCTGGACTGAGAAACGCCTTCCTCCGGACCGGGCTCTCTTGAATTTGGGGGCAACAATGAGATTTTCTGTGTCAGAACGAAGGGGTCTTGAAGATTTGTAAGGTGTGATAAACTTCCTGAGAACAGGGGGTCCTTGATTTCGTCGTAGTTTGTAGGCCAGACACAGGGCCTTGAATTTGACCCGCTCTCTTATGGGAAGCCAGTGGAGGAGTTTTAAGGCCGGTTTGGCCGATGCTCTGGCAGGGGTATTTGTGAGAATCCGGGCCGCGGTATTCTGGATTCTCTGAAGTTTGTTCAGAGTCGCCTCTGGGGCGCCCAGGTATATCGCGTTGCTATAATCGAGCCTCGAGATTATTAGGCCTTGAATAAGCAACTTTTGGGAGTTGGTGGGCAGGAGGGGCAGGACTTTCCTCAATGATTTCAGAAGTCCAAAGCAGGTCCCGGCCACTTTCTTTGCCTGCACAGTGAACGAGAGGTCGGTATCAAGCCACACTCCCAGACTCTTTACTTCCTCTCTGGGTTCGGGAAGAGGGCCCAGACAAGCTGGCCAGATGTTCGGGGACAATGTGAACCCTTGTGGGCCAAGGAGCAGAACCTCAGTTTTTGACCCATTTAGTTTTAGGGCAGAGGTGTTCATCCAGAGATGGACCTGCGCCAGGCAATTGAATAGGTCTGCTGGTTGTTGTTTGGGGTGGGATAATGACACCACCAATTGTGTGTCGTCAGCGTAACTGACAACACTCACTCCGAAAGGAATGATGACCTCCTCCAATGTGGACATATAGATATTAAATAATGTGGGGCTCAGGGAGGAGCCCTGAGGCACGCCACATTGGAGGGGAATTTCGGAGGAGCGGGCGTTGTTCTCCCAAATTTGGTAGGTCCGTTGAGCCAGGAAAGAAGTAAGCCAGGCTAATGCGGAGCCTTCTACACCGGCTCCCTTGAGTCTTTTAATAAGGAGTCGGTGGTCGACGGTATCGAAGGCTGCGCTTAGGTCGAGGAGGATCACTGCCACTGATCCTCCTCCGTCCAGTAGCGTTCTGGCCTCCTCAACCGCTGCTAGGAGGGCGGTGTCTGTGCCCTGCCCTGGGCGAAAGCCCGTCTGGGAGCTTTTTAGTATGTTATTAACTTCCAGGAACTGGGAGAGTTTTCTATTAACCAGTTTTTCAGCAATCTTGCTGATTCCTGGGAGTAGGGAGATGGGCCTATAGTTCGCCAGGTTTTCGGGATCGAGGGAAGGTTTTTTTAACAGAGCTTTCACGACCGCCGCCTTCCAGCTTAGGGGTACGACTCCCTGTTGGAGTGAGGTGTTAATCAGGTGGGTCACGGGAGGGATGATCGTAGGGGCAACCTTTTTAAGAATTCGGAGTGGGACGGGATCCTTGGGAGAGCCGCTTTTTATAGATGTTAGCGTGTTTTCCACTTCTTCAGTCGTAACTTGGCCCCAAGAAGAAAGACGGCAGGGTGTTGAAGGTTGCAGGGGATCGTGTTCCTCGCACAGGGTCGCGGAGGGGATGATTGGGCGGAGTAGATACCTCAGTCTCATAGTTTTCTAGCTCAATGGTTTCCCAGTGCTAAGAGGTTTCTCAACACCCTAAGTATCTGGAAGGAGTATGGAAGGTACGCCTAGCTTAAACCCTGGGCGATAAATAGAACCCAGGAAACTGGGCGTAACTTGTGTGTGGCCAAGAGGATCAGGTGAATCCAGAGGTATTATGATATGACTGCCACCTTTGTCGATGAGTGGGTATTGGGAGACTATCCAGCTCACTTTGGAACATGAACCTCTCACTTATTCTCTTTTTATTGGTTAACATGCACAGAGAGCATACCACTTTTTTGGACAAAGTTATTTTTTCTGTCATCCATTATTGAATTGAATTCTGTATGTGATGATGTGCTTATTATTAATTGAATAGATCATGCCGAAGATATTTCAACATGTTCCATATTCGCCCTATGCTGCACTACTACATATGCATTTTTAGCTTGTGTTTTTGAAATGTTCAGTCAAATTATTGATGCATATATTGTAATAGCACTGAGCTTGTAGTATGTATTTTGTAAGAGTGCACCACGTACAATGGTCCCTTAAAATTGTCCCTACGATTAGACAAACAAAACTACGAAACGGTATTTGAACTGTATTTATCTGAAATACTAAAAATTGCCATGGATTCCCCATTGAAGCATATCATAACTATTTCCCCCGAAAAAGATAAATAAAATCAATAAGTCAAGAGTGGCACTTACACACACAACCAACCTTTTATCTCAAAAGAGAGATAAAAGAGGCTCAATATTAGACTTTTGGTCTGTCTTTGAGTAAGCTATAACTGATGGCCCTACAATGCCATTAGCGACCAAGCCATCTGCACCTCCCCCACCACCTACAGGGATGAATATCCTTACACCAGCTCCCCTTGCATTAGGATGTTCAAATCCAATAATAGTAAAAGGTGACAAGACCCCCACAGAAAAAAGGATAGTTAGGTCTAAGCATAACCAAAGTAAAAGCAACGAACACAGACACCTCCAGCGCAGATCAAGTGCCTAGTGGAGATCACCAAAAGCTTGACTCCCCATCCACAAATGCAAAACAGGACCTCTTAGGGGCAGTTAAAACCCCACCATTTCAGGTGGGCGTGAACGAGTTTCAGGGAAGATTGTGGTGGTTCTTGATAGCTACTCAGCAAACTAGGCAGAGGATGGGAGCTCCAGTCCCCTGAGAACCGATTACAAGAGTTGGGTAATGGGTTTGCCCAGGTAGCTGAGGAGGAAATGGAGAGTGAATTTGAAAGCAAAGCCAATTTAATGAAAGCAATGCATAACCCAAGAGCAGAGAAGACAGGCCACATGGGGTGGGAAGAGCAGGTTGAGCTCCTGTAGAAAAAAGCGCACACAACCAGGTGTTATAGCAAGAATACAGAACAACATGCTCTTTGCATGAGAAAAGTGGGGCCAGGCACAGGGCGCAGTGCTGGGAAAAAGTTACTAGCTGGTTGAGTCACACTGTCTGGTCAACTAAAGAGAGGTGTTGACCATCAAAGCAGCATTGTACTTAGTCACCCGCAATGCAGGAAAAACAAAATGGTACCTTTGCGTGCACATGAGGAAAGCAGCAACGAGAACACGTGCTGCTCCACATGGGTGCTTGACAGAGATAGACGCCCCCCCAACCCCTGGGAAATAATAGTGAAAAAGTAAGGCACGACGTTTGCGTACCTGTTTTGCGACCAATCAGAAGGCTGGATTGAGGAGAGGGACCAATATGACAGATCCTAGCTGGGTAAAGGATTTTGAGCTAGAGGAAATGGCAAGGACTGAGGATTCCATCAGGCATGAAAGAGGAAACATGGCTTGGCAGTTCGGGCTGGACTGTTTCCATGAGGCACAGGGTCAGACTGATTTGCATATGGCCATGTCTGAACTGGGGTGGCGGAGTGAGCTAAAGAACGGTGATGGATTAAACCCAGATCAGTTGACTGGGGGTGAGTGTTTGTATTGTCAACGCTCCGTCCATCACCACCTTTGGTTTTTCCATGAAAGAGGAAACCCCAATTGGGACTTCCTCTACATGCAGCAATGCCTTAGAAGGTGGGAACGCTATGTTGAGGAGAAACCCATAGAGTCACTCAGACTGAGAATGTAAAAATTACTACAGAAGGACACAGCGGGGATTATAAACACGCCATGGGCCCAAATCTATAAAGAGGCTCTGAGAACAAAAATTACCGTCATTGCTGGATAGGGCAGGGAAATGGATTATGTGCTTCAAGAAAAACAACTCTGCAGGTATCAGCCTAACGTTTGGTGACATTAAGAGCCTGCTCAGCAGCCTTATTGGAGAGCCGACAAACATAGTGTTCACCCAAGCTCACATTTCAGCAATTACACTAACCGATACCTGGCACGACAGGGCCACATTTAAAACATAGAAGCACCGGATATGGATTACCGTGAGAGAGAGAGTGCCTGGCTGGCCAGATGGAGGAGGGCCAATGGCAGAGGTCATGAAGACAGAGGGAAATATAAACAATTTCCTAAATAGAATGACAGATAGATAGGGACAGGAAACAGAACAGCATGGCCCAAAACGGGCCCACAAGTCAAGATTTTCCATAATATACTGAAGAAAGGGTTACCCACTGAAATATAGAATGGGATGAGCAGTGTAGCTGGTTTAGATACCAAGGCCTGGCAGAACATGCAAGTGCATTTATTGCACCACCATAAGAAAAAGCAAGAAAAGTGTAGAGAAAAGCAGGAGCAGACCCAAAGAGACACATCAAAATTAGTGCAGCATAAACTGAAAAAGACTGCCCTTTAGGGGGAAACAATGGCCGCAGCCATACAGATGGCACCTGTCTCAATTGGGGATCCACTGTAAAACTTTAGAGGGTTCCAAGCAGGCTATGGCAGTAGAGGCTAAGGGGGTTGTCCGCAACCAGACATTAGAGAATGCTACTACTGCAGTAGGCAGCAAGGTCTACCTGGCTCAACACACCCGCAGTACGGGTCAAGTAATTGGGTAAGCATGTGGCAACAGCAACCCCAGAGAGCAAACCCAGTACCGGGGTCACAGCCCCAGCAAGGAGGGGTGACAGTATGGAGAGGGAGCGCCCTTCATACAACCACAGAGCCAATATGTGCAGTAACAACATACCGCCCAGTATACGAAGAAAGGTAATAATTACCCCAGCGATCGTCTAGTAGTTTACCTCCCATTATAAAGGCAACCAGCATCCCTCTACCCTCTCTCCCTAGAAAACGGTATCAGATCCAAAAAAGGACTAATAGCAGGGGGAGTTGACATTTTTGCTGGTGTCTTGAAATTCAGTGCTGCTGAGGGCTGTGTTGATTGAGGGTTCACACTAAGCTCGGCATCAATGGTATTTCCATGGGATCATAGAATAATCAAGTTGCCTAAAGTGACAAATGGAAGCTAGGCCTCACTCTGTTGTTACCCAGGATGGGGTTGGCAGGCCACACCCCGAAGGGCAGTCAGTCTGACGAGGGGCAGGATAGAAACATTCTAAAAGGCAGACACCCGGATCCCATAGCCAAAGTCTAGTGGGGCGCATTTCAATCACCAAGTCAAAGAGACCGTATTTTCTGGCATCATGTCCCGCCCAATGTTTCGTTCATGGCGTGTAGTCCTAAGAGCGCCACCAAATCAACGGAGGCCTCCCTTTCAGCTATAAAACTAAGGGCCATATGTATCAAGATACCAATTAGCGATTTTTAAGAAATCTCTATTTCAGAATCGCTAATTGGTATGTATCAAGAAAATCGCAATATCTTAGCGATTTCTTGATATTCCTTAATTGCGAATTCGCAAATTGCGAATTCGCAATTAAGGTATACTTTCCTATTTATTTCTATGGGCCTCCTGGCCCATAGGAAGGAATGGGAATTTATTCTCAATTTGCGATTCGCAATTTGCTAATTGCAAACTGAGAATAATTTCAAGGGTGCAGGGGTGTCTAAAGGACATCCTGTTGCACCCCTGAAATAAGTATGGGTGCACATGTGGTGCACAAACATGCGTCACATGGCACTTTGAAAAATGCTGAAATGTGCATTTTTCAAGGAAATGGTAATTTGCGATGCCTTAGGGGCATTTGTGATTTTTTTTTTCTTAATACATTGCATTTAAGGAATGGCAAATTTTGCGATTTCTTATTTTGCACCCAAATTCTTTCATACATACCATTTTGCGAAAATGAGTTTGCAAACGCCGAAATTCTGCGAATTCCGGCGTTTGAGAACCCATTTGGCCTTGATTCATATGGCCCTAAGTCCTCATCGGTGTCGGTAACCACGTTCTTCTTGGGCTATTAGGATCAGACTCCTAAACTACACAGCACACACACGTCAATAAGCCATGAGGCCTCAGCGTAATGACCAGTTTGAGACTCCATTTGGGGGTTCACTAGGGTGACCAGACATTTCTGATTTGCTCAGGCAGATTTTGTTTCCCAACAGCTGTCCTGGCAGATTTTTGCAATTTTGGGTCAGGCCCCGGCTTCCAGTGGTGGGTTGACTGCAGCCAGTGAAAGCATGTTTTTTTTTTTAGCAAAGCAGTGCTAGTGAGCAACTCTTATGGGAAAGATATTTAATGCATGTAGGATACTGGTTACTAGCCTTCTACTATTTTTTTTATTTGCAATGTTGCGTCTTTTTAGCTTCTAAAAAAGTTGTCACCCTACCTTTGACCCTTCTGGAGATCAACAAGATATGCACTAGCTGAGCGGAGACGCTGGCGCGCTGACACACCCTTGCCACGAAAATCGCAGCATGAGGTAATTGCAACTGCAAGCTGGTTAACACTTGCACCGGTGCCCCATGTAAAACACCACTTTAAAGGAGGTATATGGCTCACAGCTCCAATGGAGACTGCGGCAAAGTGCCAATGGAACCGGAAGAAAAAAACTTTGTGGACACCCACTGGGGAAACTGCAACGCAGACAGCTTCCTAGCTGGATGGAGACAGCTACCAGCCATTGTGCCACAGGAAATAGAGGAAGTAGAACCCCCCCCCACTTGACTTCACCCAGGATGGCAGTCCAAAATACTTGGGAACTGTATATCCACTCCAAGTCTCCGTAGCTACTAAAGAGAGACTGGAAACCGCCGCGTATTGAATGAAGTGGGCAAGGCGGCGGGCATAAAAAACACAAGCCACTCCCGTGAAGAGACAGAAGAAGATAAAGTACGCCAGTGACGAAATGCTGAAACGACACCTCACCTAATGGAGGAAACTTGAAATTGAAAGGTCCTTTAAAGACTGCCGTGGACTTGAACTGGACCAGCACCCGTTCCTCCAGGCGACCAGCAAGACGAATTTCAACAGGAAAAGGTACAGTGCTGTCCCTGTCACAGCATCCCTTCTCTCGTCGCCAAAATGAAGCAATAATCCATGCAGGAGGTAAGTAAGAAGTTATTTATTAGGTAGAGTAAACATCTGTACCCTCAGCTTGCCAGTGCCAGTATGTCACTCAGAAGCACTGCCTGGCAACATACCAAAGCTGCCTTCACCTGAGGGTTCTAAGGATGAACCAAAAGGGGAATGAGGAGGGGGTTGGGGGGAATGTGCCAAGTGTGAAGAATATAACAAGCCTGAAATAACCACCATCAGCCATGGCCTTAACTATATTACTAGATAAATACACACTATGTATGTGGGTGAAAAGGTAAGAAACCAAAGAAGCACTGCTGTGTTAGGAAGAGAACCCTCACTCACCCTAAGGTAGCATACGTTATCATAGGGCCCCCTCCTCACAATGAAACCGCATGGGGGCTACAACTCTCCCACAGGAGAAGAGCAGGGGTGTTCTAAAGCAGAGCAAGTATGTAACTTGGGTTGTGTGTAGATACCATAATATCTTATTCTGTGCACCCACTGCAATATGCTCCCAACCTTGTGCTTGCAAATACCTGTGCAAAGCCCAGTGTGTGGGGATCTCGGCTCCAATGTAGACAGGAACCATCGTGTAGACGCCAAAGAGTGCCCAAAGATATTGAGCTGGCAACTCACCACTAGAGTAGACATACAGAGGTCGACAAACTTGGGGCAGGTTCCACATTTCTATAAACAGGCTGCTGCACAGTAGCACATAGTAACTTGGACATAAGACTAAATAAAGAAGACTTGAAAATACTTCTTGGCTCCTGGTGTCTACCTTTACTGGACACAAGAAAGTACTACTTGTGGAAGAGGTGTGGCGCAGAGGCCAGGGCGACTGACGCTGGATGCTGGGGATCACGGTTCGATCCCCGGCTCCAGCGGCAGGGGTCTGCCCAGCACCATGTGACTCTGGGCAATAGCTCACTTAATCTTCCCAACGGCCCCCAGAGTCTTGATACCTTCGGGTAATTGTTTGCACTTTACAAATACTCGACATTACTTCCTATGTGGGCAGAGTACAAAGAAAAAGTTAATAAAACTGTCTCCTGGTAGGAGAAAAACTTTATTCTGATGCCCCTAATGCATAGGGTTGAAAAGCTAAAGTGAAATAGGGATATAGATATTACCATCTCATATGGTCAACATGTTTATGCCATGCGAGACTAAGAAAGAGATGGGTATTCCTCAGGACCGAAGTACATGTGTCACTCTGCTGTATGTAGTGTAAAAGATAAGTACCAAAAAAGCGGGGCCATACATTCAGCTCAGGAGCTGTTCTTGTGGCACCATCGTCTGATACGGTCCACTGGAAGCATCAGCATGTAGGCAAGGGACTGCTCAATCGTCCACAGTTCTTTCCCAGCCTGTAGAGCTTACACGCTTCTACTCGAAAATATACAAGAGCGGTAGTAATGTATAGCGGCTCGCACCTCAGAAAGCAAGACTCAGTCTTCTTTTTTCAGAAAGTCTTGAACAATGATGTTAATGCAGTGTGCTAACAAAAGACCCTGAAATAACCGCCATCGGCCATGTCCTTAACTATTTTACTGCCGTTGCCCACGGCAACAAATACAATGTTACGACCTCTTGATCATAGGCATTCAAAGACCTTGTTGTTAAAGTCTTCAAAAATGTTTGCAGCTGTATGGGATTTCTCCAATGCAAACATTGCTACTATTTCATGCTACCAAGCAGCTTTAAAAATTTCAGCAGTGTCAACACCTGCAGATATTTTTTCTCTAGCCCCCACAAAAGAGATCCAGTGTGCAGTGATGCACATGTAATCAGTTGCTTGGCAACTGGTCCACATGTCTGCTGTCAGGTGGTTACTGTGGACAGCTCTCTGATGCAAACATGTCCAAGCAATCCAAGCACATTCTGATGTAGCACTGGAAGAACAACTCTAGCAAAATAAGATTGGATTGGAACCTTCCATTCCAGGCAGGTGGCTGCCACAAAATTCAAGAAAACACACTCCTTCAACAAAAGAAAAAGGAAGGAGATCCAGCACTAACATTTTAGCAAGCTCCACGATGCAAAACGTCCATTTGGATTTGGAGCTGGAAGGATCACTCTTTGTGTCAGCTCTGCTGCACATCCCATTGGATTTGAGGACTTTTGTATTTGAGATTTCACAAGTAGGTTGAAAAACTGGTGTTGTTTGTCTGATTGGGGCCATGTACCTGGATTTATTTGTACTGTTAATGGATTTAAACGTTATTGTGATGGGTGGGCTGTTTCTGTAGGGGCCTACTGATCACTGATTTATTTGCATTTTATTTCTCTTCTTTTGTCAATCAATCAATCAATCATGCCATTTGTATAGCGCACTACTCACCCGGGAGGGTCTCAAGGTGCTTGGGGGGAGGAGTATGCTACTGCTCGAACAGCCAGGTCTTGAGTTGTTTCCTGAAGGCGAGATGGTCCTGGGTCAGCCGAAGGTGGATGGGGAGGGAGTTCCAAGTCTTGGCAGCCAGGTAAGAGAAGGATCTTCCTCCGGCGGTGGCTCTTTGGATGCGTGGTACGGCTGCGAGGGCGAGGCTGGTGGACCGTAGCTGGCGGGTGGGCGTGTAGAAGGTCAGGCAGTCGTTGAGGTACTTGGGGCCCAGGTCGTGGAGAGACTTGTGTGCGTGGGTGAGGAGCCGGAACGTGATCCTCTTGTCGACGGGGAGCCAGTGCAGGTTCCTCAGGTGGCTGGAGATGTGGCTGCGTCGGGGGACATCCAGGATGAGTCGGGCGGGTGAACGAAAAATGTTTCACAGTTTACTACATTGTCTCTATTTTTCTTAATACATTTGAAACATTGATTACATTCACTATGTGGCCTAGTGTGTCAATTGGGGCACTTTCATCCAGTTGAAAAAAAGGAAAGAAACAAAATAAAGACTCCTTCACAAAAAGAACACCACCAAATGTCAATCTGAGGAGCTTTTTAACTCCAGATCGTCAGTTTGGGAAGATTTTGATGTTTCTCAAGGAAGAATCTTCCCCAGATTGCAGCTGCAGTAGATTCTGAGCATTCAGGATCAGGGACAGCACAAAACAACCGTCCAAAGTCACTTGTGTGCCCGAATAATGTGTTGGTGACTGCAAAATCTTGCAGGAGCTTGCCACGGGCTAGCAAATCACGTGGCGCCTGCAAACTGCCCTAAAAATCTTATGGACGATTGCGAGCACGTGCCGAGTTGCTCCCTCACGCGTGAATAGAATTTTGAGCTTCTGGACCAAAAAAAACCCACTCCATTGTGGAATGCAGATTTACCAAATTCCGCAAACTCCGCAAACGGAGTGGAATTTTACGCCTGGGCTTACCTAACACAACATAGCTACCTGCTCCTAATTGAGAATTACTGCTTATTGTAGATAATAAGGAATCCCCAATAATATCCTATGGGAGCGTTAAGCCTCACAGTATTAAAAAAGAAATGTAGGAGCTTTTCACTATGCAGACTTTTAAAACATAAAAGTACATGTTCAAATTTTTCATTACAGAGAACTTTGCCCCATTGACTTCCTAGAGCCTACCTTAGGGGTGTCTTAAATATAATAAAAGGGGAGTTTAAAGCCTGACAAGGTTGGTTTTAATGTGAATTTCGCACAGGAGTAGCAGTTGCAAACTATATGTTCATCCATTTGCTCGTAGTAATCCGTTATCAACCGGTTTGCATGCTGACTTGAACCGTGACTCACCTCTTTGCACGTGTGTACTTAAAATGAAAATTGCAGCAACTTGGTGCTGTGTACCGATCGCACAGCTTCAAAGGAGAGACTTCCAACCATTTATTAGTTCAATGTTTTATTCCATATTTTTTCAAGATTCAATCAGCTTGACTTTATCATTCACTGAAATGCTGTCCGTAAACCCATTAGCTTCTTATGAGGCAGTTGTGCCCATCCAAGCCTTTTACCGCTTCACGTAGGGACATATGAATTCACAAATAACAGCTAAAAAACGTAATCCCAATACATTTCGGGCTTTTCAAATGCCCTTCATCAGGGGAAGCTGTATAAATGCAGAAATAACATAAGAACCCATGTCAGTGTAAATTGCTGCAACACTTTGATGAGTTTTACATACATACATATACACATATATCCATCGTTATAGCATCGATCCATTACACATAACATTGTCTATTAAACATATTGTGATAAACAACCCATGAGTGCTATTAAAGTGTTTACCTCACGCGGAAACCTCCCCCACTCCATCCTCGATTTTAAACCTGCCATACTAACCGCATGACTGGGTAAACGCTCAGCATACCTAGAGTGCACTGTGTGAGCCTAAAGTTAGACTTCACTCTGCTCCCCACAGAAAAATTTATAAATGACACTTACAACTACCTTACCTACCGTTTTTGAAAAAATGTAACTGCTTATGTGCTGATGCTGTTCGTGACCACTTGGAGCTCGTCTTTCTCTCTAACTGCCATTGCTGGCTGCAGCATTAACTGCTTTCACCTGTATTTGCCATTTAACCTCTTTCTCAAGGTAAATTTCAACCAATCACGACAGCTTCCTGGAATGACTTCACTACATAAAAAACCCTGTGTCAAGTTGCTGCAATTTTCATTTTAAGGATGGTTTTAATGCCAAGTCGACATGACAATTTAAAGCTGTATTCAGAGTGCAGTGGCAGGCTAGGGCATATTTTAAAGGGATTTTAGCCAAGAACCTGTGCACAATAAAGTCAAAAACAGAGTATGTTCTTATTATATACAAATGGACAAAAAGGTTGCCATGATTTTCTTGTTTCTTTTAATGCTTGTTTGCATGAAGACCAGCCAGCCGACACATGTTTCGTCAGAGAACAGTCAACTCTGACTCTTCAGGGCCAAGTCCTAATAGATATAGAGAATAATCCCTAAACCGGTGATAATTCCAACCCGGTCGGGGTCTGAGATAGCGTGAAGAGAATCGCAAATACGATAAAGATGCGGATTCACAGCTGATAAAGCCACTGATGGCCAGAAACAATTGGATGAATGTTTAGATCAATCGAAGTTCAAACGTAGAAAGTGTAACCACTTGTCAACAATCAGTACACAATATCTGGCCGATATGTGGTCAAAGAAGGACGGATAGGTCCAAATTATAATGATCGCGTTACTGTCGAAGTAGTCCGAAAAACTTCAAGACACGGATAAGTGTCAAGGTTAGGATAAAGAAAGCGACCCCACGTCTCAGCGGTATTCCATATTGCCAGGAAGTTAGACTTACTTACCACGCACACAGGACGCATGGGCTCTCAAGCTCCTCACCAGCAGAACTCGACTATGGTAACACACTGTCTGTCAGCATCTCCAACTAACTCATGCAAAGACTCACAACCTCCCAAAACACTGCGAGAAGATCATTGTGGGAGTTGCCACAAAGTCAGGCCAACTGGTGATGCACATTTTCTATGTCCCATGTTTTGGCTTTTGGTATGGGTTCAAGATGGTTTGAGCCTTTTATGTCCCTGAGGCTCTAATCAGGAGGCAATCAGGCTAGGCCTTACAGTCACTCTGGTAGTCCTGGGTTCAAGTGATGAAGCAGGGGTCAAGCAGCAGGGCAGGCCTCTGAGGGTTCAGGGCAGGCTCGAGGCAGAAAATTGGCCTTCCAGGTACAGCAAAGCAGCCTCGGTGAGTACAAAGCAGGCCACAGCAGCAGGCAGTCCTCTAAGAGTCCTCCCGTAGGTCCAGAAAGTGTACTTAGTGTAGGACCGAGGGTCCATTTTTAACACCTGGTGCCTCCTTTGAAGGTGGAGAAGTTTCTAGAAAAGTTCCTTTAAAGCGCTTTGTTTTTCCAGACTTCTCTGCCCTTACTCCAAGTGTGGCAGCAGGGACAATGCAGCAGTGAAAGGTCCTTTGTGTGAAGGCAGAGCACAGTCTGTTCAGTTGCAGGTGGGGCTGTGCCCATTTCAGCCTTCACCTACCTAATCCCTCTAATGTGTGACTGCCTCAGAAGAATTAGCAAAGTGGGGGTGAGCAAAACACATACCTACTACAGTAATTTGCAATATTTCAATACCCCCCTGAAGCATGTAACAGTGTGACAACATTCAACTATGAAAGGCGCAGAGTCTTTCACAAATGCTTTTCATACTAAAGAAGCCCAGGCAACTGCCTTTGTCAGGACTTTTCATACTAAATAAAATCTATGGCATATTACACACATTTTCCCAATGAAACAATCACGCCTAAAGCCTTATCATTGGCTAGTCACTATAACTAACTCAGGCCTATTGTGTTGAGTGGAAGCTTTCACACATTTCAGCCATCAGGCATACAGTGATACAATTAGACATTTACACAAAATTACAGGGCACATCACAACACACTTTCTCTCCTGAAAAGTCTTAACAAGGGCTTACTACAGGAATCTGTAAAATTCCAAATAACAAAATATCCCTCTGCAGGCTTTTCAATGGAGTAACAACAATACACCCGTAAAGGTTTATTAACTTTAACGTGTGCTTTTCACTGACCTATTTCTTTTATCAATCAATCAATCAATCGTGGCTGCAGTGCGTCTGATTGATTGATATTTCTTTATCATGACTTCTCATGATAAACAGATTAGCCGAATAACCTTGATTATTGGTTTGGCACCACAACTAACTCAGCCCTGCTGAATAGAGCAGAAGCCATCAGCCACGTCAAAAACAATCTACACAGTTCTCTTTCTCAATAGAAGTACGCAACTTCCGCCCAATCAAAGGCTGTATTCTGGTCAACTACCATGTGGAGGGAGAACAAGCCTCTCTCTCATTAGTACTTCTTAGAGCTCTCTTTCTGTTGCTCAAAAAAGGGCCACAATAGTTGAACTGTCTCTCACCACCCATACAAGTCAACCTCGAACAAAACCTCAGAATATGAGGGAGAGGTTCCACGAGAGGGTGCAGCCTGTGGAGTGGGTGGGACCCTGAGCTTATTGCCCTGTAGCTAGGAAAGTGCTTCGGAGGGACCGTGGCCAAAAAGAGGGTGACACTGTGTGCAGGTGACTGTGACCCACTGTAACTTACACCCACAAAAACACTGTGGGGTATATTACCAACAACTAGCGATATTTATCGCTAAATGCGCTTAGTGACTTTTTTTTATTGCTGCCTATCGCTGGATATTTTAGCGGAGAAAACATGCTATTAGCAACGTTTTTCTCCATAGCGCTAAAATATCCAGTGATAGCGGCGTAATGCGAGAATATCGCTGCGAATATAGCGATATTCTCGCATTAGCGACAAAATGCTCTTCGCCATGTTATCCACCTCCCATTGGATAACATGGCTAAGAACTGGTCATAGCAGGCGTTAGTTTTTGGCGATAGCGGGAATATTTCCATCGCTACGCCAGCCTTGTGAATAGGCGATAGCGACGTTATCGACTGCTTTCAGTCGCTAACGAGTTGGGTACGCCACCTTTGCATGTCATTAGTGATAAATATCGCTGACATGCAAAGCGGGCCCCAAACCACTCGCTATCGCCTTCAAGCTGTCGCTAAGTGCTGTTAGCGACAGCTTGATAATAGGGCGATAGAATTTGTGCCGCTTAGCGGCCGAAAACGGCCGCTAAACCAGCGAAAAGTGCCTATCGCCCCCCTTGATAATATGCCCCTGTGTCTTCAAAGGCCGCCGCTGATGTCACAGGGAGATGGCAAACTTCGCATAGACATCAGCTGTGCACAGATGCAAGACAGCGGAGTAGGAAAAAACTCTCCACAGGGGTTTCCAGACCCCACTGTCTGCCACTGTGTGATATCGGCTGCTCATCGGGGCACCGTGTGAAAGGAGCCAATATCGTGTGACAAACTGTGGCTCTGTGTGAGTTGACAAGTCTGCAGACCTAAAAGGCTAAAAGCCAGTGTTTCAGGTAGGAGACTTTAGCACTCACTGACTCGGCCTTTAATCATGAAGGTGTGCCATAACTTCTAATCACACATTTTATTTAGAATGCTTAGAAAAAGCAATATACTGCACTGGATAATGGTACTTGGGTTATTACAGCTATCGTTTGCTCGCCTTTAACCCACGGCCTCTGCCCAGTGGGTGCATGGAGAGGACATATGCAATGCTTCAATGCCGGCTGATTACTGGGGCTTTCCACTTTTGAGTCTGCTTCCATCGTGATGCACTGGCAGCCAGCTAATGCCAATGAAAACAAGCATTGAAACAGTAAATAGCTAGGCTTTAGAAAGTTCAGATGATTGGCTCCAGGAACAAACACTACATAACACTCCTTAGACACACCATCAATGCATGCCTGCACCTCGCAGGACCCTGCTTGGTGGCATCTCCAACAATTTATCGCAAGCCCCACAGCTTCTTCGAAACTAGCCAGTGAGGGACGCATCTTGAATGCAGGACTTTGCATCACAAGCCCCTCGTCAACAGCACCCTACATAGGACCTTACATTGCAGCCATGAGCCCCTATGATCAACCGCTGCACAACGCATCCTCGACACAGTACTCTGCATTGCTCTGCAACCAGAATTGAAAGCATTGTGTTCCCTGTAGCTGCCCACATTCCATCAGATAATCACAATTGGTGCTTGCTGCTTTTTTGTGCTTTTCACTTGAGTCTTTGAAATTGCTCATGTCTGGTTCCGCTGTTTATCCAGTCCGGCCTTGTAACCTATTCAGACAAAATACTGAAAATAAAATATAGATTTTGAAATATCATGATGCAGAAATATTGTCTGCATAAATATAGTTGACAAGAACATAGATTTTAGGATAGGACATTTAGATGTTAAAAATATCAATATTTTTATTATACATATTAAAAATATTTATGATGTTAATATTGTTAACAAAATATATTTTTTAATATTGCTTTTAATTATTTATATGTATGAGTACATATATGTTAATTATAAATGTTACAAATTAATTATCTAACTATTCTTAGTGTTTTTAATATAGCATAAGCATTTTTAGAAGTTTTAAAATGAAATATATTATTTTATTTGTATCTTTAGTGCTGTAGCGGGTTGTGGTTTTAATAAGGGTACAGGGTGGGAAGCCATTTAACTTTAATTAATAATTATTTATTCATTATATTAATTTGTAATTGATAATTTATTATGTTAATTATGTAAGTAATTTTTTCAATTGTGTTAGTTTTAGGTGTGAGTTGTGGGGTTTGTAGGAGTATAGGGTGCGGCGTGATGTAAATGTAATTATAATTAATAAATAATTATTGTCTTAAGTTCTAGATCCGGAATGTGGGGTTGGCCGGACTATAGGGTGAGTAGTAATATGTTTATAATTATTTAATAATTATTTTGTAATAATGAATAATTATTTATTTGAAAAAATAGTGATGTGAATTGTATGATTAACTTCATTATTTATTAATTTATATTGGTTGTGATTTTTTAGGGGAGTACACTGTGAAGGAAATTAATTGTAATAATTAATTAATATTGTTAATTGATCTTTACTAAATTGATAGAAAATTATGTATATTTTGGTATTTAAGAAAAGTTATATATGAGGGGCTTGTTGTGCTTAGAAGGGTAAAAGGTGGGAATGTAATTAAAATATAGTTAATATATTATTAGTTAATTGTTATTAATTCTTTAGTTGATAATTCATTATGTAAAATAAGATTTTTTTAAATATATATTAGGTGCATGTTGGGCTTATAGCAATAAAGGGTAGTAAGTTATTTAAATATGAATATTTTATTGATACTTAATAAATATTAATTGCTTAACTGATAATTATGTAAAATCTGTAATTATAATTGTAAGATGTATGTTAGCTATGTGTTGATTACTTTGTAGAGGTATTGGGTAGTATATTAATTAATTAAAAATAAACGAATAGATATGTGTTGTTTAAGAATGTGCTATTTATTATGTGTTAATTGATTTATTGTGTTTAATTGTAAATACAATTATATTGGTTGGTTGTCATAATTGAGGAACTATACTGTGGTATTTTAATGATAATAATATTATTTTTCTATCATTTGAAATATTTACTAATCATTGTAATAAATATCTATTTTATTATTTTTAAAAATCATATGTATATTTTAGATTTAAATATTTATATTTATTGTTATCTAATATAGTTGTTAAAATAGTTTATTTGTGTGAAATAAACTAATCACTCTCTACTGTTGCTCAGACTGGAATTGGAATAGTAATTGTTGTCCCTACGCAATCCAACACCTTCCTTACTGTTGCACTGACTAGCATGGGAATAGTTATTTGTTACCGCTCCTGAGTCCAATGCTTTCCCTTCTGTTGCACTGACTAGAGTGGGAATAGTAAAATGTACCCCCTGCAATCCAACACATCCCTACAGTTGTAGTAACTGTAGTGGGAATAGTAAATTGTACCCCTCCGTAATCCAAAACTTATCCTACTGTTACATAGACTGGAGTGAGAGTAGTAAATTGTTACCCCTCCTGAGTTCAGCTTTTTCCCTATTGTTGCACCGATTGGAGTGGGAATTATACATGTTACCTCTTCATAAACTAACACTTTCTTACTGTTGCATTGAATGTAGTGGGAATAACAATTTGTACCTCTAAACTGAGACAACATCCTAACTTTACGACTTTTAGTATTCCAGAAGGCATTTAGTAGTGGTAAAGTTGGACTCCTAACTTTACTACTACTGAACTGAGATATAATCCCACACTTACTACTTTTGGTATTCCCAGAAGGCATTTAGAAGTAGTAAAGTTAGGACTCCTAAATTTACTACTACTAAAGGCCTTTTGTGAATACCAAAAGTCGTAAAGTTGGGATGTTTTCTCAGTTTAGTAGTAGTAAAGTTAGGAGTCCTAACTTTACTATTACTAAATGCCCTCTGTGAATACCTAAAATAGTAAGTTTAGGATTTTATTGCAAATTACTGATATAGCACCATTTGTTGAGCTCTGTAAAGAAGCTGAACAGCACAGTAGATCACAATAGCAAAATAATATCAAAAGAGAATACAACAGAACAAAATAGCCATTACAGAATGTAACACAACTTGATAGTACTTTAACATCACAGTCACATTACAACAAGCCTGTTGCAGCACACCGCAACATCAACATGAAATATTAATGCAAATGAACGCAACAAAACTAATCAACCACAATGCAGCAGGAACACAGCACCACAATATAATACATCAGTATTACAATACAATAAGTTGCAAAATCACCACAATATAAAACAATAACAGTGCAAACAGAACCACACAAGCAGCACATAAACAAAACCTATTGTAGCACAAACCACAATACAATAGAGCAAGAACAGTAAAATATAATGACATAACAAAACAACACAACAAAAAAAAAACTAACCGTTTAGAATAATAGACCACAACAAAGCAAGCCCTCTACCATGGACAAATCCAAGAACACAATCCAAATACACCTCAACCTTGGGAATATAATGCAGAGGTGACAAAAACCTGTAAACCGATGAAAAAGAGGTTTATTTGGGTGAGTTTGCACAGGAGGTAAATATGTCGGGAAGGTAGGCCTGCTCCCTGAAAGAGCTTACACTCCAACCAGCTTTATCTGGCTGGAACTAGGAGTAGGTTTCACTTGTTTAACTCTATCTGGTGCTGTGAACAGAGATCCTTCTGCCTCTTGGTGTTGGGTTTGAGGTGGTCTCCAGGCGACCTCTAGAGACCCATATAAAGAATTTTCTCTTTTTGGAGAATGACAACTGTTGGTCTCAATATGATAAACTACTTTAATGATAATTATTGCAGGTTTATGAGATAAGGGTTAAAACTAAAGTGCATTATTCATCGTGCTTCACAGAAGGCATATCTGGCCTGAGACAGAATGAGAAAAGCATAACAAATGTAAATCTCGTGTCAGGATAGTCCCTTATAGGGTTGTACAGCAGGATCTATTCCATGAGGCAACTGGTTCTTGGATGGGAATTCCTGGGGAACACATATGGTGATTTGTAAACTTAATATAGACTGACTCAATCATATTTTCTATTGTTGGTGTATTTTGTTGCCATGTGTGTACATTGTTGTTGTGCTGTGGTATTGGTTTTGTGTAGTTTTGCAATTTATAATGCTGTTGATATTTGTGATTTAGTGTTTTTTTGTGCTTTTTGTTATATCAGTGTTGCTTTTATGTTGTATTTTTGTTTTGAGTCTTTGCATTGAGTGCTTGTGTTGTGTATTTGTTGGTGTACTGCATTCTCCTATTGCATTGTGTCATTGCACTGCACTACTTACCATCCTACCAGAGCCAAACTTGGAACCCCAATCAGTTTTTTGACATATCAGACTCCATACGGTGCATAGCGAGCAAGCCTGACCATTATATGGGGGTTTGGGGGATTTTCCCCCAAGAACATTTGGGAACAAAAGGGCGAACTTGTGCATTCTACAACACATTTTTGATTATATATTCAATTACATTTGTTTTCAAAACATAGTCAATGACGATCTTACAGTGCACCGGAACACTACAATCTTGATTGGGGCTCTTCAATCATTCCCTTACTATCACCCTCCAACGGTGCCTTTCATCTCTCAGTAGCTCCTCTATCACATGTATTTATTTCTTGTATTGCGCCTCTTATAGCAGTGTTTTCCTGCTGACCCTCCTCTGGTACTGTCCATGACGGTCCGCAACCTGGAGATTTGCTTAAATGAGAATTTGACCTTGGAAACGCATGTCAAAAAGGCCGTTGGGAACTGCTTCTCTCTCGTCATGGCCCTTAGGAAAATTCTTCCCATGCTACCGATTCAGACACGCGCATTGGTAGTCAGGAGCGTCATCATGAGCAAGCAGACTGGATTACTGCAATGCGTTACTATTGGATACCTCAAAGTATTTAATTGGGAGATTACAAAGAATCCAGAATGCGGCAGCTAAGCTGGCCTTGATGCCTCCCAGGCCCTGACGGAGCTCCACTGGCTCCCTGTTTTGCAGACGATTCATTTTAAATCCCTCTGTGTCGTGTTTAAGGCACTGCATGGATTGGGGCCCTTATTGTTGCAGAAAAAATTCAACTGGTATGCTCCTACTCGTTGTCTCCGGTCATGTTCGTCCAACTGGGTGAAGGTACCCCCAACTAAAAGAGCTAGACTGGGGGGATGATCCGTCAGTGTTTCAGCAGCAAGGCTTTGGAACAGCACACCAGTGGATCTGCGGCAAATGAATGACCGACATCCTAGAGCATCAGGCTAACGTACCCCCTTGTCACAGGCCTCCCGTCTCACAGTGCCAGGATACCCGCTGGGTCGCAGTGCGCTGTACAAGAAGTGCTTACATTACATTACATTGCATAAGGTGTCAGAGCATGTTACATAAAACACACATGCTGAGTCAATGAATCATACATGTGTAAATCCGTGTATAGAACAGGTTACATAAGACAAAGGGGACTACAAGCTGCAGGATTCAAGTGTCATCCATACTGGTGCTTTAAGAGTGCTTGGTCTGGGGAAGCACAAACTCAGGATTCAGAATGTAACACCGAGGATACTGTTGACTTTACTAATAGGAATGCAGTTCTACCCAAACCAACCCTTTTGAGCAAAATTAGAAAAGTGAAAGAATGGGAAAAAACAGAACTTGCTGACCTAGATAATGATTGCAATGTATGAACTGCACAGCAGCAAAATGATCTCTCTGACAAAAGCAGTAACCCACTCAGCTATGCACATAAAACACTGTTCTGTGATCTGCATAGCACACACTCTGAGCAGAATGCACATTAACCCTCTGCGCTACCTTAGATGAGTCGAAGCCGCCACGAGACAAAACTCCATCAGGAGGTGCATTAATCACCAGAGTTAACTTAGCAGTTTTATTTTTGCCTGAAAACTGTTGGATATACAATGAACTCTGCAGTGCTTTTAAATACTGCTGCCATGCTACAGAACTGGGCCCCAGTAACAAAAACAATTACCCACACTTCCACCTTCGCAACTAATCTACTTTCCAAACGGGAAACCTAATGGCACTGATTAACAAGCATTTGCTAAGCCAATAGTCCTGTCGTTGGGGAGCTGATGCAATTGTTAACTTTTTTTTTTGTTTGTGCAAGCGTATGACACACAAATAAAAAGAAACAAACAGTCCATTGCCTAAATATGGTAGCCATATGCTTGCAAGAATACTACAAGATTAAAAAACTATTGTATATCTTTTTAAGACATTACACAATTTCCAGCAGTCAGGTGTACTTAAGATAGATTTAGAAACTTTTTCAGTTCTAATGCATCTCGAAGAAAAATTTGAGGCCTTGTGCCACTAGGACGTCATTTTTTCCCATTTTAAAAGTGACGCACCAGCGGCGTAAGACCTTCATAAATAAGGCCCTTGATTATTTTTGCTTCACAGAAAAGTAAGGTAGAGATTGCCATTGGGCTGTTTGCGACTGGTAAAATGCATTTTCCTATGAATCCAAACATATTTTCCATTCTGTAACATATTGCGACCCACCAAATAGGGTTTGCAATTCGGGTTTTGGAAGGGGCGGGTCAAGGGCATCCCTTCCCAACAGCGAATCACACTGGTTTGTATGAATGATTCATGACCAGGAATGCTGCCGCAAAACATTTGTTGATTACCACTAATTTCATATTAGTGGTAAGCCATTCGCAAATGGGAAGGGCCCCCCGGGGACCCCTTCCCCTTTATGAATGGGGGTACCAACAATTTTAATGAGCCGTCAGTATTGCCAGGGACCACTGCCCACTGTAAAAAAAAAAGAAAGTGAAAGGAAAACTTCTTAACTTCATTTTTGAAATGTGTCCCATGTTTCTTTTATGAAAACATTTTTAAAAAATCTGCTTTATTTAAAAATCAGTCACACACATGGTGGTCGGCTGACCTCACCAGCCCATCACCCCAGCGAGTGCTGGTGATTCCCAATGAGTTTCAAATCACGGCCGGCCTCATGATATTAATGAGGCAGGTCACTTGGGACTCCGTTGGGAATCGCAAAGTGTCCGTCACACTGTTGCACATCAGTTTCTGTGGCTCGTCATGTGCCAGTTGCTAAAAATCACAATTTGTGAGTTGCAAAACCTGATGGCCGTACATGTGGCCCTGAGGGCCGGATGTTCATAGGTCTCTATTTGTGATTACCTAATAGCAAATGTTTGTGATTCGCTATTAGGAAGTTGCAAACAGCTATGAACTACAGTGTAATTACAGGGATGGTGGCTTGCTGGGTCATTAGACCATCATGTCTGTGATTGCTTTTCAAAAAAGAAATATATATATTTGTGGAGAAGTGTGGCTCAATGGTTAGAGCGGCAGACCCTGATGCAGAGGTCTGGCCCGGGACCAGGGTTCAATTCCCGCCTCGGCGGGTCTTGAGCTCAGAATTCCACGGACCTGATAATTCTCGCCTCGGTGCCTAGTCTAATCATGGGTCCCACTCTGCAACTCTGGGCAATAGCTTGCTTAATCTCCACAACGGCCCCCACAACGCTAAGGATGCCTGGCCTCCACCTTGGGGGTGCCCAGGAGTGGACACCTCACAGGGAAAGCCAGGATGGGTTCCACAGCGGTATTCGTACAAGTGCCTTGAGACCCTTGCGGGTGAGTAGTGCGCTATACAAGTATCAATTTACATTTACATATTTTTAAATACTGCCCGTTTTCCTTAAAGGAAAATGGGATGCATTACAAAAAGTTGAATGAAGTGTTTCCTTTTCATTTTTTAAGGGTAGGAAGTGGTCCATGGTCCTGCTCTTAAAAAGCATGTTTGCATTCACTCACAAAGGGGAGGGGGTCCCTTAGCACCTCTTTCCATTCTCGAATGGGTTATCACCCACTCAGACTTGGCTGTAAAATACAAATGTTTTCTTGCGCTTTTTGATCACAATACATACTAACATACCACTGCGAGTTGCTATTAGGAAGGTACACTCTTATCACTCCCCTTCCTAATACCAACTCACTAACCCATTTTGCTAGTCGATAATATGTTACCGAATTGCCAAATAGGGTTTGTTATATGGATTATTTTTTTCTTGTCGCAAATGGCCTGATTCTGCGATTTGGGCCTTTTACCATAAAAAAAGCTGCTTTCTTCTTTCTGTAAGATATCACTGAGCCACTCTTGGCTGTTCTCTCATTTGCAAAACTTCATAAGCAAAAACATGTTGCTTTATCTGTGCTTGCCTCAGCTGGTTCTGCGGGTTCCTCATTCCTGCTTGCATCCAGTAAGCCGACCTGTAATCATTTAAAACATCAGGGTTGAATATAATCACCCTGATGGCTCCATCACCCTGGATTTAGCAACACACAGGGATCTCTTCATGATAGAAGTTAAAGAGAAGTGGCTCAGGAGGCCATTGGAACTCCTGTACACCAGCCAGCACCGACATCCTAGAGTGCCCCACCATGGACCAGAAGAACCCCCCAGGGCCCCTCCACAGCTCAGCAGCTCTGCTGAGATCAAAGCCATGTTTATTTTGAAGTCTGAAGATGAGACACCTTCAGATGAATGTGGGCCATGCTAGAGAAATGTCATTCCCACTTATATAATGAAGCCATCATTCCGTTGAATTATTATTGTCGCTGGCACGGTGCGTTTGGTGCTTCAATCATTACCCACCAGCAGCGGCGCTGCTCTCACATTTACAGGGAGCAGCAGTCGCACCCCGATAGATGTCTCCATGCCCGCGGTCGCCACCCTTCCTTCATTTCCTTCTGCAATGAAATTATGTGGCAGACACTGATATGTGGAGACATGAGGTGGGGTGTTCTGTGTGCACCGGGAGGGGCACAGTATTTTGTAGCGAAGGCTACACAGGGTTTTCTTTCATTTTTACTTGCCTCAAGTACCAGTAATCCTGCTATCAAGTACCTCTGCACAAATTCAGTCTTATTCTCAATTGTAACTACAGTGCAAAGAATATTGTTATGAAAAAAGTTACAGCCAGCACCAGATAAGAAGTACTTGCTCTATGAATGTGGAGTGATTGATAGAGAGATGCAAAAAAGTAACTCTGTCAGCTGCCGCCTCACCCTCAACTCCTGCACTATCACAAGAGCAGGGGACAGAGAATAGCCAGTCACTGCGGGGCATAATATCAACAAGTAGCGAAATTTATCGCTAACAAAGCTTAGCGAAATTCTTTCTATCGCCGTGCTTCGCTTGATTTTATCACAGAGATAACGTGCTATTAGCAACTTATATCTCAAATGCAATAACATTTCAGGCGTTAACGGCGAAATGCGTGAATATCGCTGGTAATCCAGCGATATTCACGCATTATCGCCAATGGGGACTTAGCCAGAATATCCACCTTCCATTGGATATAATGGCTAAGAACTGGTCTGAGCAGGCATTCGTTTTCAGCAATTTTTTTAATCCCTACGCCTGTGTTGATAATAGGCAATAGTGATGTTAGCGACTGCTTTCAGTCGCTAACAGGTTGGGTACGCCTACTTTGCATGTCATTAGTGATAAATATCGCTGACATGCAAAGCGGGCCCCACACCGCTCGCTATTGCCTACAAACTGTGGCTAACTGCTGTTAGCGACAGCTTGCTAATAGAGCGATGAAATTATCGCCGCTTAGTGGCCAAAAAGGGGAGCTAAAGCGGCGATAATTTCATATCACCCCCCTTGATAATATTCCCCTGCATTCCTTCATACAAAAGCCGTACAGTGATTGGCCATGTTCTGTGATCCCACACCTCCCACCCCTGCTCTGCCTCCCTCGTGTACACGGCTAGACTAGGTTTGTTCACATCGCATGAGCCAATCCAGATGCTGCTCCCAAGCTGTAAACATTTGAAAACAGCATCATAACAGCACCACTGGATTGTGTGAATCAAGAACGTTGGTGCCCCTTAAGAGACTGGGAAGGCTGTAATCTCGAGCTCACTCACAGTGCACAGGTAGGAGAGATCTGAAGTGAACAGTTCACGCTGGTCACAGAAAAACACCTGTCCAAACTAATATGTGCATGAAGGGCCTGATTACGAGTTTGGCTGTCTGGCTACCCTACCACCGTGGCCTCCAGAAGACAACTATGTATTAAGAGCTGACCGCGGATTGTCTGAGGCTGTCTTGCGGCGATGGGGAATGGTTTTTCAGATATAATGATGCCTGTGTGAGCATTTTGCCTGCACATATGTCAAATGTACACGTATACATGATACATGCAGAAAAATGCCCCCTACTCGAGGCAATGAGTATATGATACAAAAAGGACTTACCTGTTTATCTCAACAAACAAGGTTGTATTCTTCTGGTGAGGATGCTGCTGTGAAGGGGAGACGTAGAGGAAGGGATCCACATCAAACTCTGATGGGAAGAACAGGAACGAGGTAAGTATGTACCCCAAAGCCTTAGTTGCGGCTGACTTGAAGAAGGCAGTCCCGCCACCGTGGTCGGCTCGTCAGAAAGCCAACTCACATTATAGACGGCAGTGGAACTCCAAAGTACCACCCATGGCAGCAGCTTTTCCCCAACCACAGCCACTATGGTCTGCAGATAGCTGGCGATGTCAGTGATTCACCTTTTCAAATGCAATCTCGTAACACGGCGGTCGGCCTGCAGAGCTTGTAGCTGTTGGTCCACAATGGTGGGTACGGCAGTTCCTAGACCACCAAACTCGTAATCAGGTCCTAAGTGCAGACCCAGCCAGCCTATCGGCTGTCCATAATTAAGGTCCACCTCCACCCAGCTACACTCTTGTGATTGAAAGGCATCTGCCTGCAGCTTGAACCTGGCTCTGCCTGCGGTACCACAATTGAAATACAAAAAGTACTGTGGTCAAAAATACAAATCTCCTATTTATAGGTAACATTTTAGTATGTGAGTCGGGGAGCAACAAATACTATAGGCACTGTCCTTGCACACTCATAGAGGAACCGCCCCTGCCCAGCAGGTAACCCACACATAAAATGAGTCTCCGGTTTGTGTTGATTAGTAATTTAAGCATTCAGCTATTGCCCACTGGATAAAGACCAGCTGTCTAAAGTTGAACACTGGCAAGACTGGAATCCTAATCTTTGGGAAAAGCACATCACCCTGGGACCCCAGCTGGTGGGAAACATAGCTAATACCAACTCCCACCCCCACCTCCAACTCCAAGAACCCAGGGATCATCATTAACAGCAAACTCAACATGACAGCCCTAGTCACTGCCATCACCACCTCATGCATCCATTCCCTGAAGATGCTGAGAAAGATGATCAAACAGCGCCTGGAAAATCATCATATTTTACTTAGTTACAAGTGAGCTGCAGTATGAAACACCCTCTATTCCACGATCAACACAAATCTCACCAGAAGGCAGCAGATGATTAAGAAATCAGTGGCCAGAATCACTCTCAACGTCCCATGCCGCACTTTCATCAGACCATACCTGGAGGCGCTCCACAGACTCATATATATGAAATACAAACTCATCACCCACACTTTCAAGGCACTCATAACACTGCCTCAGCATACCTCAACAATCGTATCAGCTTTCACAAACCTTCCAGATGCCTCCACTCTTGTAGACTGAGACTTGCACAAATCCCACGCATTCAGAAAACCACATCAGATCTGGTGGTCAAACCCTTTCCTACACCTCTCGCAAAGCTTTGAAAGACCTGCCGCTACCCGTAAGAGCTTCCTCTTTAGTTCTTGCATTCTCAAAGAAGCGAAGGACAAGGGGGCAGATTTTCAAGAAACTAACGCACCGCTGTGCCTTAGGTCATTGTTCTGTGCCACGCTGCGTTAGTTTTGAAGCACAGGGATGCAACATATTTACAACAAGATGTTGCATCTCTGTGCTCCCCCCTGTGCTGGAGCACAAACCGCTGCCAGGCTCGAGCCCAGGCATCTTTGAAACATTGTGCAAGGATGCCTGTGTCATGGGGAGATTGTTTTTGTGCAAGAAGGGGTGCCTTCCTGCAGACAAAGAATCATTTGACGTGATTCCCTATTCCAATGCATGCTGTAGAATGCAGCAGGCACTGAAAGAGGAAAAATCAGTGAGAAATGCAAACATTTCTCCTCGTTGCACCTTGCTACTCCACCCCTAGGGTGGCATAGCATCCTGACGCATTTCCAGATTTACTATTCCTCGTAAATCTAGAAATGAATCAGTGGACATTGGTGTTGCATGGGAGCACCCAGAGCAACACCCATGTTACGCCTCGAGCACACAAAGAGTTGCATGAAAAGGGGCGATATTTACAAGCACTAGTAAAGTCACGCAGGGTGGCTTTACCTGTGCTTGTAAATATCACTCCGCAGGTTGCGCCGCTGGTGCGTCACACAGCGTGATGCACCAGCACTGCAAGGAGCTTGTAAATATGCCCCCTGGCATTTGGATTAGTCCCACTAGGCCCTAAGTGCGGATAGGCTCACACCTGCTCAGTGCCTGGATACCCTCCGGGGTGATATTGCACTTTATAAATCTCCATAACATAGCATATAAGATATCACACAAAAGAAAACATACTATATTTGTTGTTATCAGGTTTTTCACATGCTAACAAAAGTTACATTAGCCAATAAAATATGGGCTTATTCTCACCAGTCATATTTGAAATCTCACCAGCAGGGCAGGGGACACAGTCAAAGCAGCAGCTGGGCTGCCCTTTCCTCACAGCCTGTCTGAACCCAGGAGGGCAGCTCTCACTGCAGAAAGAGCTGGGGACCTGGAACAGAAGCAGGGAACAGAGTCAGAGACTGAAACTATAACAGAAACCATGAAAAATGGATCAACAAATATTCTGGGAATCTATAAAAAAAACTGTCAATAGTGTTTAGGGTACATTTTACTCTCTCAAATATGGACATCAGTTGCTAGTAACAAGTTTCCACATCCATTTAAAAGTTACTTTACAGCTCAGAAGTAACAACCTCCATGGACAATGACCTGTGAGGCACGCGAGCAAATGGCATCTCACATAGACAATGACCTGGAAGTGTTGTCTCAAAGAGCGGACACCTGTGAACCAACTTATTCGGCCCCAGGGTTGGCGTAGGTAGGGGCAACGAGGAGACATGTTCCATTTGTCTTTGCTTTTTCCTCTTTCAATGCATGCTACATTCTAAAGCACAAATTGGTAGAGGAGATCACCTCAGTCATTGTTTTTGTGCAGGAAGGTGCGCCTTCCTGCAGAAAAAAAATCTCCCCATTACATAGGCATCCTGGTGAAGGGTGCCTGTGCCGGTGCATGGCAGCACTTTGTGCGCCAGCGCACGGAAAGGCTCAGAGATGCAACATGTTACTGCAAATAAGTTGCATCCCGGGCCTGCAAACAAACACAGCATGGGGCAGCAAAATAACTTGCAGCGCCGAGCTGCATTAGTTTCACATAAATAAGCCCCCTAGAAGCCTATATATTGGGAAATATAACTATGCACCACGCTGCGTTAGTGACAAAAGGGGGGTATTAGTTCACCCAGGAGTTGCGGTTGCCTGGGATTTGGCGTACTTTAACTGAATACATTCAATTAGTGCGGTGCAACAAGTGAGGAAAAAAAGAAACTCCAAAAGGGACCTAAGAGTCTGTAGTAAATAGTGTTAGTTCCTGTGCACTCGCTTCTGTCTAGTTTGAAAGTTCATCAAATGTAGAGAAAATTGTGAACAAATATAGTATCTTTGTGTATTTTTCTTAATTCTTTATTCAAGAGAACACCACAAATTCAAGCCAACACATGTTTCGTCGTTAGGCTGTTGACCCTCAACGTCTTCATGGCTGTATAGTCATAGAAAGGAAATCAATGCACAGGCTTCTGTGTAGTTTGAAAGTTCGTCAAATGTGGGGGCATATTATCAAGGAAGGCGTTAAAATTATCGCCGATTTAGTGGCAGAAAACCTCAGCTAAAGCGGCGATAATGGGCTCGATAATATGACTTGGAGAATTCCAATAGAAGCCCATGTTTACAGCAGAACATGGGCTTCTATTGGAATTCTTAAGGGCGTATTATCAAGCACATCATCGCCGCTTTAGCGACAGGTTTATGCCGCTAAAGCAGCAATCATTTTTGATGCCGTTCTTGATAATATGCCCCAGAGTTTCTTGGTGTAGTTTTTCTTAATTCTTTATTCTAGAGTACACTACAAATTATCATTATCAACATCACGCATACTGTTGTTATTTTGTACATATTTATCAATAGTGTTGTTATCAACAAGGTTTTGTTTGCTCTGATATGAACGTATATTGACATTGTTCTTATTCACAACAATAATATTATCATATGAGCATGGATCATTGCATACATTGGTATGATTATTGCTGATGTCGGCACTACTGTGCAGGCACAAGTTATGTTATACATTGATATTGCATTAATGGGCATTGTGTGGGTACAAACTGTGGGATACGTTCACATTGCATTTGCTGATATTGCCATTGTCGGGCATTCACATAACATGAAATTCATTGACATCCTAATCACTCATCCCGATATTCCCTCCTTTGGTTGATTCATCAACTACTCTAGCCTCCTCTCACGTCATGACAGTGATAATATTTGAAAGTGTGAGTGTGAAGTGTCAGTTGCTTTTCGGTAGCTAAGTGCATACTACCTAATTTGCAGACTGCGTTTTTACAGCAAGAAACCGCTACTTGTCGGAAACCACATAATAGAAGTACAGCAATGAGAATCGGTGCAAATGCCATAAATAGTTTATATACCCATAAGGGGAGCCATAAAAATACTATGCAACCAGTCCTGGTCCAGGGCACCTCCCTACTTTATTTTAAATAAATAAATACATTTGTGGGTTGTCAAATTATTCCACAATTCAGCAAAAATTAGACAATTGCAAATTGAACTTAAGCCGGGTTGCTGTATTTCTGCCAAGTCTGAAAGTCCTGAAAATGCATAAGAGGAGAGTCTGCACCACTGTTGGACATCTTGCCAGCATAGTTCCACACACTCTCAAGAAAGCTGAGTCACAGGTAGTCTGGTTGGGATGGCTGGGAAGGTGGGCACAGGCCTGATGGGAGTTGTAGTCACAGCAAATACTCCTCCTGCCACACAGACCAGCAGGACCACCTGGAACCATGCTTGCCTGACAATGAGTGGAAATGTACTGGCAAGATGGCTAACACTGCTGCATGGTGTCTTGAGCACAAGGCCTCTATGGGATTTGCGGTCAACTCAGACAACAGGCACCCCTGCCAGACATCTTGAGAGTAAACTACCCCTCATTGTCAGGACATCACTCTCTCTTGTGTGCTGTATGCGCTTTGTGGGAAGGTATGGGGGCACATGCCCGATGAGAGTTACAGTGACAGTAAATGCTCCTCCTCCTCACACACATCCCAAATAGCTAATCTGAGCTTATGGCAACCTGACAGTTTGGGGAAGTGTACATGCAAGACGGCGGACACTGCTGCATTGTGTTGAACTTGAAGGCTAATACCATCTTGACCCTGTGCCACAAACACAAGGCCCCAATGTCAGCCTTCTTGCCAGCACATTTCCATTTACTCTGAGTGACTGCATAGTTCCAGATGTGCTGTTTGGGCTGCTTGGCAAGGTGTTTGGAGGACAGGGCATGATGGGAATTGAAGTCAGTGCAAACACGCCTCCTCCCACCGAGTACAAACAGACCCCCAGGAAGCATGCTTACCTGGTAGAGAGTGGAAATGTACTTACTAAATTGCTGACACTGTGGAATGGTGTCTGGACAACTATACCCTGCTGGGAGTTGTGGACTAATAGGCACCTATCATCAGTGACAGACATCTTGCAAGTACATTCCCACTCATTCTCGGGGAATCAGAGTTACAGGTAGGCTTTTGGTGCTGGGTGGGAAGGTATGTGGGGGACAAGGCCTGATTGGAGTTCTAGCCATTGCAAATACTCATCCTGCTAACTCCTCAGTGTCTATGCTTACTGCATAGTGAGGGGAAGATACTGGCAAGGCGGCTCACACTGGTGATTGGTTATCTTGAAGCCAACTCCCATCAAGGCCCTGTGCACCAAACACCATGCAACTGTGTCAGTCATCTTATTAGTACACTTCCATTCACTGTCAGGTAGCCATTGACCCGGATGGGATGTCTGTGCTGGTTGGGAAAAGCAGTGGTTGCTGTCACTACAACTACCATCAGGGTCTGTCAGACACACAACTTCTTACCCATCCCCAATAGCTTACCTGGGGCTCTGCTTTCCTGACAGAGAGTGGCAATGTGCTGCCGAGATGGCTGATACTAGGGACTGGTGTCTGAAGCACAAGGCCATGATGGGATGTGTGGTCAGCTCTGACAACACGCACCAGTGTCGGGCATCTTGGTAGTACATTGCCAGTCACTGTGTGGTAGGCATAGTTACAGGTTTGCTGTTTGGCCTGACTGGGAAGGTGTGTGGAGGACAGGACATGATGGCACATGGAATCAGTGCAAACACTACTCATTACAAACAGCACAGCAAGAGCATCTTGAACAATGCTTATCTGACAGTGAGTGGAAATGTAGTAGCAAGATGGCTGACACTGGGGACTGGTGTATGGACAACAAAGCATTAATGTGATTTGTGGACAACTCAGACACCAGGCACAGGTGTCACACATCCTGATAACACATGTCCAACACTGTCAGGAAACCATACTGCCATGTGTTCAATTTTTTCAGGGTGGAAAGAGTGTGTATTGGACAGAGCCTGATTAGAGTTGGAATAATGGCAAACACCCAACCATCCCAAACAGTTCATTTAGCCCTACAGCTACATGACAGTGAATTAAAGTACACTAGCAATATGGCTGACACTGTTGTTTGGTGTTTGGGGCACAAGGCCTTGTTGGGATTTAGATTCAAATTTAATGCCATACACCAGTGTCCGCTTCCTTGCTAGTACACTTCCCCTCACAGACAGGTAGCCATAGTCTCAGAGGATTTAGCTGGGCTGGGTGGGAGGAGGAGTATTTTTAATGGCTTCAACTCACATCCGGCCCTGTCTAACATACACATTCCCCCCACCACAAACAGAACAACAGAAACTAAGCTTACCCACAGTGCGTCCAGATTTACTAGCAGGCTACATGACAATGGACACTGATTTCTAACCTTTCCTCAAATACCAACAGGTCCTTGTGCTACAAACACCAGGCACCAGTATCAGCCAGTTATGTCAGTACATATCCACTCACACTCAGGAAACCATAGTTGCAGGTGTGTTGTTGTGCACTGTGGAAAGAGTGTGTGTAGTACAGGGCCTGATGGGAGATATGGCCATTGAAAACACTCCTCCTCCCTCACAGCCATACAAGCCCAGATTGAAGCATTCTTACCTGATAGGGAGTGCAAATGTAACAACAACATGCCAGAGAGTGGGGACTGTTGTGTGGAGCACAGGGCCATGAGTGGAGTTGTTGTAAATTCAGACACCAGTGCCCAGTGTTAGGTATTCCTCAGGTACATACTGACACACTGTGAGGTAAGCCTAAATCCTATAGGGGTGTTTGTGCTGGGTGGGAATACCAACTGTGTCTGCTCGGGTGTGTAGGAGGGGTGGGAGGGGACATTTGGACTGATGAAGAGCACCACACCTATCCAGAATCCTTGACTCATATGAGGGTTGCACCGGAGATTTTGGCAGGGCTTTGGTATTTTTAAAGGCAAAGCAACAGCAGCAGGCAGACCACTATGAGGACAAGCATTGGCATAGCCAATAGGTCTCGCCTTTGGGACCTTATAAGTGTTTAGGCATGCAACACTTGATGTTGTTGCACCAAGGATATTGTGCTGGCTAACTAAACACTTATAAGGTCCCAAAGGCGAGACCTATTGGCTATGCCAATGCTTGTTCAACTTTTCCACTGCAGCTGGCATTTTTTAGTCTTCATTTGTCTGCACTCGAGTGAAAGTGTCAAATGTATTGAATTTGCCTTTGCTTGGTTTTTGGAGCGATGTTGATCTTCTCAGTGATTGGTTGATATATTGGCTAAGACACAATATTTAACGCTGCATTTGGTAATCTGGTTGTGAGTTGATGGCATTCTGAACCATTTGCCAATTTTGAAGTAACTTGGGTGATCACCACATCTCCCCATCAGCAGAACTACATAAAATTCCAAATCTAAAATGCCCACTCAGATAATTGCTGACAATGATTGAAGTGCAAAGTTGTAGGGATTGGACAATTTACTTGTTTTCAAAATCCAATTAAATTTACAGAAAACAGTCACACTTTAGTCTAGGAAATCTTTAATTTTTTTCTGTTCTACGAGGTATAAATCTGCAAAACACCCAAAACGGACCAGCTCTGAAACCAGAACCTAAATTTTCTACTCCTGGCCTATAGCAAAAATGTATGAGGTACAGAAACAACCACTTTGGTGATGTTTTACCTGCCAGCTTGGAATATCTTCAATTTGTATTTTCCTGGAAGTAGACTTGCTTGAGAAAATATTAGTTCTCTTTTTGCAAAGTTTCATCCATAAAGACAAGAATAGAGCTGTGTGAGCCATTTGTTCTTACGATAGTGATACACAGTGAGTCATGAACAAGACTTTGGGTTTGCTCTTCTCGTCTTTAAAATGTGATTTTGAAAGGCATTTGTAGACGTTTTACCTATCCCATACATCCTACATCAGGGTGGCTCACTTGGTAGGTGGTGTTGTGCGGCATTTGGTTGATTGTCTCTGTTAGAAGCTGATGTCTCTAGTTGGCAGAGGTATACACTTCTGACAAATAGGGACACACCTTTTCTAGTCAGGGCAAGGGGATCACACACTTAGATAACCCCTGCTCACCCCCTTGGTAGCTTGGCAAAGCAGACAGGCTTATCTCAGAGGCAGTGCTTTAAGCATTTATGACCACATACAGTAATAAAGTGAATACACTACAAATGGACACGACATAGTAGTATTATAAAAATAAGGATTTTTATATAAGGCTTAGCACAAGACCAAATAACGACAAAAATATACCACAATCTTAATAAATACTCTTGGAAGGAAAAATAATAGTTCAAGCGTAGTTTCTTCTTAGCACAAAGTCTTTAGTATCAAAATCAACTCTTCTTCTTTAAAACACAGTTCTTGGCAACAATGTAACCCACACGTGAGTCACACGACGTCGAGGCAAAGTTAATCCAAAGGTTCGGCGTTGACCGCGAGGAGCGCTACGTCGAGCCCGGAGTCGCACAGACCCCCACAACACAGTACCTTGGAAAAGTGAAGCACTCGATGATCAGCGGCGTCGAGATGTCCGGCGTCGCGTCTTCGGCGTCGATCGGGCCTCGGAGTCGGGCGATCTGCAGCGGCGTCGACTGAAGTCAGGCAGGAGCAGCGCTCACGAGGCGAAGCCGGATACAGCGTCGTCGTCGATGTCGATGTCGCAAGAGTGAGCAGCGCTCACGGCGTCGAGAGGGCTCGAAGTCGATGCGATCAGCAGCGGTGCAGACACAAGGTCACTAGGAGCTGGAGCCGAACTCACTACTCACTGGCGTTGCTGCTGGCGTCGATCGGGCCCGGCGGCCGGCGTCGAAGGTGCGGGACACTGAAGCCGTTACTCACGATGTCGAGCTGGATTCGGCGACGTCCGTCGGCGTCGAGATTGCTGGATTCTTTCAAAGGTGCTGGATTCACAAGTTCCAGCAAAACAGCACTTTAAGCAGATGAAGTCCTTTAGCCCTGTGACTTCAACTGGAGGCTGGCACTCTTCCAGCCCTTGGAGATTTTCTTAGCAAAGTTTGAGAGTACACACACAGTTCCTCTCTCCTGGTTCCTTGGCAAAAATAAAGAAGCAATGCAGGATTCCCCCCAGCAAACAGCACACTGGCAGAAGGGGTAGGCAAGTCCTTGGATCAGCAGGCTTCTTGTCCTTGGTTTCAGGGTTCCTTGTCAGAAGTTATCTGAAGTCTTGGTTCAGGGGTCCTTCTCTAATACCCCTTTTTGGCTTTGATCCCTTTGTCCATGCAGGGGAATTTCCCCCCATCCTGGGTTTGTTGTGGGTGTTGCCAGGCCGAGGCACTTGGCCTATTCATTGTGCAGGGCAGAGTCTTCAGCTGCCCAGCAGGAGCGGAGCCAGCATTGTCACTGGCAGGGGCAGGGCCATCAGTTGCCCGGCAGGAGGTGGGCCAGGAAAGTCCCAGGCAGGCCCAGAGTCATCAGTCGCCTGGCAGGGGGGCGGAGCCAGCATTGTATCAGGCAGGGCAGGCTATCAGGAGCTTCTCTTCCCCTACTCTCAATGCAAATGCCCCACTCATCCCACACTGACTCATTCAGACCTCTGGAGCCACCCAGCTCCTGTCACACGCACACCAGAACCAGCAGAGACCGGTAGACAGTTAGACAAGAAAATAGCTACTTTCTAAAAGTGCTATTTTCGAACACAGAGTCCAAAAACCATCCACCCAAACGGATGCGTTATTAAACCCTGAGTTCAGGGATACCAAACTCGACATTGCACCATGCTCCCCGAGCCCGCTAGGATTATACCATTAATAATCCTGGCAGCCCATTCTAACTGATGGAGAGCAGGTAACCTTACAATAGTGAAAAACGAATATGGCTGTAATTCACTATTAGGACATGCCAACCTTGTCAGGCTTGTCCTATCTTATGCTTACAATGCACCCTGCCCTTGGGCCTACCATAGGGGTGACTAACATGAAGTTAAGGGAAGGTTTAGGGACTGGCAAGTAGGTGTACTTGCGCAGTCCTCGTGTCAGTCAGACTGCACGTGGTCTGGCAATGGCAGACCTTTAGACATACTTTTACTAGGCCGCTCTTGTGGGTGGCACAACACGTGCTGCAAGCCCACTAGCAGCATTTGTATTTACAAGCCCTGGCACTCCTGGTGCAAGCTACTAGGGACTGATAGTAAACCAAATAAGCCAAACATGGAATTCAATCAATACAGCAATTTTACATAGGGAGCACTTGCACTGTGGCACTGATCAGCAGTGGCACAGTGCCCAAAGCAATATACCAGCAAAAACATCGTAAACAGAGGAGGCAAACAGAAAAAAATGGAGGAGAGACTCATGCCAATGATGCCAGGTTTAACACGTGTCCCCTCCAGCTGAAATGTGGGGAGAACTACCCTTACCCTAGGAAGTCCTCATCACTAAGGCGGAAAAATCTGGACATACCATCAGCATTGGCGTGATCTGTGCCAGGGCGGTGTTCCACCGTGAAGTCCATCCCCTGTAGGGAAATGGACCACCTCAACAGCTTTGGATTCTCACCCCTCATCTGCATCAACCATCTGAGGGGCCTGTGGTCTGTCTGAACCCGGAAGTGAGTCCCAAACAGGTAGGGTATTAGCTTCTTCAGCGCCCAGACCACAGCAAATGCTTCTCTCTCTATCGCACTCCACTTCTGTTCCCTGGGAAGTAACCTCCTACTGATGAAGGCTACAGGTAAGTCTCGGCCCTCTTCATTCACCTGAACTAGAACAGCCCCCACGACATGCTCTGAAGCGTCCGTCTGGACAACAAATTCTTTAGAAAAGTCGGGTGCTTGGAGTATAGGTGCTGTGCACATTGCAGTTTTCAGGGTGTCAAGGGCCGTCTGACAGGCGTCAGTCCAGATCACAAGTCCTGGCTGCTTCCTGGAAGTCAGTGAAGTCAAGGGGTGCACAATGTTACCATAATCCTTGACGAACCTCCTGTAGTAACCCGTGAGACCCAAGAAGGCTCTCACCTGAGTCTGGGTTTTGGGTGGTGCCCATGCCAGGATGGTATCAATCTTGGGTTGTAGGGGGGCCACCTTGCCACTCCCTACTTGGTGCCCCAAGTACACCACTTAACCCTGCCCAATCTGGCACTTACTGGCTTTGATTGTGAGGCCTGCTCTGCGCAGGGCCAACAACACTTCCTGGAGGTGGCGCAAGTGTTCCTCCCAGCTGGCGCTGAACACTGCGATGTCGTCCAGGTAGGCGGCACTGAAATCCTCCAGTCCAGCCAAGACCTGGTTGACCAACCTCTGGAAGGTGGCAGGGGCATTCTTCATCCCAAAGGGCATAACCCGGAACTGGTAGTGCCCATCTGGTGTGGAGAATGCTGACCTCTCTTTTGCCCCATCAGTCAAGGCGATCTGCCAGTACCCAGACGTTAGATCAAACGTACTAAGGTACCGGGCAGCCCCCAACCGATCTATGAGCTCATCAGCTCTGGGGATGGGGTGCGGGTCAGTCTTGGTGACCGAATTGAGTCCTCGGTAATCCACACAGAACCGAAGTTCTGGTGAAGCACCAGGCGCTGCAGCCTTTGGGACCAAGACCACTGGGCTGGCCCAAGGACTGCTAGAGGACTCAACCACCCCTAAGGCAAACATTTTGGAGACCTCCTCCTTGATGTATGCTCTGACCTTGTCAGTCACCCTGTAAGCCTTGTGCTTCACAGGAGTGCTGTCCCCGGTGTCCACATCATGGACACACCACTGAGTGACACCAGGAATCAAGGAAAACAGATCAGGGAATTGTCCCAACAGTTGGCGACAATCTTGCTGCTGTTCAGGGGTCAGTGTGTCAGAGAGGACAACACCATCCACTGACCCATCTTGCTCTTTTGCATACAGGAGGTCAGGAAGAGGCTCACTCTCCTCCTCCATTCCAGCATCTGTAGCTAGGAGCATGCCCACTTCGGACCTTTCTAAGTGGGGCTTTAAACGGTTGACATGCAGGACCCTCAAGGGGTTCCTGGGAGATTTCAAGTCCACCAAGTAGGTGACATCGCTCTTCTTCTCCACAACCTTAAACGGTCCAGTCCACCGGGCCTTGAGCGCACAAGGTTCTACAGGGGACATGACCCAAACTTCTTGACCAGGCTGAAGTTCGACCAGAGTGGCATTCTGGTCGTACCACCGCTTCAACTCTTCCTGGCTGGCCTCCAGATTTGCCTGAGCAAGATCTCTGAAGCTCCTAGTCTGGTTCCTAAAGGCCAGCATGTAACTGTATACATCCTGGGGAGGTTTCCTGGGAGATTGCTCCCAGCCTTCTTTGACCAGACTCAAAGGTCCTCTTACCGGGTGACCATACAAAAGCTCAAAGGGGCTGAACCCTAGAGACTTCTGTGGCACCTCACGGTAAGCAAACAGTAGGCATGGCAAGAGGACGTCCCATTTCCACCTCATTGGTTCTTCAAGACCCATGATCATGCCTTTAAGGGTCCGGTTGAATCTCTCAACCAGCCCATTTCCTTGAGGGTGGTAAGGAGTGGTGAACTTGTAGGTTACCCCACACTCCTTCCACAGAGACTTCATATAGTTGGAAATGAAGTTGGTGCCCCAGTCTGACACCACCTCTCTGGGGAACCCCATTCGGGAGAAAACACCCATCAGTGCCCGTCCCACCACGGGGGCTGTCACTGTTCTGAGAGGGATGGCTTCCGGGTACCGTGTGGCATGGTCCACCAAGACCAGGATGAACCTGTTGCCCAGGGCTGTCTTGGGGTCCAGTGGCCCAACAATGTCAATCCCCACCCGGTCAAAGGGGGTACTGACCACCGGAAAAGGTTGGAGGGGAGCCTTCTGCTTCCTTCCGCTTTTCCCACTTGCCTGGCAAGTGTGACAAGTTTTACACTGGATCTCTACATCCCTTCTCATCTGAGGCCAATAAAAATGGGTGACAAGCCTGTCATAGGTCTTGTCCTGCCCCAGATGTCCAGCTAAAGGAACGTCATGAGCCAAACCCAGTAGGAAGGCTCTGAAGCGCTGGGGTACCACCAGCACACGGGCTGACCCAGGCTCAGCAGCCTTAGGCTCGCTATACAGGAGGTCGTTCTCCCAGTAAACAAAATGTGACCCTGACTGATCACCTGAGGTTTGGGCTGAGGCCTGCTGCCTCATACCCACAAGAGAAGGGCACACTTTCTGTTCTGCACAGAATTCCTCCCTGGAGGGACCACCATCCTGCTGCCAGTGGGTCAGCTCGGGTAGGTCTCCCAGTGCAGCAACTTGTTCACCGGTGGGTTCCAGGGCATACCCCTCAAGGTCTGCCTCCTCCTGGACCACGGGAACTACGGGGGACGGTTTCCCGCGCCCCCTGCCTCTTCTCCTCAGAGCTGGGTCCTGGGCCATCTTTTCAGGCTCCAGAACCCCATCAACACCCTTACTTGCTGTCATTGATCGAGTGGTTGCACACACCCACTCTGGCACACCCAACATTTTCAAATGTGTCTCCTTCTCCACCTTAGCCCAAGGGGAGTCTTCTAAATCATTGCCCAGGAGACAATCAACAGGCATGGCGGGCCTTACAGCAACTTGAAGAGTACCTGAAACTCCCCCCCATTCAAAGAGAACCTGAGCTACTTCACACTCTTTCTGGGAGTTATCAGCAGCTATCACAGGGTAGAATGCGTGGGGAACAACCTGCTCTCTGGACACCAAGTGACACTTGACAGCTGTCACACTCGCTCCGGTGTCTCTGAGAGCTTCCACTCTATGGCCATTAATGGTCACCCACTGCCTATATTTATTAGTGTTACTAGGCAGAGGGGGTGGAGGGACCAATTCCATATCTCCTAGCGAGACCAGGGACATCTCTGCGGGACCCCTCCCTCCATGGGCAACCATCTCCTCCCCTCCCAGGGCTACACTCGCCAACTGACGGGGTGGTGCACGTGGTGGTGCATTAGAATTCTTCATGGGACACTGGGGATCATAATACCGGTGTCCCACCTGCCCACAAACGTAGCAGGTCAGTGGGCCCGTATGAACAGGTTTACCTGTCGGGGCCCCTGGCTTCTTTACAGGGGGAGGCTGGGAACCTTTCTCTTGGTTCCCTTGGGGATTACTTTGGGGCCCTTTCTGGGACTCCTTTTGTTTACCCTTGTCCCCCCACTCTTCTGCTGGGGACCCTGCCCACCTTTGGCTGAGTCTCCCACTGAACCCTTGTGGACCCTGGTACTGACCCAGCGGTCCGCCTCCTCAGCAAGTTTTCTAGGGTTAGATATCTTGCTATCAATAAGGTGCTGGCGCAGCTCTGGAAAACAGTTATTAGACAAGTGCTCCCAAGCAAACAAATCATAAAGAGCTTCATAACTTTCCACTTTGCTGCCCTTTACCCAACCATCCATGGCTCTGCAAAAAAATGACACATATTCAACCCACGTCGTACCAGGCAACTTCTTACATTCTCTAAAGGCTTGTCTGTACTTTTCTGGGGTTAGGCCATACCTTAGCATCAAAGCATCTTTCATATCAGCATAAGACATCCTATCCTCAACAGGCATGTCTAACAGGGTATCTCTCCCTTCATTCACAAAGCGACCCCACAACCCCGCTCCCCAATCCTTCTCAGGGACCCGGTGGGCCAACAATGCTAACTCATATGCTTTAAACCATTGACCAATATCTTCATTCTTATGATAATCTTTTATCACATCTTTAGGAAAATAGAACCTACTTTCTGCAGGCACAGATGGGATGCTGCCACCAGAGGGATTCAATTCTAACTCTTTAGCTTTGAGCTCCAACTCCCTCAACCTGGTATCACGCTCCAAAGCTAACTTCTCTCTTTCAAACTCTAACCTTTTGATCTCCAAATCAGCTTCTCTTCTGCCTCTTGCATTTTCTAACTCCAACTGCCCATTTATCTTAAGTTTTGCCATTTCCATGTTGTATGCTCGCTCCTTCGCCCTTTCTTCTCTTTCTTCAGGAGAAAGACCTTTGGAGGAAACACTGCTGCCAGGAGGGGAGGGGGGCCCATTCACTGGCACCTCCTCTTCCCCTTCCCCTGTCGGTACCACCACCGGATCAGAGGAATCTCTGGCCTCTAACCAGGCCTGCAATGCTTTAAGGTATTCTGGTTTGTTCGTGCAGCCTGTGGTAGGAACTTTAAATTGCTTGCAAAAGGATTTCAGCTCATGTAACTTGTAATCCTTTATCTTACTCCTATCAAATTCCTCCACAACAACAGGGGCAGTGACTCCGGCATCACTCATGGTCAAAACTGGCAGTGATCAAAAAATCAAGTTTCAGAAAAGCGGAGAACAAAAATAGAATATCCAACCAAAACAGATTGTGGCTGCGCTATGGTCTGCTTTCACTATGTAGCGCACACTAATCACTACACATGGGTCATAAATGCAAAGTTCAAATCCTCACCGCTGACCCACCAATGTTAGAAGCGGCTGTCTCTAGTTGGCAGAGGTATACACTTCTGACAAATAGGGACACACCTTTTCTAGTCAGGGCAAGGGGATCACACACTTAGATAACCCCTGCTCACCCCCTTGGTAGCTTGGCAAAGCAGACAGGCTTATCTCAGAGGCAGTGCGTTAAGCATTTATGACCACATACAGTAATAAAGTGAATACACTACAAATGGACACGACACAGTAGTATTATAAAAATAAGGATTTTTATATAAGGCTTAGCACAAGACCAAATAACGACAAAAATATACCACAATCTTAATAAATACTCTTGGAAGGAAAAATAATAGTTCAAGCGTAGTTTCTTCTTAGCACAAAGTCTTTAGTATCAAAAGCAACTCTTCTTCTTTAAAACACAGTTCTTGGCAACAATGTAACCCACACGGGAGTCACACGACGTCGAGGCAAAGTTAATCCAAAGGTTCGGCGTCGACCGCGAGGAGCGCTACGTCGAGCCCAGAGTCGCACAGACCCCCACAACACAGTACCTTGGAAAAGTGAAGCACTCGATGATCAGCGGCGTCGAGATGTCCGGCGTCGCGTCTTCGGCGTCAATCGGGCCTCGGAGTCGGGGCGATCTGCAGCGGCGTCGACCGAAGTCAGGCAGGAGCAGCGCTCACGAGGCGAAGCAGGATACGGCGTCGTCGTCGATGTCGATGTCGCAAGAGTGAGCAGCGCTCACGGCGTCGAGAGGGCTCGAAGTCGATGCGATCAGCAGCGGTGCAGACACGAGGTCACTAGGAGCTGGAGCCGAACTCACTACTCACTGGCGTTGCTGCTGGCGTCGATCGGGCCCGGCGGCCGGCGTCGAAGGTGCGGGACACTGGAGCTGTTACTCACGATGTCGAGCTGGATTCGGCGACGTCCGTCGGCGTCGAGATTGATGGATTCTTTCAAAGGTGCTGGATTCACAAGTTCCAGCAAAACAGCACTTTAAGCAGATGAAGTCCTTTAGCCCTGTGACTTCAGCAGGAGGCTGGCACTCTTCCAGCCCTTGGAGATTTTCTTAGCAAAGTTTGAGAGTACACACACAGTTCCTCTCTCCTGGTTCCTTGGCAAAAATAAAGAAGCAATGCAGGATTCCCCCCAGCAAACAGCACACTGGCAGAAGGGGTAGGCAAGTCCTTGGATCAGCAGACTTCTTGTCCTTGGTTTCAGGGTTCCTTGTCAGAAGTGATTTGAAGTCTTGGTTCAGGGGTCCTTCTCTTATACCCCTTTTTGGCTTTGATCCCTTTGTCCATGCAGGGGAATTTCCCCCCATCCTGGGTTTGTTGTGGGTGTTGCCAGGCCGAGGCACCTGGCCTATTCACTGTGCAGGGCAGAGTCTTCAGCCGCCCAGCAGGAGCGGAGCCAGCATTGTCACTGGCAGGGGCAGGGCCATCAGTTGCCCGGCAGGAGGTGGGCCAGGAAAGTCCCTTGCAGGCCCAGAGTCATCAGTCGCCTGGCAGGGGGCGGAGCCAGCATTGTATCAGGCAGGGCAGGCTATCAGGAGCTACTCTTCCCCTACTCTCAATGCAAATGCCCCACTCATCCCACACTGACTCATTCAGACCTCTGGAGCCACCCAGCTCCTGTCACACGCACACCAGAACCAGCAGAGACCGGTAGACAGTTAGACAAGAAAATAGCTACTTTCTAAAAGTGCTATTTTCGAACACAGAGTCCAAAAACCATCCACCCAAACGGATGCGTTATTAAACCCTGAGTTCAGGGATACCAAACTCGACATTGCACCATGCTCCCCGAGCCCGCTAGGATTATAGCATTAATAATCCTGGCAGCCCATTCTAACTGATGGAGAGCAGGTAACCTTACAATAGTGAAAAACGAATATGGCTGTAATTCACTATTAGGACATGCCAACCTTGTCAGGCTTGTCCTATCTTATGCTTACAATGCACCCTGCCCTTGGGCCTACCATAGGGGTGACTAACATGAAGTTAAGGGAAGGTTTAGGGACTGGCACGTAGGTGTACTTGCGCAGTCCTCGTGTCAGTCAGACTGCACGTGGTCTGGCAATGGCAGACCTTTAGACATACTTTTACTAGGCCGCTCTTGTGGGTGGCACAACACGTGCTGCAAGCCCACTAGCAGCATTTGTATTTACAAGCCCTGGCACTCCTGGTGCACTCTACTAGGGACTGACAGTAAACCAAATAAGCCAAACATGGAATTCAATCAATACAGCAATTTCACATAGGGAGCACTTGCACTGTGGCACTGATCAGCAGTGGCACAGTGCCCAAAGCAATATACCAGCAAAAACATCGTAAACAGAGGAGGCAAACAGAAAAAAATGGAGGAGAGACTCATGCCAATGATGCCAGATCTAACAGTCTCTAATCCCTGTGTTTCTAAAGCTCTTCTGCTTATGACATGGTGGGGATGGACTGTGGTGGGGAAGGGGCATAGGGTGAGAAGCATTGGACTTTGCCTGTGACAGTAGGGGAAATTGAAAAATTTTATTTCCTTTAGACGAGACCTACCTTCACTCGCAAGAGCTCCCTTAATTTGCAGCCAGAGAACGACCTCCTGAATTTGCGCCTCTTTTAGTGGCCGGCCCTGATAGGACTCATGTGGCTTGTCTTCGTTTTACTGCTTCCAATGGGAATTTCTTTCAAGAGCTGTTTAAGGCCTAAGCAAGGCTGTAGAGGTAAGCAAGTCACTCTGAATGCTGGAGCCAGGCTCGAGCTAAATGCCTGGCTCAGCTTGAGGTCCTCTTGGAACCTCAAACCTCAAAAGAGCAGCAAAAGAGCAGAGTTTTCAGGGGAGACGATGTCGCTCAGTTGCTACAGCTGCTGATGAACCAGGGGCCATATTATCAAGAAAGGGCGATACATTATCGCAGCTTTTATTGGCCGGAAACTGCCGCTAAACTGGTGATAATGGGCTTGATAATATGCCCTGGAGAATCCCAGGTTAACACCAGAACCTGGGCTTCTATGACAATTCACAAAGGCAGGCAGGTTCGAATACTGGCCTCGGCTCAGCATCCATGAATCCTGGCACATTTCACTGTGCTGGGAGTTTTTTTTAACTTAGTGTGCTTTTGAAGCACTATTATGATCTTCGCAAGGTTCATGCTTTGTAAAACTGCGCTAGGTGTCCCAAGCTCTAATCTCATAAGCCAACAATTAAAACAACACATAACTTTTAATGTCAGAAAGAGATAGTAGTTTAAGTGGACCAGAGATTGGAAATGCCAGAAGTGGTGTCACCGTATACCAAAGGCTTATCAGATGAAAGCAGTGCAGGACTAGTACAACAAGGGTTTCAAGACTCTGGGAATCTCCGACTTGCTTGCGGGCAGTGTGGGCTGGCGTTACTGCTGCAAAGTTTTTGAGAGTCTGGGAAATCTAAAACGATGTTCTTGGCAATGTTATGTAATGGTAGTACACCAAGGATTTCAAGAGGCAAAGCACCAGGAAAGGCCTTCATGTTCATGTAGAATATTTCTATAGCAGGGAAAGCATTCCGCCTCCTATGGAGTGCTTGCTTTGCAATGCATAAAGGATTATTTAATATTTCAAAAGTACGCTGACTCATACATTGTTCTTCATCGCATAAATGCATTGTATACATGAAGCAGTATTTCATTTACAAAAATATATATATTGTGGATAAGAGTTGAAAAACGATACTTGGCCAATGCCCGTAGTCGACTGGTTTCCTAGTGGTGTGTGCATTACTAATGCAACGCACTGAAGGAAATCAAAATACCACTTGCTGGGGCTTCAGTGCCAGGGGCTTGTGTAGCTAGTAGGTATGAAGTGGGGGATATGGGGACTTTCCCACACTGCAGATCTAACCAGAAGTGTGACGCCAAGGAACTGATCAAAATCTTGACTTACAATTGGTGAATGTGGACAACTTTTCATTTCTTTATTTTCCCAAGTTCACCCTTAAGGTTGTGCACTCGGGCCTAACTACCAGAGCTGTCGACTTTGGAGCTGGGGAATCAGGTTTGCGCCTCGGCGTGGGCTCCGCATCCTGTGATCTTGGGCAATCACTTAGTCTCCCCGTACCTACCAAAAATAAGTGTTCTTGTGTAACGTAACCTGCCAAAAATAAGTGTCCTTGTATAACGTAACCGGTGCTCTTGTAAAGCGCTCCAATACCTTCGGGTTGAGTTTGCGCTATATAAAACTGCAAAGAAAAAAAGAGCCTCTCGGTGCCTCATTTTTTTTGTTTTTTCTAAAGGTGATTCGCGAACAAAGGACCCCTTTTTCCATAGGTCGAACACCGTGTTTACCTCCTCGTCCACGTACAGCTGTGCGCATCCGTTGCGCCCACACGGCACCCCAAATAACATACTGCATAATTATTTAGTTGTGTAGTGTGGAGTGATTACACATAACTGGTGTTTAAGACCAGAGAGTGAATGGACCTGTCATCGACCTATGTATGATAAAAGATTAACCAAACCACGTGGATGCAGACCTGGGGCCGGCAGGAAACTCGCGCAGATTACACAGACCTTCACAGCAGGTGTTGTGTTATATTGCTGAGTAATTGTGTAGCAGGTGCATTAACCTACTGAACTACTTTACGTAATTGCAGTGGTAGTCCAGATAACTGCTATGTTTACTAATATAAACTTGGACCAGGGAGGTAGAGATGGCCATTTCTAGAAGACACCAGTCTCAGATGTCTGTGAAAATGCCCTGCCCCCCATAACTTTGTTACAAGCCCTAAACCTCTGCCAGGGGTGTGTGTGTATCTGGCTCTATGGTACTTGGCACGCGGGCACAATGGCATTTTCAGACTGCATGGAATGCCAACTCTGGTTTCCTCAGCCTTGTAATGGTTGCCGTTCCCTTTCATGCCGGTCAGGCCCAGATCAGCCCACTTGTATCTTCCCGACACGTCCCTTTGTCCTGCGGCCAATCTCCCTGAAATCACAGCACGCCGTGTTAAAACAGCAGAGTGTGAGACCTGCCTTTCCACCGGGGCCCGGGGCAGGCCTCTCCAGGGTGAGATGCGGCACGAGGGAAAGGTCTCGGTGCAAGCCGGTGGCGGTGCATGCTGTCCATGAAGGTTACCTCATCGTGACCTCTGAGGGAATGTTGAGACAGGCAGGGAAGCCTTTACTTTTGGGGATTTTCGCTTTCATCTTGGAGCTCATGCGGGGATCAAGCAGTTAAGCCGACAAGATTAAGCTCTAATAAACACGCATTGCCATTGAAGGCAATGGAACGCGTGCATGTGCTTGGCTGAAAAGCCAAAGCGATCGTAAAAGGTATTTTTGCCTTAGCAGCGCATGCGCGCTGCGAAGGCGAGACCTAAAAAAGGACATTTACATGACCAAAATTGATGACCTGACTGTGGTGCACAGGGGCATTCTCACCTGCCTCCACCAGATTGCCACCAGCATGTCCACAACTCCCTGTGTGCCTACAGTTTATGGTGCATCAACATCTGCATCAGTCACAGGGAGGGATGTCGACTCTGACGGAGAGCCCCCTGCACTGCCACTGCCTGCACCTGAGGATCCCTCTGAAAAAACATGGTGTCAGTCGTCCAAAGAAGAAATGGTGAGACAGATATCTACGCATCACCCACAGGAAGTGACAACCTGCTCCTGATATTCTCCATTGTGTGCCTAGCATTCACTTACTTGATTTTAATTGAACTGTCCCACATCGGCTGGAGGGTCGAAGTTGGACTAAGGACTCAAAAAACTGTGGATCTACTTCGGAATATTTCATCTACAAACACTACCAACTCCTATCTGCACTTTGTTTTGTAGTTTTCTGTTGAGCACTCCACGATGGTGGTGTTGTGACTTTGAATCCCAAATGTACAAATTGAACTGACACACAAAATCACAAAGAAGAAAGAAAGTGTCAACAACATTAGTAACAAAACACTTAATTAATGTTATTACTGGCTTGTTAGTAAATGTACCTTGTTGCAGCATGATAGATAGACACAACCAGGTTATCGCAGAACCTGTAGGACATAGTAAAGCTTCAATGGAAGTCTATTGCCTAAAAATCGAGCAACATTTGCAAGCAAAATCAACAATCATTGTCAGCATACCAGGTCAGTATGGAACATGATTTGTTTTCTAATTAACATTTGAATGTGTGAAAACAGACAACATACATCTCAGTGTGGAGCACAGGTTTATTCTCCAGAAACAACCTGGTGCCTTTACACAAAAAAGTTCAAATCCCACTGTGTCAAAAAGCACAAAAGATGACTATCAGGTCTGAAGTAAGTGCGGGAATTCCAATATAGTTCAATGTTGGAATATGTCTCTGCATCATGGGTCTGGGAGGGCACACGTCTGCAGAGTAGCCTGGTAAGGAGAAACTTAGAACAGAGTCAGGAACTCATGAATAAGTTGGCCAAAATTACAAGAGATTTTCATCAAAAGCACAAAATTGTCTGTGTGAACACTAGCTAGGATTCATGTTAGCACTGTTAATCTACAAACTTGATTGAACCATTTTTTGGGAAAAGATCATTTTAATTATCATACACTCACTCACACACATACATACATTGTACAACAGCAACACACAAAGCAACAATTGGGCTTTGTCACCTCCTCTCATTGCATTCGTACACTCAGTTCTGAATGAGCTGTCTTCACAAATCCAAGCCCTCCTTCTCATCACCACTGGTAACATGTCCCAGTCCTGGTTCCTCCCTCTCCGGTGGCTGCTAGTCTCTGTAATCCTGTATGAGAGGTATTTCAGTCCTTACGTCCAGGTTGGGGAGCATGCAGCAAGATTGATGATTTTACACACCTTCAGTGGTGCATATTGGAGGGCACCTCATGTGTGATCCAGGCAGCGGAGTTGGGTCTTCAGTAGGCCAAAAGTCTGCTCAGTCACTCACCTGGTCCCACCGTGGGCCTCATTTCACTGAACGCCTGTAGGGGTGAAAGGGTTCTGGAGTGGTGTCAGCAACCAGGGTTGGTCGAGGTATCCAGAGTCTCCTATATTTAATACAGAAAAGACTTGTTGTCTGACAACAGAGTGCTATCTGACAGACAATCAATACACACCACAATATAAACATATAACATCACCTACCAACAAGCCAGGCATGCTCAGGTTGTAGCTGAGTTATTAATTGGGGGATGACACTGTTCCTCATGATGTACGCATCATGTGCAGATCGAGGGAAAAGTACGCAGACGTGGGAGATCATTATGTCAACCAGACATTACACCTGGATATTGATTGAGTGGTAATGTTTGTAGTTTCTGTATGTCTGCTCATTGGCTTGTGGTGGTATCAAAGCAGTGTGGTGCCATCAATTAAGAAAATGACGCGTGGTATCCGTCCAAAGGCATAGAATTCCCCCTTGATGTCTGCCAACTGTCCAGGGACTGGGAAACTAATGGGGAGGGCCAGTAAATATAGCAGTGCCTCCAACACATCCCGGAGAACATGGCAGAACATGGTTTGGGACATGCCACCAGATGTTGCCACTGTATACTGGAATGACCCCATGGCAAAGAAATGTAGGGCTGCTATCACCTTCACCTTGGGGGTCAGTGCAGTAGGATATGGGCATCCAGGCTGTAAATGCGGGGCCAACTGCTCGGAGACCGCCACAATAATTGGCCTGGTGAAACAGTTTTGTCTGATGGTATCCCGTTCTTCCATGGTCCAGTGATCGGGGAAGGGCCTGTAGAATGGAGGTCGTCTGCGATACCTATGTGTAGAGGGTAAATAGATTTGCTATCAGTTTACAATGTACGAAGCAACATGCATTGAGACAAACTGAACATGAAATCTGAACACAAATAAAGGTACAGAACATTGTAAATACACATTTCTATGAAAAAGCCTGACCCTAGATACATATAAACGCATTAGTAACCTTTTCAGACATGCTACCACGGTATGGTGACACAGCAATTAGAGTGCTGTACTGTGAAAAGTCCCTACTGTCTGTCACCGTTCATGTGATCAAGCATTACATACTCCGCAGCCCGCCACCAAATAAGCCAAGAGATGAGTTTGTGAGAGCAAGTACATGATTGAAAGGTACCCACAATATAATGGAATGCCAGATATGTGGGACACTTGATAAATACAGCGCCTCACAATGAGAATCATACACACCACTGTCACAGGGTAGACACTGACATGTTGTAATGTCTGCCAAACACATACAATCACAAACGCAGAACAATTAACAATGTAGGTGTACCATATATTACCCCATCCTCCACTGAAGTCTGGAGCATACAGATACACTAGTAATTCAAATAACAAACATAAGCTGATGTGGCTGATTAATGTCAAGGTCTACTCAGCCAAAGGTAAATGCTTTCTCTATGTCTTCAACACCCAACATTTACTGTCAGAAATCTCACAGATTGCACACTAGGCCACACAGTTCACAAAAGCAGTGAATATGTAAAGAAAAAACATGTGTATCCCCCAAAATTCATGGCCACTATGACCAAGCGCAGGAGGGTAAAACAAGTAGTTCTGTCTTAATGTTGGTATTAGCCTCACAAACAGTGTGACATGTGCCCCCCCCAAGATTAGCTCCTTGTGGGAATGTGAGCTATTGATTCAAAGGTAATTTTTTTCATGAATAAACTGTCTTCACACATGTAACACACTAAAATCAATCACAGCAATATCTTTCCTGTTGACCGATTATTGGAAGGACGCGGTAGCCGCATCCAAACCGATTCAGACTGAGTCATAGGCTGCAAGTTGTAATTCTGGCAGACGCTGGTGAGTATTCAAAGGAAGCAGTAGCTGCATCAGAACCGATTCAGTCACAGCCATTGTCTGATGGTTGTTCTGGTGACAGACACGTGTTTGGGATTGTGTCGTCATTGCGTGGAAACGGACTCTGTAACCTCCCATCACCAATGTATCAAAGTCAGCTGTGGTCCGATGTTAAGTTTTTGAATGTCACAGGAGGTGTGTCGTGTGCAAGCAATGTTGTGCCATGGACCGATTAGGAAAATGCAACCGACGCAAACCTATAGCTTTGACTGCATGGAAGACCGCCTCTGCCTTTCGGATATAAGTCTGTCTGTTCCCTAGAGACTTCACTTGCCTGCACTACCTGCATCAATTCTGCACATCCCCATCTCTCTGCTGCTTTTACCACATCCTCTTGGAACTACTATAGCACGTACAGTGGAGAGGGCCCCAGCTTTCAGTGAGGAGGAGAACCAGGCCCTGTTGGACATCCTCCTGCCACTGTACAACCAGCTCTGTGGCAAACCAGAGGAGCAGGTGAGTGATGATCACACTTCATTGTCATTGGACATGTGCAATCACCATGCTATATTACCATTAGGAATCTCATTGGAAAACCTGTAAAATGTTTCATGTATGTTTGAAAGTGTGTAGATAACTGTTCTGGGCATGCACACTGCTGTTGAAGTGTGTGTACTGGGCTAAACATCTTATCACTGTTCTAGTGGGACAGAGTCATCATTGAATCCAGGACAACTGCCCAGAATGCCCTATGCCGAGCACTTAGACCTTGTTGCCAAACTGTCAATGACCAATTTGTACAGGTGTCTGACTCAGAAACATTTTGCATGTGAACTAAGGGCTGCGACCATGTCTTCCTTACAGGTCAACCTCCATGAAAAGGCAAAGCTGTGGAGGACCATGATTTGGAAGGTGCTCTCTGTGGGGTTCGAGTGTTGGCACATCGGCCATTGCTGCAAGAGGTGGCAGGACCTTCGTGGCTGGACCAAGAAGATCGCAGTAGTCTAGCTGGACCTGTCATGGGCAGGCAAGAGGGGCGGGCACCGAACACTGACACCCATGTGCTCCACATCCTAGTAGTGGTCTTCCCTGACCTGGTTGGACAGTTAAAAGCCAGACAGCAGTAAGCAGGTGGTGGGTTTGTGCCTTGTTGCACACCTGTGTTAGACATGCATGTTACAGTACCTTAGCCTGCTGCCCCTTTTCAAGTCATGCAATCCCACTGATCATTTTTGTAAGATACATATGCACAAGGATAATTCGATGTCCGGTTATGCCCCTTTCATCAGGGAGATGTGAGTCAGTTATGTTCAGGGTAGTGACAGTAGCGCCATGCTCACGTGATCACCCCAAATCACAAGAACATGTACATGAAGGTAACCTTCTGTAGTAATGCAAATGCCCAACATGTGCCGGCACATTGACTATTGTATGACCTGTTCTCAGTGTGGTTTACACAAATCTGTGAGGCATGGTGTAATTGGAGCAAACAAGTGTGAAGAGGCCAAGCTATACATCCCTGCAGCAGGTGACGTCAGCATTGAGGCATTGCTGCATTTTACTTGCGCACTGTGCCAATGTTCGGTCCCAGCCGTGGTGCTCTGTGTTATGAAATGTCTCATATGGACCAATGACAGGTATGCTAACTCTGCTCATCAGCCACACAGGCCTGTCACATGGTTGTGTGGAAGATTCCATTCTTTCAATTCAAAGGAGTGAGTCCATGTGTCTGACTCTGTAACAGTGACAACACATGCCATAAACTGACAAACAAAGGTGGTAACACATTGAAACATGACTGAAAATGTGAGGTTTGATGTTAGATACACATTCACAACAGTTGCCATGTATCTAAATGGTGTTGACTATACATACTTGGGGCATTGTAAACCATGTGTATGATGCATCACTGTCAGCCTGAGAGGAGTAAAATATGCGTCAGCTTGAAGTGAGTCGCCAAACTGAGATGGATAAGATGAGCAATGTATGCTGTAGAAAATGTGCAATATGTGTAATAGAACTGAGGGACAATCAGACTGAGTCCATACAAATGGGGACATCTGCAGTCTAGACAGGATTGGTACACAGTGTTGACAGGACTCATTAAGGATGGTGGTCAGTAGTGATACTCTGTACAGAGAATGCACCCAGACGGACCAGTGGCATGGTGTTCCACCAGAACCATTGTGAAGATGCAGTCATCTGACTTGGAAGTGTGTTGTCCATTTTGCACTTCTGTTTTTGGTGAGCTGTTTACAATGTGTAAAACATTTTGATTCATCCTCATGACACTGTGCATAGATCACACAAGATGGTGGGTCATGTGACTCTCACCCTAGCTATGCCTACTACCTTAGTGAATCCTCAATAAGTTTCTTATTTGTGACCCGACAGTAGAGAATCTGAGTTACAGGACAAATCAGCACAATCACTGTTATCTGCGTCACATGACTCATGCTATGAGTATGCAATCATAAAGGTTGACAAGGATGTCATTTGACCTGTGACATTAGAGCCAATGGCTACCAATTTAATGACTAGGGATTGGAGAATGGATCACATGTCTCCATTCATTGTGTGAGTCCTATTCCCTAAGGGTGGGCGTAGGTACGCGAAGTGCACTTCGCACTACGCGAACTTCACGTAGCACTACGCGAGCTGCGTAGTAGCATGTTCGCACTGTGCAAGATGCATTTTCAATGATTGCACAGTGCGAACAAGCATCCAGCACTGTGCAATAATTGAAAACGGCATCTTGCACAGTGCGAGCTGTAGTTTTCTGCCGCTCGAGTAGATTTTTACTCGAGCGGCAGCTTTCTCAACGCAAACTGGTAGTTTCTCATTGCGAGCGGTCGCGAGCATGCACGACCACTCGCAATGAGAAACCTGACCTACCCGCGTTGAGAGTCTCGCCGGGATGTCATTTTGCTTGCTCGCAGTCGCAAACATGATGTTGAGGACCGCGAACAAGCAAATAATGACCGTTGTACTACGCTATGCTGCGCTACGCGTGTTCGCACTGTGCTACGTGCAGCTCGCGTAGTGCGAAGTTGTGCAAACTTCGCAAACTACGCGAGCGTAGCGTAGTGCTTCACCCAGGGTTACTATTCCCATTGTGAGCGCAGAACTCTCTAGCAGGAAATGAGACAGCTATTTCAGGACACAAGGACATCAGGTGCAAAAGACGATACATCCACTGCTACATAGTGGGGTAATTGACATTGTGGATGTGGCATTTGATGTTGATACATGCAATGTTGCAGATAACATTATGTGTGAGGGAGCAATGGTTAACTTGCCAATTGACAGGTGCCATTTATGTAAATGTAACAAAAGATAGCACTAGTCAAAATGATGTAGTTGTTTGAACTGTGAAGATATGTAATGTTACCTATGTGTCAGGTACATACAGATGACTTATGTGATTCTTTTACATTTTTATTCACATCCTCATCACCGGCCAGTGTAGGAGGCAGTGCCATGGATGTACAGGGAGCAGTTCGCCAGTTTCGGTCCAGTGCAGAGTCAGACATGGCGGGGTCCACTGGCGGGAAGAATGAGGGGAGCCACACTGAGGGCAGGTCTGCAACAATCTGCAACAACATCTGCAGTATCTGAAGACCAGTCAAGCTCCAGTGATGACTCCCTGGTCTATCGCAAAATGGTTGCCGGAACATCGGCATGGAACCAGGCAGGTAAGTGAGACTGCACAGCCCTGATCACCTAAAAGTGTCCCTTAATTTGACCTGGACCCTCCATCTTGCCTAAGTAGCATTACTTTGCCTCTCTCGAGGTAGAACCATAGGCCAGCAACCATTTTGGGGTAGACCGGTGAACACTGTTAGGTCATCCCTTAATGTAAGGGACACCTGGAGCCCCAGTTAGGGGCATAACTTGAGTGTTTTTTAGTCCTGATGAAGTGCCACCTGATCCTTGGGCTGTCAAGGCACGAAACATGTTGACCACATCTCACTAGTAGCTATCCTGGTACTTGAAGACCAAACAATAGCACCACTGTTTTTATTTATTCCTGGTACCCTTTTTCTATAAATAATTATTTTTAGGATACCAGAGCCTATTTTAGTAACCAATCACTGATCTCACTAGTCACATGATTAGTTACACCCCTCACGTGCACTCATCTATAAGACGTCTTCGGATCAAAAGTTCTCAAGAAAAAGAGCCCCCAGGCCCGTCATGCACTGCAGCGCGAGCCTGACGAGGAGCGCCCAATGATGAAACGTGACACCCTAACAAGTGTGTGAGGGCACCACGATCTGACCTCCCGGTCTTCCTGCAACAGCATTACTTGCCACCTGGTTCAACCCTTGATGAACATTTGGCTTAGGAGGAACTACCTCAATCTTGATAATTGTTGAGCTGTTCTTTGGGAGGAGCTTGGGTGTAGGACCTTGTTAAAATATGTTGTTCTTCCTTCCCTCTTTTGAATTTGAAATACTTTATTTGTAATTCAGGCTCTCTTGCTTTTGTTTTGGAACATCACATGTGTGTTTTTTTCATCCAAGCTTAGATTTCATACCAGTCACAGTTGTGCATGTGAATTTTGTGTATTTAGTCATTTGTGGATGACTGACAATGGGGCCCTTGTAAGCAGTGATTGATGCTGTTTGAGGTCACACAGAGCTGAACTAGGAGTGCTGTTATGTCTGTTGGATTGCCTAGTGCTACACGTGGTAAGTCAAGTGGACAGTGAGTTCCCAGTAATGAGGTGTGTCCATCTACTTGCAGAGGCTAAAGGAGCCAGTGTCACATCCATGCTCTTAGTTGCCAGACAGGGGAGGATGTGTTTTTTTTAATATGAGGCCTAGATGCAGATGTGCTAACCAAGGTTCAGATTGCATGTGCTCAGCTTGCTTAAACAAGGGTAAAGGTGAGAGTGACTTGTCCTTCTAATTTCAGATGGGGTAGCGGTTCATACGTCATTGTGGCAGTACAAATTTAGTGGTTGGCAGAGAGTATAAGGTATGAGTTAAGTTCATAGGCAGAACTTCTGTAGGAGACATAAGGTATCCACATTCACCCAATGAAAGTGGTTTTACATACATGTGTGTGATTCATGGTATGCAAGCTTGTAAGACTGGTTAAATCCTGCACACATTTTTGATAGGAATAGGTAGGTGTGATAGGGGTATAAAGCGATACAAAAGGGGATGATGGACGGAGCGTTTGAGCAAATCAAACACTCACCCCCAGTCACCTGATCTGGGTTTAATCCATCACCATTCTTTAGCTCACTCAGCCACCCCAGTTCAGACATGACCATATGCAAATCAGTCTGACCCTGTGCCTCATGGGAACAGTCCAGCCCGAACTGCCAAGCCATGTCTTCCCTGGACCGGAAACAAGCATCCTGGGACCGGTTTCGGATTCATAATCCTCATCAGCCAGGCTATCTTGAATCCAGTGGCCAAGTGAGCAAGGGACTGATAGGGGTATAGCCAGTTAGACAAGGTTGGATTCTGGCAGGCGGTGAGCGCTGTAGTCTGAGTCACTACAGTGAGAGATGACTGTAACAGGGCAGTTTCAATGAGTGAGGATAGTTGTTAATGTACATAAGTCAATGGGACTATGTAGCATGGAAGTCATATGTGGATGTGACAGGGCCACAGTGAGACACCAGTTGTCCAGTTGTTAAAATTAGGGTGCTGAATTGTGACATATGAGGTGGTGTATAATTGATGTATGTAGTGTTTGAATCTGGGGATGTATTTCTTTTAGAAATGAAAATCTGTTGAACTTAAGCATGGTGTGTAGATGTTTATATGCAAACGGCTGAGGACAAATTCATTGACAAATGTAAGTGTCTTGTTGTGAGATGTGTTGATGTGTTAAGTGAGAGTGTCAGAGTGGGCTGTGAAGCTGCACGTTGTGATGTGAGTGCAGTCCTAGACATCACTGAGGGTGCAACGGGTGATGATAGTGGTCCATTTGACATGTTATATTTGATGTCTGCTGAGGATGTGACAAGTACAGTACATTGTGGACATGTCATGTATGTGAGAATTGTTGTGTACATTGTGATGAAGAGTTGTTCTTTGAACGTAGGTGTAGATGTAAGAAGGGCAGTGCACGTGTGAGATTGAAAGAATCAATCAATTAATCATTATAGTCTTTATTTCAATGTATCACAATCATAAAAGACAAAATACATCTACAATAAAAGTGATCATGAAAATTCGTAGTACAAAAGTTTTCTAATATTACCACGACGATCAAAACTTTTTTTTTTAACCACCATATTGTTAAAAGATATTAAAAACATAGTTATATATAATATATCCACAATGATGTAAAACACATAATGTTAAAACATAATAAAAGAATTTGATGAGGATGTATATAAATACTTAAAAACAAGGAATAAGTGACAGTCATGTACTTCTTGTCTTTTGTCAAAACTACTGGGCCCATATTGCAGCAAGGGACATACAAAGAGTCACATCCTGGATAACAATTACCGAAACCTGAATGACTAAAGGGTCTACAACACCAGACCATAATATCTAAAGCCTCTAACAAAAGGACTGGCAGAATTAATTTTCCCTCAACTTATTAGCTCGGATAACCCACATCCAGCTCAGAAATGTTGCCATGGTAATCAAAATGGATTCCTAAGTGTTTGTCTTTAGAATCCTTAGTGCCACCATGGCTATTCTTGTGCCCAGATTCATACAGATTGGTTTAAGCCACTTGTTCCTAGGTGACTTATAGGATGGGCATACAAACAAAATGTGTGCAAGTGTCTCAGTTTGGGCTGGGCATGAAAACCATTTGTCATCCGTTGGGGGGTGCCATCTACTAGTAAGTGCTTTTATAGGAAGTGAGCCCACCCTAAACTGGTGGTATAACTTCCTAATATTTGGTCTGGTGATGAGATCCCAATACTTAGGGGCCATTAGGATGTTGGGCAGATCACAACCGTCATGCGATCCGCCCGACATCCTTGCCCGCCTGCCATCTGGCCGCCACCCGTTGCCCCTCCGCCATATTAGTATGGCGGGGGGACCGCGGCGGACGGAAAGACCGTCCGCCGCTTTTCCGCCCAGTCGCCTTGTGACCGGGGCAGAAAAAGTCTAATATGGTGGTGGTGTCTATCAGACACCGCCAGCCATATTAGGATGGGCTTTGGGGAATGCCTTTCCGTGGCGGCAATGCCACCACGGAAAGTCATGCGGAGACTCCCTGCGGGGGCCTGTTGCAGGCCCCCTAGGACTCCGGAGGGGTTGGTGGGTGCACATGAGGGGTACTTATGGTACCCCCCCGAGTTTCAAAGCACAACGTGACAGGCACCGCGCAGTGCCTGCCACGTTGTGCTTTGAAATGCACAACATGGATCTTTACCATTGCGGCGGGCCGTGCTTTCAGCACCGCCTGCAGCAATGGTAAAGATACAAGATGCGCCCGCCACTGTGGCGGGCGCATCCTAAGGCCCCCAACGGGACCCCCGCATTTATGGCGGGCGGTCCCGTCACACGATGGGATGGCGAGTGGACTAAGTCCGCCCGCCATCCTAATGGACCCCTTAGTCTTGTGTTTAAGCTCCAAAATTCTCTTACCAGGGTGGGCCTTGGGGTGGTTGTAAAACACTTTGGGGCATATTATCAAGAAACTGCGTTTTCTTTTTCGATGGAAATAAGTTGTCAGCTGGGTCTTGCCATAAAATGCTCATCCCCATATTATTCATGGTGGTTTTTATATTGTTTAACCAGGAGATCCTATGTGATCAACCCAATGCCCCATCAATCAATCAATCAATCAATCATACCATTTGTATAGCGCGCTACTCACCCGGAAGGGTCTCAAGGCGCTTGGGGGAAGGGGTCTGCTATTGCTCGAACAGCCAGGTCTTGAGTTGTCTCCTGAAGGCGAGATGGTCCTGGGTCAGCCGAAGGTGGATGAGGAGGGAATTCCATGTCTTGGCCGCCAGGTAGGAGAAGGATCTGCCTCCGGCATTGGCTCTTCGGATGCGTGGTACGGAGGCGAGGGCGAGGCTAGTAGAACGTAGCTGGCGGGTGAGTGTGTAGAAGGTCAGGCGGTCGTTGAGGTACTTGGGGCCCAGGTCGTGGAGAGACTTGTGTGCGTGTGTGAGGAGCCTGAACGTGATCCTCTTGCTGACGGGGAGCCAGTGCAGGTCCCTCAGGTGGCCAGAGATGTGGCTGCATCGGGGGATGTCCAAGATGAGTTGGGCAAAGGCGTTCTGGATGCGTTGGAGTCTTTTCTGTAGCTTGGCTGTGGTTCCGGCGTAGAGGGTGTTTCCGTAGTCCAGTCAGCTGGTGACGAGTGCCTGGGTGACCGTCTTCCTGGTTTCGGTCGGGATCCAGCGGAAGATCTTCCGGAGCATGCGTAGTGTGTTGAAGCATGATGAGGAGACGGCGTTGACTTGTCTGGTCTTCGAGAGGGAGGAGTCCAGGATGAAGCCCAGGTTGCGTGCGTGGTCTGTTGGTTTGGGAGTGGTGCCCAGGGCGGGGGGCCACCAGGAGTCGTCCCAGGCGGAGGGCGATGATCCCAGGATGAGGACTTCCGTCTTGTCTGAGTTCAGTTTCAGGCGGCTGTTCTTCATCCATTCGGCGGCATCTTTCATCCCTTCGTGTAGGCTAGTTCTGGCGGTGTCGGGGTCTTTGGTGAGGGATAGGATCAGCTGTGTGTCGTCGGCGTAGGAGATGATGTTGAGGTTGTGCTGGCGCGCGATGGCTGCAAGAGGTCTCATGTAGACGTTGAAGAGGGTGAGGCTGAGTGAGGATCCTTGCGGGACGCCGCAGATGACTTCGGTGGCTTCGGATCAAAACGGGGGGAGGCGAACTCTCTGTGTTCTTCCAGCGAGGACCGAGATGATCCACTCCAGTGCCTTCTCTTGGATACCGGTGTTGCTTAGGCGTTGAAGTAGGGTGCGGTGGCAGACAGTGTCGAACGCTGCAGAGAGGTCCAGGAGGATGAGTGCCGCTGTTTCCCCGTTGTCGAGCAGGGCTCGGATGTCGTCGGTGGCTGCGATGAGGGCGGTCTCGGTGCTGTGGTTGGCTCTGAAACAGGACTTCGAGGGGTCGAGGGATACGTTCCTCTCGAGGAAGGCGGCAAGCTGTCTGTTGACGGTCTTCTCGATGACTTTGGCAGGAAAAGGGAGGAGCGAGATGGGGCGGAAGTTCTTGAGGTCAGTGGGGTCTGCTGTAGGTTTCTTCAGTAGGGCGCTGAGCTCGGCATGCTTCCAGCTCACCGGGAAGGTGGCGGTGTTGAAGGAGGTGTTGATGATGTTCCGGAGTTGGGGTGCGATGGTGGATTCGGCCTTGTTGAAGACGTGGTGGGGGCAGGGGTCAGTTGGAGATCTGGAGTGGATGGTGCTCATCGTGTGGGCTGTGTCTTCGGTGGTCACCGTGGTCCAGGTGTGGAGGGTGGCGGTGGGGGGCGTTGGTTCGACGGTAGGATGCGTGGATGGTGCCTCGAAGCTGTTGTGGATGTCGGCGATCTTGGGGTGGAAGAACGAGGCGAGAGAGTCGCAGAGATCTTGTGAGGGAGTGATGTCGTTGTTGCCGGTGCTGGGGTTGGAGAACTCCTTGACGATGTTGAAGAGTTCCTTGCTGTCGTGGGAGTTGTTGTCCAGTCGTTCCTTCAGAGATTTCTTCTTGGTGGTGCGAATAAGCTGGTGGTGCTTGCGGGTGGTGTGTTTGAGGGCGGTCATGTTGTCTGTGGTCTGGTCACGGAGCCAGGCTTTCTCGAGGGTGCGGCAGTTCTTCTTGGAGTCCTTGAGTTCGTCGGTGAGCCAGGAAGCCATCTTGCTTCTGGGTCTGCTTGGAGGTTTCTTTAGTGGCGCGAGGTCATCGGCGCAGGCGGGCAGCCACTGCGTAAAGTTGCGGACTGCTTCATTGGGGTCCCTTGTGCTGGCGGGTGGGTTCTGGCTGAGGGAGGTGGTGAGCTGCTCGGCGGTGATCTTGCTCCAGCTCCTGTGAGGAACCTGTTGTGGGTGGTGGTGGGTCGTGGTTCTTCTGAAGCTGAAGTGGACAAAGCTGTGGTCGGTCCAGTGGAGTCCGGTGGCGTGGCTGAAGGTGATGTGCTTGCTGGAAGAGAAGACGGGATCAAGCGTGTGGCCGGCGTAGTGGTTGGGGGTGTTGACCAGTTGCTTGAGTCCGAGGTTGGCGAGGTTGTCCAGCAGGGCGGCGGTGTTGTGGTCCTTGTTGTTCTCCAGGTGGAAGTTGAGGTCCCCAAGGATGATGTAGTCAGCGGAGGGGAGGGCGTGCGGGCTGATGAAGTCCGTGATGTCGTCGCTGAATTGTGTGCGTGGTCCCGGGGGTCTGTAGACGAGGGTGCCTCTGAGTGTCGTCTTTGGGTCAGCGTGTATCTGGAAGTGGTGGTGCTCGGCGGCGGAGAAGGTGTCGTTTTAGTCGGTCGTGATGCAGATGGTGTTCTTGTGTACGATGGCGATACCTCCTCCGGTCTGGTTGATGCGGTCCCTCCGGGTGATCTTGTATCCATCTTGGATGGCGATGGCGATGTCGGGTGCAGAGGAGGCGTTCATCCAGGTTTCCGTGAGGAAGGCGACGTCTGGTGAAGTTGTGTCGAGCAGGTTCCAGAGTTCGATTGCGTGTCTGTGGATGGAGCGGGTGTTGAGCAGGATGCACTTGAGGTGGGTCTTGCTGGTGCTTGGCTTGGTGGGTGCGGTGCAGGTTCAGAGGCAGGTGAACTTGCAGGCCTTGCAGGTGAAGGGTCAGTGGATGCGTCTCGGGGTTGCCCGGCAGCAGGCGGGGTTCCAGCCGGCATTGAGTGCGTTGAGGGCGGCGGCGTTGTAGGTCTGTCCGGTGGTTTCGCATCGGCGGGGTCCAGGGGTCCAGGCTCTGGGCGCGGTCCAGGCGCGGACGGGCGCAGACGGGCTTGCCTTTGGCGCGCCTTCGGCGCACAATCGGCGCGGTCGCCATTTAAGGCTAAGTGGGAGGGAGGAGAAGCTGGGAGCGGGGAGGACACGGAGAAAAGGGGGCGTGGCCGCGAGGCGGCAGCGGAAGCGGGGAGCGGGGCTAACAGGCAAAACGGGAAATGCACAAATTAACAACAATTTTAACAACAAAAACAAAGATACAGCAGGGGTACAGTACAGTGAGGCAGTGGCAACAATACCAGCTAGGGAAGCAAAACGGCAGATCGAGACTGCGAGCAGCAGCGAGGGGCACACAAGGGGCACACACACAGCTGGGGGGCTGTGCGGCGCGGGGGTGTCCTGAGAGCAGGTCACACTCACCTGCGCCGCGCAGTCGCCATTTAAGGGCAAGTGGGAGGGAGGAGCAGCTGGGAGGCGGGAGCGGGGAGGACACGGAGAAAAGGGGGCATGGCCGCGAGGCGGCGGCGGAAGCGGGGAGCGGGGCTAACAGGCAAAACGGGAAATGCCCCTAACTTCAGAGAGAGCCTTGGCATACAGTGTGAGCTCTGGGGTAGTCCAAAGCCTTCTCCAGAATGCTATGGGTCTAAAATGGGCTAAGTCCTCTATACTATGACAACCCATATCTAGGTATAAGAGGGTGAGTGGGGTAGATTGTTGGAGGCCTATTAATGTTCTCACAAATTTGTTTTGCGCTAGTGCCAGGGACGATAGGTCCTCGAAGGTTCATAGTTAAGCACCATATAGTATTGAGGTACTGATTTTGGAACTGTAGATCTTTAAGGCTGGGACAATAGGCTTGGTCTGTGAAAGCCTCTGCTCTTATATCAATACACCAGCTAATTGTACGTGTTTGAGGGACAGCATATCAATCTGGGTCTTCCAATTTAATTTCCTACCTAGTGTTATCCCCAGATGTGTAAATACATCGGTCTTCATATACACTCCCCTTTTTATAGCTTTATGTTTGTAGAGCACCATGAGCTTTGTTTTTTCTACATTTAATAAGTGCTCATGGTCGCAGCAAAACACCTCAAAGCAGAACAAAGCACCCTGCAAACCCTGTTGGGTCTTGGATATTATCAAGGTATCATCCACGAACATGAGTAGGGGTATCTTCATGCCAGCTAATGTTGGAGCATCTGTGGGGTGAGTGGAAAAGTACTGAACAACCCTGTTAATGAATAAAAAAACCAGGGTTGGGGCTAAAACGCATCCTTGTCGAACCCCCTTGGAAACAGCAAACCTATCAGTAACATTCCCCTGCATTCCCCTCGAACCTGTACGTAATTTGAACCATGCCGTTTTACTAAAATGGCCAACAGTACCAATGGCATCCTCATATCCATAAAAGCTCTCCACATTTTGGTACTGGGGACTAAATCAAACGTGGATTTGAGATCAACAAAAGCCACGTAGATTGAGCCCCCTCCAACAATAACTACCCGCCAGTAAATGAGCACGAACCTAAAGGCCTGCTCTATGGTACTAGTGTGAGAGCGAAACCCCGCCTGCAGTGGTGTTAGAATTTCTGTCTCTTCTATCCAGGCCTGAATTCTAACTAAAACTAGCCAGGCAACTACCTTCTGAATAGAATCTATAAGGCTTATTGGTCTATAGTTGCCTGGTAGTGATCGGTCTCCCTTTTTGTATATAGGTAAGATTTCAGCACCTGACCATGTATCGGAAATAGGAGCACCACTGACTATAGCGTTGGCGAGTATCTTTATGTAGGTTACCCAGTGTTCTTTGTATACATGAAGAAGTCCACCGGTATACAGCCAGGACCTGGAGCCCTCCCTCTCGGGATCGCTCAAAGTACAGATTCGACCTCAGGACTAGTGAAACATAAGGGCATATTAGGAAGAACCTCGTTAAAATTATTGCCGTTTTAGCTGCACGAAACTACTGCTAAAACAGCGATAATGGGCTTGCTAATATACGTTATAGAATTCCAATAGAAGCCCTGGTTAGATGTGCAGGACATCTGACCTGGGCTTCTATTGGAATTCTTTAACGCATTTTAGCAAGCCCATTATCGCGTTTTAGCAGCAATTTCCTGCCGCTAAAACGGCAACAATTTTAAAGAGGTTCTTGCTAATATGAACCTCAAAGTGGTAGTTGGAGTAGGCCATTGGGGTAGATCATCGCTACGATTAGTGGCAGTAAACTGTACCTCATAATATGAAGCCCACAGTTCGGGGGCGACATGGTTAGTTGGTATCTGATTTGATTCGCCACTGCCCCATTTACCAAGCTGCCAAAATTGGACGATATTTCTCCCTTTACTAGCTGCAAGCAAATCTTGCCAACGAGTCTCATCCTAGTCCTTCTTCGCTTGTATTTGGGTTTTCTTATACCTGGCCCTCGCCTTTTTGATGTCACCCATAAATTTTGATCTGATGGCCCCTCATCATACCTTATAGGCCACTCTACAAGATTTGTTGTACCAGGAAACTGTCTTTGGACAGGGGTTTTTCCTAGGTTTGTTGGTTTTAATGAAAAAGTTTTTTAAATCAAGGATGATAAATTTGGACCAAGGACCATGTTTCACGAAATACCCAAACGTCGTAGTTGTCTATGTAAGCTGACCATTCAGTTGAGGTGGTTTTACGGGATAAACCCACTATGTTCCAGGAAACTATAGTCATGTAAGGGTTTAAATAGCCTTGGGTTACATTACAGTTATTTACTTGGAAGTTAGATACAAGATCGTTGGTCGGAATAGCCAAACTAGGAGTGCTAGATTGTATAAAAGTTCTTACAAGAGGGATTTTAATTGGGCCTTTCGCCCCTACTCCTAAAACTCGTTTCCACCTCCATTTGACTCGCACTCAATATCAGAACTACAGGCATACACAGTCTTCTCCTCTAAAATGGCCCTAAGCATAGACAGTCCAACAGGATCTTAGAGTAAGCAATTTAAGTCAGACCCTTGGTGGCCCCTATTGCCTTGATTTCCTATTAAGAAGGGACACCCCGATGTTTCAAGTCGATCTATGTCTTCCAAGGAGGTAAAGATTTCAAAAAGATTACTTGTGGTGACCGGATTATTATATTGGTCATATGCTTGGGATGCCCCCCTTCTCTAACTGCATCTAACACTTTTGGTTGATAGAAGAAGCCCAAGGGAAGGACGTTAATATCATCCACCTTAGTGAAGCAGTTTCCAGCCCTCTCCAAAATATGCTGGACCAGGCTTGGCGACCTAAAGCTTAGGACTAATGTGATTTCCCGACCCAGGCTTCTGTGCGGACAATTTTAAATTTTGAAAAAATATAATCTTTTATACCGTCCTATTACTCAGCAAGTGTAGGGCCTTGTTTCTTAACGTTGACCAGTGTTCCTGAACGTTTGGAGAGCCCTGGAATATTACCCAAAACAACTGTGTGTGGTGTAGCCTCCGGGGGGAGGTGTAAAAAAGCATGGGGATTCTGCGTGCCATCAGCATGAAGCTGGGAGGGTCGTGTACTAATACCCCGCTTCCCTTGCATGCAATGTCAATGGTAAAGATATACCCCCTTGGGGTTGATTAGTAGGTTGGTTTACCTTAGGTGTTGTCACTACTGGTGGTGGGGGACAGCATTCATTTTCTAGTATTCCCCTTAAAATTTTATCAGCTCCCCCACCGGTCGTGTTGTAGCCCCACCACCCTTCTGCCCATTAAGGTTGTTTGGAGGGCCTCTAAAAATACCCTGCTCTATTTTGTTAAGTCTATCTTCTATCAAAGTCAACTTCCTGACTAGAGGGTCAATCAGAACTGAAAGTTTCTGTTCTACCCGAGTACAGAACTCATCCACGTAAGGTGGGTGGGGTAGATTGATAGTGTCAATGGGAGGGCATTTGCTGGTTGGTGTATTTTTAGTTTGTAAACTGCCATTTGTTCCATTTACAACTACTTTACGTTTAGGTGCTCTGGAAGGCAAAAGGTTAGACTACTGAGGCCCTCAAGGTTTCCTTTTTTTAAGGGTGGTTCACCGCCTGTAGCCTGACTGGACTTCTGACCTCTAGTGGTGACCATAGAGATACTGGGAGAGCTAGCCGGGCTAGATGGATTAAGTGACTCTAGAACTGGTTGTGCTGTAGGAAACTGGCTAGACTGTGGTGTGATTTCATCAGAGCCGTTGAGTGGGGGTTGGGTAGAAGATGCATTGGAGGTGACGGTACCAAGAGAAGTTTGAGGTTCTAGCGATAGCCTACACTCGGTTAATTGGATCTTGTGCATTAGCGCTGATTCTGTCCAAAAAAGAATAGAGTGTACCCACTACCCCCATACCCACTCCCGCCTTACGCTTGCTTATTTAAGCAGACCCTAACAACCAAGATACACACTATACCTCTATTTCTATTTCATGTGACGGAGGCTTACAGATCAAATGTTAGTGAGGTGCCCAGCCCAGTCTCTGACAGGCTCAAATGGGCCGGCTCTTGGCCCGGGCTTCCCCTGGTCACCGCCCACGAGCGTCCAGCCTGAAGTGGGGCAAGGCGGCGCTTTAAAGCGCGTTGGCCACACCTCCCCTGGCAGCAGCTGTGCCGAGTTTATGGAAAGCAGTGCATCCTGGGACAGTCCCACAGGGTGTTGTTTGCGTCAAGTGAGTCCTGTGATACAGAGCTGGGGTCGAGCTTGTTAAAGTGAAGGTCCGTGACCCCCACGGAAATGAACAAAGCAGTGGCACAGCGGCAATCTGGCTCAGCGACAATCGGGCACAGGCACAACAGGGCACAAGAATTACAAACACTTGTAAGAATCAGTTTGGAAGAGTTTGACTACAATGCTTGAGCTTGTGATGCAGGCATGCCTTTCCATCTAGATGCACCCGAGGGTGCTTATAACATGCTTGTGTGTGTATGATCATTTTGAGAGATGAGCATGTACTTTGAGGTGGATGTGATAGGGGTGATAGACATCCAAGTAGAGATCATGAAGGCCATGAGGTAATGTAGACATGTAAATATGTATGGAATAGTTGTATGTATATAGGCAAAATCAGTAGCCAGAGTAAAGATGAAGATGTGGATTGTGTTTGCTGCAGCTTGCTGGCTGCCACTGAATGTTCCTGACTGATTGTTGTAAAGGCTGCTCTTAGTACATTGGCACATGGGAAACCTATTGTTCTCACAGGAAAATGTGCCTCCATCTAGCCTAGCCTTGTCTGAGTTGTGTGAGGGTAGCTGTGTGGAGTTACCCTTTGTAGGTGGCTGTAGTCACTGATTGTTCATTCTTTCCCTTGGTTACTGACTTTTGATGGCGGTGGTAATTGGTTATATTTATTTATTTATTTATTTATTCAAAGTTTTATATAGCGCAAACAAGATCCTTACAGATATCAGAGCGCTTCACAAAGACAGGGTAGGGGCAGTAGGAATGAACAGAGGTAATGGGAGCAGTATAGTAGTCACTAAACATGATAGGATAATAATAACATACATAAAACATATCAATATACAATCAGGTAAACAAGTAATATAAGACGGCACAAGTCATTGATCCCACTACAGAGGTGTTCAGGTACACCTTGGGTGTGTGGAAGGCTTATACCAATGTTTTTAGTATAGAGAGAGCACTGAGTGGGGGCATCGGGAGAGTGAATCAGTGAACCAACGTGTATCATATATTGGTCGGTAGTACGAAAGTAGCGTTGTAGTGCCCCCATCAAGTAGAAGTATAGTGCCAAAGGACAAGGTGAGCAGTGATACAAAGCAATGCAGGGTCTCTGATCCAGCACCTATAAGGTTCAGGAGATCTTGGCCAGAAGGATGCTTGAACATTGGATGACAGTGCATTGCTTAGAGGGTTATAGCCCCCTCAAGTGGTAAGTCAATGATGTTTGTTATTGTGCCACCTGGTGTCAGACTGCTCCATAAACACATCCCCACACTTCACAGTAGACTACACATATGTTTATTGTTGGCATTCTGACTTTGAATGTTCAAGGTATGGGTACTCCAAGGGAGATGGACTCATTGTGATGATATATCTGGCTGTATGCAAAAAACACATTGCACTGTATGCAAACACATATGTGACACTGGGACATTTCATCCAGATCCACTGAGTGTTTGCATTGTCAATATTTTGCAACCTCTAATCTGGATTGGCAAGGGTAGCCCTTGTGTGTGTCCATGGGTGCTCCCATTCTGCCCGTTAAACACTGCCCTAGAGCATGATGGCAATATGTCTCTGTGGAAGGCCTCCATGATGTTTTCATAGATTTGGAGACAGTGTTTCAGTGCCAAATGTGGATGTAGCAGACTTCATTCTGCACATATCCCTCATCCTCACAAGATGTACACATATCCCCAGAATTGAGGATGGCTATGCCGATTCTGTTTTGGAGCCGCAAATGTATCCACTCCTCCCGGCGCCCTCACCAATACTGGCAGCTTATCTTACACAGTGGCCTGTACACTATAGCTTCTAACACTGTTTGTGGATTATCTGTCCTGAGAATCATGAGTACTCCTACTACTCTGCAGGGCACATTATGCACATTCAACAAGGGACTTCTTGGGGGCACACATTACAGCCCGAGGAGCTTGATGCACAAATGCTGAGAGTGACATTCTCCAAAGATGATCGTGTACAGATACAGATTGGGAATTGTGTACAGTGCCCACAGTACACAGCTGGTGACTGTATCCCACCTTATTGTTTGCCAATGCTTCTTTCAAAACCACAATGGATTTTGTCTACAAATTACTCAAATACAAATGTGACACAACCACTTCTAGGTCGTTGTATTGGGAGGCACTGAAATCAGTACAGAGTGGCTTGCGTCTGTGAAGTAGTGTGTTGTCTGGGTCAATATCCTTTGGTCTTTAATGTACACTGAGGCATCTCAATATTGTACTTTTGTGAGTGCATTGGAGTTCCGTTGCCCTGAAATGTTTCAGTGTGTGTTGTGCTGGACTCATGCATTCCCCTTGTGATACATACATATGTGTGAGTATGGCAATTCCAGTTCCACTGTCAAAAGTGTGTTTCTAGTAGAATTTTGTGGGCTAAGTGTACCTACCTGACAATGATGTTCCTTTATTGGACATGCACAACATGTTTAGGACCCATGGGATTGAGATCAGAATTATGCTTGGAGACTCTAAAACTAATTTGCAGACATTCAGTGATCATCTCTTGCATTGTAGTCTCTGTGGTTTTACCTGTCATGGATGTTTCACAAAGGCACACTGCTGCCTACCTGCAAGGCCCCTACATACAACGCAATCTCCCTTCACCGGCCATAACCTGAAAGTGATAGTCGGGTGGGGGAGATGACACTACTTCTGTCACAGCACGCAAGGCAGTGCACAAAGGTAAATATGCTCAAAAGGCTGTTTCCCAGTCTCAATTAACAACAAAGCTAGTGAACAGACAACATACTTGCACCTCATTGCAGTGGCCTGTTGGTGACTGGTGAAGTAAGTCAGTCTCTTGGTGTGTTTTACAGAGGTCACCAACCGAGGCACACAGCTAACCTGGTGCACCCGCCCTTTGACCAATGGCCAATTTCACACATAGCAAATTTAAGCCTACGCAGGACACTTTCTGTTAAAAGTCAACACCCATAGGGCTCTCCCCGTTGTGAGTGCCGTCCCGGGCTAAGACAGCTTACACACACATACAGTTCTTGAGCCGCTGTTTGTTTGTGCATCAGCACCTGAGTACTTCACATGCTGTTCATGGATCATTTACTAGTTGATGAGACTTTATTTTTCTTTTAACAGACCCTAGTGCACCAGAATCTCCCCACTGCCCATTCCTCAAGGTTATACCAAAGGGGATGATAGACGGAACATCTGAGCAAATTAAACACTCACCCCTAGTCAACTGGTGTGGGTTTAATCCATCATCATTCTTTAGCTCACTCCACCACCCCAGTTCAGACATGGCTATATGCAAATCAGTACGACCCTGTGCCTCATGGGAACAGTCCAGCCCGAACTGCCAAGCCATGTCTTCCCTGGACTGGAAACAAGTATCTTGGGACCGGTTTTCAGCTATTCAGCCGTCATCAGCCAGGCTAGCTTGAATCCAGTGGCAAAGTGAGCAAGGGACCCATGTCTGGGTATACCCTGCCAACTTAGGGTGAACAAAGCGATCTAAAGGGGATGGTGGACGGAGCGTTTGAGCAAATCAAACACTCATCCCCAGTCTACTGATCTGGGTTTAATCCATCATCATTCTTTAGCTCACTCCACCACCCCAGTTCAGACATGGCCATATGCAAATCAGTATAACCCTGTGTCTCATGGGAACAGTTCAGCCCGAACTGCCAAGCCTTGTCTTCCCTGGAATGGAAACAAGCATCCTGGGACCAGTTTCTGCCTATCCAGCCATCATCAGACAGGCTAGCTTAAATCCAGTGTCAAAGTGGGCAAGGGACCCACGTCTGGGCATACCCTGCAAACTATGGGCAGACGTGGGTCTCTTGCTCGATTTGCCACTGGATTCAAGCTAGCCTGGTTTATGACGGCTGTATGGCCATAAACTGGTCCCAGGATGCTTGTTTCCGGTCCAGGAAAGACATGGCTTGGCAGTTCGGGCTGGACTGTTCCCATGAGGCACAGGGTCAGACTGATTTGCATATGGCCATGTCTGTTCCTAGGATGGTGGAGTGAGCTAAATAATGATGATGGATTAAACCCAGATCAGTTGACTGGGGGTGAGTGTTTGAGTTGCTCCAACGCTCCCTCCATCACCCCCTTTGGCATCGCTTCATTCCTCAAGGTTGCCAGTTACTTTTCCTGCAACAGTGTTGGAATACATTTCCAGCAAATTGACCTTTGTGTTTGTTTTTTGAAGAGTTCCTGCAGCATGTACTCCACCTGTAGGTATTGCAACAGTTTGCATGAGAACCAGTTACATTGTTCATGTACCCATTGTGGAATTTTAGTTCGTGTACTGAACATCATCTGCGCCATCTTGCAGACTCACGTATGAACATACACGACAGCCATTTTAGGTATCATGGTCTCCCTGTTCACGATCGATCCTCAGCACACTTCCCCGACCCTGCAAGCCTCCCCCATGCACCCTGGCTGCCCCCGCTCTCACATGCACAAGTCATGACCTCCCCTTCCACATGACTCTGTCTCTGGGAATCACACCCCGCGCCTGACCAACATCTCCTTTGCTTCCATGAATACCCCTCTTTTGATGACCCCTTCCTCTGAGCCCGATTGTCTGTACGAACCGCTGGTCATCCCTTGGCCTGAGGGTACAGTTTATTGCCCACTACTGCATGCACTCGACCCTTTTCAAAGGAGCTACTATTGATCATGACCTCCCCACCCCTTGAGATTCGATCAGGCGCACACATTCCAAAGGAATGTGTGGAACACTCAGCTGCGTGATGGCCTCCTCTTATTGTATGCGGGGGGTGAGGACCTCTACTGTAGCCACGGGTTGGAGTGAGCCGGAACTGGGGGGGGGGGGGTACCGGGGATGTCATCTTTCGCTACTTCACAATGTCTTTATTGTAATAAAGAACGGTCACATGTCGTAAACCAGTGTATAAAAGGCCAGGTCTCAGAGAGGCTGTCAGAGAGCACCTCGAGACGATACCTTGCTGTCCGATCTGATGTGTTCTGCTCCGTCGGAATAAAACGTGTTTCCTGTCTTCCTGTCTCCAGCGCCTGCCTCTTTATTTGATAATCTTTGTAAGGTATTAGAGGCGTTTAACGCCGGGCAAAATTACTGAAGAGACATCGATTAAATCGCCTGACCATTTTGCTGATCTTCTTCAATTGGCGTCCCAACGTGTGGGGCCCATCAGCGACACGTGGATCCGGTGGGAGAGGTCCCAACGACAGAGGGAACGACTGCAACGATCGGAAGAGCTCCTGTCCAATAGACCCTCGTCTGACAGCCGATCATCTGAACTTCACTGGTTCCGAGCAGACCTCTCCCCGAGTGATCTACGGTCCTGACTGGGAACCATCAGGAGTGCCACGGTAGCAGCAGAGAGTAGAGTACGATCGGGCGCTGGAAGCGGAAGACGAGAAACTGTCCATACGGTCCGGGTAAGGTCGTGTAACACGACAAACTAAGAAATATTTGATTGTTTGATTGAAAATACTAGTATTACTCACCGAATTGTTGGTTCTCTTGGAGATTCTCTGTCTGCAAACTGAGAGGGATAAAAGTATTCTCTCTTCCTTTGCATGCAGCGAAGGGTAGGTAACGCAGGCTTTTGCCCCCGTTGTAATCCGTCGTGCCTATCTTTTCTCCCCCACTGATTGATTGTTTGCCCGAACATTGTTTGTTCGAGGATTGTTTTTCTCGAGAATTCTCTGTCTACAAACGGGGAAGGGTAAAAAGTATTCTGTTCTCCTTTGCGGATAGTGAAGAATAGGTAGTGCAGGCTTTTGCCCCCGTTGTAACCCGTCGCGCCTATTTCTTTCTCGCCACTGATTGTTTGATTGAACGAACATTAATTGTTCGATATTGGTTCTCTCTTTGGGTATTCCCTATTTGCGAATACTGTAGAATAGAAATATTCTGTCTAGTCTTCGCAAAGTAGTGAAGGATAGGTAGTGCAGACTTTTGTCCCCATTGTAACCCGTCATGCCTATCTTCTCCCCATTGGTCAGTAGTTGGATCAACCCGGACCGCTTATTAGAGATGAACCATCCAGCTCCATTGGAAGGCACCCCTAATAAGGACATGTTCACTAAACAAGGACTAGTCGCCATAGCTTATAGTAAGCTATGGCATAAATATACGAAAAGGGACCCCAAAAATCAGTGGCCACTGATAGGTTCCTTTGATGATCATAAAATAAAAGCGCTAGAAGCAGCTGTTAGAATAAATAAGGCAACACCCACTATGCTCGATAGTATCGGCATGTGGCGCAAAGAAGCAGAGCAACGAAGGAAAAGAGAAGAAACAAAAATAGGGAAAGAATTACGAAAGGCAGCCCACCTGGCAGCGAAGGAACTAGATGAAGAAATAAAAAGGAGAGAGGAAGTTAGACAAACGCAAGAATCAGGGTCGACAGGCCAATGCCCTGTTAGGACCCCCTCTATGCTCTACCCAGAGATGCCCTCCAAACAACGGGCAAACGACGAGTTACTGCTAGGTCCTCCGATCATCTACATGCCCCCTCCTTATGCCCCCTGCCAGCCACTGGCACAGCACCTACCAGTCCTGAGCACGGGCGAGGGTGACTCTAGCGCTAGTGCCCCGGCCCTCACGGCCTTCGCACCGGCCACATTGGTAACAACATCAGATGAACTCGAGACTAGCAAGCAGCTAACGGCAAGACCGAATAGGTTGAGCAAAGATGAGCGGGATGGGATTGATAAGATAGCAAAGACACTGGTAGAACGGAAAGAGAGCGAAGAATATGCGATGAATATGCACAATTCACATGCCGGTAGCCACAGACGGCATTTTATTTTACGGTTCAGCTACCACACCCTGAACGCATATGAGGATAGGTATCAGAATAAGGGTCCTGCTAAACTGACGGCTCTATATAGGAAGATCGATGTTGGAGATGGGACTGAAAGTGATGTGACGGACCTCTTCATGCAAATGCTTGAAGTCTTACGCCACCTCACTGAACAGAAACCAGAGGTTAAGATCACAGTCTCTGAAACGGCTGAGCCCCCATTAGAAGTAGCCAACACTATGATGCCTATCAGAGAAGCCGCCCCCTACTGGGTTCCCCCAAGAGGTCAGGGAACAAACGACGATATTAACCACGCAGATGCAAAAGGGAGGGTGGTGTACAACTGGGTTTATCAACCATGGGATCGACAAGATATTTTAACCTTTAGGCAAACCCTGCCCGATTTAAGAAAGAACCCGACAGCCTTTTATACCAAACTAAGTACAGCCTTGGGCTCAACCATAATGACTCTAGCGGACATTGATTTGTTTTTTGGGTTATGTCTGCCGGCTGACGTGTGGAAGCAAATCCGGAAGGCCAACCACACAGACCTGTTTGGACATACCTGGAATCAACTCGGTGAACTAGATAGGCAGCGAGAGCCTGGTAAGAAACCTGTAAAAGACATACTGGAACTCCCGGACAAAATAGTGCAGAAGTTAAAGACATTGATCCCAGAGAGAAAGGTAGACTGGTCGATAGTCACGGCTTGCCGTCAGAAACCCCAGGAAGACGTATCAGAATATTTCTCCCGATTTGAGACAGTGTTCTCCCACTACAGTGGCCAAGACATGACCACCGCAACCGGACAACACCTATTCGTGCAAAACTACGTAAAGGGGCTAGTATAAGAGGTCTCCCAGAAGTTACAGACAAGCGAGAGTAGTTGGGGGGGCCTCAAAACCTGCAGCTATCCTTCAGATGGCTCAGTATTACGAACACCAAAAGAACGAGAACGAGAGGGCAACTGAGAGAAAGAAAAAGGATTTAAAAGAACGAGTGATGATTGCTCAATTACAGGGAGTGACTCGAGGAAGGGAGCAGTATAGGAGAAATTACCGGTCAAATGCCCCTAAAAATCCACCCCCTAGAGACCGCACACCCACACCTGGCGCTCCACAAACAGACCTCGATGAGAACCAGTGTGCGTTTTGCAAAGGATTTGGCCACTGGAAGTCTCAATGCCCGGTCCTCCGAGAAGCGATTAAGAATAACGAGACAAGGGACATGGCAAATGGCCCCAGAACAAGAGGGCAGGGACGAGGGCACACCCACGACACCAACAGTAACCAACCTGACAGACCGAACACATTTGACCGCCCCCGACAGAATCAGTGCCAACAGTCCGGCTGCGACAATGCTCACGACTATGCATAGGACTGCCAAGGGCGAGGGAGGGATCCAGTCGAGCTCTGTGTTGACCAGCAAGGTCCTTACTTCACCGCTAAGGTCCTGGGTACAAAGTCTCCATTTTTGGTAGACACTGGAGCGACACGTAGTGTATTATCAAAACGACTGATTCCAAGGGCACCCTTGTCTGGCTCACACATTACATCGATAGGTTTCGATGGAACGCCCTCCACTAATCCCCTGTCTGTACCTATCTCCTTTGACCTAGGAAACAACCCCACGGACACAACATTTCTGCTCTCCTCCAACTCCCCTGACGCCATTATGGGTATTGATCTACTAAAACATTTCCGAGCTACTATTAGGTGTTCCCCAGATGGAGTCCGAGTCATCCTGTACGACAACCCGAGCATGACTAGGTCCTGCCCCGCATGACATATGTACTCTATCACTGATGCTGACCTAACCTTACTCGACACCCTACCCCTGTACTTATGGGCCAGAAACGACTCGGATGTAGGACAAATGATGATTGACCCTGTACACATAACTGTTCGACCAGACGCAATACTCCCGAAACTCCCACAGTACCGGATATCGCCCGAAGGCGAGAAGGCGTTGGTAGCAATTATTCAGTCCCTGGTAGATGCAGGAGTGGTAGAGGAAGTGGTTAGTAATGTCTGCAACAGCCCTATCCTACCCATTGTTAAGAAGCAAGGCGAGGGAGATGAGAAAGCATACCGCTTCATCATCGACCTGCGAGAAGTCAACAAAGTGGTAGTGCCACAGTACCCCGTAGTCTCAGACATCACCACCATTCTGACCCTCATCCCGTCCACTGCCACCACCTTCACCATTATTGATCTCAAGAATGCATTTTTCTCTATCCCCATCCATCCAGACAGCCGTTATCTCTTCGGCTTCACCTTAAAAAACCGTTCGTACCGATTTTGTAGAGCTCCTCAGGGCTACACAGAAAGTCCCAGCATTTACAGCCAGGCCCTCAAAAGACAGCTGGACGCCGTCCCGCTACCAGATGGAGTGGTGCTGATCCAATATGTCGATGATATTCTTTTGGCGGCCGACACCACTCCTCTTGCAATCACAGCCACTATCCAACTCTTGCGCTTTCTTGCGGAGAATGGCCACAAAGTCTCCAAAAAGAAACTGCAGTTCTGTCAACCTCAAGTGACATACCTAGGCCATCTCCTGTCCAAAGAAGGGAGGAAACTTACACCCGACCGAATCCAAACCATCCTAGACACCCCCATCCCAAAAACACAGAAGCAAGTCCGTTCATTGGTGGGCCTTACCTCCTTTTGCCGACAATGGTTGCCAAATTTCAGTCTCATTATAAAACCCCTACTTTCCCTGTTGGCCAAAGATGTTCCCTTCCCGCTTCCTTGGACCCCCGAATGCCAAGCGTCCTTTAAGGAGTTGCGAGATGCCCTTTGCTCGGCACCCGTCCTAGGAACACCAGATTACTCCAAGCCCTTCTCTCTCTTCACTCACGAAAGGGAGGGATGCGCATTGTCTGTTCTAACTCAGCCCATCGGCTCCAAACAACGCCCTTGTGCCTACTTCTCTGCCACTCTTGACCCAGTCGCCAGAGCTTTACCTGCCTGCCTTCGAGCAGTAGCCGCTGCTGCTGTCTCTATCCATCAGAGTGAGGGAATTGTACTTTCAAACTCTCTCACGGTGTTAGTACCCCACGCAGTTGACACCCTTTTGAACCAGACCAAGACCCAACACCTGACTAGTGCACGACTGACGGGATACGAATTGACTCTACTTGCACCCCACATCACTCTTAAGAGATGCACGACTTTGAATCCTGCTACACTGCTGCCCTTGCCTGAAAATGACCCCGGAGTACCCCCTATACACGACTGTGTGACCCTCACGGACGAACAGACCAGAAGTAGAATTGACCTTAGAGACACTGCTTTCACAGACCCTGATGGAGAACTATGGGTAGACGGTTCTTGTATCAAACTCCCAGACGGCACCACCTCAGCTGCCTATGCAGTGACGACAGCCCGAACAGTAGTTGAAACAGCCCGTATCACGCAACGATCCGCACAGGCGGCAGAACTAATTGCCCTCACACGAGCATGTATCATAGCAGCAGGAACCACGGCGAACATTTACACGGACAGCCAGTATGCCTTCGGGGTGGTTCATCATTTTGGGCTCTTGTGGAGGGAAAGGGGATTCCTGACGTCCCATGGCACACCCATTCTCCACGGAGATCTAGTCTCCGCCCTGATTGAAGCAGTTCTCCTCCCCGAACGATTAGCAGTGATCAAATGCCAGGCACACAAGAAGGTGACGGACTTAGTTGGACAGGGAAACGCACTGTCCGACATCACTGCCCGAACCACAGCTGAGAATAGGACGACGACACGCATGTATGTGACCAGGTCGCAAGCAGAAAAATGGACTGACGCTAGGGAAACGATTAGGGACATCCAGTCGGCCAGCACACCTCACGAACTGACTGAGTGGGCACGGGTGGGTTTAAAGGATGACGAAGGCTGCTGGCGGACAAAATACACAAACAAATGGTTGCTGCCTGACTCATACTTGATCCCCATACTGACTATGGCACACTCCCCTGCACACATAGGTTCTGCCCCCATGATTGAACTCATTTCCAAAGTCTGGCACAACAACAAAATCCCCGACTCAGCCAAACGCCTGGTCCAGCAGTGCCTTATCTGCCTACAACACAACCCCGGGAAAGGAACTGTGGTACCCCGGGGAGGGTTTGGGACCCCCGATCACCCCTTTGAAGTCCTTCAGATGGATTACATCCAGATGGAGAGATGCCGAGGCTTGAAGTATGTACTAGTCATTGTATGCGGCTTCAGCAAATGGGTGGAAGCCTATCCAACCCGTGATAACACTGCCATGACTACTGCCAAAGTATTACTGAAAGAGTTTTTCCCTCGTTACGGCCTTTGTCGAATTTTATGGAGCGACAATGGCCCCCACTTCATAGCTGAAGTTATCCAACTAATCCTGAAGGGGCTGGGAGTAAAACAAAGGTTCCATGCGGTCTTCCACCCCCAATCCGCTGGCCTAGTTGAGCGACACAATGCTACACTGAAGCTGAAACTGTCAAAAATAGTGGCCACCACAGGGCTTAAGTGGCCAGATGCCCTCCCACTGGCATTGCTATCGATGCGCTCCACTCCCACTAAGCACCACTTGACCCCCTACGAGGTGGTGTTTGGACGACCAATGAACCTCTGGACTGCCCCCAAACCAACCTCCATTCACGACGTCCCCGACGTCCTGTTGTCAGATTACTTGTGCAAATTAACTAAAACGTTGACTGTCATTCATCAACAGGTGCAGCAGGCTATCCCCGATGCTTCCAGGGGCCCCGGTCACGATATCCAACCGGGAGATTACGTCCTAGTCCGGAACTTTCAACGAGCGAAGAGTCTGGAACCCCGGTGGACGGGCCCCTGGCAAGTACTGATCACCACTCGGACGGCTCTTCGAGTGGAGGGAAAGAAGCACTGGCTGCACGGCCATCACTGTAAGAAGGTCTCCTCGACCCTGGCTACGACAGAAAACGTCAACACCCAAGAAGAGCTCCTTAACAAGGACCGACCATCACTGAACTGCTATCCTGATACAGAGGCACTTGAACTTGCAAAATTCTCTGATCCCACTGTGCCATCCCGGGAAGGGTATTTCCTGCGTCGAAAGGAGGGAGCTTCGGCTAAGTAGACCACGGACTAAGTTAAAATCTCAGAACGGTGGCCTAAAACAACCAAGGGTCACCCGGAGAGAAGCTAAACAAAGTCTGTGGTTCTGCCCACTACCGAGCACCTTGAAGATGAAGATGATGGAAGCGCCAGACAAGAAGATGATGGAAGCGCCAGACAAGAAGATGATGGACGCAACCGGAAATACCCACTACAGGAACCCAAAGACTGACAATTTGCACAAATCAAAGACAATCGCCTACTTCATCCTTTTCCTCTTTTGCCTCCTCCTCATGACTTCCTTCTGGATCTTGGAGGACAGCACACCCGCTCACCAGACATTGCTGGCCACTGTACAGCCAATCACCATGAAAGAGCATCATTTGATCCCCCTTTCGCCTCAGCTCCGAGAGAGGCGTAGGGAGTTCTGGAACAATTCCTTCGTGCAACTGCTGCACCAGCACAACCTTGCTACAAATGCCACAAACTGCTGGATCTGCGGGTTGCTCCCGCATGCCACTGAACACTCTATACCTTTCATCCCTTCTCCTTTCTCAGTTCACGGCTCCTGCCTCGCCTGGTTGATCCTCTTGCAGGAGAGCAACAAGGACAACGCCGCTTCTGGTCAGACAGTGTCACACTTCTACTATGGGTTCTGGCTGAACAAAACAGGAAGAACGTCTGCCCCCATTTGTCCTGCGGTCTCAGGTTCCGCCTTCCTTATGAACATTCCTGCCAAAGAAAGAGTCGAAATGCAAGTACTCCACAATCCAGCCAGACCCACCTTCTCCCACCTGCGGAAGCAAACAGCTGCCACCCTGACCGTGGCTCTGTCTGTCATCAATGTCACAGGACTTGTGTGTCTTGAAGGCCAGGGAACGCAGCTGGTGGGTCGCAGTTCCTGCCGCATCACCAGAACATTGGTCTCAGTTGATCCTCCTTCCTTTGTTGCTTCTCCGAATATGTACTTTGTTTGTGGCACCAAAGCTTACACCTGGCTCCCGAAAGGTTGGAGGGGTACGTGCTACATCGCCTTCATTCTTCCTCCCACGTATGTGGCCTCAGCCTACCACCACCGGCAAAAGCGCGCCGGAGATGTTGAACAAGCCGACTCCACCGGAGCACAGTTCCTGGATGCAGCAAAGGGACTTGTTCCTCTGTGGGGACCAATGGCAAACAGCCGCGCTATCCGGCACCTAACTCAGGCAATAGAAACAACCATTAACATCACGGCTGGCATCCTCGCTAACAACACGGCTGAGCTTCAGGCAGTCCGCCTGGTGGCTCTCCAAAACCGCCTTGTTCTAGATGTGATTCTGGCCGACCGTGGAGGAGCATGCCGCATCATCGGCTCCAGCTGTTGCACCTACGTGCCAGATAACTCGCCTTCAGTCTACAAAGCAATTGAACACCTCCACAGACTATCCTCAGAGGTTCACCAAGAGCAAGAAGGATGGTCGCTTGGAGGCTGGTTTTGGGACACTTTGAAGGACTGGGGATGGAGATTGTTTACATTTATACTGATACCAGTTGTGGTACTGTGTGGGTGCTGCTTAGGTATTCAATGTTTGCCACCTTTGTGTTCACTCATTTCTAACTGTATGTGCCCTAAGACTTTGGACTTTCGAACTGAACACATGAGCCCCCTCTATGAGGTAGAAATACGTGGTCTTATGGGGATAGATCCGAATTGAAAAGCTGGAGAGACATGTTAAAAGGGAGGACTGTGGAATTTTAGTTCGTGTACTGAACATCATCTGCGCCATCTTGCAGACTCACGTATGAACATACACGACAGCCATTTTAGGTATCATGGTCTCCCTGTTCACGATCGATCCTCAGCACACTTCCCCGACCCTGCAAGCCTCCCCCATGCACCCTGGCTGCCCCCGCTCTCACATGCACAAGTCATGACCTCCCCTTCCACATGACTCTGTCTCTGGGAATCACACCCCGCGCCTGACCAACACCTCCTTTGCTTCCATGAATACCCCTCTTTTGATGACCCCTTCCTCTGAGCCCGATTGTCTGTACGAACCGCTGGTCATCCCTTGGCCTGAGGGTACAGTTTATTGCCCACTACTGCATGCACTCGACCCTTTTCAAAGGAGCTACTATTCATCATGACCTCCCCACCCCTTGAGATTCGATCAGGCGCACACATTCCAAAGGAATGTGTGGAACACTCAGCTGCGTGATGGCCTCCTCTTATTGTATGGGGGGGGGGTGAGGACCTCTACTGTAGCCATGTGTTGGAGTGAGCCGGAACTGGGGGGGGGGGTACTGGGGATGTCATCTTTCGCTACTTCACAATGTCTTTATTGTAATAAAGAACGGTCACATGTCGTAAACCAGTGTATAAAAGGCCAGGTCTCAGAGAGGCTGTCAGAGAGCACGTCGAGACGATACCTTGCTGTCCGATCTGATGTGTTCTGCTCCGTCGGAATAAAACGTGTTTCCTGTCTTCCTGTCTCCAGCGCCTGCCTCTTTATTTGATAATCTTTTGTCATGTATTCCTATAGGTTCTGAATCGATCCCCCTATTCCTGACCCTATTCTAGTTAAACTAACCAACAAGTTAACTAGCAGTCAGCCCATGAGGCAAGGAAAACCCCCATGATGCAGATACCGTTATCTGACGCAGTCACACTATGGCACAGGAACGTGTTATCTGATTAGGTCATAACGCTTGAGATCTAATTAGACAAGCGATATTCCTCCAGCCCCTGATAAGGCATACGGAGTTCTCATAACAAATCAAACCTATGACAACCTGGGCAAAACCCTGCGGCCATTGTTTTGATTTCACAGAGAACTTCAGCAAAAGAATGTGCTAACGAGCAAGTCGTATGACATCTTTATTGACGTATCTATGTCCATCCTTACGTCAATCTCGGCACCTTAAAGGTATAAATATTACCGATCTTGCCCTATGCAAAACACACGCGTGGTGACGAGACGGAGCAGCCATACTTGCCGAAGCCCAGAGCAGAGCAGACCCCGCTGGCGCAGCCCCGCCTTCTTGACGCGCTGAGAGAAGCTGCTTTCTCCTGCCGAGAGACCCAGCACCGGCGCCTCCGGGTAGCCCTCGCAGGCAGCCTGGAATATCGAGAGCAGAGAAAGAGATACCATTCCTCATTCATCCTAACTTCCAGGTACAGAACTGAATAACCCCTCACAGAGAATTCTTTAGTTATTCACTTGGCAAAAACAAACTTAACTTAAACTGTAACTTTCTATTCCCGCCCACGTATTAGGCTTAGGTCAGGTACACGGGGTAGGCGTATTTAGAAACACCAGTTGAGTACGTTTAGTCAAATGTATATATGTATGTAATCTATTTTAATCATTTTAAACATCTTATGGCTTAGAAACCATATCAATGTTTTTACAGTATTATTTTATACTGTTGCTTTTAACGTATGCACTTTACTTAACTATAAGTATTGCAATAATATCGATCCATTTCTCTTGTATGATAAAAGAGACTGATCAATAAATAACACCTTTTTATTGAACACGCCCGTCTCTTCCTTTTCTCTACATTCTGATGAGACTAAGAATGCACGTACTGACTGAGTAAAATAAATTGCCTTTTGTTCACACGACTCTCGAGATTTACTCTTGATTCGGGGAGAGCAAAGTTGTCATGTTCTATGGTTGTCAGAAACTAAATCCCTTCTTGTCTAATCAGGGAAGTTAAGTCCTCCTTGAACATTCGAGAAAGTTTCTAGTGAACTCTGAGCTAAGCTGGCAAACCCAAAACTTTAAGTCTAGTATCGACAGTAGTAGACCTAGTTAACGTCTGGTCTAGGCCTTTACTGCTGTAGGTATTATTCCAATGCGCAGAGCCTATTGGGATGATAGGAGCTACACTACATGGCGCCCAACGCGTTTGGAAAGGGCGATAAAACTAACGTAAGACATTTAGAGTAATTCAGTCGTGCTTTCTCACTCAGACCCCTTTTCCCACAATACTCCAAAGACGTCTGGAGTGGGTGAAAGGTTATATCCTCCAAAACCTCGCAGGAGGGAACTCCTATGTATGGTTCTTGGTATAGTCAACTTTGAAGGATACACTGTTCCAAAATATTGTGCATCTAATCTTTGTTTCCATAAGAAACCTGATCTGCAAACAAACAAAATAACCTTCAGGACAATACAATGTCAGACAGTGAAGGAGACAGAGAGGCAGTTAGATTAGCAGCTGAAATAGCAGCAGCTGATACTGCACTGCAAGACGCGGACGGGGATATAATACTCATCCCGGTCATCAAAAGGAGATCTATAACTCTAAAACTTATAGAAAATGGACTGACACCTAGAGGTGGCACAGTCATATTCGTAATTGAGGCACACGAATATCGGCAGACAGAGGTATACTATTCATGGATACATTTTCCAGCAGCAAATGCTGTAACAAAGTACTTCCACTATTACAAAATAGAGGAACCTCCTGAAACGTACACTCCTTTCGAGGAGGTGGAAGTACCACTCAAATTTCAAGAGCATTTGCTCTTATTTGATGGCGCCCTAAAACATAATAATCACATCACCAGGCTCGGTCCTTTAGGTAGACCAGGAGCAACGTGGCCGGTACTAGCCGGATACACACCACATCCAGACATCGAAGGGATGTCTACAGCAGAGCTGTTAACACAGCTAAAACAATTAATAAAAATTCATAGACAATTAGTACAGTATGTGATGCGGACTTCAACAATTCAGCCAGCGATTAAACTTCCACAGCTGACCCCTCACCAGGGGAACACAAATAAAATTACACCACAGAACATCCAATCCTGCCTAGGTAAAGTACCGGCTAAACGGGAACAAATACCATTCTGGTTGGCACAAAAAATCACCCAAATAGAGGCGGTGTTTCCTGACACCACCCCGTTGGAAAAACACAGGATTCTGACTATATGTCTCCCAATGGGAATCGAACCACACATAGAGGACTGTGACACTTGGGGTACAGTCTTTGCTTCTATCTACACAAAAACGCACGGTGTTCCATCCATTTCGGTAATACCAGATGTGCTAAAACAAATTCAAGACGAATACGGTCCAGAACCCGCTTTAACTCTTGGTATGAAATTACTGAAAGACTTCAAGCAGGTCTCGGCTATATTATTAGCCAACATAAAGGGAGAAGCAGCAAACGTGGTGATCCGCCAGAGGTTAAAAGAGACAGATATAGCAGACCAACCAGCTGAAATTGCCAGAATCATTGAAAAATCCTATGAAGAACTAGGTAGAGACAGTCTAGGTGGAATACCAGTAAAACCGCAACTGACTGAAAGTCCTGAAAAAATATTTTTTAATAATAATTCACCAAAAAAGAACTGGGATGGAAACAAACAATCCAATCCTAAAGAAAAGAAATTCCAGTCCAGAGGGAGGTCTCCTTGGCGAAGAGAAAAATCTCCAAACCAGAGACAAAGGTCACCCCAGAGTGACCCTTCTGGAAAAAGATATAACCTTAGAAATAGGGATAATATAAAAAAGCCTGATAGATATCAAGACATTGATACACGTCCCTCTCAATCTTTTCAGACTTCCTCGCAGAAATCGGAAAGAAGAGGACGATCAGAACAAAGAGAAGAGCACGCCAAGTCCAAAGACAAGGAACCTGCTCAGCTAAAAAAGAAATTACAATTTCCAAAAAAGAAGGTAGCCAGTATCAAGGTAGTTAACAATGCCGAGAATACTGAGGACACAACTGAAAAACGGAGAATGGGCTCAGACAATGCTAGACAGCGCAGCAGAAGTGAGCATAGCTCGCAAAGTCCTTATGAATCATCTGGAGACAGTGGACACGAATGAATATCTTCAAGTGGAAACTGCGGACACCAGAGTTAGCAAACCTCACAAAATATACGAAATAACACTACGTATAGAGGGAGATAAGACTAGGAAAATAAGGAGACTATTTTGGGACAATCTCTCCAAGGGCTATGATATCCTTCTAGCTGAAAAAGACTGGCCACCAGAGTTTGTTAGGGAGTGCCCTCATGGCGAAGAGGTAATTATGCCAGCCTTCTCAAATCATATCCCAATTCATAAAAAATACACACTTGCTAGAAAGTCGGCAGTGGCTCTAGCTCCTGCTTTATATAAAAATCATGTAGGATGGGATGAGGACTCCCCTCCTCACATAATCCAGTTAAAATCACAACCTGCTGCACAAAGGCAGTACCCAATTAAGCAAGAAGCTAAAAAACAGGTAAATGAAATACTAGATCAGCTAGAATACCAGGGGGTGATTGAAACTTGCACCTCACAAATGAACAACCCTTTGTTTCCGGTCTTCAAACCAGACAATTCATACCGTCTAGTTTTGGATTACCGACACCTTAACACATGTTGCAAAACTTTTGCAGTGCAAAACTCACACAGTGCTGCACTAATGAATAACATAGTGCGCAAAAAATACAAAACAACCTTAGACATCTCTAATGGATTCTTTTGTCAAAACATAGCACCGGAGAGCAGATATTTAACTGCATTCTCAATAAATGGCACTCAAAAACAATTCTGTCGGTTAGCCCAGGGGTACAAGAACAGCCCGGGAGTATTCTCAGCGAGAGTAACAGAATTACTACAAATATATGATGATGAAGCATTATCTTATGTCGACGACATTTACTTAACTGATGATGACTTGGAGACTCACTTGAAGAGAGTGAACACCATAATACTTGGGTTCGCTGCAGAGGGTTACAAATTCAACTTTAAAAAGTCAAGAATTGCCCATCTAACAGTCCTGTTCTTAGGATATGAATTATCAAGTGAAGGCAAAAGCCTGGCTGACAATTTCCTAGAGAAATGTGCCGTAATCCAAGCTCCTAGAACACTAAAAAACCTACAGTCAATTCTAGGCTTCCTAAATTTCGGAAGAACATACATTGCAAATTACGCAGAAAGGGTTAAACCCCTTTATGATCTAATAAAACCAGATTTTAAGAGATCCAATTAGACTCAAATACACACAGAGATTCTGAGATCATTACAAACAGACATGCTAATTAAAACAAAATTAGAAACACGTGACAATACACGCAATCTTGTGATTCGAGTCATCCCAGGGAGATGCGGATTCACATACCTGACCTCTAATGAGGGAGAAAAGGTACCAATTGCATTCAAATCACACTTGTACACTAAGGCTGAAATGAAATTTAGCCCAACGGAAAAAATTCTAACTGCAACACAGACAGCTATAGCAAAAGAACGAGCCCTGGCACAAGGTAAACGAATAATAATCGTGACACCTATACCAGCACTAGAGGCTGTAACAAAAGCAAGCATTCCGAATGCTAAAGCACTCCATCCAAGATGGATACAATGGGCTAACTCTCTTGCTGCAACAGACGTAGCATACGAATTTGATCCCAACTTAAAAACACAAGAATTTCTCCAATATGAATTTGAATGTCCTCTGCCGACAGAAATTCTGCCTCTAGAACATTACGGCTGTATAATATATACAGACGGATCAGCACAACCCGCAGTAGGGGGTAAACAAACTTACAGTGCTGCGTGCGCGATTGTCAAAGGTCGCTGGCACGAGGGAAAATTTAAACCAACCCTCACTAAAACACAATCTCTAGGAGATTGTACGGCTCAGCGAGCTGAACTACTGGCATTTAAGATGGCACTTGAAAATACCGATCGAGAATTCCCCACACTCATAGTGTGCGATTCGTATTATTGCGTTCAATCTTACAATGAATACTTGCAGATCTGGCTTCAAAATGGTTTTAAGGATGCAAAAGGAGGCACAATCAAGCATAAAATGCTCTGGGAACAAGTAGTTCTCTTACAAAAAGAACTACCAAAGACTCACGTGATACACACACTGAGTCATCAACGTGATGGCGTTCACGTTGCAGGGAATTCATTGGGTGATGAGGCCGCGAAGGCAGCTGTGCAAACGGCTTCCGTAGCTGCCATCACCCGGTCAAAAACAAAAATAGACAGCGAAATATTACAAGCTGTCAGCGCTTCAGAAAAGGATTCGATAGAACCACTCCCGAAAGGCTTTCCAGTAAAATACTCATACATAACTGATGCAAACAATGTTCCTTTTGCTCGAATCCCTGGAGTGGGGGATAAGGCAATTCCAAACATGGAACATAGGTTAGGACTGATAATAGTGGCACACGAAGGGCTTGCGTCTATACATGCTGGCGTCTCAGCCACAGTATCATTATTAAAACAGAGATACTGGTGGCCACATATGAGAAGACAAACTAGGAACTATGTTCTAGAATGTGAAATATGTCAAAGAATGAAAGTATCAACGGTGAGACGTCCAGCTCAGACACCCCTTCTAATCTCGGATAAACCATTAGCATGTGTTTATCTAGACCACTGTGGTCCCTTACAAAGGGATGGTAACTATAAATATATCTTGGTCGCAGTGGATTCATGCACGAGATTCATATGGATGTGGCCCCAGCGAACGGCTGACGCCAGAACTGTTATAAAAGATTTGCGAGTCTTTATCGGCACATACGCAATTGGCATGCTGCATTCGGACAATGGTCCTGCTTTTAGCTCTAGAGCTTATAAGGAGGCCATGGTCGGAATGGGCGTGAATTTGCGGTACTCTTGTCCATTTCACCCTGAGGGGAACGGAATTGTTGAAAGAAAAAACCGTGACATAAAGCAATCTATAACGGCGAAGGTATTAGGTTCGGGAGCTGGGTGGTTCAAACATCTAATAAGTGTCCAACGTAGTCTAAATAACTTGCCAAGAAATTCTCTGAAGGGATTCAGTCCATACGAATTATTATTCGGAACTAGGATGATTATCTCTGACCTTGACAGTCAGACTTCAGTGGTGAAAGAAAAAAGCTTTGATATCAAAGACCGTTTGGCTATTTTACAGGACTTAAACAAAACAAGAAAAGACCTGAGCAACATAAAGTTGAAACAACAGCCAACAACCACTGAAGAACCACCACCTGTCCCAGCAAGACCTGTCTGGATTCCAAAAGTCGGGGATCTAGTCAGGGAAAAGATCGCGGTAAAGAAGGAATTTGGGCCTTCTTACAGAAAAGCAGTTCCTGTCTTGTCTGTCAACGGGACAAGATCAGTTGTACTACCGCCACTTGCTGGTAAAAAGGAGAACCGAGTTGTATCCATCGACCTGGTAAAACCACAATCATGTGGCCGATAACAAACAGTAGGCCAAGTGGACTCCCAATAAGTAGCAGAACACCAAGGTTTGCTACCAGTACAGAGGTCCTATCAAAGAGGCTCATCACATTTGAAACGCCTACAGAAGAACAGCAAGGACTATGCAACAATGCAATAGAACTCAGACCTCTGAAAACCCAAATAAAAACATTTAGCAGAGACACACCAATCTACAATGAAGTACCAAGTGAAAATGCGAGAAACAGAAATCCTGAAGCAATTGGAACAATTGACAGAACTGCATCCGGCTACTTCATAAACTTCGATGATTCCTCTGAAGACTTCAGTGAATCAAAGACACAGCCATCATCAAAAACCTTTAAAGATAAAGCTAAAGAACTTTTGAAACAACTGAAAGAAACATATCTGATTTCTCCATGGATTGAATTTTGGGTGGGTTTTGGTGCATTTATCCTCATACTTTGGCTCATCATGGTACTAACTTTGGGACGCTTCATTGAGGGAAAATATGCTAAAATGGACACAGCAAGTCAGAAAATCAACTTGATCCTCAAACCACACACATCTTCACACGTCGAGAAAAGAGAACTTTCTTCAGCCAACTTCACAGCCAATCCTATACCGGGTGGGGTAGCATGGGACAACACTGACTATGAAATTTATGGTCCGGTCGAGATCCTGAAATATCCACACCAAATTAAGATCTCCTTGAGTGACTTTGTGAAACCGAACTAATTTGCTGATGATTGGGACTTCAAAAGCATTAATAATATGATGTCTGACTTAGTAATGTCTGCTAAATTTACCAAACATGATTATTTGCAGGGTTCTACAAATTATGATAGTATGTATTGCTATAACCACTATGGTAACCATTTTCTACATAGATCTGCACAGCCTACAAATGTTTTAAATTATAATCAATGGGAACATTGTGCAACACCTCCAAAAGGGAGCTCAAGGACCGTTTATGACAAATATTCATATTTTTCAGGTTTTAACACAAGTAATGCTGAAACATTTTATTTTAAATTGTGGAACAAGACAGGGATGAAAACCATGATAACCAACACAAAATTGATATATTCAGACTCATTTTTTGAACAAATGAATACTTTTGGTTTTGATTATTGGGACAAAAATGTTGAATTGAAAAGTGTTTGGGGTACAAAAGAATGGCAAGTACAGGGTATAGAATCACTGTTTAGAGACCATGCTCCTATTATTACTGTTTTTGATCTTCTTCCTCCTACCCCTAAATCTTCTCGTTGGCGTTTTAACCCCTCTCTTCTTGCTGATCCTCTTTTTTCCTCTTCTTTTCGCTCTTTCGCTTCTGAATTTTTCCAACTTAATTCTACTCCTGATACTCCCCCTCATATTCTCTGGGATTCCTTCAAAGCCACTGCCCGAGGTTTTATTATTGATTTTGTCTCTAAACGGAAGAAAAAGTATCTTCAACAGCGTAAAGCTACTCTTGCACACATTAAATCATTGGAACATCAATTCTATACCTCCTCTACTAAGCATATGTCCCCTGAACTTCTTAAGGCTAAGATTGCTTTTAACAAGCTTACTACAGATTCAGCCTCCTCTTTTCTCCTACGGAGCAGCGCACGATACTATGGAGGTCGCAATAAATCAGGTAAATTATTGGCTAACTATCTCAAATTGCGTAAAGAACGGACTAATATTGCTTCTATCTATTCCACCTCTAATATTCTTCTTCATACAGATGCGGAAATTTTGGAACAATTTCACTCCTTTTATGAATCTTTATATACTCCTGAGAACCCCCCCACCCCTGAGCTTCTTCAATCTTATTTTGCTAACATACCTCAGCCAGATACCTCCCACCTTAACTTTTCGGCCGTTGACACTGATCTCACTATCTCAGAATTGTCCGCTGCTTTATCCTCCCTTACTAAAGGCAAGACCCCAGGACCAGACGGCTTTCCAGTTGAATTTTACCTACATTTTTCAGATCTTCTCTTACCTAAACTTCTCTCTCTTTTTCAGTCTTTTTGTTCTACTGGGTCGGCCCAAGGCTCATTTCAGGATGCTACCATATGCCTTATCCCTAAGGACGGTAGAGATCCTAAGTTTTGTAAAAATTATCGGCCTATATCCTTAGTTAATGTAGACTATAAGATTTTTGCAAAATTATTAGCTCTTCGCCTCGATCCACTCCTACCACATCTCATTGGGAAAGAGCAATGTGGTTTTGTTAAGGGCCGCCTCACTTCAGATAACTCCAGACTCTTCCTGAATGTTCTAAGTAGAGCCCCCTCACTATCTATTCCCATTGCAGCCATTTCAGTCGATGCTGAGAAAGCCTTTGATCGGGTTGACTGGTCCTTTCTCATGGCTTCCTTAAAATGGCATGGCTTTAGTCCTAAATTTATCTCTTATATTTCTTTGATATATTCTATGCCCAAGGCCTCTGTTCTCGTCAATGGTCGACTCACCTCCCCATTCACGCTTCAACGTGGAGTTCGTCAGGGCTGTCCTTTGTCACCTCTTTTATTTATTTTGGCGCTTGAACCCTTCCTCACTTCCATACGTAATAATCCCTCCATTTCTGGATTCCCGTATGGCGACCACCATCTTAAATTATCGGCATATGCTGACGATATCCTTTTATTTATTTCAGACCCGGTCACCTCTGTTCCCTCTTTATTGAGTGAATTTGAAGAATTCTCTGTGGTTTCAGGTTATAAAATCAATTCTGATAAAACAGAAATTCTTCCTTTAACCAAATTTTGCCTTCCCCACCTCTTCACGGCCACCGGCTTTGCTTGGAACTCTAAGAAAATTAAGTATCTTGGTGTTCTTTTTTCTAACTCTATTTCCTCTTCTATTCAACTTAACATGCATGCGGTCATTTCTAGAATAGACTCCCTACTCTCTTCTTGGAATCCTCTATTTCTTTCCTGGTGGGGTCGTCTTGATTCCATCAGGATGATGATTGCCCCGATTTTGATCTACTTATTATCCATGCTTCCAGTCCGTATCCCTAATTAATATTTCCGCCGCATTGATTCCGTTTTGTCCGAATTTCTATGGCACCAGAAAAAGGCTCGTATATCTCTCTTACACCTTCGTAAATCTAAACTTAATGGTGGAACCAACTTTCCAGATTTTCGTCTCTACCACAGGTCCTTCTCACTTCGACAAGCTTCCCGCTGGCTATCTCGGGAAACCTCCCCTTTTTCTCCCCTCTGGCTTTCTGTCGAACAGGAATTATTGCTCCCTTACTCTTTACAAGAGGTAATCCGTTTCACATCTAAAGCCCCATGTCTTAACTCCCTTTTATTCAAACATACTTCTTCTCTTTTACGGCCTTTAGTCTCCTCTACCTCGGTTTCCCAGGAATCCTTCTTACTCTTACCTATCTGGTACAACTCACTCATATTAATACATAACAGACCTATTGCATGGCCCTCATGGCGAGCGAAAGGTATCATCTGGGTGCATCATCTTTTTGATGGCTCATCCCCCTGCTCGTTTCCTCAATTTCAATCTCAATTCCACTGCCCTCCTTCTTTTGCAAAGAAATTCCTCATCCTTATGGAAACCATTCTAGATTGTTATTATTCTCTTCCTTCTGAAACCCTACCAGCTTCGTCTCCCTCTCTACTTACCGTCCTCTCTACTGTTCCTAAAGCTTCCCTTATTTATCGGTATTTCTCAGCCCCCGATCCGGACCGTCTCAAATCGAAATTGGAATTGTCTTGGGAGAAGGACTTGGGTTCCTCATGGTCAACTTCTCTTTGGGACAAAATATGGGCCAGATCTTTGAAGACTTCCCGTACTGCCTCTCTTACTCAATCCCTATTTTTCTTCTACCACAGACTCTATCTTTCTCCCCTTTCTATTTCTCGCTTTCACTCCGATTCTGTACCTAATTGTTGGACCTGTAATGCTCCCAATGCAGATCTTCTACACCTTTTCTTTCTCTGTCCCTCAGTTCGCATTTTTTGGAATCAGATATGCTCTCGCCTCTCCCGTATTTTCAACATCTCTGTTCATTTTTCCACCTCTTTTGTGTTTCTAGGTAGCCTTTCCGACGATCTGGAACTCCCTCCACCTTCTCACGGTCTTTTTGATCTTATGTTGGCCCTTGCACTGCAGCACATTGTTTCTAACTGGAAATCCTTGAACACTTTGTCCCTAAATTGTTGGTGGAATTTAGTCTGTCAATCACATAGACTTGATGTTGCTTTTGCCTCCTCCTGCAAACCCTCCCGAAATGTTGACCTTTATTGGTTACATCTCACTTTATATTTAGATCATTCTGCCAAAAAGACATACTCTCCACTTTCCTCGGATAATTTCAAACCCCCTTGAACACATGTACACTTGCCTGTAGTTTATGAGGTTTTTCATTTTCACTATTGTGATTTTTTAGCTTTACTCATGTTTCCTTTTTGCTAAGGGTTCTTGTTTCACGTAATTGTTGAAATATTGTGTATTTTACTGTACTTTCTGACTGACATTTATTGTATTTTCTATTTTTTATTCATTCTTTATGATGTTAACATGCTTTTATTTCCCTCCCCTCCCTCCCCCCCCTCCTCCCCGTAAAATACTTCAAAATGCTTTGCCTTTCATTGTGATGTTGGCTACTTATGTTTACTTTATCCCAGCCTTTAGCCTTTTTATTATATTTTGCTGATGTCACCTTATTGTACTATCTGATTTTACTCTAATAAAGCTTTCAAACTTAAAAAAAAAAAAAAAAAGAATCACTGTTTAGAGCCTGCATGATCCCAGAACAAATTATATTTTTAAATGACACTGTCCAACAAACCACCTGTCTTGGCTTAGCCAAAATCAAAGACCTAAATAAACCGTCTATTCCAAAGCCAGCAATGTTTAGCAACACTTCTATAGATGAAGAGATAGACGTAAACCATATATTTAACCAAAACAGAACACATCCTGATTGGAAACAGTGGTTGATCTGGCCCACAGATACTAATAACTGTCAAGACAGATTCCTGAACAAAACACAGGGGTTCAAAATGACCAGGCCAGACCCTAGATATCCCCAAAGACATCACCCAGGGATAATAACAACCTACAGTGTGGGCAAATTGTGCCTTCAATGGCTAGAAACTTCCACACTGGCAGAAATTAAGCAACACCTAACTTTACTTACTGATGGTGCTGACTTGCGTGATTTCATAATGGGACCACGCAAACAGCGTCAAAAGCGTTTCATAGCAGCCTCTGTATATGCAGCATACAATGAGGCCTGGAAGGTTACTCAAATTGAAACAGCAGAGAGAATACGGGAAATTGACCGTATTAATTTGGAAAAATCACTTTCTGTAGTGGACAATGGGTTAATGACTCGGTCCTCCAGAATTTTTTCTTTGGACAGCATTGTGTCTTCAGCAATCGATATATTATCGCAAGACTTACTGTTGTTACAACACGGTCAGTCTCAATTGCGTTCTATTGTACAGCTTGGCTGGACGTTACAAAATCTGCGTTCAGGCTATGTGCCTTGGCGTTTAATCAACACAACGTCATTATTCCAAATCTTTAACCTTACTGATAGACAAATCAGTATGGCACAAAAGGGTGCTGATTATACAATCTTGAGCATTGAAAAACTAGAAAGATTACCAGTGACAATGTCAGAACGACCTGTCAGTGAATGGATAATACATGGGATAATAAATATTCCAATCTCAACCTTCAGGTTTCAATACTGCCAAAAATATATACAGGCTGGCATGTACGAGAAATTGGGAAAGGGGTGCCTTAAAACAACATGGAACCTGCCATATTCACATGCATGTGTCAGTATTAAAGGACAGAAAGTGTTTCTTAGTGGCAATAATTGTGCGATGTCACTAAGCGGCACGCTTCTGTGTAACGGAATTAGTTTGCATGGAGCCTGTGAAGGGAATTCATACAACCTTTCATGTCACCAGCAAGGCGCACCTGCAACTGAGATAGAACCATTCTTTCAAAGACTCTATAATGGGAGTTACATTCTAATTGTAGATCGCAGATGCTGTAGTCTTATGCCCGGGACTCCTTATCTAGTAACTACGACTGCGAAGGTCAAGTGCTGTGGACGCTCATTGTTCCCCAGCTCCTTCCCAGACAGGGAGGCAAGGGCATGGCCCAATTTGAAAATTACTTCTATTCGAATAGATACTTTAAGCAGAATGAAAACAGTGCTTCTTCAGACGCCTACAAGGCTCACGTCATCAAAAGAAACGTATGATCTACAAGTCGCAAGGACGACTGCAGAGATACATACATTATTATCAACTAATTCCCCCGTACATTTCGCAGAAATCCTAAACGAAATCTTAAATATTTCTGATACCAATGGGATCTCAGGGGTATTTAAGACAGTATTTTTGATGGCATTAACACCATTCAAAGCCATACTGGGTATTTTTCCAGATTTCGTCCATTCGATTTTTGGCGGACTTCCCCTGATCCTGGGACTAATTGCAGGAATCCTATTCTTAGTCCTTATTTTTCGTTATGGCAACCCATGTCACAGACCAAACTCTCGCGACAATGGAAGAAACAATCCTAGCCATTGGATACCGGGACCGGATATCAAAAATCCTGGGACTCTCTCGGCTTAGAGACCTGAACATGACTTGGTTTCTATCATTTCGACCAATGTGGCAAAGATGTGTTTTACCTGTACTAAGGTGTCTGCTATGCGGAGAAGAATGCGTGTTAGACACCTGTCTGACGCTACAATCGGATGCGCCAATGGATGCAGAAACATTGTTGAGCCCGATAAAGGTTCATGCTTTGTGTTGCCCTCAAAGGCTGCCAATCCTGATGACGGCATTCGTGGAAGCTTCACCACTACGACTGAGGGGTAGTGAAGTTCAAGATGAAAGCAGCATCGATCAGGTACGACCTTCTGTCAGCAATATGAATCAGAATGTCAATGGAGACAATCATGCGCACGAATGCATGATTACACCTATTTCCGAGTTAGTGGAACTTTCCCAGGAAGCTGTTGACAGTTTTTTCGAAAGCCTAAATGATATGATGTTCTCACCCGAACAGAAATAGAGACTTTTGAGCAAGCTCGCACTCGGCGTTCCCTGAATTCGGCCTTCAACTTTAAAAATAAAGTCACATGAACAATTTTTCCTCCAGTTCACGGACAGCAATTTTTAGCAGCCCCAAATTAATTTTTACAATTATTCGGGACACTATCTTCTGCTTAAAGTAAGAAACTATTCCTAGAGAACTAAGATTTCTATTTTTAGATACTTTATAGACATTAGCTGCCCGCTGGTATGTTCACATATATTTTATTCTGTGATGGAATGGTCTCGAAAAACTTTTTTCTGTATTTAAGAAGCCATTTCATGTGTAATTTCTCATATACCAAATAAGCAATAATGTATACAAATGCGTGATTACTTTGGCATTATTATACAGCTTGAGTGCATACAATTTATATGACTGCAATTTTCCGTATATTTGAAAATTTCGAAATGCATTTATGTATTTTGGGGTGGTAAGGTATACACACTACTCTATAGTATGTTGTACTATGTTATACTATGCCTAGATTAGTAAATATGTCCATAGTTAGCGTGGAGTGGGTGTCATGTATTCCTATAGGTTCTGAATCGATCCCCCTATTCCTGACCCTATTCTAGTTAAACTAACCAACAAGTTAACTAGCAGTCAGCCCATGAGGCAAGGAAAACCCCCATGATGCAGATACCGTTATCTGACGCAGTCACACTACGGCACAGGAACGTGTTATCTGATTAGGTCATAACGCTTGAGATCTAATTAGACAAGCGATATTCCTCCAGCCCCTGATAAGGCATACAGAGTTCTCATAACAAATCAAACCTATGACAACCTGGGCAAAACGCTGCGGCCATTGTTTTGATTTCACAGAGAACTTCAGCAAAAGAATGTGCTAACGAGCAAGTCGTATGACATCTTTATTGACGTATCTATGTCCATCCTTACGTCAATCTCGGCACCTTAAAGGTATAAATAGTACCGATCTTGCCCTATGCAAAACACACGCGTGGTGACGAGACGGAGCAGCCATACTTGCCGAAGCCCAGAGCAGAGCAGACCCCGCTGGCGCAGCCCCGCCTTCCTGACGCGCTGAGAGAAGCTGCTTTCTCCTGCCGAGAGACCCAGCACCGGCGCTTCCGGGTAGCCCTCGCAGGCAGCCTGGAATATCGAGAGCAGAGAAAGAGATACCATTCCTCATTCATCCTAACTTCCAGGTACAGAACGGAATAACCCCTCACAGAGAATTCTTTAGTTATTCACTTGGCAAAAACAAACTTAACTTAAACTGTAACTTTCTATTCCCGCCCACGTATTAGGCTTAGGTCAGGTACACGGGGTAGGCGTATTTAGAAACACCAGTTGAGTACGTTTAGTCAAATGTATATATGTATGTAATCTATTTTAATAATTTTAAACATCTTATGGCTTAGAAACCATATCAATGTTTTTACAGTATTATTTTATACTGTTGCTTTTAATGTATGCACTTTACTTAACTATAAGTATTGCAATAATATCGATCCATTTCTCTTGTATGAGAAAAGAGACTGATCAATAAATAACACCTTTTTATTGAACACGCCCGTCTCTTCCTTTTCTCTACATTCTGATGAGACTAAGAATGCACGTACTGACTGAGTAAAATAAATTGCCTTTTGTTCACACGACTCTTGAGATTTACTCTTGATTAGGGGAGAGCAAAGTTGTCATGTTCTATGGTTGTCAGAAACTAAATCCCTTCTTGTCTAATCAGGGAAGTTAAGTCCTCCTTGAACATTCGAGAAAATTTCTGGTGAACTCTGAGCTAAGCTGGCAAACCCAAAACTTTAAGTCTAGTATCGACAGTAGTAGACCTAGTTAACGTCTGGTCTAGGCCTTTACTGCTGTAGGTATTATTCCAATGCGCAGAGCCTATTGGGATGATAGGAGCTACACTACACTTTGTAAGGTATTAGAGGCGTTTAACGCCGGGCAAAATTACTGAAGAGACATCGATTAAATCGCCTGACCATTTTGCTGATCTTCTTCAATATTGCTGGGGGTATTCACCCCCCAACCCCAGGTTTGCCCCTATATTGCTGTGGATATTCACCCCTGTTGGACCTGGCCCTTTTTGGCAGGTTCACCCCGAGACTTTTTGCTTTTTCCTAGCCTGTTTCTGGAACCTGGTGTTGGTGATTTTAGGCCTTTGGTTATTAGTATTGTGTAGTGTGTACCTACCTTTACCAGTAGTTACTGGTTGTGATTTATATCTGTTATTTTGTGCTACAGTGATTTTATATCCTTTTATTCTAATTTCTGACAGTATTTCTATTGCTAAAAGTGTTGATTCTGACAGTGGCCCATGTGGCCCTGTCCTGGTGTAAATAATCCCTTGTGAATATTGCATGTGCCAGTTGGCACAATGTACATGTGTGATTTCTATCTGATGTGATTTTGACAATACTGAAGTTATTTTTATATAACCTAGTGTGGAGTTCCTTTTGTGGTGTGCCTAGGATGTTGTTGCTGTTGTGTGCTGGCGCAAATGCTTTGCACATTGCCTCCGAGTTTAGCCTTACTGCTCGTGCCAAGCTACCAAGGGGGTGTGCAGGGGTTATCTTGGCGTGTGACTCCCTTGCACTGACTAGAATGGTGGTTTCTGCCTGACTTTGGCGTCAGCCTTAGCCTACCAGAAATAGCCAGTTCTAACAACCCCCAACCCAGGTTTGCCCCAACATTGCTATGAGTATTTACCCCCATCCCCAGGTATGCCCCTGCATTGCTGTGGGTATTTACCCCCAACCCCAGGTTTGAACCTACATTGCTGTGGGCATTTACCCCCAACCCCAGGTTTGACCCAACATTGCTGTGGCTATTTACCCCCAACCCAGGTCTGGACCTATGATGCTGTGGGTATTTACCTCGTAACCCCAGGTTAGACCCTACATTGCTGTGGGTATTTACCCCCAAATTCCAGGTTTGACCCTATATTGCTTTGAAGATTTACACCCAACCCCAGGTTTGAACGTACATTGCTGTGGGTATTTACCCCCTAACCCCAAGTTTGACCCTACATTGCTGTGGGTATTTACCCCCCAACCCCAGGTTTGCCCCTACATTGCTGTGGGTATTTACCCCCAACCCCAGGATTGACCCTACATTGCTGTGAGTATTTAATCCCCAATCCCAGGTTTGACCCTACATTGCTGTGGGTATTTACCCCCAACCCCAGGTTTGAGCCTACATTGCTGGGGGATTTGCCCCCCCCCATGGTTCAGAATTGCTGAAAGTATTAGCTCCCTCTGAAAATTGACTCCACATTGCTGGTAGTATCCCCCTTCCAAATTTCTCTGAAGTAGCTTCCCTGCTTTGTCTTGTATTGTCTTTTTCAGCGTAATTGCGTTATTGTTCATGGATAGGTGTCGGATTTACCGTCTGTGATGATTGTGTCAGTTGGGGTGGGATTATTCTTTGTAGGCATAGAGTATGGCGATGACTTGAGCGATGGGATACATGGCTGCACTGTCTCATTCGCAGCAATCGTGTTGTGGCGCGAATCGGAGCTTAAATACTCCCCTTCCTGATGTTCTGATGTGGTAGTTGTGGCTACCGATTCGGCACATGGGAAGTATGCATCGTACTTGTCAGGTCAGATTTGGCCTGGGAAATGCCTCCGGACAACTCCTTTCTGCGTTTGCGGAAAGTTCTCATTAGGACAATGAAGACGGAGTCGGAGTGACCGAGTCGTTCAGTAAGTGAAGGGTTTTGGCCATCGTACTGCGTTGTTTGGTTAAATCGGATCCCAGGATGATTCAGTTGGAAGCTCTGACTCTGGACGACTCTGGTATGGCCTTCCTGACGACATCGTAATTGGACCCTTAGCCTGAAATCAAATCAAATCAGGAGCATTTGTTTAGTGCACAAATCACCCGAAAGTCTCGAGGCGCTTGCAGACAACTCAGGATTATCCACTAGAAAAAGAGAAGTAGCCAAACTAATGATAAACATCCATGTTTTTAACTCCCTATAAAAGCAGTTGTGATCAGTGATGATGCGTAAGTATGAAGGCAGTTTATTACAGAGGGAGGGAGCGAGAAAAAAAAGATCTTCCCCCATTTTTAACAATGCATACTCTGAGAGGAGTGAGGAGAGAACTATTCCTAGATCTTAAGGTCCTGCAAGGCAGATAGCAGCTGAGCTTTTTTGCCCAATAGCTTGGACCTCTACCATACATGCTCTTATGCGTTAGGCATAGGGTCTTAAAATAAGGTACGCTTCCACACTGGTAGCCAATAATTGTCTTAGGCTAGGTGCAGATGGAGATCCAGATGGGAGATTTAGCATCAGTCTGGTTCCTGTATTTTGCAGTACCTGAAGCCTGGAAAAAAGATCTTCATTTATTTGTGTCAACAGGGCAGTTCCGTAATCCATACGGCTGATGATTAGTTCCTGTACTAATGGTTTCTTGGCTTCTAACTGAATCCATTTAAACACTTTGCGTAAATTGAGCATGATGCCTAAACAGGTGCCAAATATCTGGTTAACCTGATTTTTCATTGATAATTTATTATCAATTTGTATTCCTAAGTTCCTACCCGAATGACTTGGAGCAGGGCATGGACCGAGGTTTTGGGGCTACAAGTCATCTGACAAGTTCTCATGATCCTTACCAAAGAGTACTATCTCAGTCTTACTTACATTTAATTTTAGGTGGTTGCTGTTGATCCACCCATCGACTTGGGCCATGCAATTTTTAAAACAAGATTTGATTACGCTTTCCCGACCATGTGGTCGGGGCCAAGGGTAATCAGAAGCCGAGTATCGTTGGCATATGACACTACATCAAAGACGTAGGATCTGATCACCCTGGCTGGAGGGGTCGTAAAAAGATTAAACAACATAGGGCTCAAGATGGAGCCTTGCAGTACTCCTACCTTGACTGGCCTGCTGCATGAAACCAGGTCACTAATCTGGACCACAGTAACTCGGTCTGTTAGATAACTCTTAAGCCACCTCAGGGCCTCCCCCCTCAGACCCATCTCCCAGAGCCGCTGTTCTAGAATGCTGTGGGAGATGGTGTCAAAAGCAGCTGATAGGTCTAGCAGGACGAAAATAGATGACTGTCCTCTATCTAATGCTAATCTGATATTATATGTAACTTCTGCCAGTGCTGTTTCGGTGCTATGGGCGGCCCTGAAGCCTGATTGTGAAGGATCCAATAAACCGTGGTTCTCGAGATGAAATGTGAGCTGTCGGTTCACCAGTGACTCAAGTACCTTCTTGAAGTAGGGGAGCAGCGAGATTGGACGATAGTTGGTTGGAAGTTTGGGGTCCGCAGTGGATTTTTTTAAGAATTGTGATAGTGACCTATTAAATACATTTGTGAGACTGTCAGGAAACACCGGAACAATGGTAGGGAGGAAACGTAGTGGCACAGGATTCACATGTGAGCCCGATTTAATTTTTAGCATGGCTCTAAACACGTCATCAGTTTAGCACTGAGTGAATTCCTCTAGAAGGGGGGGGGGGTGCACCGTTTGGAACAGTGGGAAATATTTCCAAATTGCTTATGTTTTCATACCGTAAAAATGAGACATGAATTGCGGCAATTTTAAGGGAGTCTGTCCAGTCCTGTGAAACAGAGACGCCTATCTGGGCGAGAGGTGTTGTAAATTCTTTTAGAATTTTATGGAGCTCTTTGTTAGAGTTTGCCGTCTTTTCAATTCTCGTTGAAGAGGAATCGTTTTTGTGTTTGCCTAATATTCTCCAAATAGCTTTGATGGATACTTTTGTATTTTTCATGGTCCATTGGGTTTTTACTTTTCCTCCATTTACGTTCCGCAGTCCGTCAGGAAAGCTTTGTTATTTCTAATTGCTCTGTAAACCAGGGAGCGGTTCTTGGTTTAATTTTAATCCTGGTAAAAGGAGCAGACTGGTTTAACAAAGTTGTTATTGGTCTCTCAAGAGAAGGGGCTGCCTGATCGATGTTATCCTCTTTCCACTATGGAGGGAGACCAAAGTGGCTGTGAAGGAATTGGGGGTAACTTTCTGCCATGACCTTCTTCTTATAAATTCACTCTTGGTCTCATTTTTAATTGTGAATTTCAGTAGATCATGGTCTGACCATAGTAGCGGAGATGGAGGTTCGACTATAATACCTAAGGCATTAGTGAATAGTAGATCAAGCGTGTGTCCCGCAGCATGGGTAGGACCTGTCACCATTTGGATTAACTCCAAAGTGGGCATATTGGAGATCAACTGATTTGTGTCTGGGTCAGTGTGTATCTCTCTGTGAAAATTGAAATCTCCTATTAAGATAAAAATTTCTGCGGCCAGCAACGGTCTCACGCAGCTTATGTACAAAGTCGTTTTTCAGGCCAGGGGGTCTGTAAACGAAGGTTCCTCTCAAGGTGCTTTGAAGTAGGCCGTCTTTTCTGAAAATACATAATCCTAGTTGATCAACACTTATAGATTCTAAGAGGGTGATTACCACACTATCAATGGTAGCTATGAGCAATCCACCACCTCTTTTCCCCTTCCTATCCACTCTTATTATGTCGTATTGAGGTGGAAAAGCGTCAGCGGAAGAATGCTCATGTAACCAAGTTTCTGTTCTAAAAAAAATATCTGGAATTTCCATATCCAAAAGATTCCATTGTTGCTTTGGAATTGAACAAGCATTTAGGTATATTCCCTTTAGCTGCTTGGGGAGTGTGATATCATCCGAATTGTAATTTACTTGGGGTTTACATATTGGTGCAAAATCGCTGTGACAATGGTTGCCAGATGCACCAATGTTGACTGTTTCTCTCAACCCACCAGTGTGTTCAGAATGATGTTTGTTTAACTTTTTAAGCTCTTGACTGGAGTAATGAACTCTTGCCATGTTTGACCACTCACCGATATTACCGTAGGGGGCCTGGGTAAACAAAGATGAAGGAGTCCTGGCACCTGGTGACGGCCTGGATGGACAGCCACCAACGGGTTTGACTTTGGAAGGTGTCCGTACTCTGCCCAGCCTTAATTAGGTCTGGGAGCTATCAGCATGAAGCTGGAACGCTGACTGCAGTTCCGGTCGGAGCGCCGGAAGTTTGAATTTAGAGGCCCACGTCCCTCCGCTCAATCGGCACAAGCCGTGACGGATCAGAGACTGCCGGATGCTGAATGAAGGTTGGTGATTTTAAATCGAATGCTAACTAGCGAGCGGCTCAGTCTAAAGACAAATCTAAAACAGGAGTGTAATACTGTTTCAAGCAGCGAGTGAAATACCTGTCAGTATTTTGCATTAAAATTAATGGCACAGTTGGTAGCGATCATTATCAGGAAACTAACCCTGAAGCCGACACTGAGAGTGTCCGCTGAAAGGGGTGGGCAAAGGGTGTTTTGATAGGCGTTCCGCCACAACACACATTGATTTTGACACTGCCCCCGATTTACAAGTGTGAGGTAAATAAATAGGAGGCAGGGCCAAAATTAAGACCTTGTAAACTTGATCTTAACATGGCGAAATGAGTAGAAATACTTTATTTCTCCTCGTGTTTGCTGTTTCTATGTCTGCTGCACAATGCACAAGCAGTAAATTGCAATGAATGATTGTTTGTGTGCCGGAAGGTCTCTCTTCCTGCACATACTCAATTATTAAAAACACAAATACAATTTTCAACTTCTATGCGTGCTGCACAATGCAGCACACTTACAGGAGTTGCAAAGTTCCATTCTGGATTGTTTATGTGCAGGAAGGGTGACCCCCTGTTGCACATTTACGTGCGAGGATCGTCTTTTCTACAGAATGTCTCAAGTTTATTGTTTATGTTACAAGTCGAGGCATGTCTAAAATGGATTCTTTGGATTGCTCTGCTATTACGGCAAAGAAGAGGGCGGTCGCTGCTCAGCAGGGATAATTATACCAGCGACTGTTCACTGATTGGTGGATGGCACATGAGGTCACAGCTGATCTTGACAGCTGACCTCCTTCAGACTTTTGCTCATCATTTTTCTTCCATGTTATGTTATGTTCCAATTTGCTGATAGAGCTATAAGTAAAGAGGTTCAGTCATATCCTTTGCCTCCATGTCTTTAATAGAATCCAAACCTCCGGTCACATTAGTGGGGGTGATTCACATTGCTACTATCAACAGATACAAACACTACAATGGGATTATGAAGGAAGACTGTCACTTGTAGAGGTGGGTTCTGTCTGAAGATTTCCAAGGATTAGACTGATGTTTGCTGTGAAAGAAGACAGCAAGGTCATGTAAGAGTTTCAAGAACTGCTCAAGAAGATGTGGGGGAATTCAGGTACAAAGGAAAGAGTTGTTTGGAGAAGTTGTTCTTTGCTTTGTTTATATTAAGGGTATGGGTAAACATTAAGGTGAAATAACAGCACTTACATTAGGACAGTTGTCTCTATGGTAGTGTTGCTACTTCTAGATGGAGTGCTGATAGGAAACTGACTTGGCAAGCACAGACATTCGAGTAGAAATTCGACCACTTTCTCACTTGTGAGTTTCTGATACGAATCCTTGAAAAAGGACAGTGACAGACCCATGGCCAAAGGTGAAACATGTTGTATGTTTAATCCAGCAAATATTGAACCTGTAAATGAACTGATTAAAGAATTAAAATGAATGCACTAGAGACAACACAGTGCTCTCAGATGAGTGCAACCTGCTAACGTAGTCCTGAGTGTACATCTTGAGTGTGAACAATATGTGACTTCACAGAGGAGCCATCTTGGAAGCCTGGAAGCTTTGCTCATTCATAGTGTGACTGAAAGGTTACTGAGCTGCTGGACAACTTGACAGGATTTTGCTTAATCAGATGGCCGTGGGGTTAGAAAGCACAAAATAGGAATCTGTGCAGGCAGAAGGGCAAGAACTATGGGGCATATTATCAAGGGCCATTTTGCGTTTTTTTTTACTTTAAAGGCAAAAAAAGCAGCAAAAATTACATCACCCTAATAACTAGGCGGTGCTAACATGCAGTAGGGCATGTTAGCCGCCGTTTTGGTTTCGCCTTTCTTCGCATCAGCAATGAGATGCAATGTAGGCGTACCTACAGGAAACAACATGAAAATGCTCGCTAACTGCACATCACGGTATTAACAAGCCGGCCAAGACAAAGCGTAGCGATGGAAAAAGCGGCGCTAACCGCGGACATCGCCGGATACTAACGTCTGCAAAATTGTCGACTAAGCTATGTGCATAATGGGAGGTGGATTGTAAGGTTAGATTCACTTCTCCATATCATCAACATTTTCAACAGCGCAGTCCAGATATCGCTGGTTTTCAGGCGATATTGATGGAAATCGCCGTATATCGCCGGATTCACATTCGCCTGTTGGCAAATCATTGCAAATACGCCGCTAAACAGGCGATGTGATCCGGCGATATTGAGAAACGCGCTAGACGCGTTTGGCAATATTTATCGCCTGTTGTTGATGATATGCCCCTGTGAGTGGGAAAAACAGGTAGAAATGGTCTAATTAGAAGTAAAGTGACCCAGAGTAGAGAAAGCATGGACAAGTAGAGAGCCTTCTGGAGCAGAAGTTGCACTACAAACAAAGCTCAACTCACCAGAACATTAAACAGTTTTACAAGATTCATTCTTTGTTCTAGTCCACGTGTTGTGAACATGTACGTAGGCACCAAGGAGAGCGATCTTCTTGTAAAAAGTCAAGCACAAGGCTGCGGGCAAAATATGGAGCCCCTGGTCACGCAGGCTTTTGCAGCTGCCTTTTCCCACTGGGAAGGCCAGCCATGTCCTACCAGATGATGACATTATGTACAGATGTGGGAAAAAAGAAGGCAGGGCCCAAGGGGGCTTGAGATGCTGGAGGTTAAAATGAGGTTAGAACTAGAGATGCTATGAGGCCTCAGAGGTCAAAAACCTGACAAAAGGTCAGTTGACAAGTAAAGGCAGCAAAGAGTATCTTGGCCCCATAGCGATTTGTAACATGTAAACATATTGCACAAGATATTACTAAAGCCATCATCCAGGACATGTCTTCTAGGCACTTGGAGCTCACATTGAGTCATTATCTGTATTCTGCTTTTATACAGTGTAGGAGAGTGGGGTCTGCAATCCTATGGTCACCCCAGATTTTTGCTTTTTGCTTCACAGGTTTACGACTTTCCCTGGCTGTGGGCCTGCTAATCAGACCCACAGCCTGCTGTTCTCTCACTAAATTGACAACCATGTACTTTAGGTGCATTTACTAATTGGTACTGGGCCACCTTATCAGTCCCTGTACCCAGGGCATAGGTCTACCCAGAGCCTACCAGGGGCTGAAGCATGTATTATGCCACCCCTGGCTGGCCATCTAAATCTGACACAACTGGCTGCATGACAGCTGGGGCAAGGTGGTGTAAACACCCTTTGCTGTAGATATAGTATACCTATATCTAACCCTAAAAAGGACACATATATTCCTATCAGTCACTCCTATGGAAGGTCTTATCAATCCTGAAGGCAGAGTGCTTGGAATTATGTGAGATGGTGCTCTGGCATGAGCTGAGCCCGTTTGCAGCTTGCGGAACCAAGTCCTAATAGCTGTTCCATGATAACGCTATACCATATACTCTTAAGTGCATTATCTACCTCGCGGTAAAATCCTAACTCTGGTATAACATTATCAAAACATGTCGAATAAGGTGTCATACGATTTTGAATACTACCCCCTCGCCAATTCTGGCGACGGGGGTAGCATTCCACCCTTCTAGAGGGACACGACATGTATGTAACTGTGAACCCCGGTTAAAGTTAACTCGAGCCTCAGCATCACAAAATGGATGCTGCCATCACAGACACAAGTCTGACCTCCTGCTGCTGGGAGTCCTTCCAGCGAGGATGGCTTGGACAAAGGGGTTCCTTCCTTGGGAGGTGCTAGCACCACCCCAGACAGGACTTTGTGAATTGGGGAGGGTAGGCCTGAAAGGAATGAGACATGCCTGGGGCACACAAGGTGCCCTGTGCATACACCGGTTCAAACCAGTTGCTAGGGCATCCCAGCCCAAGCTCTGTCGGGAAACCGGACAAAGGATAGGGGGTGTAACCACCCCCCTTCCTGGTCCCACCCAGGGGAGGGACCTAGTCAGTAGTGCAGCCCCTTTTAGGAGAATAAAGGTAGGAGCTGGTCCCATTCCAAATTAGATTATCCTGAACTATTCAACAAGAAAAAACTCTGGCCTTCGACGTTCTGCTCCACAGAAGGCTGAAGAATCTCCCTTGTGGACAAGGAGTGTCCACCCTGCAACTGCAGGCACCATCAAGCGTCCAGCGGCCTCACTTTGTCGTCTTCCCTTGAGGATCCAGACTTCAGAGCCCAACGAGACCCAGATTCCCAGACCTCTCCGACCTCAACTCACATCTGCAGCAAAGCTGAGACCCGTGGGTGCGACGAGACACGTGGGACCGGCCATCTTGAACGAACCTGCACTTATCTTCCAGCACGACTCCCGAGGTAAACTCGACCAAGTGCTTTGGGGACTGATAAGCCCCAACTCCGAGCAGCTCCTGCACCAAAGATCAGCCCTCCAGCTTCCACGAGAGCTGTGTGGGGCCTTTCTGCTTGTTTGCTGCTCGACGCGTTGTCTGGTCACTTGCCGGCTGGCTAGTGGCCTCCTAGACGACGAACCTTTAAAACTTTGCTGCTGGTCTGGTTGCTCCAGACTGACTCTTGCTCCCTTCCAAAAGAGGGGCACCCCGGACTCTCCTAGTCCGCACCAGATGTCTTTTCCACTCACCGCGTGGGTTGCCTTTGCCAAGGCCTGTTGAGTCTAATCCCGGATCTGACACTGCCGACAGCGAGAGCCTGTGTGGGACAGCTCTTGCCTCCATCCTGGTTGTCGAAGACACCTCCTGGTCCACGTGACTTCAGAGTCAAGCGTCCACCCTTCACTTGATTGCGACGACAGCACCTGGTTCCTTCCTGGTTCCACACCGGTCACTGGCTAGTGACTTTGAACACTGTCCCCTCTGCTTTCAGGTCCTCTTCTTCACCGATCTACCCTTGGATGGCACCGGACATCTTCCTCCTGGTCGCCTGCAGCATCTTTTCTTTCAGGCTCCATTGACTTCAACGCGAGAACCCGACACACTTTGGCACCTATGCACCCGCAGCCCGTGGGTGAGGTAACGAGAGCATTTCGGTGCTCAAGGGTAGTCTAACTGTCCTAGGGTCCAAATCCACAGTCGTTGTTGCCCTAACTAGTCAGGATTGTCCGTACTCACCTTTTACTTGAACTGTACTGTCCATAGACGTTGTTACGCATCTCGCGGGTGAGTACACACTCTGCACACGCGTTCCGTGGACCTCCTATTACTTACCTGAAGTTAGTATAGCGTGGTCCCATCGATCCTACAGCCTCTGGACAGCTAAATTCCTTTTATCGACTTTCAAATTCCACTTACTTAGTATATGGTTTGTCGTGCCCCTAGGGCACCATTGTAATTTTGTGCAACTTGTAGTATTTTTTGTAAGAGATTGTCATGTGCTTAGCCCTCTGACCTCATAAAGAGCTCAGAGGTGTTGTTATTAATAAATAGACTGTTTATTTTCATAACAACCTGTGTGGTGTCCTTTCATCTGGGATTCAAGGGTTTATATTGTGGTAAAACAGCTGGCTTCACATGCCAACAGAGTTTAGCCTAAGACTGCTTTGTCCATGCTACCATTAGGATAGCTGGTCTATAAGGTTGACTTACAACCAATCACCATAAGGGTTGTTTGGACTGATACAAGGTGATCACTAGAACTAGTGAGCATCATATATCAGGCCAACTTCTCACATTGGTGTGCAGCGGTTGGGATTTGAGCTTGTTGTTGTTTTTTCCACATGTAATCTTGAAATATCATTTGAAAGATCACATAAGGTACCTAGGTACATATAACAAGCTTAGAAATACTCTGAGTTCTACTGAACCAGCTGTTGTAGTAGAAAGAGCCTAGCACACCCTGACTACAACTCTTAGCAAGGGATCAGTAGGAAAACCCATAGTGTAGGTAGGTGCATCACTTACACCTCACTAGAAAGCATGTCTACCCATGGAGAGTCTTCAGAGACTCCCCTAGTGGTTAGTGACCCTCCACAGGTCCTTTCCAGATATGCAGCTCTCAGTTTCCAGGAGATGAGACAATCGTGTACCTCCAGGAAATTGAAACAGGGTTCTAACCCTACCACTCCTTTTCTGTTAGGTGTCTTAGAGACATATGATGCCAGAAGGGCTGCCAACACAGACCCCTCTAATCCAGATAGGAGCATGCCCCCCTTAGAAGGTACTCTTGGAGATCCAGACCTCCCTGAAACAGAAAATGTAGAAGAGGAGGAGGAAGAAGAAGAAGAACAATCTGGGGATGAGGCAGACACTGGTTCTGTGATAGTCAGCAGACTCACAAGGGCCAACTTAGACCTACATAGGGAAGGATCTGGGGGACCCCCAGTACTGACCCTAAGCAGGCCTAACTTTGGGGCTAGGAGAGATAGATCTCATTCTAGGGACTCCAATAGATCTGTGCACTCTCATGCTTCTGCTCAAAGGAGAATGACTTCCCCTCAGAGGAGAGAGCATGAAGCAAGGATGAAGCAGGCTAATCTGAGGATCCAGAGGGAAGAACTTGCCCTTGCCAAAGAAAAGCTTGCCTTTGCTAGAGAGCAACAGTTGAGTGGGGTAGTCCCCACTGGTGGCAGCAATATCCCTAGGGATAGAGACAGGAGTTTTGATAATAGACACCTGAGTAAAATAGTGCCCTCCTATACGACAGGAGATGATATCCACAAGTGGATAACTGCTTTGGAGAGAGCCTGCAAAGTACAGCAGGTACCCCAGAGTCAGTAGGCAGCTATATTGTGGCTCTCCTTTGAAGGTAAAGGAAGAGACAAGCTCCTCACTGTTAGAGATGAGGATGCTAATGATTACCAAGTCTTGAAAACTGCTCTGATTGATGGGTTTGGCTTAACCACTGAACAGTACAGGTTGATGTTCAGGGATACCCAGAAAACTCAGGCTCAAGATTGGACTGACTTTGTTGATTGTGCCACTAAGGCTTTGAAAGGCTGGTTACTGGGAAGTAAAGTTACTGATTACACAGGATTGTATAATCTAATTATGAGAGAACAAATCTTAAATAATTGTCAGAACCAGTTGTTGCATCAGCACTTGATTGACTCAGATCTGACCTCTCCCCAAGAATTGGGAAAGAAGGCAGACAGATGGGTCAGGACAAGTGTCAAGCAGCAGAACCAGAACCAGGGTGGTGGCCAGAAGAAAGCAGACCAGAAGGGTAAAGAGAATAAGCAAAATGAGCAGAAGTCTTCAACAGGGCCCCAACAACCTAAGGAGGGTGGGTCCCAAACTTCCCAAAAGAAGAAGAATGATGGTCCTAAGAAACCATGGTGCCAATACTGTAAAAGTAAAACTCACTGGTTTAGTGAGTGCACCAAGAAAGGCCAAACTCCTACCACTACTGCCCCTAAGACACCTGCACCCCCTAGTACAGTTAGTAGTGGTAGTGTACCTCCCAAGGCTATAGTTGGGTTAACCCTGGGAACTGAGGTGGGTTCTGACTTAGTTAGAATTCCTACTCAGGCAGTTCTTGTTTGTACTGTGGACATGGATATGACCCCTACTGTAAGTCCTAGTACTCTGGGCAAATACAGACAAACCCCTTTAATCAATGGAAAAATGGCTCAGGCCTACAGGGACACATGTGCCAGTGTCACCATGGTGACACCAACATTTGTGGATCCTGACCAGATCATGCTAGGTTCAGATTACCTAGTGACCAATGCTAGCAATGTCACTACCAATCACAGTATGGCAGTTGTTAATTTCTCATGGGGAGGGGTAACTGGCCTCAACAGGGTTGTTGTTAGTTCAGACCTCCCAGTAGATTGTCTTTTGGGCAATGATTTGGAATCCTCACTGTGGTCAGATGTGGAGTAGAGGACTCATGTAGAAATGCTAGGTCTCTCCTCACATGTCCTTGCTGTGACTAGGTCACAGGCCAAGAAATGCCCAGCTGAACTAGTGCTGGATCCTGGAAGAATGGACCAGACACTGCCCAAGAGGAAGAGCAGTAGGTGTAAGGCTGAGCCTTCCCCCTTGTCTCAGGTTGAGGATCAGCCCTCACAGGAGGCTGACCCCAAGACCCCAGAAGGAACTGTCCTAGAAGAGCTTGAGCCTGAACAGGTTGAGTTTCTTGGGACAGGGGGACCTTCCAGGGCAGACTTGAGACAGGCCCAATTAGACTGTTCCTCTCTTGAACCCCTCAGACAGCAGGCTGCTGCTGAGGCTGCAGGGAATGCTACAGGTGCCCATAAAGTTTATTGGGAAGATGGACTCCTATACTCTGAGGCAAGAGACCCCAAGCCTGGTGCTACCAGGAGGCTGGTCATCCCCTTGTCTCTTAGAGGTTTCCTTCTCACCTTAGCCCATGAGATTCCCCTTGCAGGTCACTTAGGCCAGTACAAGACTTGGGACAGGCTTGCCCCACACTTTCACTGGCCTCATATGTCTGAGGACACTAAAGAGTTTTGTCGCTCATGTGTCACCTGCCAAGCCAGTGGCAAATCAGGTGGCACAACAAAGGCCCCCCTTATACTACTACCTGTGGTGGGGGTTCCCTTTGAAAGAGTGGGGATTGACATTGTTGGACCAATGGACCCCCAACAGCATCTGGGCACAGATTTATACTGGTGGTAGTGGATCATGCCACCAGGTATCCAGAAGCTATTCCCCTTAGGACCACTACAGCTACTGTTGTGGCCAGGGCCCTACTTGGAGTTTTCTCCAGAGTGGGGTTTCCTAAGGAGGTTGTCTCTGACAGAGGTGCAAACTTCATGTCATGATACTTGACTGCAATGTGGAAGGAATGTGGTGTCAATTATAAATTCACCACACCCTATCACCCACAGTGCAATGGGCTTGTTGAAAGATTCAACAAGACCCTCAAAGGGATGATAAAAGGGTTACCTGAAAAGCTCAGGCGAAGATGGGACATCCTTTTACCCTGCCTCCTGTTTGCTTACAGAGATGTCCCACAGAAGGGGGTTGGTTGCAGCCCTTTTGAGCTTCTGTTTGGGCATCCTGTAAGAGGACCCCTATGTCTTGTGAAGGAAGGATGGGAGTTACCTCTCAAAAAGCCAAAGCTTGACATAGTGGACTATGTACTTGGTCTCCGCTCCAGGATGGCCGAGTACATGGAGAAGGCATATAAAAACCTTGAGGCCAGCCAAGAACTTTAAAAAGTTTGGCATGACCAAAATGCTGTCCTAACTGTGTATCATGCAGGACAGAAGGTGTGGGTGTTGGAGCCAGTGGCCCCAGCAGCTCTCCAAGACAAATGGTCTGGACCCCATACCATCATTGAGCAAAAGGGAGAAGTCACCTACTTGGTGGACATGGGAACTCCCAGGAGCTCTCACAGAGTACTTCGTGTGAATAGGCTCAAAGCATTTGTCAACAGGGAGGACATGGGCTTGCTCATGGCCACAGATGAGGGGCAGGAGGAAGAGAGTGACCCTCTCCCAGACCTGCTCACTCAGAACCCTGATGATGGGTCAGTAGATGGTGTAGTCTTTTCTGACAGCCTCTCTGAGCATCAACAAGAGGATTGTAAACAGGTTCTTCAATCCTTCAGACAAATGTTTTCTCTGACCCCCAGTCAGACAAACTGGTGCACACATGAGGTGGACACTGAAGACAGTCTGCCTATAAAGAGTAAAATCTACAGGCAACCTGACCACGTAAGGGACTGCATAAAGAAAGAAGTACAGAAGATGTTGGAATTGGGAGTCATTGAACCCTCAGAGAGCCCTTGGGCTAGTCCTGTAGTTCTAGTGCCTAAACCTCACACCCAGGATGGTAAGAGAGAGATGAGGTTTTGTGTAGACTACAGGGGTCTCAATGCTGTCACTAAGACAGATGCCCATCCAATACCCAGGGCAGATGAACTGATAGACAAGTTGGCTTCTGCAACTTTCTTAAGTACATTTGACCTCACAGCTGGTTATTGGCAGATCAGGTTAGCTGAGGATGCCAAGGCCAAAACAGCATTTTCTACCCCAGGAGGTCATTACCAATTTGTGGTGATGCCCTATGGTTTGAAAAAGGCACCTGCCACTTTTCAAAGGTTGGTGAACCAAGTTCTCACTGGGTTGCATGACTTCTGTGCAGCATATCTAGATGATATTGCTGTCTTTAGCTCCACCTGGGAGGATCACCTGATCCACCTGAGGAAAGTTTTGGAGGCCCTGCAAAAGGCAGGCCTCACTATCAAGGCTACTAAGTGCCAGATAGGGCAGAGTCAGGTTGTGTACCTGGGCCACCTTGTGGGTGGAGGCCAGGTTCAACACTTGGAGAGCAAGATACAGGCCATAAAGGACTGGGCTCCTCCAACCACCCAGACACAGGTCAGAGCTTTCTTGGGCCTGTCTGGTTACTATAGGAAGTTTGTCAAGAATTATGGGTACATTGTGACACCACTTAATGACCCGACAAGCAAGAAAATGCCAAAGAAAGTTCAGTGGACAGTTAGCTGTCAGAAGGCATTTGATGACCTAAAGCAGGCCATGTGTACTGCACCTATTCTCAAGAGTCCTGACTACTCCAAAACCTTCATTGTCCAAACAGATGCATCTGAGTTGGGTGTGGGAGCTGTTCTTTCTCAACTGAATATTGATGGTCATGACCAGCCCATTGCTTTTATAAGCAGAAGGCTGACCACTAGAGAGAAACGTTGGTCAGCTTTTGAGAGGGAGGCCTTTGCTGTGGTTTGGGCCCTGAAGAAGTTGAGGCCATACTTGTTTGGAACTCACTTCAAGATTCAGACCGACCATAAGCCCCTCTTATGGCTAAATCAGATGAAGGGTGAAAACCCCAAACTTCTTAGGTGGTCCATTTCCCTACGGGGGATGGACTTTACAGTGGAGCACAGACCAGGGACTGACCATGGCAATGCAGATGGTCTCTCCAGGTATTTCTACTTAGAACAGGAAGACTCACCTGGTCAAGGTTAGTTTAATGTCCCTAAGTTTGAGGGGAGGGTTATGTAGGAGAGTGGGGTCTCCAATCCTATGGTCACCCCAGATTTTTGCTTTTTGCTTCACTGGTTTACGACTTTCCCTGGCTGTGGGCCTGCTAATCAGACCCACAGCCTAGCTGTTCTCTCTCTAAATTGACAACCATGTACTTTAGGTGCATTTACCAATTGGTACTGGGCCACCTTATCAGTCCCTGTACCCAGGGCATAGGTTTACCCAGGTCCTACCAGGGGCTGAAGCATGTATTATGCCACCCCTGGCTGGCCATCTAAATCTGACACAACTGGCTGCATGACAGCTGGGGCAAGGTGGTGTAAACACCCTTTGCTGTAGATATAGTATACCTATATCTAACCCTAAAATGGACACAAATATTCCTATCAGTCACTGCTATGGAAGGCCTTATCAATCCTGAAGGCAGAGTGCTTGGAATTATGTGAGCTGGTGCTCTGGCATGAGCTGAGCCCGTTTGCAGCTTGCGGAACCAAGTCCTAATAGCTGTTCCATGATAACGCTATACCATATACTCCTAAGTGCATTATCTACCTCGCGGTAAAATGCTAACTCTGGTATAACTTTATCAAAACATGTCGAGTAAGGTGTCATACGATTTGGAATACTACCCCCTCGCCAATTCTGGCGAGGAGGGTAGCATTCCACCCTTCTAGAGGGACACGACATGTATGTAACTATGAACCCGGTTAAAGTTAACTCGCGCCTCAGCATCACAAAATGGATGCTGCCACCACAGACACAAGTCTGACCTCCTTCTGCTGGGAGTCCTTCCAGCGAGGATGGCCTGGACAAAGGGTTTCCTGCCTTGGGAGGTGCTAGCACCACCCCAGACAGGACTTTGTGTATTGGGGAGGATAGGTCTGAAAGGAATGAGACATGCCTGGGGCACACAAGGTGCCCTGTGCATACACCGGTTCAAACCAGTTGCTGGGGCATCCCAGCCCCAGCTCTGGTGGGAAACCGGACAAAGGATAGGGGGTGTAACCATCCCCCTTCCTGGTCCCACCCAGGGGAGGGACCTAGTCAGTAGTGCAGCCCCCTTTAGGAGAATATAGGTAGGAGCTGGTCCCATTCCAAATTAGATTATCCTAAACTATTCAACAAGAAGAAACTCTGGCCTTCGACGTTCTGCTCTACAGAAGACTGAAGAATCTCCCTTGTGGACAAGGAGTGTCCACCCTGCAACTGCAGGCACCATCAAGCGTCCAGCGGCTTCACTTTGTTGTCTTCCCTCGAGGATCCAGACTTCAGAGCCCAACGAGACCCAGATTCCCAGACCTCTCCGACCTCAACTCACATCTGCAGCAAAGCTGAGACCCGTGGGTGCGACGAGACACGTGGGACCGGCCATCTTGAACGAACCTTCACTTCGCTTCCAGCACGACTCCCGAGGTAAACTCGACTAAGTGCTTTGGGGACTGAGAAAACCCAACCCCGGGCAGCTCCTGCACCGAAGATCAGCCCTCCAGCTTCCACGAGATCTGCGTGGGGCCCTTCAGCTTGTTTGCTGCTCGACGCTTTGTCTGGTCACTTGCCAGCTGGCTAGTGGTCTCCTCGATGACGAACCTTTAAAACTTTGCTGCTGGTCTGGTTGCTCCATACTGGCCCTTGCTCCCTTCCAAAAGAGGGGCACCCCGGACTCTCCTAGTCCGCACCAGACGTCTTTTCCACTCACCGCGTGGGTTGCCTTTGCCAAGGCCTGTTGAGTCCAATCCCGGATCCGACACCGCCGACAGCGAGAGCCTGCGTGGGACAGCTCGTGCCTCTATCCTGGTCATCGAAGACACCTCCTGGTCCATGTGGCTGCAGAGTCAAGCGTCCACCCTTCACCTGATCGCGACGACAGCACCTGGTTCCTTCCTGTTTCCACACCGGTCACTGGCTAGTGACTTTGAACACTGTCCCCTCTGCTTTCAGGTCCTCTTCTTCACCGATCCACCCTTGGATCGCACCGTACATCATCCTCCTGGTCGCCTGCAGCATCTTTTCTTTCAGGCTCCATTGACTTCAACGCGAGAACCCGACACACTTTGGCACCTATGTACACGCAGCCCGTGGGTGAGGTAACGAGAGCATTTCGGTGCTCAAGGGTAGTCTAACTGTCCTAGTGTCCAATTCCACAGTCGTTGTTGTCCTAACTAGTCAGGATTGTCCGTACTCATCTTTTACTTGAACTGTACTGTCCATAGACGTTGTTACGCATCTCGCGTGTGAGTTCACACTCTGCACGCGCGTTCCGTGGGCCTCCTATTACTTACCTGAAGTTAGTATAGCGTGGTCCCATCGATCCTACAGCCTCTAGACAGCTCCATTCCTTTTATCGACTTTCACATTCTACTTACTTAGTATATGGTTTGTCGTGCCCCTAGGGCACCATTGTAATTTTGTGCAACTTGTAGTATTTTTCGTAAGAGATTGTCATGTGCTTAGCCCTCTGACCTCATAAAGAGCTCAGAGGTGTTGTTATTAATAAATAGACTGTTTATTTTCATAACAACCTGTGTGGTGTCCTTGCATCTGGTATTCAAGGGGTTATATTGTGGTAAAACAGCTGGCTTCACATGCCAAAAGAGTTTAGCCTAAGACTGCTTTGTCCATGCTACCATTAGGATAGCTGGTCTATAATGTTGACTTACAACCAATCACCATAAGGGTCTTTTGGACTGATACAAGGTGATCACTAGAACTAGTAAGCATCATATATCAGGCCAACTTCTCACATACAGACTGAGTAGTTCGGGCTTTATTTGCAGCCACTCAAGTCTATGTTCTCATGCACATGTCATGCTTCTGTTGCTCACAAACAAATGATGTATGGAATGATGAATAAATCATATATTTTCCCCAAGTCAAGAGATGTTTCTTCAATCCATCATTCTTTTACTCACTACGCCACCCCAGTTTGGACCCAGCCATATGCAAATCAGTCTGACCCTGCCAGGTCTTCCCTGGACCAGATATAAGCATCCTGGGACCGGTTTCGAGGTATTACCCCATATCAGCCAGGCTAGCTTGAATCCAGGCTCTTTGATGTAACATGAAAAGCAGTGATGCTACACAAAACCTCACACAAGCATTGACTAGAAATACCAGGATCTACTTTCTGTATGAACGTATCTTTCACCTCATGTTACATTTACCGTTTCTGAATTTACTGACTCTTACCCTTCCCGCTTCTTCCACTTTGGAGGTCCCTCAATTACCACAGCACTACAGACACTCATCAACAATTCCATCTCTGCAGCCTCTTCCTGGATGCCTGTAAACACACAGATGTCACCCCACTCCTCAAAAAATCTTCAGCAGACCCAGAAATACTTAGGGCCTCATTTATGAAAAGTGACGCATCGCTGCGTAAAAACAGCAATGCGTCACTTTTCACTGCGCCCTCCTTGCGACACCAATGATGCATCATATTTACAGTATGACACATCATGTCACAAGGAGTTACAGATACGTCAATATTTCTGATGTATCTGTATGGCGCAAAAGTGACGCATTGCTAGAGTATGTCACAAAAGTGACGCAACTCCAGGAATGTGTCCGAAAGGGCCTGCCTCAGTCTTATACCTGCTGTGAGGCAGGCGTATGATTTTGACGCATTTAAGTCCTAGAAGTGGCGCAGTGATATCTTATAGATTTCACTGCCTCACTTCTAGGACCTTTTCTTGCGTCAAAATGCCCCCCTTGCATACATTATACAAGGCGTAGGTATAATGTAGCGCAGGGGTTTACAAAGTGACGCATCTACCTAGATGCGTCACTTTGTAAATATGGTGCAACAAGGAACATTTTTTACGCTGCTGGTGCGTCACAAAAACTGACGCACCGGCGGCGTAAAAGTGACGCACAGCCTCATAAATGAGGCCCTTAGTAACTACTGACCCCTCTATCTGCTTCCTTTCCCTGCAAAAATCATGGAAAATATGCTCAACACCCAGCTCACGCGATACACCGCACAGAACAAACTCCTGGACCACTCTCAATCAGGCTTCTAAAGCAGTCATAGCACAGAGACAGCCCTCATCATAGTAATGAATGCCATCCACACCATCATGGACCACGGACACTTGCTGCCCTTAACCTTCTCAACCTCCCTGCAGCCTTCAACACAATCTCCCACCATACGCTCATCACCAGACTGCATCACACAGGAATTGAAGGCCTAGCTCTGCAAAGGTTGTCCTCCGTCCTGACAGTAAGAACTCAACAGGTGCTGTATTCGCCATCTTTTTAAGAATTTTAATATATCACTTACCATTTTGTGCACAGCATTGTTGGAAAAGCTTTCATTGTATTGTACCCCGCCCCGTTCCACCGCGGCTGACTGTGCCGTTTGCGTGGAGGGCGAGGCGCCATCTTGGATCGGGCTGGACCGGAGCTAGCGGTCTAGCTCTTCTGGGGAGGCAGGGTTAAAACAATCGAAAGCCCAGGGCCCTTCGAGGACTCTCAGGTTGGTGGCAGCTCCTGGGGTTTGCTGCGGGAACTAATTGCAATACCTAGCGCTACACCGCTCATAATAACTCTTGGAAAGCCTCAGACAGTGCGGGCATGATTGAGATGCCGGTGCTGTATTCGCCATCTTTTTAAGAATTTTAATATATCGCTTACCATTTTGTGCACAGCATTGTTGGAAAAGCTTTCATTGTATTGTACCCCGCCCCGTTCCACCGCGGCTGACTGTGCCGTTTGCGTGGAGGGCGAGGTGCCATCTTGGATCGGGCTGGACCGGAACTAGCGGTCTAGCTCTCCTAGGGAGGCAGGGTTAAAACGATCGAAAGCCCAGGGCCCTTCGAGGACTCTCAGGTTGGTGGCAGCTCCGGGGGTTTGCTGCGGGAACTAATTGCAATACTTAGCGCTACACCGCGCATAATAACTCTTGGAAAGCCTCAGACAGTGCGGGCATGATTGAGATGCCGGTGCTGTATTCGCCATCTTTTTAAGAATTTTAATATATCACTTACCATTTTGTGCACAGCATTGTGGAAAAGCTTTTATTGTATTGTACCCCGCCCCGTTCCACCGCGGCTGACTGTGCCATTTGCGTGGAGGGCGAGGCGCCATCTTGGATCGGGCTGGACCGGAACTAGCGGTCTAGCTATCCTGGGGAGGCAGGGTTAAAACGATTGAAAGCCCAGGGCCCTTCGAGGACTCTCAGGTTGGTGGCAGCTCCTGGGGTTCGCTGCGGGAACTAATTGCAATACTTAGCACTACACCGCGCATAATATCTCTTGGAAAGCCTCAGACAGTGCGGGCATGATTTAGATGCCGGTGCTGTATTCGCCATCTTTTTAAGAAATGTAATATATCACTTACCATTTTGTGCACAGCATTGTTGGAAAAGCTTTCATTGTATTGTACCCCGCCCCGTTCCACCGCGGCTGACTGTGCCGTTTGCGTGGAGGGCGAGGCGCCATCTTGGATCGCGCTGGACCGGAGCTAGCGGTCTAGCTCTTCTGGGGAGGCAGGGTTAAAACGTAATGTGAATTCGGGAGCGCAGCGGGCGCGACGATGGCGCGCTGAAGGTGCGCCTAAGGTAAGCCCGTCTGCGCCCGTCCGCGGCCTGCCGCGGCCAGGGGCCAGAATATATGATCAAAAATGTTCTTACTCAATTGATGATCTACTAAAACTAAAACCTCCTGAACATCTTTGCCCTAGTCTGCCCCCGCACGTATTAAAACGTACCTCCATATATGGCATTTTAAAGCCTACATACTCTGTCTCTAATTCCCGCCCTAACCCACGCTCACACACTATTAGTCACCCACCTTTAAAACCTTCTAAACCACCGATCAAACTCCGTTGTATCTACCTTAATACGCGTTCGATGCCCAGACACCAAGTAGACATATTTCTACTATTGTCATCTGAGAAACCTGATATCGTGTTTTTAACCGAAACCTGGCTTGCCCATGATTCACTGCCAGACATTCTGGCCTCTCTCCCATCGGATTACTATATCTTAACTGCTAATCGATCTGTTGGTATAAAAAGATGGAGGAGTGGCTGCTATCATTCACTATACTCATAAATTCATAACACTGCCTTCTCTTGTTCTGACCAGTACAGAGAATATTGTTTTCAAGACCGATACTTACAGTGGAGCACTACTATTAGTTCTGATTTATCGGCCGCCTCAATCTATGCACACCTTTTCTGCATCATTAGCCGAACAAATGGCTTCCCTTGTAACAAATTATTCTAAAATTGTTTTAATTGGGGACCTTAACCTTTGGTTCGATGATCTTGAGTCGGACCCTCAGGCAGCAGAACTTATGGACCTACTTTTGGACCTGAACTTAATCCAACATATTCACTCTCCCACCCATGAGAAAGGCCACAGTTTAGATCAAATATGGTCCAATAATCTATCGCTATCCACTCTCTTCATAACCCCCTGTATTTGGTCTGACCATGTTTTTATACATTTTACACTCACTATTGATGCAAGCATGAAACAGTCATTCCGGGCGGGAGGAAAAATTAGGAAATGGAAGGGCATTAATACACCGGCTTTTCTGGTCACCTTGGCCACCACCCTGCCCTCAATGACTAAAGACATTGACGTCATGGAGGAGACCGTTTCACACTGGATCCAACGGGCAGCTCACATCCATGCACCCTGTGTGAATTTTTCCTGCTCACGCCCCAATGACGTACACAAATGGTTCACCTTACAACTGAAGACTTTAAAACTCGAAGTTCGCCAAAAAGAAAGGAAGTGGAGAACTAGATATCTACCATATGACAAAGCGATTTATTGTTTGGCCCGGAAGAATTATCAAAAATCTATTTTAAAACAGAAAACCAATTACTTCTCAGAAAATTTTTTAAACTCACAGAACAAATCAAAAGATGTGTTCAATATAGTGAACGATCTTTGTAACAGTGACAGAACTACTCCTTCTGTTACTCCCACACAAGAGCTTTGTGACTCTTTAAATTCATTTTTTATAGACAAAATCATCACTATAAAACAGAGCATATGTAATTCTCACGGCCCTGTCCCTTTGGATGACAGTTATTACAATTCTTTCACATTAGATGCCCTCCCTCCCATTGACACAAAAACTCTTTCTGATCTTCTTGTACGTGTCAAGTCTGGATCACCTGGCGATATCTGTCCCCCGTACATTTTTAGAGAGGTGTGACTAGCTATTCCACAGGGTGTTCTCTCACTGTTAAATGAAGCACTTCTACAGGGAAAGGTGCCCAGCAGTTTTAAGAATGCCTTGCTTATTCCACTGATTAAAAAGCCAGGAGCAGATCCACATGATCCGATAAACTATAGGCCTATATCCCTTCTACCCTATGTATCAAAAATCTTGTAAGCCCATGTCTCAACTTGCTTATCTAAGTTTATTGAAATATCTGAATACCTGGAACCTAACCAGGCTGGTTTCCGTCCCTGTCATTCGACGGAAACCATGATCCTGGCTGTCCAAAATACTTTAAGATCCAATGCTGATAGAGGCATTCATCAGGCCCTTGTGCTCCTTGATTTGTCGGCCGCGTTCGACACGGTTGATTATACCATTCTTATTAATCGTGTCGAACAGGCCAGCCTCAGGGGCCCTGCTTTAAAATGGATCACCTCTTTTATCATAGGACGCAAACAATCAGTGAGACTGGGTACTTTCACAGCTCCCAGAACCCCCACTATATGTGGGGTCCCTCAAGGATCCTCACTATCACCTTTATTATTTAATCTTTATCTCCGTCCATTACTATATTCTTTGAGGAACTCTTAAGTCACTATCTATAACTACGCGGATGATCTCCAACTTGTCTTCCCCCTTAATACCGCAGATTCTGTGACAGAATTCCAGAACACTATGACACACATACAGAGATGGATGAATCTTAACCATCTAAAACTTAACACAGGCAAGACAGAATTGATCTTGCCTGGGAAAAGTGAACTAAGTTGGGGCCCATGTTTTTGGCCATCTAACATGGGGGTCCCACCCACTGAATCCTTCTCTGTCAAAAGTTTGGGGGTTACGCTTGTGCAGATCTTTCACTGAAAGGACAAGTTGGAACAGTAGTCTCTGCTAGTTTTTTTCAACTTAAGAAAATAAGGAAAATAGCCCAGTTTTTAACACAATCCGCTCTCATCCAGGTCATTATTGCCCTTGTTCTTTCCCGTCTAGATTTTTTGAACAGTCTTTACTTGGGACTTCCAGCAGGTCTGGTAAAAAGACTTCAACTTGTCCAAAATCAAGCAGCCAGGCTGATTTGTAAACAACCAAAATGGCAGCCTATCAGACCTGGGCTAGAAAGACTACACTGGCTACCTGTGTTACAAAGGATTGCGTTCAAAACCGGATGTATTACCTTTAAAGCCCTACAGAATACAGGCCCAAAATTTATCAAAAAGCTTGTTACTAGGTACAATCCTTCATTAAACCTTCGTTCTGCTCATAAAGCTCTCCTAGTTGCTCCGACTTTTAAGAAAAAACGCTTAGGTGGTTGCTGCTTTGACCATCTTGCAGCCACCTTTTGGAATTCACTACCATTGACAGTAAGGCAAAGCCCTGATCTTCTCACCTTCAGACATTCTCTTAAGACTTGGCTTTTTAAACAGGCTTACTTCTAGAGTATTGTCTTTGTGTTATGTTCCCTTTCGATAGCGCCATGAAGCCCAAGGGCGTACGTGTGCTTAATAAATAAATTTTAACATAACAGGTCAGGCTCTCTCCATTCACCTCCAATCCAAAATATGTCATCTGTAGTGTCCTGCAAGCTTTATCCCTGAGACCCACCCTCCTCAACATTTACATGGCCCCCTAGTGAAAATCATCCGTTCCCACAGACTCAGTCACCTCTTTTGCTAACGGAACTCAACTCATCCTGTCCCTGTCCAAAGACCCCAACAACACCAAAAACAACTTCAAAAGATACATGGCAGAGGTAGCCGTCTGGATGCACACCAACTGCCTAAAGCTCAACGCAGAGAAAACAGAAGTTCTGATCTTTGGCCCTAGCCAGTCACCATGGGATTGCATCTGGTGGCATGTCAAGAGGGGACTCACCCCCTCACACACTGACCAAGCAGGAAACCTGGGCATAATCCTGGACACAGACCTCGCCATGAAACCCCAAATCAATGCTGTCACCTTCGCCTTCTTAAAATGAATACCAGTGGGCACCTGAAAGATAGTCACCCAAGCCCTGCTCACAAGCAGACTGGATTACGGCAACACCCTCTACTTTGGCACAACATAGGCTCCAAACTACCCAGAATCCCATAGCAAGACTGGTACTCAGTTTCCCTTTCCGCACTAACATCTCACCATATCTCAGTGAACTCCACTTGCTCCCTGTCCAGAAACATTACCAATTCAAGATACTCACTGTTAGACCCGACATCCTTAGGGAGGTCTTGCTGTAGTGTTTTCTGGCCTCCCTCTATTTTCTGACCTTGTTTCTGTTGGTTTTAGGACTTTGTGCACCTTAACACTGCTGTCCAGTGCTAAAATGCTTGTGTTCTTTCCCCTAAACATGGTAATATTGGCTGAACCCCAATTTTATTTACCTTTAAGTCGTTAGTAAAATGCACTACATGTTCCCATATCCTATACATTAAATGTTACTAGTGGGCCTTCAGCACTCATTGTGCCACCCACCTCTGTAGCCCTCTAACCATATCTCAGGCCTGCCATTGCAGAGCCTGTATTTCCAGTTTAACCCCTTCGATGCGGATGACAAAGCCAGCTCGTCATGGGCGTTACATGGGCTATGCGGATGATGAGCTGGCTTTGTCACAAATCGCGCGATTTTCAAATTTCAGCGCACAGCGGGAAAACCCGCTAGCGCGGTAGCGGTTAACACTGCCACTTCGACATGGCACGAAAAACCTCTTGCCAGGCCTAAATCTTCCCTTCTTTTTACATACAAGTTAACTCTAAGGGAGGCTCCTTATGACCCACAAGGCAGGGTACCATGTATTTAAAGGGCAGGACATGTAGGTTATACCACCACAGTTCGGACAGTGGACCGCTCAAAGAAAGAAAAAAGCACCAATCCAAGTATCACCAGTTCAATTCGTTTGCAAAATCCAGCGTGCACTTTCCAAATGCTCCCTGTCCCAAGAGCATTACCCAAACCTTGGGTAAAAAGTCAATGTTTGTCCTGAATGGAAAAGCACCGCTATACAAGTTGGTCTCGTCCGGTTAACAGAGACTATTCAACTTTTCAATTGTCCTCATATATAGACGCTGAGTCGTAATGTACAGTTGCAATATTCATTTAATAATCCATTTAAAGACAAAACATCAGCCAACGCGTTTCGTTCTGAAAACCAGAACTTCTTCAGGGCTGTGAATTTAAAAAGACATACAAAGAATAACAGTATAAGTGCCAGACAAGACAACACACTACATATAAAAAATGACATGACAGTGCCTACATTAAAAAGCCGTGCTCCATTTTTAAGAAATTCGAAGAATCTCATCATATAGTAAAAACATACATATATACAATATATACAATATTTGATAAAGTTTTGCCAAAGACTTTTTAGTACTACGTGTTTTATGATGTATGAATTAATTATTAGATGTTTATTTAAACCATTTTAACCCGTTTTTCTGAGACATCACACTCATTAGCGTCTTTACAAGCAACAGGTTTAGTGAGAGCCTTGGAGAACATCAAACATATCATCTGTCATTACTGCGTAAGATAAATTGTATTATCATCATCAGTTGTGCCGCTACTCCAAATAGTGAGGGCGATCTACAAAGTGCATGGTATCTAATTCGTTTCTGAGCACTCATCAAATGTACAATCTCCCATTGTTATTTTGGGTATTGTATTTCTGCCCAATTGGTTCATAGGGAATTTTGACACACAGAAATCAAAAAACATTTTGCTGACATTGTTTTCCCTAGACATCACCTACACCAAAACACCCCAAAGAGACACAACAACCCCGGTGGGTACCTCTCTCTCCGTAAAAGTTATGTATCAAATAAAGGCGTAGAATATTCCCTACCGCAACAGGATGTATCGAAGCGTGTTAATTTCCAATTTCAATATTTGATGGTATCGATTTGAAAGAAGACATGTATATCTTGTCTGTCTTCTAATTTAGTTTTAATTTTTCAATTCTGTTAGCTTCAAATCTTTCAGGTTAATCGGGAACCGAAAATCCTTGGTTTCCCCACCAAGTGTATTTTATATTTTTACAGAAACGTAATCTGCAATGATAAAAGGAGGAAACCTGTACCAGTATACTTCTTTTAAGATATAGATCAGATGATTGTCTACATGCATTTGTATCTTATTTCAACAAAGCATGTCAGGCATATGTGAGGACCAGGTCCTACAGAAAAGCGCCTACCTTAAACAGAGGAAATCCGTCCTATACGGTTGATATATTTCGCCTCTTAATCGTTCAAAAAAGTACTAGTATCCTTATGGTAGTGACCTGAAAAAAGTATTTGTTATGATGATTAGAAACACCATATCTATATATTATATATATGAAAAATGCTATTGTAGATTATTTTATTATTTTGTTATTTCTAAGTGTTCAATTCCTTCATATTTTGAAAGGTGTAAAGGTGCTACATATAAAATGGCCATAATATTATTAACGGCTCATATATCTCTCAGAGTCAAAAGACCTTAATTCCAAACAATTGCGTAATGTGCACTCGTATGTATCAACTCACATTACAATGTTTCGAAGTGATCTAGAAACTCTATGTACATTCCGAATTAATCAAATATCCCCGATGCAGACACGTGCACGCTACAGTAAAAGCTCGAAGAAACAAATACCCGTGCAATATCCCTGATGCAGACATGTACACGCTACAGTAAGAGCTCGAGGAGACAAATACCCGTGCAATATCGAGTCCCGCCATTAAATGTAAAACATACCGTCATAGCGCAGACTAAAATATGCTGGCATAAGTTTAGTAAAATCTTACACCTCCACTGCGTATAACCGAAAAACGGTTTTCAAGTTACCTGGTATGTTTATCCCGGTATGTCAACCCTCGGCGTCCTGCTATCCTAGCACGCCGTCATCTCCACTACCTCTGGCGAGTGCCGCCATGATTGAGGTTTAACAGGTGACACCGTAGGTCACGTATTCAAGCCTATACTACGACTGTGCTTCACAACGATGTTTTGAGACAAAAGGGCGGCCATCTTGAAACTATAAATTTCATGCCAGTGAGGTGCCAGGGACATGTGTGTAGATGTTACAGCACTACAAAATAATGGGAAATGCCATGTTGTATTTCTTATTAATGTAAAAAGTGTCCCGAAAGATAGATTACTACATTTATGGTTAGACTTCTATGATTATATAATTCCGTGAAATAAATACCTCTTAATCTTTTAACATGATATCTCTTCGTATTCTTACTGGGAGTCAACCTATTTATCTGAGTTCCCCGTTTATTTCTAGGCAGCGAACTCCACACAAATTAAGGTCGTATAAAACTTGTATGGAAGGGTATATATAATTTTTTAAAACCTAGTATTGTGACATTATGGACAAGAAACGGCCCACGAGGCTAAATAATAATAAGACGTCTTAATTATTTAGCCCCGCAGCCCCGTGGGCCGTTTCTTGTCCATAATGTCACAATACCAGGTTTAAAAAAATTATATATATCCTTCCATACAAGTTTTATACGACCTTAATTTGTGTGGAGGTCGCTGCCTAGAAATAAACGGGGAACTCAGATAAATAGGTTGACTCCCATTAAGAATACGAAGAGATATCATGTTAAAAGATTAAGAGGTATTTATTTCACGGAATTATATAATCATAGAATTCTAACCATAAATGTAGCAATCTATCTTTCAGTACACTTTTTACATTAATAAGAAATACAACATGGCATTTCCCCATTATTTTGTAGTGCCGTAACATCTACGCACATGTCCCTGGCACCTCACTGGCATGAAATTTATAGTTTCAAGATGGCCGCCCTTTTGTCTCACAACATCGTTGTGAAGCACGGGCGTAGTATAGGCTCGAACACGTGACCTACGGTGTCACCTGTTAAACCTCAATCATGGCGGCACTCGCCAGAGGTAGTGGAGATGACGGCGTGCTAGGATAGCAAGACGCCGAAGGGTTGACATACCGGGATCAACATACCAGGTAACTTGAAAACCGTTTTTCGGTTATACGCAGTGGAGGTGTAGGATTTTACTAAACTTATGCCAGCATATTTTAGTCTGCGCTATGACGGTATGTTTTACATTTAATGGCGGGACTCGATATAGCACGGGTATTTGTCTCCTCGAGCTCTTACTGTAGCGTGTACATGTCTGCATCAGGGATATTGCACGGGTATTTGTTTCTTCGAGCTTTTACTGTAACGTGCACGTGTCTGCATCGGGGATATTTGGTTAATTCGGAATGTACATAGAGTTTCTGGATCACTTCGAAACATTGTAATGTGAGTTGATACATACGAGTGCACATTACGCAATTGTTTGGAATTAAGGTCTTTTGACTCTGAGAGATATATGAGCCGTTAATAATATTATGGCCATTTTATATGTAGCACCTTTACACCTTTCAAAATATGAAGGAATTGAACACTTAGAAATAACAAAATAATAAAATAAAATACAATAGCATTTTTCATATATATAACATATAGATATGGTGTTTCTAATCATCATAACAAATACTTTTTTCAGGTCACTACCATAAGGATACTAGTACTTTTTTGAACGATTAAGAGGCGAAATATATCAACCGTATAGGACGAATTTCCTCTGTTTAAGGTAGGCGCTTTTCTGTAGGACCTGGTCCTCACATATGCCTGACATGCTTTGTTGAAATAAGATCCAAATGCATGTAGACAATCATCTGATCTATATCTTAAAAGAAGTATATGGTACAGGTTTCCTCCTTTTATCATTGCAGATTACGTTTCTGTAAAAATATAAAATACACTTGGTGGGGAAGCCAAGGATTTTCGGTTCCCGATTAACCTGAAAGATTTGAAGCTAACAGAATAGAAAAATTAAAACTAAATTAGAAGACAGACAAGATATACATGTCTTCTTTCAAATCGATACCATCAAATATTGAAATTGGAAATTAACACGCTTCGATACATCCTGTTGCGGTAGGGAATATTCTACGCCTTTATTTGATACATAACTTTTATATGTAAAAAGAAAAAAAACAATTCCTGTGTGTGATCGATCATTGTCGAATAGTTAAGAGGTATTGGTAATAAGGCTTCGGACGGAGAGGTACCCACCGCGGTTGTTGTGTCTCTTTGGGGTGTTTTGGTGTAGGTGATGTCTAGGGAAAACAATGTCAGCAAAATGTTTTTCGATTTCTGTGTGTCAAAATTCCCTATGAACCAATTGGGCAGAAATACAATAACCAAAATAACAATGTGAGATTGTACATTTGATGAGTGCTCAGAAACAAATTAGATACCATGCACTTTGTAGACCGCCCTCACTATTAGGAGTAGCGGCACAACTGATGATGATAATACAATTTATCTTATGCAGTAATGACAGATGATATGTTTGATGTTCTCTACGGCTCTCACTAAACCTGTTGCTTGTAAAGACGCTAATGAGTGTGATGTCTCAGAAAAACGGGTTAAAATTGTTTGAATAAACATCTAATAATTAATTCATACATCATAAAACACGTAGTACTAAAAAGTCTTTGGCAAAACTTTATCAAATATTGTATATATTGTATATATGTATGTTTTTACTATATGATGAGATTCTTCGAATTTCTTAAAAATGGAGCACAGCTTTTTAATGTAGGCACTGTCATGTCATTTTTTATATGTAGTGTGTTGTCTTGTCTGGCACTTATACTGTTATTCTTTGTATGTCTTTTTAAATTCACAGCCCTGAAGAAGTTCTGGTTTTCAGAACGAAACGCGTTGGCTGATGTTTTGTCTTTAAATGGATTATTAAATGAATATTGCAACTGTACATCACGACTCAGCGTCTATATATGAGGACAATTGAAAAGTTGAATAGTCTCTGTTAACCGACGAGACCAACTTGTATAGCGGTGCTTTTCCATTCAGGACAAACACGGCAGGACATGTAGGTTTAAGTTTAACACGTCTTGGTAGAGAAACCCCCCCAATTTTGTTTTTCACTACTGCAAGGCCTATCTTTCCCATAAGATAACATTGAGATTACCTTATTACATCTTGTCAAGTTTGTTGTCACTGAACTCACAATTCAAAATCACAACTTATGATGGAGTTGGATTTTATGTAACAGTTTAGCAAATGCCGGTTTTCGAAAATCGCAATTTACTTACTTTAGCCATTCTGTGCCTGCTGCCTGTCGCTGAATACATGTCTGGGGTTGGTGATAGCTGGGCTTTGTGCATTCCCTCTAGACAGCCACACACAAAAGGGACCTTAGATGTGACTGATGGATCATCCATACCCTGATAGGCCCTCCTGGGGAGGATGAGAGAGAGGGGCTGATAAACCTAAATGTGCTGTGTCCTGTCTCCAGTCAAAGGTCTGCATTATCCCATAGTGATTCTGGAGCTAGGACAGGAAGGGAGGCCCTCTGTGCACTTCAAAGCTTTCTTTGAATGTTCCCCCACTTCAAAGGCACAACTGGGTATAAGTACTGGACATCTGACGCCATGACAACACTTCTGATCACTCTGCCGGGAAAAAGAATAGATATGCTGGTGGAAGGACTGTCACTCTACTGGACTGCTACTTTGCTGGTCTCTTGCTTTACTGTACTATTGCCTTCCTGAGCTGCCCTGCTGCCTGTTGTTCTATTGCATGGGTGTGAAGCACTGAACCTGCATCGGACCTCTAAAAGCTATGATAATACGCTGCCAAGTGGTGCTACCCCAGTCCTGATTCCTTGAAAGTAAGGCTGAAGAATTAGCTACAACCAGAACCCATGCCTCGTCGTCAGAACTGGCACATCTTCACCTTTGCATGGGTCCTAACCGTCACATCCTCATCAAAGCGTGGAAAATCACTTTGCACTTGAAACCAGTCCATTGCCTACTTAATCAACACATTGCCTTCCACAGGAACTGTAACTACGCATTGCACTCAGAACCAATGCATCACTGCCATTGCGTGGAGAATCTAGATGCATCTCGCCCACTGCATAGCTCAACACTGATGCATCTCTTAATCTGCAGCTTGCATCTGCTCCAATGGTGATGCAAGCCCGGATCAAGGTGATGTTGTTCCGCGGGCCTAAGTGGGTCCACGGTAAGAGAGGGCAGTAAACTTTGCTCCACCAGTGGAGTTCACAGAGTTTTGCTACTACACCCTTTGTTTGACAAAACCTTCACCATCTGCATGTGGTAGAGTTTCCCAGCGCCCACCTTGCTCGCATCAGCAGCAGTGGGCCCCTGAACAGGGTAGCTTAGCATAGCTTACCTGTAACTCATGCTCTGGTTTCACGGTGAACCTGGAGGTGAATGCCCACGCTGCAGTCAGAAGTACTTATACTTGACATCACTGCAGCTGCTTAAATAGGTGTGTTCAGTGCTTTCAGACTGGAATGCACTGAAATGCACAAGTGTGTTACATACTATTATTGTTCAACTGAGCACAAGAAGCATGTTTCCATTAGAAATAACAACATATTCTTACGACTGACAGCTGGGTGCCCACTCCTGCCATGTTGTGCAAATTAAGTAACCAGCACTCTAGATCATTGTCACATCCACCTACACTCAAAGTTGTCACATTGTCCTAGCTAAACAGAATGTAAACGATATCAGGTAACATCATAAGGCGCCAAAAGCGAATGACTGGGGTTTGTTGTGGCATTGCAGTCTGTCTATTGTGTACGAGCTCTGCACCACAGAAGCAGAGATGACCTGATCCTCTGAGCTACCCCTATCATGGTGGGATGGCAAGCCCCGGACATGAAGGCAGAGGTCGCCTAGATAGAGGACGTGCACGGAGCGATGACTTGGACAAGCGGTTGCTGCGGCATCGGCAGTTTCTGCTGCACAGCACAGAAAGCAGACTTTTACCTCCTGGTCCTTGCAGAGACCAGCTGTTGGCTTTCTCCATGGTGTGGACCAACCATGTCTTCATGCGATGCCGGTGAGTACAGAGAGTGAGTAGTGCATGTAAGGAATGGATTCAACACAAGGAGTGCATGTTGATCCCAGGCAAGGCCTGTCTTAGTTGTGTGACTTGCAGATTAGAGTCTGGTGCTTAGTTTCTCATTTCCACTTTGGTATATAATCTACTATTTTTACTTGATTGCGTAACAAGTTTGGACCTTTAACGTAATTATAAAGTTCGCCCACCGCAGATAGACAGGAGCATACCTTGGACAACAAATTCTGCCAACCACTACTCTGCGGTCGGCCTGAATTTTTGATTTTGACCCAGTCTGTCATGATTGGATATCCCATTTGAGCATATTTTGCCTCTAAGCAGTATTTTATATTAAAAAATAATATCTCAACTTCTACTTAATGGATTGTTGTCATTTTGGTCTTGTTTTATTTACACAACTATAATCTATTTTTCTAATGAGTATTTTTGTGGTGTTTTCACTGTGTTGCTGTTTCAAGTGTTGCACAATACTTTACACATTGCTTCTTAAGTTAAGCCTGACTGCTCTGTGGCCATGTTACTAGAGTGTGAGCACAGGGTAATGTAGGGTGTTTTGAGACTTACCCTGACTAGGATTGTGGATCTTGCTTTGACAGGGTGCAGACCTGCCAATCAGAAACCCATCTTCAAACACTATCTCACTCTCCCATGCCTACAAGGCATTGCACAAGACAGGCTCTGTTTTCCTCATCAGCTACCTACCTACCAATCAGCAAAGACCTGGACCACCCCCCCAGGACATCAGAACAGCCACCACAATCACACATTTCTGCAAAAGACTGAAGACCTGGCAGTTCAAACAACTCTTCATCTGCCCGCACCTACCTAATGCCTGGATACCGTCGCAGGTGATTCGTTTTTGCTTCATAAGTCTGCATTACATTAAATTACATTACATTGCATACAGATCCTTTACCTGGATGGGCCCTGTGCTCCACATCATTTCATCCATCTTCAGCTTCATCTGCTCCCCGTCATGAGCATTGGAGTCAAAGGTCCCCACTTGTACCAGCCTGTCGGTGCCATCAGGAAAGATCTGGAGGTTCACAAAATCAAACACTGCTGGGACATCTCCATTCTCATCAAAGAAGACTTCTTCTCCGCCACTGGTGTTAAAGTGCACACTTCTCACATAGGGCAGTATCTGGAATTAGAAGATACAGGACTTCAGGAAGGTGTCATGTGAGCTCATAGATGTATTGAGGTTCATGTATTGTATTTCTGAACTTCCGGGGCCAGACTTGCATATGGGTAATCTGACATTGCGAGAAGGACTGGTCTGACAGACCACTGTGCTGTCCATTGTATTTGCTGTTTGTGGGGATGCCCCATGGTGTAGGTTGCTTCGTGTTAACCATTGGTTTCCCTAATATTACCACAGATATTTCTTGCAGCAGTCAGAAATGCATTATCTTGCATCCCTCGCAAAACACCTGGGGCCAGATGTAGGTAGCCAAATACCGGTCGGTAACAGCCGAAAATCAGTAATTTGGACATTGAGATGTAGCTCGCCCAAATTTTACAGAATCGGAAAAATTTCCGAATCGGTAGATTACCGGCTCGGTAAATAATCTGAATCGGTAATATTACCGAATCGGTAAAATTACCGATTCTGAAAATATACCGAGTCGGTAAATGTTCAGAATCGGTAAAATTACCGATTCGGAAAATATACCGAGTCGGTAAATGTTCCGATTCGGTAAAATTAACTAATCGGAAATTAAGAAATGGAAAAAACAACACCATCGAGATGTAGGTGAGCCATAATTTACCGAATTTCACCAAAATTCGGTATTTATGAATCGGTATTTAACATGGATTGTAAGCAGGTGGTAATCAGGTGCAGCCTATAAAAAAGGGCCCCAAAATGCAACAATGGAACCAGAATGGTGGCTTTCTACGTCATAGCAAGACGGCTAAGGCTACAGGCAGCAGGTGAGAGGGAATGGAGAAGGGAGGAGCAGGTCTACAGGCAGAGGATTACACTCTTCCAATTGACAGAGCCAGAGATACTGCAAAGATACAGACTGCACCCCCAAACCATCATGGACCTGATCAGGGACCTGCACCCACTCCTGGACCACCCAAGACCAAGGGCCAACGCCATCCCACCCCATGTGCAAGTGCTCTGTAGTGTACACCTCCTTGCATCTGGGTGCTACCAGAGTGTAGTTCCTGTGGTAGGTGGGGTGTCCCAGAGCTGCCTGTCGCGTTTATTCAGAAAGTTCCTGGATGCCATGATGCAAAGAATGGAGCATTACATCCACTTCCCAGACACTGATGCGGACTTGCTCAGGACCAAGACTGACTTTTACCTCATGGCAAATTTCCCACACGTGATTGGCTGCATTGATGGGACCCACATCCTCATTTGCCCCCCAGCTGCCACTGAGCACATATACAGGACCAGGAAGTCCTCACACACAATCAATGTACAAGCAATCTGTGATGCCAAGTACATTATCACCGATATAGTGGCCAGATACCCAGGAAACACCCACGATTCATACATATTCCAAAATAGTGGGATCTATACCCGCCTGACAGCGGGTGAATTCGGGGAAGGATACCTGCTAGGTAAATAAATGGGTGACACTCCCTTGATAGATGAAGCAGACGTATGTCAATGTGTGCCTCTGAGTAATGTATCTTTTTTCTTTCACATTAGGGGATAGTGCATATGCACTCCGTTCCTTCGTCCTGACACCCTACCTCAACCCCACAACCCCCAGCCAGAGACGTTACAATGTGGCACATAAATCCACCCGGAACATCATTGAGCGCACCTTTGGGCTCCTGAAGAGCCGGTTCTGCTGCCTCCACAAAAGTGGGGGGGCACGGCAGTACTCACCTGTAACATGCTGTAAGATAATTGCTACCTGTGCAATGTTGCACAACCTCGCAACTAAGAGGGGCACAGAGGTGGAATTGGAGGACTATGAAGACCATGACGATGAGCAGGCACTACCAGCAGCCAACACAGTAGGAGTTCCAACACCCACAGACGGGAGACAGAGACGGGCAGAAATCACACACAACTACTTCTGAGTAAGTATAGAGACAAAGCACGTGTTGTACTTCAATGCACGTAGTTTATTTTGCACTACGTTGAAATGACATAAGCCACAAAACACACATACTAGTGTGCCTAGCACTACTGTGTGGATGGGGGTTACCTCACCCTCACATGTCCATCTGCATTTGGCAGACTCACTGCTTGCGCCCATGAACAGCCACGCGTGATGCCTGAGGTTGGATAAGTTCCGAGTCTGCTGTGCCAGCACCGGCACTCTGGCGTCTGCTGCTCCTCCTTACTTCAGGGACAGGGCTGCTGCTCCTGCTACTAGGGGTATCTGTGTCCCCGACAACTTCTGCTCCTGTGGTGGCTGACTGGTTTGTCAGCAGCACTTCAAGTGCTGTAGTGACTCTCCCCATCCCCCGGGAGAGATCAGTACAGCAGTGCACCAGCCCCTCCTGCATCGCAACTGAACGGCGACACATCAGTGAAGTCGCAGTTGCAAGTTGGCGCATTCCCCTTGTCTGCTGGTGCGTACGATGGCTCTCCCTGCGCCTTTGTGCACGGTCCTCTCGTAGTTCCTCACAGAGTGTCATCACACACTGAGACATGTCCCTGACTCCATCTATCATGTCCCTCATGCTGTCTGTCATTGATGCTATTCCCTTGTTCATGTCAGTGAAATTTGTGTTCAAAAAGCGCATTTGTCTGTGAACTGCACTTATTCCTTTTGCCTGCAGGCGCTGCACCTTGACAATTGTGGTCTCAAGGCCTTGGAAGACATCCGCATCACGGCCACTGACGTTTGACTCCCGGGCCCTACGACGTCTTGTTCCACCGGATCGCCTGAGAGGAGAGGATGTATGACATGGTGCACTTCCTGCCATTGGCTGTATTGACTCCTCACACTCCCTTTCCTCATCGGAGGATGTTTGTAGGATCCTTTGCGGGGGACCCTCATGCATCACGGGCCTGCAGATGTCTGACACCTCTGTGTCTGTTGGTGTGTGTGGTTGTTGTGACTCATCTTGTGGTGAGTCAAGGAGCACTGGAGATGCTTCAAGGTGCATGGTGTCGTTTGCCTCTGGTGTGTCAGCTGCTTGTGTGCAGGGTGCTGTAGGTCTTGCAGTGCTGGGCCCTGAAACCCTGCCTTCTTGCTCACTCCTATCCCTTTTTGGATGTGTCTTCTCCCTCACCTGCAGTGACTTACGTGATGTCTTCCCTGTGGACAGATATGGACAGTGTCTTAGTGGTGCTTTCACAGTGTAAATCACTATTAAATCACATTATTATTTCACTATTTCCTGCTCCTCCCATGTCTGTGATTGTCTTGTGTGGCATGCCTGACAACATTTCATGTAGACTGCTCATATTGCTATTCTCATGACTACCACTCCCATAATGCATTGGAGGTGTATACTGAAGTCAGTACTTGATTTCCTCAACTCATAGCCACATTGGGGGAGGGACACAGGCAGGGGGTGTGGGATGATGGACATGTCCCTTACCTTTCTTAGCTGCAGCTCGGGCTAAGCTGTCTGCATCACCAATCCCCACAACGCACTCTGGCTCCAGTGTGGACTCCACAAGCTCTTCCAGGTCCGTGAGAGCAGGTGCCCTGTTCTTCCCTCCTCCTGTAGCATTGGCCTCCTTACTTCTTGCAGCCAATTTTTTCTTGGAACCGATCCTTAGATCATACCATCGCTTCTTGAGATCGTCCACTTCCCTGGTGGTCACTCCTATAGCGTGTACTTTGGTCTGGATCCCCAGCCAGGTGTTCCTCTTGACAGCCTCTGGTACCTGCAGGGACTGCTTCCCAAAGATTTTGGGGTAGTGCTTGACAACCTCCTCCACCAGCACCTGAAGTCCACCTGTGCTGAACTTCATCTTCCTCTTCCTCTCTGCACCTTCCCTCTGAGAGTCTTGGGGATCCATTTCTATGTCCTGCAGGGCTCAGCTTCACAACAGCCTGTCTCTGTGTAACTGCTCTCCTGTGTGATCAGGTACACTGCACCTGCATTGGTGTGGCCACTTCCTGGTTGTGGGGTGGGGTGGATGCACAGGATTGGTCTATTGCTCTGTTGGTTGGCTGAGGGGCGGGGTGGAGGCACGTGATTGGTTGTTACATCAACTGCCTGATATTTTGTATCCCCAACTCAGTATTTACCGAATCGGTATTTACCGATTCGGTAAATACCGATTCGGTAGATTCAATGCATTCCTATGGGCCTCCGGGCCCATAGGATTGCATGTGAATTACCGATTCGGTATTTGCCGTATCGGTAAATACCGAATCGGTAAATACCGAGTCGGGGTTTCCGAATTTTACCGAATCGGTATTTTTTACCAATTTTTTACCTACATCTCATTTCCCTTTTCTAAAATACCGATTCGGTAAAAATCGGTATTTTAGAGTCGGTAAAAATGAGTTACCTACATCTGGCCCTTAGAGAGATTGTATTATAAATTTAAAACTACCTCGATTTGCATGTATTGGACAATTTTTGCCTATCTCTATTCCCTAATGCAGGCACTTTCATTTTCAATTATTCAAACAGCATTTGGAAAATGCTGCTAATGACCTGCAAAGATATGCAGGTGCTGAGGGCTGCTGCTATGAGCTTCCGCTATGATGTTCACTTCGTGTGCCCGGGTGCCAGCCTGACCCTATGAAGTTCCCCATCAATGTGAGTGAAGGTTTTCATGGTAACCAATAGCTCAAAGAAATCCTCTTGGTGGCCCAAGTGCTAGTCTAAGCATACTCCCACAAAAGCTGTCCCACAATTGGTTCCTCAAGAGTGGGGAGATTTCTCTTTCGAAGTTGTTCAGCTTCCATCTCATTGAAAACATCTACAAATTCCTCATATTCTTCCAGAATCTCCGCTGTATGTATTTGGCGCACCTCATTTTCACATAACATTGTGGCAGGATTCTTCTGTTTGTTCCAAGGTTCTACATTGTAACAATGGTCTTTGCAAGAACTGGAATCCAGGACTATGGTTTTCTCAGTCCAGTTAATAGTGGGTTATGCTCAGTTAACCATGATAACCCCAGGATTACCTGAAATTGTGGCGCATCAATTTGGTTAAATTGTATTAGTTCCCGGTGCCCTTCAGTTGAGATGAGTTCAACTGGTTCTGTGTGGCTTACAATAGGGCCTGACGATAAATGGGTTCCATCCATGGTTCTCACAGCTTGGCTGTTAAGTTTCTGAATTGCTTCTAAGCCCACTTTAGCGGCAAATGTAATATCACAGAAGTTTCTAGTTGCTCCGGAGTCCAACATCACTGCAACTTCTGGGAGCTTAATCTCCCTGAACTTAAGTGTCATAGACAAAATGAGATGTGAAGCAGACAATTGTATAATGTTAGTGATTTGATGATCCGTCAGAGTTGTCACTTCATTTGCACCCACCAGTCCAACTCCCCCTACTGCTGGCGTCGCAAGTTTTTCTTCTTGAAAATCTAGCTTCTTTGAACACATTTGAACATAATTCCCACTAGTTCCGCAGTCGAATTATATATTATTTTGTCTGTGTTTTTCATTCTCTTTGTTAGAAAGAGGCCCCCTCATGACTCCAGTTTGCAATGATTCAGTTCCCAGATCTTTCTCTGATGTCTTTGTGGCATCTGTTCTTATTCGGTCAAATCCAGGAACACTAGGACAAAATTCTCTCCTTCGCTCTCCTTTTCTTTATGTGTGCCAGTAATCATTATCGAGGAACAAATCAATTAATATTGATACTTCGGAAGATGATTGGCCTTTAAGTCCTCCTTCAAACCCTGATGAAACAAGGCAGCTGTTTTGTTACAGGCCTCTCCATATCGCCCACCAACTTATTGAACTGTACAAGGTAGGCAACCAACTCACGATTTCCTTATCTTAATTCAATCAGTTCATTATCTGTAACTTGAGCCACTTCCCCTGATAAATATATTCCTAGAAACTCCTTCTTAAATTCTTCAAAATTATATAAGGTTGGTTCTTTTTGTGTGACCAAGAGCATTGATCATGAGGCAGCAACTCCACTGAGGCAGGACAGAATAAAGGCTATTCCAGAATGTGCGTCAGGAAAAATCATTGACCGGCACATGCAATGTAGACAACATGGAGTCAGGAAATTGTGGTCCTTTTGGGGATCTCCACAAAGGCTCTCCGGTGGGGCTAAAGGAATTACTGGAGCCAACCAATGCACTACCTGAGTTGTAACCCTGGGTATAGGAATAGAAGGTGAACCAGAGGCTCCACGATCAGAAAATGGTTGGGAAAAGTTTACACCAGAAGTTCCCCCTTTTATCCTAGCTGCTAACTCCAAGGTTTCCCTTCAGGCGCTCAGGTGTTTGCCATTTATGATCGGAGATGTTAAGATCGGCCTCTATCGATTCCGGTAGCCGCCTCTTGATTTGAGCTGGCGCGGTGGTTTTCTGTCCACAGAGACCAGTGGTGCAATGATTTGCTTCCACTACGCATGCGTTTTGGATCACACACTTCACCACATGCTCACGCATGCGCGAAGCCTTGCCTGCTTAGTGACCCGGGTACGAGGGTACCGGCCCTTGGTCCTAGTGCGCATGCGCGAGTCAGTTACATTTCTCTCGCGTCATGCGCTTTGTTGCCAGATACGCACTGCGCCTGCGCTTCGAATGTACCGCAGGTGTGTTTTATTAGTGATATAATCACCAATCTACATTGGTATTTAAGCCCCGCGTTTCCTGTCCGTCGGCGCCTCCCCTTCGGTTCCGGTCACTCTTGGAGGTACCGACGGACAGGTAAGGACATCCCCTTGTGGTCTTGCTTCCTTGTGTTGTGGTCAATTTGTGTGCTTTTTTCATGTGGCCACGTTTCCTTTATGGACACTCGCTTCCCATTTAGGTGTGATTGAGCAGAGCAGACTTCTCTGCGCTGCATAATTATCAGTTATAGATGGAGGGTGTAGGGCATAGCCTGTCCCTCCCCCCCCTTGGCTGTTACCTCAACCGGGCTGGGAGCAAGGTGGACTGTGTTAGCCCCCCCCCCCATTTTTCTTTACTATACAATCGTTCACAAACTTTACTTTAAGTTGCTGTCAACCAGCACATTTATCCTAGATATTTAACAACAAATGCCATAGTCGAGGGTGACCCTACCGGTTCACGTCTTCGCTTTGTTTGGACATGGAGCCTCTAATGAAAAACCAAGTTTTATGATTGTTTTTTAAGATAATATCACATACAAAGAGTCTGACATTTATCAATTCTGAATCTGTCCTTCTCCGTCTGTCTCACAGAGCGGGGCCTCTCTATCCGAGCCGTTGCCGGGTGAGGTGAGGCTTGCTTCCCACACAGCGCTGGGTGAGTTTTTCTCCTCCTTTAATATTCTATCACTCAGATTATCTGATCATGACTTCACTTAAGTTACTTTTCTGACTGACTAAAATTTAGCGGTCGTTAGAAGTGATTCAACACCACGAGAACTTGATTTTCACACCTTTTGATACACAATTATTTACATTGTTTGCAAGATTAGTCTTTTCTTTTTATTTTTCACAGGAAAGGATTGGTCTCTGCATGGTTTATCTTCAGGATACGGTAGGGTGGCTGACCTAGCCACATGATTCAACTTACCTCAAAACCATGCCGTACAGTTTGTTCTGATTTTCTACTCTTTCACGCATTGAATATAATAGATGTTGCAGTAGCCCTTATTTTATAGCTTGGCCCTGACGAATGCCTGTAAAATAATACATTAAAGGCAGAAACATGTTGGCCTAATTCTTAGATGCTTACTTTACAGTGATATTGTCACACTGTTGTCACATCTGTTTTAACCTGACGTCCAGGGAGATATCAATAAAAAAAAATGTTTTCTACCTTGACCGCCATTTTAACCACGCACTTTCTCTTGAGCACTGCACCCTATCAGTACCACTCGCAGTGAGGACTCATCTTCTTTCAGTACGGGAACTATTGGCACCAAGCGAGTACATGAGAGCTTGGCCATATGAGTACCTGCTGACAAGGTCCTAGATGACGAGGTTCCGCCATATGGGTGGGCTGATAGGACTCTTTCATTACTGATGGACCCTCACCGTTAGTCGTGACAGTGGTGTGTGTCAGTTTCTCGTGGTCACTTCTCCTTCACCCAACAGACCTCCTAGTTCTTTTTGTTGTTACTTCCCTTCAAGATGCCTCTATCTCTAATAGTAAAACCTTATTCTCCTCTCTAACTGTCAATAATTCTTGTTGAATCACTTTTAAGATTTTCCCTAAACCTTTTAGATTCACAATATTCAGCCTTTCTGCTCAGGTGAAAAGTTCAACATGGGCACATCAATCTGACAAGGAGCATAAGTACTCACAGGGAAAATTGGAACTTCACATGAGCAGAGCAGAACGATGCGCTAATCCCAACTCAGAATTCAACTCAGCCGCCAATGATAATGGGGATCTAAGTGAACTCCCAGGGGGAAAGGAAATGTGGATAAGAGAAGAGACTGCTGGGACTAGATATTCTTGGATTCACAATTATGCCCTCTTCACCCTGCTCTTTATTGTCTTACTGAAATCTACTGGGAGTCACTGGGTGAACTGAACAAACAAATCACACAATATTAAGATTCTCATCACATTGTCTTTTCAACACTGAGGGACATATTCACAAGGAGCTATTGCGGAATTAACTGCAATTTATTGCAGCCAAAGTCGTGATAAATTTACCACCCCATTCACAAGCTGGTGCTAACAGCTTACAGCACCAGTTTACCCGCGATAGCAGCCGCAAAAAACATCACCACAGAGGACCCCAGCAACTATCGCTAATGAGATGCAGAGTAGGTGTTCCCGTGACAAAAGCAGTGACAACACCACACCTCAACATTCACAATGACCAGACAGATCGGCGATAAAAACACAAAACACTCGGTAAGGCGCATTACCAGCTGAAATTTTACACCTGCTCTGACCTGGTGTAAAGCCGGACGGCAGCCTGCACTACAATAGGTAGCCCAGCCCAGAACCTCACCAGAAGAAAAACATATGCCATGGAGCTACTGATTATGCCCATTGGACACCCAAGAGGGCCAAAACATTCACCGCCACCACACCTAGGGCCCCACTCTGGGCCCCCCCAGGCAAAGACATGCTACTCCAGCTGTACCTAAACATGTACCAAATAATCCGCCTGTTGTCGCACAATCACAACTGGTGACATGCATGTGTCGGCACAGAAATGACCATGACACATTCACTATTGAAGCAAACAATTAAACTTTATTGAAACAACACAGAAATCACATTAAGACACATGGCGGCTCCCCTCGACACATTCCGTAGGCCACAGCCAGCAAGACAAGATGGGAGCATGAGTGGAGTGATCTGGCCTGCCGGACCCCGGACTAGAACGTGGCTGCTACGTGTGTCCCTATCGTGGTGCCCACGGACACAAATTGCCATGTTAACCCCTCTGACTGCCATCCCACAGGATGTGCATTATTGACGCAAGGGGAATCCCTGTCCCTACATTCATCTACACATACATACATAATTGAGGAAAGACATGACAAAGCACTGCGTCACTGGATGTTTATTGCACATCCAGTGCTTTTCCGCAGCTGTAGTGGTACAGGGCAATGCTGAATACACCACACTGTCTGTGCCCGTGGAGGGCCAGCCAGAGTCCATCTATGGAAGACAAGTACTGAGGAATAGGAGGGGTGCAGTCCACAGTCTGCTTGCTGTGTCATTGGTCATTAAACAGGATGTGGCGGTCCATGTCGCTGTCCAAGGTGAGTGCATCTGAGTGAATATGGGGTTAGTGGAAGGTCATGAGGCCACGTGTGGGACCAATCAGGAACAGGCCAGGTGGCGGAAATGTATGCTACTGAACCCTTCTGATCACAAGCCCATCTACATCCTCGTGAGAGGGTTGCTGTACCGGCTGTGGCACTGTGTAGCACTGACACCTCAGAAAGGTAAGGCCTGCTGCAATGGGAGGCATAGGCACACCAGGGGGGGAGATGTGGATGGTGTTGGGGCAGCTGCATTCAACACCGCCACGCCCTGTGGCAACAATGCCATGATGAGGATCTGCAGGGTATGGTAGATCCTTGCTATATTCCGCTGATGTGCAGCGGTGGCTATCATCCTTTCTGCCTCCATCGGCACGCTGTCCTCCATGAGCCTCTGCCTGTGTCCCAGTTCACGACTGGTATCGCTGGAGCCACTCTGAGTGGACAGGTGTTCTTCTCTCCGCGTCATGACTCCAACAATGTCAGTCAGGGCTTGTTGGAGACCATGGAGCGGGGCTACACACCCAAGGATAGCATCAAGTTTGGTTGCCATCTTGCCGAAGCCCATCTCACCTACTCTGCGGTGTCCCTCTGGCACTCCCGCACATGGCGTTGGAAGACCATGTGTTGTTCCTGGGGATCTTGGGGGGGTGCTGGGGCTGTGGGTGCCTCCTGCTGGGTGATTTGGGTAGTGGGTGGGCTCTCCTTGATGCAGCTGGCCTGCCCTGATCCTGAAGGTGAGTTGCCGATGAGGTCCATGATGTCTTGGATGGCTTGGGTGTCGATGGTGATGTTGTCCTTCTCGTCATCAGTGAAGAGTGGCTGGGACTGCTCTGCAGGAGGTATTGACGTGCCCCTGTGAAATGAAGGGGTGATAGTGTATTATGAAGTGTGCACATGTATGTAGTTGAATGGTACATGTTGACATTCAGACAGCATGGTATTGTACATTGTGACAGTCTGTAGATCTGGGCGAGGACCCAGAGTCATTGTGGGTGTGCACTGTGCTGTGCTTGATTGTGCATGTGTGCCATTAAGCCCATCTCCTCCCGTCCCCCCAATACCTGGTGGTCATTCACCCTGTTGGGGTTGTGTTGTATCCTGTTAAGCAGTGTCCAATCCCCTGACTCCGGCCACAGTTTCCACTCTGATGACTGTCAACACCAGCTCCTCCATGTCATCCAGCTCGAGCTGTGACGCTGGCCCCCCACCTCCAACCTGCGGTGCTGCCTTCCGGTTGGTGGAGAGTTTATCCTTGGTCCGCCGCTTGATGTAATTCCATCGCCTCTTGACGTCACCCATTGTCCTCTTGGGCTCCCTGACAGCATTCACCTTGTCCACTATGTCCCACCATATTCCATTTTTGGTACCCAATGACACGTTGGAGGTGACGAACAGTTGTTGATGGTGTTGCATCACCTCTGTGACTATGATCGTGTTCGCCTGCGACTGAACTTTGTCTTCCTCTTCTTCTTGTCCTTGCCCTTCCCTGCCCCTGAGGTCCTGGGCTGGTCGTCCGGGGTGCTTGGGGGGTTGCGCTCATCCTCTGCGCCTGCTCCGGCAGACTCCATGGTGCTTGGGTGTTGGTCAGTTTGTGTTTGTGTGTTTTTTCTACTTTTATGGTGATTTTTCCCACCTGCCAGGTGTGTGTTGCAGGCCTGGTGCCTCTTATCGCTGGATTCCTCATCGCGCTTGAGCCCATCGCAGGTTTTTTGGCCTTGTGGTTTGTGTTATTGTCTCCATCACGGTGGTTGTATCACGGACATTGTCCGCGGTTTCTGCAGAGTATCGCATGCTACCGCCTTGTTGTGAATTTCACATTGTCACTGGGTTATTTTCCCACGATGGACAGTAATGTTGAATGTTGCGTTATGCTACTCTTGCGGTAGTTATCACACGTTCTTGTGAATATACCCCTTTGTTTTTTAACCTTTATTGTCTGTTAATGTTCTTACCCTCTAGACTTTAGGTCATTAGCTTCTCTGCTTATGATGGTAATAACTTTGTTGTCTGTACTCAGTGTTCATTTTCCTTTACACAAACTGAAGCTAATATCTTTAATTTTATATTCTTTGTCTAGTATTTTCTATACATTTTTTCTTATTTCTTTTTTCCTGCTAATACCTTACACACGTTCTAACATTCAATATTTTCCCATTAGAAGTAAATAGACTTTCTGCTATTTAACAGATTAGGGCACTTCACTCATTTTCCAAGAGCTCTCATGGTATTCGTGAAAGAGTAATCACTACACCTGCAACTCCAGTAGCACCACTTTCTTGCTTCCTGATTCTTTCGCTAGCCCTAAGGCACCAGGTATGTAAATTATAACTCCTGCCAGCAGCCACTTTCCTTGAGATAGATCGTTCCAGTACAGCACGTATATCATGCGAGGTAGATGTCATCAATGTTGTGTGAGCCCTGAAAAGCATTACCTGCTTGGCCTCCCAAACCTCGCACCAATGAAGGCTCCACTGAATGCTGCAACTAGGCTTTTCAGGGGTTTAAAAAAACATATTCATATCACACCAGACCTTCAATCACTCTAATGCCTACCTTTTAAGGCCAGGATCCATCTCAAAATTGCCTGTATGACCCACTAAGCATGAGATCACAACCCCCCACGTCCCTCTCTGGCCCAGAACTTGACCCTATTGAGTGGTTACAGACCCACCACAAGCACTCGCTCCTTACTTTTAAAGCCTCAAAAAAGTAAAGAAAAATGAAACCTATCTCTGATCCTTCTCTGACACTGCCCTAAGAATTTGAGACTCTATTATTTCTGAATTAAGATGCAACCCATCAATATCCATCTTCAAGAAAGAAGTTAAACTCTCTCTATACAAGAAACTCATTTCATAATGAGGACTCACCCCAGCTCCCCTAGATTGTTCCCTCATTCGTACTTACCTAGGACCTCTTTTCTTTGCCATAATATGTTCTAGACATTGGACTTATGATACACTATTTTATCCTATTTACCTGTTTGCCATTAGTCTATAGGTATAAATCTGTAGACCCTGTATTTTTATTTAATGTTATTTTACCTATGTTGTATCCCTTTACTTTGCACACGATTAGTAAAGCGCTCTGTTCGTGCTACATAAACCTCAAAATAAATAAATATACATATATATATATATTACCTACTGACGGTCGCCAGTAGGTAGTTATAGTTAGGACCTAGTTACCATAGGAAAATCGCAACATTTTATTCCCAATAACTTTGGTGTCGATAGACGAATCTTCGCAAAATTTTCAAAACTCGTGGGGTGCTCCGGTTTCCTCCTATCTTGAAAGTTTCGGGGTGATTTGGCAAGTGGGGGACGAGAAAAAAGGGGGGTGCCTAAACGTGTTTTCTCCATGCTCTTTCCCATAGGAAACTTTAGACAGGGCTACAGCCCAAATTGCTAAACGGAATTACACCAAATTTAGCAAAAAGGTAGCCCTTAGTTCAGAAAAAACTCTTTTTGTTAAATGATGTAAATCAGTTCAGTAGTTGCTGAGAAAATTAAAATTAAATAAATATCGATATATAGAGGGGCACAGGATCCACTCACCCTGCCGAACACGAGCTGCATGCTAATTGGCTGTCAACACTTCAAACCAGGAAGTGTTGGCCGCCATCTGTGCCTCGGTAGTACCGAGGCACATGAAAAGAGAAAAACAAATGAGCAAAACACAAAAAGGGGGCAGGGTAGAAACACCTTGACCCCTAGGCATGCTCAGGGGCTCCCTCAAGAACCCCTGGGGCCAAAAAAAGCATTTTATTTTTAAAATCACGGGATCCGCACTGGATTAGGCCATGAAAATGTAAAAAAACTAAGTGCGAGTTCCTGCGCTTCATTTAAATGAAGACCCTGGGTGGGCCAGGTCCTGGGGGCAGAAAAGTAAATGTCTGTGGGGGGCCAAATCCCCCCCACACTGCCCCAGGGACACATGGGCAGTGTGGAGGCACATGGCCCGCCGCAGCCCCTGGGACCGCCACCCCCCGGGGCTTTGCTTTTTTACGTGGGGGGGCATCCAAGCACCCCCAATTCCCAGGGACTGCCACTCCCGGGGCTTTAATTAATACATTTGGGGAGGGCACACGGCCCCCCTGCTGCCCTTGGTTCACCACCCCCTGGGCTCTTTTAAAAAAAAATTATTCCTGTGTGGGAGGGCTCGAGCCCCCACCTGCCCCGGGGACCGCCACCTCCCGGGGCTCTAATTATTAAAATTGGGGGTTCCGTGACGGACCCCCAAGCCCTGGGGACCACCAGCCCCTGGGGCTTTGCAAATGGTGAGAGGGGCGCCACACCACCCCCCTCCTGGAGCCCTTGATGACCCTCGGGACCGCCACCCCCCAGGGCCGGCTCCTGCAGTGTCCATGGGGCGCCAATCCCCAGGACACAGCTGTCCGGGGGTAGGCACCCCCCGGGTGTTTCTACCCTGCCCACTTTTCTTGTTCTACACATTTGTTTTTATGTTTTCTTGTGACTCGGTTCTACCGAGTCACATGATGTCTGCCAACACTTCCTGGCTTGGAGTGTTGACAGCCTATTAGAATAAAGATCGTGGTCGGGAGGGTCCGGGGATATACCGCGCCTCTATATATCAACACTTTTATTTTTTAATTTTCTTAGCAACTACTGAACAGATTTACACTATTTAAGAAAAAGAGTTCTTTCTGAAACAAGGGCTACCTTTTTGCCAAAATTGGTGTAATTCCATTCAGCAATTCGGACTGTAGCCAGGTCTAAATTTTTCTATGGAATATAGGATGGAGAAAACACGTTTTGGTAGCCCCCTTTTTTCTCGGACCCACTTGGTAAATCACCCCGAAACTTTCAGGATAGGAGCTAACCGGAGCAGTCCACAAGGTTTGAAAATTTCGCGAAGATTCATCAACCGGCTACAAAGTTATTGGGAAAACAATAAATGTGTTTCCAACGGAAACTAGGTCCTTGTCAGGAATGGTCGTGTCACAGTCCCAAACACATTTAAAACCCCTCGTCAGCTGCTCCTTACTGAAACTCAGTTACATGGCTGCGCTGAAAGCTGGACGTTATTGGTGGCTAAATTCAGATGTAAGATGGTGGCAGCCTCTCCTGATGCCACTGTTTAATTTAACTGCCAGCGTTCTAGTCGTTCTACCTGACGCTCATGCAGTTACTTGAGGCGCGAGCATTTGTACCGCTGCGCACTTCAACTGTCATTCTCAGAGAGACGGTAGCCTCCCGTGCTCTCTTATCTTTTGTGCCGCTTATCGCGGTGGATTCCGTTTTTAGTATATTTAAAGTTATTCAAGTCGCTGTCATCTTGTTCCCGATTATACCCAGACTCCGTCCTTCAATTTCTTAGAAGCAGTTGGGACTTCGTCAGCTGAGCCCATTCCGAGTTTTTTCCCTTTTGAAGCGCATCCCGTCTTGTCAGCGCTTCAATCCCTGATGAGTTCTTTTCTTCAGCAGCCTTGATACCGGTAAGATTTTTCCTTGCTGTAAAGGTTGAACTCTGGAGGAGTTTAACCCTTGAAAATTCAGCATAGTTAAACGCAGCTATTCCTTATCTATTCTGTGAGGAAATCCTGACTTTTTTGACCTCGATATTAACCTGTGAAAGAAACCAAGTACATTTATAATTCAGTCCTCGAGAATGGCGCATGAAACTTTCTGACTTGACTTTGAGCGCCACCTGCTGGATTAAAATCTCAATTTACACATTTCCTAATTCCCTGGGAAATTTTGGCTGCAGAGCTGGAATACTCAACGTTCTGGTTCCAGGAAGTAGATAGAAATATATATATATATTTTTGCTTACCAACTTATCTTCAGCAGCATTTGCAAACCAGCGTGTGAACTTTGATTAGAGACTTATCGTTCAATTCCTGGTGAACACAGCTATTGAGCCTGTTTTTGAAGTCTCCCTCTCAACGCATAAGACTTTATCAAGTACAAGAAATATCAGCTATTAAGACTCTCCAGCCTTTTGAGTCAGTTAAGAGAGAGGCTAATGCACACACTAGTCAGGTAAAGAAGGGTTAGTGTAAAGGTGTATTTAGTTTAAGTCAGATGCTGTGAGAATGTAGTAATGGTTTGTTAACTCTTGCAGGTGAACTATCATTTCCTGAAGAAGAAGAAGTGAAGTCACCAGTGTGTCTGTCTCTCTTGTTTGTCATCCACTTCCCCTTTCCCCCTCATCTTTGGGGTCAGAGAAATCTGGTCCAGAGGTGTAGGGGAGTTGGGAAATTAGCATCTCATCTTCAGCCAGGCGTTCCTACGGAAATCTGGAATTCCAGGTACTGACTCTTTGACAGATTGAAGTGCCTGCAGTTGCCTTCCGTCTGGGCGTCATGGCTGAAGGTTTAGATTTGAAGGCCCTGGGTTCCATTTTGGAAGGATTACAAAAACAGTTGAGTGAGACTAGAGAAGAGGTAAAGAAATCCAATCAGGAGACTTGTTATCTTCGTCAGCGGCTAAATGAACTTACTATTAGTCCCAGTCCAAATTTTGGGGGTCAGAGGTCTCAAACATTTAGTCCCTCTCCGTCTTCCTCAGAACTCACAACTCAGGTAGTGCATGCTATGTCCCCGACAATTCCATTAGCCCCTCCTGAAAGGTTTCTGGGAGACCCAAACAAGGCACAGGTTTTTGTTACTCAATGCTCATTGCATTATTTGTGCAAACCGATAATTTTTAAAGAAGACCAATCAAAAGTGGCGTTCATGCTGTCTTATCTGAGTGGCGATGCTGCGGCGTGGTCCATGCCTCTGGTGTCCACCAATGATCCGGTGTTATACAATTTTGAAAATTTCAAGACTGAATTTTTGCGAATTTTTGATCGACGAGCAATTTCTCAGACTACAGACAACGAGCTTTTGGATTTGAAGCAAGGAAACAGAGAGTTGGTGGCTTATCTTGCTCAGTATAATAAATTAATTGTGGAAACGAAATGGCAAGAGACTAAAAGAGCAGCCATCTTCTATCGTGGGCTGAGGGATGAATTAAAGGATGGGTTGGCTCAGATCCCTAAAAGACCCACAGATGTTTCGGAATTGATAGATTTGGTTCTTCAAATTGATCAAAGACAATCAGAAAGACGTTCAGAACGAAGGAAGGAAATTCGACCGATTCCTCCAAGGTTTGATCGAATACGTACTGAAGTAGGGAAGACCAAAGAAGAAGCAACTACGGAAGAACCGATGCAAATTGGTACCGTTCGAGGACCGTTGAGTAAAGAAGAAAGAGAGAAGAGGCGAGTTGGGAAACTGTGTATGTATTGTGGTGGTTCTGGTCATTTTTTGAGAGAGTGTCCTAGACGACCCAAGACTGCGTCATGGGTAAAAGACAAGCTCCACCAGTAGAAGGAGTTGCTCTGGTGGAAGCGGATTCTAAGACAACTCCCAAGCAGCAAAGTTTGGCTAATACCTTGCAATTTTCCGCTCCTCATCTTATTCTCTCATGTCAGATCTCATTTGGGAAATCGGAACAGGCCACTGTGGCAATCATGATTGACTCTGGAGCCACAGGAAATTTCTGTGATCTTGCATTTGCCCGGAGTTTGAGCATCCAGTTTGTGAAGAAAGCCAAACCAGAACCTGTGCGCGCAGTAGATGGAACTCCTCTATCCTCAGGTCCAATATCTTTTGATACAGAAATGATCACCATTCTGGGTCCAGGAGAACATAGTAGCTACATCAGTTTCAATTTAATTGATGCCCCGCAATTTCAGTTGATTTTGGGGTTACCCTGGCTAACTGAACACAATCCCAAAATTGACTGGGCTAAGCGAACTGTTGAACTGAGTTCAGACTACTGTCTTCAGCATTGTTTTCATCCAATTCCTAAGGAGAGTGAACCAACAATCTCTTATTGCCTAGCTAATCAGCCTCAGATGATTTGCACAGTGGAAATTCCTGAAATCCCGAAGGAATACCAAGATTTAAAGTCAGTCTTTGATGAGAAAGAAGCTCTTAAACTCCCTCCCCACCGAGAATATGACTGCAAAATAGAGTTAGAGCCTGGAGCGTCTTTGCCATGTAGTCGGATCTATGCTCTTTCAGAATCTGAGAATCTCCACTTAAAAGAGTACCTTGATCAGAATTTGGCTAACGGCTTTATTAGACCTTCACAGTCTCCAGTCTCCTCTCCTCTTTTCTTTATTCCTAAGAAGGACAAGAGCTTAAGGACTTGCATTGACTATAGGGCGTTAAACCTGGTTACAAAGAAAAATCGCTACCCGTTACCACTCATTTCGGAGCTTCTGGATCAGGTGAAAGATGCCCACATTTACACCAAATTAGATCTAAGGGGGGCTTACCACTTGGTGCGGATGGCAGAAGGAGATGAGTGGAAAACAGCATTTCGAACTCGATTTGGTTTATTTGAATACCAGGTTATGCCTTTTGGACTGTGCAATGCACCCGCTGCTTTTCAGCATTTTGTGAATGATGTCCTTCGGGAATTTTTGGATAGGGTTGCTGTAGTCTATATAGACGATATCCTAATTTTTTCTAAGAATATGGATGAACATATTCTCCATGTACGAGCCATTCTGAAATGTTTATTGGAGAATCAACTTTTTGTCAAACTGGAAAAATGTGTTTTTCATTCTTCACGAGTAGAATTTTTGGGTTTTATTCTTTCTCCTCAGGGAGTTTACATGGATGATTCAAAATTAAAAGCAATACAAGATTGGCCCACTCCAAAATCAGTAAAAGAAATCCAAAGTTTTTTGGGGTTTGCCAATTTCTATCGACGTTTCATCCAAAACTTCTCTGAAAAAGTGAGTCCAATCACACGATTGCTCAGAAAGAATGAAACATTTGTGTGGGAATCCGCTACGGAGGAAGCCTTCCAGTTCTTAAAAAAATCTTTTATTTCAGCTCCTATTCTACAGCACCCAGATTCAACAGAACCATTTTTTGTGGAAGCAGATGCTTCAAATTGGGCCATTGGAGGAGTTTTATCACAGCGACATCGGAAAACGGGACAGCTCCATCCGGTAGCTTACCATTCCCGGAAACTATCTCCGGCGGAGATTAATTATTCCATTGCTGACAGAGAATTATTAGCTGTGAAAGAAGCATTTCAAGAATGGCGTCATTACTTACTGGGAGCGAGACATGTGGTCACGGTATTTACTGATCATCGAAATTTGCAGTTCCTGAAATCAGCTCGAACCTTGACCCCTCGGCAGCTTAGGTGGTCTCTTTTCTTCGCCGACTTTGATTTTGTTCTAACTTACAAACCTGGGGCAGAAAATGGAAAAGCAGATGCACTTTCTCGTTTGATTTCAGAAGATGACCCAGCAGGGAAGTCGGGGAATAAGTCGGAAGAGTTTATCATTCCAAAAGAAAGAATTGTAGCAGTTTCAGTGATCCATGATTTGGAGGAACAGATCAAAGAAGAATTCCAGAAAAAAGAATATGAGAATTGGGTGTCTGAGGGGCCTAACCGGTTAGTAATGGATGGAAAACCATCAGTTCAAGGCAAGACATTCGTTCCAGGAGCTGAATTACAAGAAAAGGCTGTTTGGTTGTTTCATGATCAGCCATTGGCTGGACACAGAGGAGTAACTAAGACTTTGGAGCTCTTGAAGCGAAATTTCGATTGGCCGGGCATGGAAGCTCAGGTGAGACAGTATGTTGCCACTTGTGAACAATGTTTAAAAGGGAAGAGTCTTAGACAATCTCCACAGGGTCTTCTCATGCCTTTGTCTGTTCCCCCTTATCCTTGGCACACCGTGTCGATGGATTTCATTGTCGAGTTGCCATCTAGTCAGGGTAATTCAGTCATTTGGGTGGTGGTAGACCAATTTTCCAAGATGAGTCACTTTGTCCCTCTGAAGGGCCTTCCAAATGCCACTCAGTTAGCTACTTTGTTTGTCCAACATGTGGTAAAATTGCATGGAATTCCTAGAGTGGTCATTTCAGATCGAGGGTCACAGTTCGTGTTTCGTTTCTGGAGATCCTTCTTGAAAGGGTTGGGAATAGACTCTCGTCTGTCCACCAGTTATCACCCAGAAACAGATGGACAGACGGAGAGGGTTAATCAAGATCTGGAACAGTATCTTCGAATTTATTTGATGGAACAAGCAGGGGAGTGGCCGTCTTTACTTAGTACTGCAGAGTTTGCGTACAATAACTCAGTACACTCTGCTACTGGTTTCTCCCCTTTCTTCTTAAATTATGGCAGACATCCTAACATGTTGGTGGGTCAAGTAGAAGTTGAGGTTCCGGCAGCTGGTGATTTAGTTCAGAAATTACAACAGGCCTACCAGTTAGCTTCAGCAAAGTTGATTAAGTCAAAAGCTGAGTATAAGAAGCAGGCTGATAAGAGTCGTAAGAAGAGTCCAATCTTTGCACCTGGGGATCAAGTTTGGGTCTCCACTCGCCATATGCGATTAAAAGGTAACCGAAAATTTCAGCCAAGGTTTGTGGGACCTTATCCAGTGGTGCGAATGATAAATCCAGTGAGTGTCAGGGTAGACCTGCCTAAAACCTTCAAGATTCATCCAACCTTCCATGTTTCATTAATCCGCAAAAATCCACCAAATTTGCGCAGGGTCCTCCCCCCAGCTCCAATCAGGTCCAATCGGCAGAAGAATTTGAAGTCAAAAGAATTCTTGACTCTAAGATTAAAAGAGGTCAGGTATTTTATTTGGTAGATTGGAAAGGCTATGGTCCAGAAGAAAGGTCCTGGGAACCCAGTTCAAACATTCATGCTCCCAGATTGGTGAGAGAGTTCCATAAAGTTCATCCACAGAAGCCTAGGGAGGGGGTTTTGGTGGGGGGTACTGTCAGGAATGGTCGTGTCACAGTCCCAAACACATTTAAAACCCCTCGTCAGCTGCTCCTTACTGAAACTCAGTTACATGGCTGCGCTGCAAGCTGGACGTTATTGGTGGCTAAATTCAGATGTAAGATGGTGGCAGCCTCTCCTGATGCCACTGTTTAATTTAACTGCCAGCGTTCTAGTCGTTCTACCTGACGCTCATGCAGTTACTTGAGGCGCGAGCATTTGTACCGCTGCGCACTTCAACTGTCATTCTCAGAGAGACGGTAGCCTCCCGTGCTCTCTTATCTTTTGTGCCGCTTATCGCGGTGGATTCCGTTTTTAGTATATTTAAAGTTATTCAAGTCACTGTCATCTTGTTCCCGATTATACCCAGACTCCGTCCTTCAATTTCTTAGAAGCAGTTGGGACTTCGTCAGCTGAGCCCATTCCGAGTTTTTTCCCTTTTGAAGCGCATCCCGTCTTGTCAGCGCTTCAATCCCTGATGAGTTCTTTTCTTCAGCAGCCTTGATACCGGTAAGATTTTTCCTTGCTGTACCGGTTGAACTCTGGAGGAGTTTAACCCTTGAGAATTCAGCATAGTTAAACGCAGCTATTCCTTATCTATTCTGTGAGGAAATCCTGACTTTTTTGACCTCGATATTAACCTGTGAAAGAAACCAAGTACATTTATAATTCAGTCCTCGAGAATGGCGCATGAAACTTTCTGACTTGACTTTGAGCGCCACCTGCTGGATTAAAATCTCAATTTACACATTTCCTAATTCCCTGGGAAATTTTGGCTGCAGAGCTGGAATACTCAACGTTCTGGTTCCAGGAAGTAGATAGAAATATATATATATATTTTTGCTTACCAACTTATCTTCAGCAGCATTTGCAAACCAGCGTGTGAACTTTGATTAGAGACTTATCGTTCAATTCCTGGTGAACACAGCTATTGAGCCTGTTTTTGAAGTCTCCCTCTCAACGCATAAGACTTTATCAAGTACAAGAAATATCAGCTATTAAGACTCTCCAGCCTTTTGAGTCAGTTAAGAGAGAGGCTAATGCACACACTAGTCAGGTAAAGAAGGGTTAGTGTAAAGGTGTATTTAGTTTAAGTCAGATGCTGTGAGAATGTAGTAATGGTTTGTTAACTCTTGCAGGTGAACTATCATTTCCTGAAGAAGAAGAAGTGAAGTCACCAGTGTGTCTGTCTCTCTTGTTTGTCATCCACTTCCCCTTTCCCCCTCATCTTTGGGGTCAGAGAAATCTGGTCCAGAGGTGTAGGGGAGTTGGGAAATTAGCATCTCATCTTCAGCCAGGCGTTCCTACGGAAATCTGGAATTCCAGGTACTGACTCTTTGACAGTCCTAACTATAACTATCTACCAATGACCGCCAGTAGCTAATATATATATTATCGCTGCAAGGTTATAATTGTTAAATTATTCATATTTTTCAACATTCTTGTAATAGTGTTAACAATGCTTTGTTTCCATCTGCTAACAATTGCACCTCAAGTGTTTAACACAATATTCCAATTGGTTCGATAAATGTTGAAACTGTCACTTCGTGTATTTCTCATTTCCCTTTGGGCTGACAACGAAAGGGTAGATCTGTTTCGACAATGTCCTTGCAGTGATTGGTCATGTTATGAGGTAGCAGACAACATCAGGCACCCCGTAAGGTGTAGAGGTCGATATGGCACACTGAGAGTTAGCCAGGAATTGGGCCAGCATATTCAGATTGTTTAAGATAACTCAGTCCTCTTATATTGACGCCCATGTTGTCCAAGTAATCAGTAGGAACGTTACAACAGTAGCCATTGCTATCATGGGTCTCATGGACAGACTGGTTGAAGAATATAAATGTAATAGTGATTGTGGACTATTTTTCAAAATTATTTATCGCATAATTAATGAGAGGAGTTCAGACTGCAAACGTCTTGAGAGTGGTAGACAAGGTTTTTGTGAATGAGAGTTATCCAGATGAGTTAGTTACAGACAATCGGACAAAATTATGTCCATAAGGAATGAAAACATATTTTATAGATTGCAACAGAAAACACATGAAGACAGTAGAATACAATCCAACAGCTAAAAGACCTATTGAGAATATAAATATAATTTATCATTAATCATTAAGGCTAGTATTCAGATTGCACTGTACACTATAAAATCATTTGTGAGTTTGTGAACCAAATAGTGCAGTCTTAAAGAACCACAATTCATGAAGTTACCAAAGACACACACTGATGTTGAGGGATTTAAATCTGAGAAGTAAGGTGGATATAGGAAATACGGAAATCAAAATTTCAAAAAAGTGGAGGAAATACAATGAGTGGTATAACAAGAAAAAAGTAGATATTGTGGTGGGTCAATTGGTTGATGAAAGAATTTCAATGGAATGTTTACAAAGGGTGATCCAGATTGCATGAAAGTGCATGAAATTGCAGGAAAGTGCTTAAAGTGGGTAAGAACTTTGTTAAGGTAGAGATTGGTACTGAGTGAAAAAAGAGTAGAGTTGTGGTGTGTCATGATCACTACAAATAGATTTAGGAAAAGAAGAAAGGAGAAAATATGGTGACTGCAGGAGTGCTGGTAGAGTTTTTAGATTAAGACTGATGAAGAAGTTGGCAATGGAAGAAGAAAACGGTTAAGGGAATATGGTGCCTTCAGGGACTATTGAATGGGTAATTTCCACACCTTGAGTGGTTGCCAGGCTAGTATGTGCAATATGTATAATGGTACAGTATGAAAATGCCCTGTTGTAGAGAATTGTGCAATGACAGATGAATATGTTAGAGTCTCCTTGTTATGCATTCTCTTTGGAATGCATTGAATATTATGCTTTAATATTGGTCAGTTGGGTAGGCTGCCTACATTCTAGTGATACTTGCTTTGCAACTTAGTGGAATAGGACTAATGTCATAGTGAATCTTACAGTAAATTTGAAGTATGTATTAAATCATTTTTATTTAGTGCTGGTTTCCACACATTAAAGAATTGGTAAACATTGAGGGATAAGGAAATCATGTCATCTTACCTGCCATAGTTTCAGATGACGCAGTTCAGCACAGCTGCTGTTCTGGAAGGGTCCCATCCCAGGTGTGCATGAGATCAGGTCATGGAGAGCTTGAGCCAGGGCATACACTGCCAGGTATATGTGGTAAGTAAGGCTCATATCATACAGTACAAACATTGAATGTATGTCTTCCACCAACTCTAAGCCTGAACATCTCAAATTGTCATCGCCAGCTTCCTCTAAAATGGCTATTAAAGAACTGTCATTGACCGGCCACCTGCAGTCAAATGCTACTTCCCAGAAGGTTTTTATAAATATATCTTCAGGGTACTTTGCGGGATGAAGGCTTTCTAGAAAATTATTGAATCCAGATATTTCAGGGGCATGTAGTACTAATACCAGGGAACCATTTAGTAATCTCCAGGACTGCGCTGGGAAATAAGTCGCACTAATTGTAAAACCAGTAGATAAAATCCAGATTTTCTCAGTTAATTTCATATAGCTCAGATGGTGCAGCAGGGCATTTAAGTCCTTGTTGTAACAATCACAGATGATTACCTGAGCGGAAGAGCTTCGTATTGTTTCAGCAATGGTTCTCAACCTTTCCTCGCTGTATCTGTCAGAAAGTTTCTCCCAAAAGGACACACAGATACCCAGCTTCTCTGCTTCCTCCTTCACCCCCTTTATCATCATGTAGCAGACATCATTGTCTGAAGCCAGGAGCCCTATCCAAGTCCAGTTAAAATGTTTCACTAACTGGGCAATGACCAACGACTGAGGACTTTGACTTGGGACAGTGCGTAGAAAGGAGGGAAATAGGCTTTTGTCACTCAGCATACTATGCTGTGAGGCATAACTGATCTGAAAAGAGAAGGGCATGCAGAAACTGATACATGTTTCTAAAAGATAGAGCAGGTGGTGATATTAGAGAATTTGATGATATGATGAGCTGTCACATACAATCTCACAAAGGTATAATCGTCATTTTGTTATAATATTAAGAAGATACATTGTGAAGATAACATTTGAGGGGCATATTCTCAAGGAGTCATTGCCGAGTTAACAGCACTTTATCTCAGCCAAAGTTGTGATAAATGTATCAACCTATTCACAAGCTGGTGCTAACAGCTGATCTCACCAGTTTGCCAGCGATAGCAGCTGCAAAAAACATCACCACAGACGACCCAGGCAACTATCGTTAATGCGATGCAGAGTTGCGTTCCCATGCCACAAACTGCAACAACACCACTCTAAAACATTCTCAATGACCAGCTAGATCGGCGAAAAGACTATGAAACATGCGATAAGGTGCGTTAGCAGCAGGAAACTAACACCTGCATTGACCTGTTGCAAAGTTGGACAACAGCTTGCACCACAAAAGGGAGGCAAGCCCAGAGCCATACCTGAAGAACAGAGGCCATGGAGCCAACGATCATGAAGCTCGGAGCCCCAACAGGGCTACAACACCCACTGCCACCCCCCAGTACCCCTCCAGACCAACACTGAGTCAGCACAGACAATGACAGCGACCCTCAGAAAATGCACCAACCTCACAGACCCAACACCAGAGAATGTCATTGCCCACTACATGCTCAAAGGGACAACCCTCCTGCGCATCCTGACTACCATTGTCCACAGACTGACAGTACCAACACAGCGGACAACCAAAATCCCTCTGCAGACAAAGCTGCCAGCTGTGCCACATCTGTTGGCCTCTGGTACCTTCCAACCAACAACCGCCTGAGACGGAGGAGTGACACAGCCAGGCCAATCCAAGTCCCTCACATTGGTCATGGATTACACCATCAGCTTGGTACCCCACTAACTATACTTCCTACACTCTGTGCAGGAACAGCCGGAGACCAAGTAAGGCATCTATGCCACAGCTGGCTTCCCGCAAGTGTCAGATGCAATTGACTGCACACATGTCCAACTAGTCCCCCCTGGTAACACTGCACACAAGAAGCCCAACAGAAAGCGCACATATCCCACCAATGTCCAGGCAATATAGGACCACCGGGGAATCTCCACCAACGTCGTCGCCAACCCCTCAGGCAGTGTGCATGAGACCTACACCATCCGACAGTCCATCATCAACCGCGCCACCAGGATGGCACCCACAGAAATGCACTGCTCATTGGCCAATACCAAATTAACACACCACACACCTCAACTCCACAATCATGCAACTCACAACACAGGAAATGCACACGTCACAAGCTCACATACAACATGCACACCCACCAGACACGACAGCACAACTTACTGTGGGAACCTGGGCCAGCCATGTACTTTAGCCATCAATGGATTGGCACCACAGCCACACCATAGCAGGAAGTGGGAAGAGGTGAGGACCAGACATGTGCAAAGGAGGCAAGTGATCTTTGAATATGAATGTACACAATGCCAAGTGTGGCGTGGTTGTGCTGGAAAGCCTGCAGTATGCAGACCACACACATATCCATGTCTGCAGATCCCGCTGGTGTATGGAGTGCAATGGAGAGTGGACGCAATCATGTCACCCCAGCAAGTGGGGAAGATCAAGGAAATGTAACTTGTTACGTTCCCCCCATAAACGTAAGCGGAGTGGGCTGGCCTGGCAAATGCCAGGCCAGAGCAGGGGTGTGAATAAAAGGCACATAACTCTGAGCGTGGTCCTCTTCTGGAATGCCCAATGTTTTTGGCTAGCGTGGCGCCTCTCACTCCGCCATGAGGCCGACGCCGTCGCCATGAGCGGAGTTGCCTGTGACCCTTTGCACCTGCTGCACCCCGGAATGCTGGTCCCTGAACCAGTCCTGCCCGCCCCTGCACACCCAGGCCTCAATGCCCACTTGCCGACACCGGCAGACACAGAGGACAAGTAGGTTGCACATTTGGAACTGGGTCTTGATTACACCATGGCAGAGCTCATTAATAATGGATGAGTATATGTCACTATACTCCATTCGATGCAGTGACACCAAGTCTGTGCATAGCATCACAATCACACGAGCATGTGGGCCCACGCGGACTACTGCCCTTGGCCTACGCTGCGCACGAGTAGGTCACACATTTGGAACTGAGTCTTGATATCCTGGAGGGCGAGTTCATATGTACATGGGACGTTTGATGTCCCTATACTCCCTTCAATGTGGTGCCACCAGATTGCAGTAATACATCACAGCTACAAGATTCTGTGAGCCCACATGAACTACTGCCTTCAGCCTACGCTGTGATCGAGTAGGTCACTGATTTGGAACTGAACATCGGTTTTTCAAAGGCAGAGTACATATCATTGCACGCAAGGTGAGGCGTAAGAGGATAACGCGTTAGGTTTGGGTGGCAAAAAGGATCATCGTTGACCGAACACTACAGACGACTGCCCTGGTGTCACTAACTCTGTGCATCGCAAACCAAAGACACTTGGCTGTGGGCCACTGCTGACCGCTGCCTCCGGCCTACACTGCGTTCCAGTAGGTCACAGAGTCTTGATTTAGCAATGGCGGAGTTCTTATCAGTGTACCGGCATCATCGTAGACTGCGTCCCCTCACAGCTCCGGTGCCACTAAGTCTGTTGCCTGACATTCATGGGCACTCTTTGGTTGTACATTGGTGGTGTCTGGTTCTATGGACTAGGGGGTAGTTTTCATCAGACCTCTGCATCATGCACCGGAGGACACCTTTCACTGTCCCCTGCAGCCCTCCACCATATTAACCTTCGACATCGATGAGGACCCGCTCAGTCTGCGAGGCCATACCTCAGTGGACCGCAAGTTACTGTCCTGTGGCGGGGTGCCTGTGCCAGCCACTGTGCATCCAGGGCCACTAACTCTGTGCTGGTCAAGTCAGGGACCCTTTCCTCTGTTATATTGGATGACCTCTGAGACGGTGGTCTTGGGGTCTTTGACGCCATGTGTATGTGACCCTGCGCTGTCCGCTGCCTCCGGCCTCAACTGCAGTCCAACAAGGCTGACACATTGAATCGAGTACTGACTGGCCCAGACGTGGCATCACTGCAAGAGGCACACGCCACCATCGCCAGGGCCACCTCCAACCACCATCTGCCAGAGTCAAAACAGTGGTACTGGCAGACTGACGGAGTTGCTCACACCTGTTGTGGATGCCATCATCTGCCTGAACCCCTGCTCAGCACTCCAGGTGCCACTATCTCAGTGCACCGCAACCCATGGTCCGTTGCTGGTTGAGTTTTGTGCTGTGGAGAGGCTGTGCAGCACTGTCACCCCAGGCAGTGTGAGAGACCTGGGACGTTGATGAGGAAGATGATGCAGGTCTAACACACCCCACTGCATCTGCATCATGAATATCTCAAATAGACACAAGCCTAGTCATTGTCATCACATTTTCACCACATGAGGCGTTCAGGTCTAGTACACTAACCTCAGTGCACTGCAAGTCACGGACACTTCTGTTTGTTTGACCTCTGTACTTGCTCTGGCTCCCTCCATGTTGCTCAGCACTTGACTCTGTTATGCAGGTGTTTTCAGTTTCCGTTGCACTGCTGTCGTTTGTTCAAGTTGTTGCCAGCACCAAGCACTCTGTCCGGGCTGACTTACACTCACCTCACACACATCCAGCACAGTACACTCACCTCACACACATCCAGCACAGGCGTCACTGTACATGTGGCCCTTCCAATAAAGGAGCCGGGCACATGTGCCCCTAGCCAGTTCAACATAATATCTGCGTGTGTCCCTGTGGTCTTGTTGTGCGCATGAGGGCCCTGGGCCCTACAAAATTACATTGTGCTGTGTACAGCGGGCGCAAACATGTCACCGCAGGCAGCGGGTTGGAGCTTGGACATGTAGATTTGTCGTCACCCACTAAATTCGTAAAGGGAGTGGCCTGGGCCATCGTATGCAGAGCCAACATGGGTGTGTGACTGTGTTTTGTCTGCCCCTGGGCGTGGTTCTGTACTGTGAATGTGCATCTGCATGTCTCTCTATGACTGTGGCTCTCCTTTGTGTGGTGTAGGTGGTCCCTGAAGGATAATAGACACCTCCGTATGTGATCTAGTTCGCCTTCCATGGGTTCAGACCCCAACCGCACCTGTTCTGTTCTGCCACCTCCATATGACGTTCTGACACCTGGCATTGGGGTACCATGTGTGGGTCGGTGAAGTGTCGTGAGCCAGCCGTGCTTGTGGGTGCTTCCTTCTGTGTCGTCTTTTGCAGAGTCTGTGTTCTCCTCTAAATAGCTTGGCTGCCCGGGTCCTGGTGGTGGGTTGCGTGGGTTGGCCATGGGCTATTGTAGGCCATCGGTGTTGTAGGTGTGGTGGTCCTCTCCGGCATCACAGATGTGTGGTCTTCTGTGCCCTGCTGGAAGTGTTGTGTGTCCCTCTGCAATGTGAAGGGGAAATGCATGTTGATATTGTGTTGACATGTATGTTGGCGCATTGTTCTTGTTTAGATGCAGACTGTATGACAATGTACATTGTAACTGTTTGGGAGGTGCAGGATTTGAATGCGGGACCGTGTACATTTGGACTACATGACGGATGTGAGGTTGTATGCGTACATTTCCATTTCACAGTTTCCTGCTCTGTCAGATGAAGTTTAGTTTAGTTTAGTTTAGTTTATGCATTTATAGCGCGCGTAATTCACCGGCAGACGGTCTCAGAGCGCGAACAGATGTACCCAGATAAGAATGCAGTGTCAAGCAGAGCTCATGGGAGGTGATTTAGAATAACAATGTTTTGAGGCTTTTCCTGAAGGATCGGTAGTTATTATCAGCTCTGAGTGACAATGGGAGGGAGTTCCATAGGCCAGGAGCGAGTTTAGAAAAACTGCGATCTCCATTCCTCGCTGTGCAAACTTTAGGGACACATAGAAGGTTTTTGTCAGCTGATCTGAGAGTTCTGGTCGGAAGGTAGAGGGGGAGAGGTGTTGGCCTAACGGCTAAGGCGCTCGACCACGGACCTGGGGATCTGGTTTCGAGTCTCGGTAACGACGCCAATAACCCCCTGTGATTCTGGGCAAATCACTTAATCTCCCCGTGCCTAAAAAAATGAAAGTGTGTCCTCATGTAACGTAACTGGTGCTATGTAAAGCGCTCTGATAACTGATTCGGTTCGGTTCTAGTTCCCGCTATATAAAACTCAAAAAAAAAAAAAAAAAAAAAGGTAGCTAGTTAGTTTTTTCTTCAAGTAAGCAGGTCCCTGGGCATGAACTGACTTATGTACCAAGCAGCAGATCTTAAATTTTACCCTTTTCCTTACTGGCAACCAGTGGAGCTTCGTGAGGGTAGGGGCAGAAGGGGTGCGAGACGGCAAGTTAAGAGTCAGTCTGGCTGCTGTATTTTGCAGCACCTGCAACTTTGTCAGTGCTCCTTCGTTGATGTTCGCTAGCAGTGCATTCCCATAGTCGAGGCGACTAATTATGAGGCCTTGGATGGGGGGTTTGCGACAATCTATGGGGAGCCACCTAAAAATCTTCCTGAGGCTTTTCATGATTCCAAAGCTCGTCTGGACTACCTTGTTGACGTGCGGTGACATAGATAGTGTATCATCTAATAGGATGCCGAGGTTCTTCACAGTTTCCTTGGGCATTGGACACTGCCCTAGCTCGTTTGGCCACCAATCGGCTGACCAAGTCTTCTTTGCCGGGCCAAAGAGCATGATCTCAGTTTTAGCCGTATTCAACATGAGATAATTCTTAGCCATCCAGGTGTTTATGGCTATCATGCAGTTGCTAAATCTCGTTTGGACATCTAGCAAATTATGTCCCCACTTTATCAAGATTTGGGTGTCGTCGGCATAAGATACTGTATCGAACCCAAAGCTTCTAATAATATTTGCTAGAGGGGAGAGATAAACATTGAAAAGGGTGGGGCTAAGTATTGAGCCCTGGGGGACTCCCTTATCATTATCCACCATGCCAGATAGGAAAGGGCCTATTTTGACTCTAGATCGTCTGTCCTTGAGATAGTTCTTGATCCAGCTAAGGGCAAGGCCCCCGACACCAATCTCTTCCAGCCTCTCTAAGAGTATGCTGTGGGAGATGATGTCGAAGGCTGCCGACAAATCGAGCAAGATGAGAATCGCCGATTGCTTGGAATCAAGGGCTAGTCTGATGTTGTCCACTATCTCTACAAGAGCCGTCTCCGTGCTATGGGACGCTCTGAAGCCTGATTGAGATGTATCCAGGATGCCGTTATCCTCTAGAAATTTGGTCATTTGAGCATTGATGGAAGCTTCCATGATCTTACTAAAGAGTGGAAGCAGGGCGATGGGGCGATAATTTATCGATTGGTTGGGGTCGGCATTAGTTTTTTTCAGGATAGGTTGGATCATAGCTTCCTTCCAAACGGAGGGGACAGTAGCTTGGCTAAGTGATACATTAAAGATGTTGGTTACGATTGGCACCAGTGCGGGGCCAAGTTTGGTCAGGATCTGAACGGAAGCAACGTCGTTAGGAGAACCTGATTTAGCTTTGTTCAGCCTGATATTTACCTCTTCCTCTGTGATTGGATTAAATTTATTAAGCTTGTGGTCGCAAGGAGAGTTCAGAGGATTGAAGGGTTCATTCGGGATTGCCCGCACCCTGTCGATGGGTTCATTGGGAAAGGTCCTATGGATGGCATAAATTTTATCTTTAAAATATGAGGCAAGTGTGTCTGCCCATTTCTGAGATTCAGGGGTAGATAGTTGGCATTGCAGGGGAGAAGTAAATCCTTTCACTATAGCGTATAGTTCCTTATGTGAATTACCTGCCTTCCTTATCTTTTCATTGAGATAAGTTTTTTGGGCCAGGGCAATGTTATTCATATATCTTTTATGAAGGGATTTATAGAGGATCTTGTTTTCGTTACTCTTAGTCTTCCTCCATCTGCGTTCTGCTACCCTGGCTTCTTGTTTATTTTGCTTTAACTCATCTGTAAACCAGGGAGCTTTATTCGAGGGGCATTTTATTTGTCGTTTGGGCGCTATGATGTCCAGAGCGTTGACTATAGCTCCATCCAAGTCGGAAACAATTTTGTCAATGGGGGATTCAAAACCCAAATCAGGTGGAGTAAATATTTCCGCAAACTCGGTTACATTGATGTTCTTCCACGGGCGGCAGGATTTTAGGTTCTTGTTGTGAGATGATACCCTTTCATGACTTTGTAATTCGAAATTAATAAGGCTGTGGTCGGACCAAAGAATAGGCACTAGATCTATCAGTCTGGATTGTTGGGCGTTGGTACACACTACATCCAGCCTATGTCCAGCTTTATGTGTCGGGCCTGTCTCTAACATCCTTAGATCCAAAGAGTGGAAACTATTTATTAGCTCCGCTGAATGAGGATCTTGGGTCAGCTCCAAGTGATAGTTAAAATCTCCCATTAATAGGAAGTTAGAGCTAGTCAAAATATGAGGGGCTATAAGCTCGACCAGCTTGGTAACAAAATTGGCTTTGGCGTCTGGTGGTCGATATACTAGAGCACCTTTCCAAGAGGTATTATTACCAATTTTGAGCAAGAAGATCAGAAACTCGCCTTCCGCTATCTGGTGTGAGTCAATGATACTATCTTTTAGCCCAGTTTTGTGAATAATCGCAAGCCCTCCACCCCTTTTTACTGTCCTGTCAAGATGGCATATTTTATAATCCTCAAGTAAGGCCAATGCGATGTCCTGTAGAGATGACTCCTGGAGCCAAGACTCGGTAATGAAGAATAGATCAGGGGCCTGTTGATCAAGTAGGGCCCAAATTTGGAGGACGTGTTTAGGCAATGAACGTACAATGTCGTATATGCAGGATAGTGCTGTGTCTGTGACAGATTCGCTCCATAGCTAATGTAAATACTAAGGGGAGACGGGATTCCCTGAGTGGTGGAGTAAGGATTAGGCGTCTTGCGGCGCTTGTCCGGCGCGGACAGGCGCAGACAGGCAGGGCTATGACTTGGGCGCGACTTCGGCGCGACGCCTGCGCGTCGCTGCGCGAGACCGTTCTGCGCTCACACTTTTAATCATGGAAGGGCGGGACTGTGGGATGGATGCCTAGAGCGCTGACCTCCGTGCAACCGGAAGTAGGACCCCGCCGGGACGGATCGGGCGTCCTGCTGAGGTTAAATGCGGGTAAATACAAGTGCTACTGAATGCTGCCCCACTCTAAGTACACACAAGTAAATATATTTGGCAATGCTGACAATGAGCGCAAAACAAATTATTTAAAAGCGAAAATCAGGATAATAAGTTTAGAAATTTCTGCAAGCTACAGAGCTGCCACGTGACTCGAGCAGTCTCTGGGGTGTTCTCTAATCAGCTCGTCCGCTCTGCACTCCCACTTTTAATCGTGGAAGGGCGGGACTGTGGGCTGGATGCCTAGAGCGCTGACCTCCGTGCAACCGGAAGTAGGACCCCGCCGGGACGGATCAGGCGTCCTGCTGAGGTTAAATGCGGGTAAATACAAGTGCTACTGAATGCTGCCCCACTCTAAGTACACACAAGTAAATATATTTGGCAATGCTGACAATGAGCGCAAAACAAATTATTTAAAAGCGAAAATCAGGATAATACGTTTAAAAATTTCTGCAAGCTACAGAGCTGCCACGCGACTCGAGCAGTCTCTGGGGTGTTCTCTAAGCCTTTTTCTGCGCGTGTGCGGACCAAGTTGTGTCCTCTGTTCTGCAGTGTTGGGGTTGCACATTGTACCGCATTGTTGTCAATGTGGGTGTGCTATTCTTGCTATGTGTGTGTGCTGGAGTGTGCCACGGGGATCAGGGACATGATCCAGGGTCATTGTGGGTGTGCAGTGTGCTACACATCATTGTGCATGTGTGCCATTCTGCCCATCTCCCACCATGCCCCCAGTCCCTGGTCGTTATTCACCCTGTTGATGTTGTGTCAGGTCCTCCCGAGCTGTGTATGCACTCCTGACTCCTGGCACCGTCTCCACAATGTTGACTGTGGCTTCCATTTCCTCCAGTTCCTCATGTGGTGCAGGAATCCCACCTCCTGTCGCTGTTGCTGCCTTCCTGTTGGCAGCGGCTTTGTGCCTGGTTTGGATTTTCACATCATGCCAGCGCCTCTTGGCCTCCACCATTGGCACCTCGACGCTCCGACTGCATTCCCGGTAGTCTAAATGTGAGTCAGTTGATGGTAGTGTTCTGTCACCTCCATGACGCTGATCTGGTGTTGCTGCAGACTGCACCCCTTCTTCCTCTCCCTCTTCGCCTTGGCCTTCCCAAAGCATGTTGTTCCTTGATGGTGGTCTGTGGGGCTAGTGGGGTTTGTGCTGGCCTCTGTGCTTGGGCAGGGTGCATCCATGTTGCTACGCTCTTTGGTTTGTTTCTGGTGTGTTTTTTTGTAGCTTTTATAGTGCATTTTCCTGCCAGACGCGTGGTATTTGCAGGCCTGCCACTGATTTTCGCTGCTCTTTGTATTGCGATTGGCCTCATCGCAGCTTTTTTTGTGTTAGGGTTTTGCATTTTAGCGGCATGGCGTTGGATTTAACGCAGTCATTTGACACGTTATCTGGAGGCCATCGAATGGTACTGCCGTGTTGTGAATACTTGGTTAACACAGCATAATTTTCCCATGATGGACTGCAATGTTGAGAGTTGTGTTGTTACTTTTGAGATGGTTATCACACGTTCTTGAGAATATGCCCCTGAGTAGCTTGAAATACATTTTTTCAATGCACGTGAAATATTCTACGGATGTGAGAGAAAGTTGCGATCCTATTGAAGACACATATATATATAAGGTTGAGGGTGTATCTTTACTTACAACAAACACATTAGCAACCACACTACAAACAAAAAACACATTTTCCAGAACTCTAAACACCTCACGTTAAGAAAATTTATTATTTTTAGGGAGGGAGGACTGTCCACCTCAATGAATAGTAATACTTCCTGTCAGGCTGAACCATGAAAGTCGAACAATTATCCTGAGCCTAACACCCTGGTAGTTATGGCCCCGGGCAGACAGGTTTATGTCATGCAGTTCCTACAAATCTGTATAGGATATGTGCATTTAGACAACATAAACTAAGGGATTGGTGTCCAGACAGACTCTGGATACTTTAACTTAGGGCAATGTGTGAAGCATATTTGCAGCACAAGAACAGTAATAAAGTCAACACACCAAGCAAGGAGAGCAATGAACATCCCAAATCAAATTATTAAGCTAAAGTAACATTTAATCAACAAAATCCCACCACAACAATACAAATTAAGAACTAGATTTGGAAATAGTAGTTTTTAACAATTGTATTAAAAATAGTGTCAAAAAGCACTAAGTGCAGATGACAATCTTTACTTTACTCTCCTTCACCCAACAATCCTGTGCCTTGACAGGTCGGGAGTCTCGGTTTCTGGCTGTTCCTGAATTTCAGTCGGTATTTCCATGGGTTTAGACCAAGCTTGTGTGGGCGATCCTCCTTCGTGCAGGTGTACTTAACAGCCCTGCTTCAGGTAGAGCCAATATTGTATCCTTCTGAAAAAGAACCACGTGCTTCCACAGGTTACCCATCACCTACCCACTGCTCCTCTATGACTCTATGCATGTGCAAGGCCACTTCCTGAGCGGCCAATCAATTCCCAATGTAATCTGCCGTCACATAACTAGGCAGCAGGTCTTATGGGATGTGGGCCCTGTGTTTACCTCTCCTGGGCACTTCTGGATTGCTTCCACCATCATCACTGGACTTAGATGCCCTTCACCGTGCCCTGACCCCTCTTCTATGCCAGTGGGGTCTTCTTCTCCTTTAAGAACATCTTTATCTCCTCTGGTGCTTGGATTGTGACTGGCGTTGTTTCCACTCAGGAGCCAAGGCTGCATCGGTCTTCTTCTCTTCAGCAGCCAAGGGCACCCTCTTCTCCTCAGGGGCGCGAGTGGCCAAATGACATTTCAAAGCCCTCTCCACCTGCCCGTCCTCCAGCTCTGATGGGGACAAACTGTGAGAGCACACACTGCTCTCCTTCCTGGATAATGCAGATGCTGCTGCTCCTTGGAGAGAGACACCCTCTGGCACAGGGGCATCCTCAATGTCATCCTCCTTATCGCCTTCAACTTCATCTGTCTCCTCCTATGAGGTGGGCTGTTGCTGACAGACCCTCTCCCAGGGTCTGAGGGCAGTGTGGTAATCCTTTTACTTAGACTCTTGGTTTAGCTTCACCCCGCTACTTGCACATGCGGATCAGTTCTGCCATGCTAGGGCTGTCCACGGTTGCCACATCTACCTCGATGTTCCCCAAAGTCACATTAACCATGTTTAAGGGGGAGCAGAGCCACTTTACTCATGATTAATCGGGCACAGTGGACAAAGATCTATACCAAGCAAAAAAAGAGTCCAGAAAAAGGCAAACAATCTGCCATGCAGAAAATGTGAATTTCCTTCACTAACCTTCTGGGTTATCCATCTGATAGTAGTTATTGCAGCTCTGGAAGCTTTGAGGGAGCCGGCGGCGGAGTGGTGAGCAGCAGTGGGCTTGAAGGGGCTTCCAACTAGTCCCACCTCATCCCCATAACCTTCCATTTTAGGTCTTTGGCACTTGTGAGGTCTCCTGGTGCCTTGTCATCACGGGGAAAGCTAAAGATTCATCACTCAGGCAGTCTAGCCTTGCCGTGAGGGGAACGGCCGACGCCCAGCAGCTCACATCGTCATCCCAGCCGTGAGGGGAACGGCCAGCAAACATCACACCATTGCCGTGAGGGGAACGGCCATAGCGGCACTACATTCCCCAGCAGCCCCGGCACCCCGGCGCTCCCGTGACGCTCCTGCTGCGCCCGCAAGCACTTAACAGCGCGGAGCACCGAACGGGGCGCGGGGGACATCACTCAGGCAGTCTAGCCTTGCCGTGAGGGGAATGGCCGACGCCCAGCAGCTCACATCGTCATCCCAGCCGTGAGGGGAATGGCCAGCAAACATCACACCATTGCCGTGAGGGGAACGGCCATAGCGGCACTACATTTCCCAGCAGCCCCGGCACCCCGGCGCTCCCGTGACGCTCCTGCTGCGCCCGCAAGCGCTTAACAGTGCGATCACCTCCCGCGCCGCGGGAGGCGCGCGGGATTGTGCCGGGCTGAGCCCGGGCAGAGGGCGGGCCGTCTGTGGCCGTCAGGGGCCGAAGGAGGCCGGGCTGGGCCACCCCCATTACATCTTCTGCTGACAATGGCTAAGCGCAAGAAAGCGACAAATATGGAGGAGGGTGGGAAGAACGCTAAGGTCCCCATAAATCTATCATGACTTATCTTTCTTCGGTGGTGGGGGCATTGACGAAGGAGATTGCCAATGCTCAGTATGAACTGGGTCTGTCAGCCACTCCCTCACCAGTCACTATTCCACCCACCCCCACGAACCTGGGTGATACCATGCCTAATGTCAATCCCCCGCCACCACTAGACCCCGTGGTGACAATTGTTAATCCCCCTCCCATATGCCTTACAGCTAAGGTATTCACCCCCACCTTGCCAGTTAGACAGCCCAAGTCGATTCAGCAGCCAAATACCCAACCAACCAGGAGATCGATGGATAACAACGCCATCAGTGTGTGCTCATCAAATTGGCCAACCGATCTCCTGGGGGACAAATTAGAGGCACTTTTTGTTGCCAGGATTGAACCTCTACTCGTTGGGATCGCGAAAGACATTGTGGACACACTAAACACCTGTCTAAAAGAACTACTAAAGAAATGTGCAATCATCGATAGACTTGTTAACACCCCCCACCTCGCACGGTACCACATGATAGAGCAATGTGTTTCGAGGGTGAGGGAGGCAGGAAGGTGACTGATAAGGGGGGTATGGTACAGGCACCGTGTGTGGCACTGCAATTTGAGAGCAGCGTAGGGGCTACCAATACATCATTTCCAGTCAAGGATGCACCGCCTCTAATTTTGGAGGGGCAGCCACGCCCGCAGCACCAGACTTACACACCTGATCTTAGGAGGGTATCCTACAGTAAACATAAACTTAATTTACCACCTGAAGCGTCCCCATTAGTAGCTGTCTTCATCGGGGTTTAATCTACCACGGACCTTATGGCTAAGACTAACAAGTGGTGTTTGGACAAATGTTGCGGGGAGAACATTGCTGATAAGATTATCCACGCTAGGAGGGTGTGTTGGATTGGTAAACAACAGAAATCTACCCAAGGAGATTGCGTGGTCATTAATTTCAGCAGGGCCAACCTGGCGGATAGACTCTTCTGGGATGGCTCTGATATATCTTTAAAGGACCAACTAAGACCTGTCCCGCTGGGTTTCTTTTACCCTCCCCCCGTTCGCACTATGCAAACCAGACACCCTGGGAGCAGCAGGTTGGGAGGGCGCTTACTTCTAGGAGAGGGCAGGACTAATGTACACACATCTTCACAATCTCTAAGGTGCTTAACTACCCCATTAATCTGCCATCCCCGTGACCACCAGAATGCCCGGGAGGATTTGCGGTTGGCCACGGAAAATCGTTTTGTCCCCCTGTCGGGTCTGGAGGATATAGACTGACTATCAGTCAACCCCACACGTGTGACAGAGGAGGTAGGGCATTCAATTAATGATGAAGTAGGGGTTTGTAAGCTACTTAGCTGGAATGTGGCAGGAATTAACTCCAAACGCAACGATAAGGAGTGGATTAGATTTGTCTCTGGGCATAAGGTTATTGCCCTCCAGGAAACATGGGACACTACCGCTAATTTTTGGATGGACGGGTTTACCAGCTTTGCTAAAGCTGCTACCCCTAGCTGTGTTGGTAGAGCTAAGGGAGGCCTCCTAATTTTATTTTCCCTAGAACTTAAAGGATCCCTAAGACAGATCAATAATGTCTCCCCCAACATCCTTATTGTTGAAAGGGAAATCAGCCCTTCCAGGAGGTCATTATACATACATTTTTATAATTCCTGGAATAGGGACAATAGCGATAATAATATTGCCAGACTAGATGCTGTTTTAATGTCAGTCAGTCAGAATACATATCTCGATTCGGAGTACATACTATTGGGAGATTTTAATATTCACCCCTGCAAGCTAATGTGTGGCTCAAGTAACCAGGAAGGGGGAGAAGGTCTTGAAGGCCCCCACTTCGAGCATACTACATCAGGTGAGGAGCTAGAAGATCTCCTGGCCAACTTTAACTACTTTGAACCGGAGGGGGGCTCAAGAATAGCTACCTTTACGGGTACTGACCCTGGAACTATTATAGATTACATTTTTTTTGTAACACCAGGTATCTTAAACAGGGTCATCACCTATCGCACAGTTCCCTCCAATTACAGCGACCACAATCCTTTTATACTCGATGTAGCTTGGGGAGATTTTATGGGGCCAATCCCGGGGCCAGTAAAACTAGGGCATATCTTACGCACAGCCGACCAGGGTAGAAGACTTAAATGGGCCAAGGTGGTTCCGGAGAACTTTTATGCGGAAGTTCTCCCGAAAATCGAGGCCCAGGTGGCGGTGTGCCAAAACCCAAATGCCTGGGACTGTGAAATTATAGGGGCCTTTGAGACTATGTGTGGGCAGATCTCACAGGATCTTGTGGCAAAACCCAGGAAGGGAGTGTGTAATAAGCAGCGCTGGTTTGACGCTACTTGCTCAAAAGCACATAAATCCCTAATGGCAGCATTGAAGAGAACACCGAGGATAAGGGCTGACATTGTCATTTTGAGGAAGAATTACAAGTTAGCAGTCAAGACCAGACAAGACAATATCAAACGTGAAGCCTGGGAGAATCTCCTCTCCGCGGCCGTCCTGAAGGATAGCAGGCAATTCTGGGAAATAAACAAACAGCCATTTTTCTCTGATCTAACTAATGATGTCATGGACTATGTTATCCCGGATGACAAATGGCTGGCCCACTTTAGAAAGGTGTATGGAGACATCGAGACGGCTAGTCAAGCATGCCCCCTGGTGGCCCCGGATGCTGCTCCCATTTATTTTAAAAGATCTGAGGTGGAGAAAGCTATTTTGGCCACTACCAAGAACAAGGCCCCTGGACCTGACGGGGTGCCGGCTGACTTTTATATAAACGCACCCAAGTTATGGGCGGGGGTCTTGGCTAATGTCTTCACCGCCACTAATGGCAACTCCATACCATCCACCTGGGCTACCTCTACCATCATCCTGGAGTTCTGGACTTTTGGTTCTGTCCAGAGGTGTCAGGGATAACACCCGAAGACCCCGGAGTTCTACCTGTCTCGGTGCACAAACAAACAGAAACACGGGCTTCTCGATGGTGGCGTCAAAGACCAAAGGTTTATTACTGCAGGGACACAGAAGTCACAGAAACTACACATGGGCAGTATCTAGGAGCCTGTTCAATTTGTACAAAGAGGGTTGCTCCTTATATACTGAATATTGGGCTTCAGGCAAATTTCTTTACATGTTAGCACATTCCAAAACCTTTGTATCTTAAACAATAAATATTTGGCGTTGCACAGGAATCGTCAACAATATCTGATGTCAAAACATTACGAACGAGGGGTTCCCACTATTCCATCATAATCCCATGTTAACTTTCCATTCAAGACCCGGACCGCCTCATCGTAAATTTCGTTACCTCCCCCTAATAAAGGCCCAGAAGGAAAGGAGCAGAGCCAGGTGCAGAAGATAGAAAAGTAGGATAAGAGATGTTTGTGGGTCGTAAATGGGCACGGTTACCAGCTTCGGCCGCCTAATCATGATCAGACCAACGAACACGAGAACCAGTATAGCAGGACTGGCCTCAGGCTGGGGAGGCAGCTCTTGCCGAGTCATGCTGCCACAGCGTTGCTGGCCTAAGGTGCACGTGTCACTAGCAAGGTGAATTGCCGGCTAAAGCCTACGTGTCCTTAAATGAAAAGAGGTCATTGCGTGTCCATTGACTATGTGAGGGCAAGGAATACAAAATGGCTTCCTTGTTCTAAGATGGATGCCACGGGTAGAACAGAAATGTGTTTGTAACAGGAGTGCTCTTGCTCGTAGCATAGCGAAAACACCAGGATATACTAAATGGATCATTTGCGGTTCACTGATACCAAAATTATGCATTTGCGACAATGTTACAAACACGGGTAAAATCGTCACGGAACCTCAGACCCTCCTTTTGCCCTTACATAGGCAATTACTCAGTCTATGTCTGAATCTAACTCTATGCTCATTAGGTCAGTGACATGTTGTTGCATCATCATTCTGTCTCGTGTCTTTTCTCCTAATGCAGGTGGTTTTCTGAAACAGGTTGCAGCACAGAGGCTACACAAAGCGGGACCACATTGGATAATAAGGCAGCATGAGAACAGAAATACTAGGATGACACCAAGGACCATCAGAACCTTCCATCCCCACGCTGATACCAGAGTCCAAAACCACTCCATGAAGGACCAGTTTCCCTTGTCTACGTGTATAGAGTCGGAAATCTTGTGTAGCTTAGAGATCGCTTCATAGACGGTTGGAGCATTATTGGGAATAAAAACACAACAGCTCGATTGGATCATTCTGCATACCCCACCTCGATCTGCAAGTATTACGTCTAGAACCATACGGTTCTGCAACGTCATGAGACGATCCGCCTGAAGCTCAGCTGTTAAGTTACTAAGGGCACCAGCGGTTTCTGTAATAGTAGATTCAACTACCCGTGTTAGTTGACGTAGATTTCTACTATTGGCCATAGGCCCCCAAAACGGAAGGAAACCTTTGAAGAAGTCTCCAGCTTCCTGACCAGCGGTATCTTCCTTGTTGAAGACACCTCTTGCTACTCTGGTCTTGTGATAATCTGAAGAAGCAGTGTATGTCGGCGGTAACAATCGAGCAATATAACATGAACCTGAGAAGTCAGCAGGCAGCCATGTATACGCTCTGTCTTGACAGATGAAGTAAGTACCCCTAGCAGTAAGGAAGGCAGGGGAGGAGTTAGACGGAAATACGTAAGTCTCAACGCACTCACTCCTCCCTAGCTGAGCTCTCAGATTTCTCCCATTTCCTTGCAAACAGACCTGACCTCGGTGAGGCACGACCCAGACTGAAGTGGAGCTTTTACGCTTGCTTTCTCCCAAACTAAGGCGATACTCGGTAGAGTTCCAACTCAAATACACCCGTAATTCATCTCTAGGGTATGATGGAGTATTATTGACGTCTTTAATCATGTCAATAATTCCCTGGACTAAAGCTTTGTTGGCTGAGTTGTATTTAGTGGACCGTGGTGGACGCGGAGGATAGGTCTCAAGGGCATAGGAAAAAATGGTCTGAAAGGCCTGAAATGATCCATTATAGCTAAAAGGCAAGACTAGATAGGGAATGCCTTTATCCATAGTGTGAGGTATCAAGCCACACACCCAGCAGTCTGTAGTATTAACTACCAGTTGGTGTTGATGCAAGAGCTGTACAAATGTATTGTTAATAAATTCAGAGCGTCGAGCTTGTTCGTGTTCAGGAAACGAGTGAAAAGAATGCATAGAAGAAACCGTAGAAGTAGTAGGATCAAGGGGAGGTACTGTAGTTACCGGCATAAAAATCAAATGCACACCAAAGATGATTCCACCCACCAACGTTATCAAAACAATTAAAAATGTAACTGCACATTGCATTAGAAAGCATTTGCTGTGAAGTATTCGGTACAGTCTATTTCTGCGAACATAAATTACATTCTTTCGTTGCAGCTCAGGAAGCTCCATCTTCTACAATCCGCTCGTGACCACTGATGATGTGTACGTAGATGAAAATGCCTCTATCAGCCCTGGGAGTTCCCAGAACTAACAGAAAGATCGACCTTATGTCTGACCCCCGCAGATTCAACTAGGCACACAGCCACGACCCTACGGCTACCCAGACGGCAAGGCAAAATTTAAAACAACAAAATAATAGCAAACTTCCTGGCTGGAGGCAATGTATAGAAAATTCAAATCTGAAAATAGGCAGTTTCCTGCTTTATTTGTCCATATTGCGAGGTCGCAAGTTGTATCTCAGTTTTGCAGGAGCTGTCTGATCTGGAAACAATATATTTTCAGCCGACGCTGCAATGTTCGCGTTTGCAGATGACAAATGTTCTTTTGGTGCAGATGGCAAATGTTCAGGGTTCAAAAGAGCAGTTTCAGGAGGAGAGTCAGAGTTTGATGTATCCGTGATCAGTTCTGCATCACTGAAAGGTATGAACCTGGGGACTTGTTCTGTTTCAGAGGTACCGATTCCTTTCTTTTCCCAGTTGTTGTAAGGGAGTGGCAGAGGCACACGTTTGACATGTGTCGTGTGGATCCAATTCTTCCGTCCGGCCACACGAATAGCAGTTCTCGTCGCCAATAGGACCTGGAAAGGGCCAACGAATCTGGGCTGAAGATTTTTCGTTCTTGCAAAATTTCTAATGACTACTTGATCCCCAGGTTTCAGCTGATGACCTGGACTCTCCGGTGGCTTTGGCAATGCATCGAAAACCTGTTGGTGAATAAGGCTCAATTTAGCAGTCAAGTCGAAAAGATAATCAATTAACATTGGGTATTCCAGCTGCTTAAATTCTTTCGGTCTAGGTACCCCCCAAACATTTGCAGGACGACCAAAAATTATTTCATATGGACTAAGCCCTACTCTAGAATGTACAGTTGCTCTTGTTGATAACAAAGCCAAAGGCAGTGCATCTGGCCAGGGCAAACCCGTGGATGCTTGTATCTTAGCAAGTTTCAGTTTAAGGGTACCATTGTAACCCTCAACCAAACCCGCGGACTGGGGATGATTCGCACTGTGAAACTTTTGTCTAATCCCTAGACCGGCACACACACTCTGCATAACTTTCCCTACGAACTCACTTCCGTTATCTGACCATACAATCCGTGGCATTCCGAATCTGGGGAAGTATTCTTTAAGAAGGATCTTGGCAGTGGACAAAGCAGTATTGTCCTTCAGTGGGTATGCTTCGATCCATCTGGAGAACGCACAAACTAACACTAGGACGTACTTTAGATTATTACAACGATCCATGTGAATGAAGTCTAGTTGGATCACTTCGAAGGGGCAGGAAGGAGGAGCGAAATGACCTGCAGGTGTGGGGATTCCCTTGCCAGGATTATGCATCAAGCATACCATACAATTTCTCACCACTCTCTCTGCACACTTACTAATCCCATCATTCTTCCAAACTGGAGCCAACATCTTACAAATCCCTTTAGAACTGATGTGCGCTGCTCCATGTGCCATCGTTACTACTGCAAGCACATACGCATCAGGCAACATCCAACGCTGTTGTTCCGACAAGTCAATCCAACACCCACTCGAGTCCAATTTACCCGTGCTCTCTTTCCATGCACGCTTTTCCTCCTCAGTCGCCTCTTTCTGAATTTCTTTCACGCTTTCCACTGTGTCCTCACACATTCCAGACTCAGAAATCCATCTTGCAGACGTTGCAACATACATTCTACTCATCATATTTCTAGCTGTCTGTTTTGCAGTCTCATCAGCAAAAGCATTCCCACGACCAACATCATCCGTGATTGCTTTATGAGCACTGCATTTCACAATCGCAACTTCAGTCGGCAAGGTTAGAGATTCCAACAAGTCATTAACTAGCTGGCCATGTTGAATCTTAGTCCCATGGGACGTAATGAAACCTCTCTCTTTCCACAAACGGCCAAAACTATGGGCCACGCCGAACGCGTACTGACTATCTGTGAACACATTCACTCTCTTTCCCTTAGCTAAAACGCACGCTCTTGTCAGCGCGATCAATTCTGCAGCCTGGGCAGAATTCTGACTCACTCTCGCAGTCTCCATAATCGTACTCAAAGTCGTTACTGCATAAGCAGCAGTTACATCACCATTCTCCAATTTGAAGCAAGACCCGTCAACATACAACGTGCCATCTGGATCTGATAACGGAGTATCTTTTAAATCAATTCGTCCTTTTGTTTCTTCCTCAGTTTTGAAACAACAGTCGTGTGGTTCGGAATCACTCGACTCTTGACTAGTCGGCAACAATGTTGCTGGATTCAATACATTGCATCTTTTGATCTGAATATGACTTGCTAGCAGTGTCAGTTCGTAACCTGATAATCTAGCACTGGTAAGGTGCTGCGTCTTGGTTCGGTTCATGAGTGTATCCACAGCATGAGGAACCATAACTACTAGCATGTTGTTCATTACCAAACCAGCAGATTGTCGAATGGAGGCTGCAGCTGCGGCTGTAGCTCTCAAGCAACTAGGCAACGCTCTAGCTACCGGATCTAATGTTGATGAAAAATACGCACAAGGGCGTTGTTTATCACCAAATTTCTGTGTCAAAACACTCAACGCACAACCTTCTCTCTCATGGACATAGAGCGTGAATGGTTTACTGTAATCGGGTGTACCCAATACAGGAGCTGAACACAGTGCATTTCGTAACTCAGAAAAACTCTCCTGACATTCGGCAGACCATGGCACTGGACTCGGAACATTTTTCCCAGTCAAAGCTACCAACGGTTTTGCCAAAAGAGAAAAATTTGGGATCCATTGCCTACAATATGAGGTAATACCTAAAAAGGCACGTACTTCTCTCTGCGTGCTAGGAACATTCATCTGTGTAATTGCTTTTATTCTCTCTGGGGTCAACTTCCTTCCCTCCTTTGACAAGAGATGACCTAGGTAGGTCACTTCTTGGCAACAGTATTGCATTTTTGAAGGTGACACCTTGTGATTCAAATTTGACAAATGATGCAATAAAGAAATTGTAGCTGTTTTGCAAGTTTCCTTGTCATCGGCAGCCACTAGAAGATCATCGACATATTGTATTAAAGCAGAACCAAGAGGAAGTACAAATGAGTCTAACTGGCTTTTTAATGCTTGACTGTAAATGGATGGGCTTTCACAATAACCTTGTGGAGCGCGTTTAAACCTGAAGCTTCGTCCTCCTAGAGAGAAACCGAAGATATCTCTGCTTTCCTCGGCTATCGGAATGCTGAAAAAGGCATTTTTCAAGTCGATAACTGAAAACCATGCCGCTGTAGCAGGAATTAACGTTAACAATGCAGTAATGTCTGGAACCACAGGAAACTGTGGAATCACAATTTTATTAACCTCACTAAGATCAATTACGAATCTATATACTGGAGGTTTTGTTGGGTCAGTTCGTTTCAGAATGGGCAGTACAGGACTATTACAGACATTACCTCTAGTTTCTTCTATAACGCCTTTCTTGATCAGATCTTGTACTATCAGTAGGAGCGCACGCTCACCTTCAGTAGAAATTCTGTATTGTGGAATTCGTGGAAATTTTACATTCGCTTTCAAAGTTACTACATATGGTGGAATTTCTAAAAGACCTACATCATTAGGACCAGTCGCCCAAAGAGTATTAGGGAGTGAACGCAGCTCTGGTGGGAGTGCATCCATCGACAAGTACATTGGAGAGATGATTCTTTTACCCAACGTAAGCTGTACTCCTTCTGGAGAACAGTACAATGTCGCATATAGGCGTTTTAACAAGTCTAAACCAAGCAGATTTTCATTACAACCTGTCGTCAAAATCAGGGGTGCTTTCAATTGCCGGGGTCCAACAGAAATAGACAAAGGACCAGAAACAGGGTTGTGAACAGGGGCGCCTGAAAAACCTACTGAAACGTTTGTTGAGCCAGACAAAGGTGCGCCAGGGAGTTTCGCATGTATGATAGAACTTTTTGCTGCACCAGTATCCAACAGAAACGGTTCGACTATACCTGATGTTGCTACTGCGACATAAGGCCCACTCTGATCTACTGGAACTGATACTACTCCCTCTCTTTGTCCATGGCTGTCCTAGTACTCCCTTGGCTGAACTTCCTCACTAGCTTCATAGTAATCTTCAACATGATATTGTTGAGACCTATTCTGTTGGGCAGATTGTCCATTTCGTTGATCGAAATAATTAGAAGGGCGATCACTTGTCTGTGGAGGCATAGCACCTCGTCCTCGACCTCTAGAGTTTTGCATAGAACTACCACGACCTCTCTGAGCTGCCGCAGCATTATTTTGTGCCCGTACCGGACACTCAGTCTTATAATGGCCTTCCATTTTGCAATAAGCACACTGATTCCATTGGTACTGTGGCCTCTGAGAATTATACTCCGTTCTTTGATATGACCCTTGCTGTGTATTAGTCTGATTCGTGCGAGGCGGATATGCTTGCTGTAAAAGAACTTTAGTTTTTAACTCTTTCGTCTTTTTATCTGATTTTTCTTTCTCCTCTTTGTCCCTATTTTCATAGTACTGGGCAGTAGCAAGTATTTGCGCAGTCGTAGAGACAGCCCACGCACTTTCAGAATTTTTTAATTTACCACTAAGTTCTGGCAACAGATTGTGCACACATTTATCAACAAATAATCTCTGGCCTCCTTCTGTGCTCATATCCTGACCACTATGATCCACAAAAGTCTCCTCGAATCTTGTGAAAAAGTCGGAGACGCTTTCGTCTTTCTTCTGTTTGCACGCGGACAATTTGTCCCAGTTAACGCGTAATGCTGGCATTAGGGTTTTCATTAAATCGATTATTCTACCAGGCAAATTAGTAATTAAGGGTTCAGGTTTAGAACCACCTATTTGTTGACCATCCGCTGCAATTATAGCTGCCCAATCACCACCTAGGGCAACTGGATGATTCTCTTTACGAATTTTAGCCCAAATTGGTTGCAGTACTACATTACCAAATAGCAGATCTATGTCAGCTAGATTTAATACACAAGCGTCAACTGTCTGAGCCAACTCTTTGTAGTACCCTGCAGGATTTTTACGCGGATCTGGCAAGGCCTGTTTCACTGCTAATACTTCAGCTCGCTTCCATGGAATATGTATCCATACTCTCTGGAATTGGGCCGGAGCGGCTGCAATACCAAGGTTTACATTAGCTTGCACAGCTTCACGCCAAATTGGTGGAACCTCTCTCATTGGATATTGACGATTTTGCTTCGTACTACGTTTCTCTAACTCCCTCGGTGAACGAAGGGATGGGTCATTCCTATAACTTAGAATCAATTCCATCGCTTCCTTTATATTTTGACCAACTATCATACCTGCAGCAAACTCTTTCTGAACATTAATTAATTCTCCTAGATTTGATTCAGGGTCATCCTCTTCCAATTCCTCACGTAGAAGGAAACACATTTCATCGAACACATATCTTTGTGTCGGTTCATTCCATTGCATAAATGTATCTAATACATCTTGTACATTATATCTTCCAACTTTCGAAATCCATCTAAGAGCAGTGGAATCTAGTATTCCTCTTTCTTCAGTACTGGGAAGCTGAATACGTCTCTGCACAGAGTCAGAGGTAGGAGTCTTAATCAGAGTTTTATAGAAGGGAGATAGAATGTTAGAGACAGAATCAGTGATTCTTCGACGAACAGAAAGTGGAGTCATAATATTAGCAGAAGCAGTAAATAGAGTAGCAGTTGGAACAGATAGATTAGGAACAGTAGGAGTAGCGGGCAAAACAGCTTGTGAACTAGCAGGTGTGAGCGATACAGGTATAGGTAAAGAAGCCGGCAACCCTGAAAGAGGGGGTGCCGAAGGAACATTAATATTGACCATAGGAGGTACAGGAACTTGATTCAGAGGAGCAGGTACACCAGGTTGTCCAGCAACCGGTAATTGAACATTCGGTATAGGTGGAGCCGTAGCACCCTGTGCATACGGTGGGGGTGATCGTAACAGGTAAGACAACAGGGGATCCTTTTCAGGGTCCTCTACTATCTTAGCTGTACTCGATGGCAAAGCAGGATAGCACTTGTCTATCGCTAAATTACGCTCTCTATTGGCCACCTCCATTGCCTTCTCAGACTCGTTGAATTGCAGCTGCTTAGCAGACTGTTCTAAAGTCAACTCTTGCTCTTTCTGTTCTTTCTTCAACTTTTTAATTTCTCTCTGTTTAGATTCTTTTCGCCAATAACGGAAAGAGTCAAACATTGCCGGCCGGGCTTTCTTCTTGAATAATTTCGTTTCTAAATTATCAAGAACTTGAGGTTCAAAACTACCATGCAGTGGCCAACTAAGGACACCATCTTTCTCTGTGTAGTGGATCCATACCTCGTTATAAGAGATAGGGCCCACACCAAATTTGCAATACAGATCATAAAGGGGAGTTCCAATCGGAGGAACCGAACACGAGTCCTCCAACTGGGAATCCCTGTTGCAACTAAAACAAGACAACATACAATTTTTCCGACTTACCATTCTATAACCCGGAACACAAAACAGACGAAACCCAAATTAAAAGAAAGGTGCGCACTTGAACCAAGAACTTAGGCCTACCAGAACAGACAAACGTATCGATACCCGAACTGAACTGAATGATTATCGTAACCAGAATAACCAGCGATAATCTTATGAAACCGAACCAAACCAAAAACTAAAAGGATTATCCAAACAGGAGCAACCCTTACGAAGTAACCAACTATCAACCACTTAATACTTAACTGAGGCACTGAAGACGTCACCAAGGAGAAACCCGTCACGTCTCGCCGTACTAAGGACTGCACCTCGGGTCCAAGACAGGGCGACGGTCAAGGCAACGAACCACTGCAGCCGTCTGAACGGGAACCCTCGTGGAAGAGAACGTCGGGCCACTTTTGCGATATGCCGGGATCGATGAAGTGGGGCGCCTCCCTCTGAAATCTTCACACGAAGCTTCTCGAACTCTTCAGGCTTTTGGACCGGTACCGAATGACGTCGCCCCACGTTGGGCGCCAATTGGAGTTCTGGACTTTTTGGTTCTGTCCAGAGGTGTCAGGGATAACACCCGAAGACCCCGGAGTTCTACCTGTCTCGGTGCACAAACAAACAGAAACACGGGCTTCTCGATGGTGGCGTCAAAGACCAAAGGTTTATTACTGCAGGGACACAGAAGTCACAGAAACTACACATGGGCAGTATCTAGGAGCCTGTTCAATTTGTACAAAGAGGGTTGCTCCTTATATACTGAATATTGGGCTTCAGGCAAATTTCTTTACATGTTAGCACATTCCAAAACCTTTGTATCTTAAACAATAAATATTTGGCGTTGCACAGGAATCGTCAACAATATCTGATGTCAAAACATTACGAACGAGGGGTTCCCACTATTCCATCATAATCCCATGTTAACTTTCCATTCAAGACCCGGACCGCCTCATCGTAAATTTCGTTACCTCCCCCTAATAAAGGCCCAGAAGGAAAGGAGCAGAGCCAGGTGCAGAAGATAGAAAAGTAGGATAAGAGATGTTTGTGGGTCGTAAATGGGCACGGTTACCAGCTTCGGCCGCCTAATCATGATCAGACCAACGAACACGAGAACCAGTATAGCAGGACTGGCCTCAGGCTGGGGAGGCAGCTCTTGCCGAGTCATGCTGCCACAGCGTTGCTGGCCTAAGGTGCACGTGTCACTAGCAAGGTGAATTGCCGGCTAAAGCCTACGTGTCCTTAAATGAAAAGAGGTCCTTGCGTGTCCATTGACTATGTGAGGGCAAGGAATACAAAATGGCTTCCTTGTTCTAAGATGGATGCCACGGGTAGAACAGAAATGTGTTTGTAACAGGAGTGCTCTTGCTCGTAGCATAGCGAAAACACCAGGATATACTAAATGGATCATTTGCGGTTCACTGATACCAAAATTATGCATTTGCGACAATGTTACAAACACGGGTAAAATCGTCACGGAACCTCAATCCCCATTTTTAAGAAAGGCCACCCGGGACGATCCCGGGTGTTATAGGCCCATATCCCTCCTGGACTCTGCAGTTAAGATCTTAGGCAGAGCCATTTTGGTTAAATTGAGGGATAGTGTAGAGTGTTGTGGGGGGCTGGACGACATTCAGTACGGGTTCAGAGAGAAGAAAGGAACGGTTGAGCAATGCTCCAACTTACACCTGTTGATCTCGAAATATACGGTGGCCAAGGAGGGGTCCCTATTCCTAGCGTTTATGGACCTCTCCTCGGCCTGCGACCTGGTGAACAGGTCTAAGCTATGGACCACCCTCCTGAAGATGGGGATAGATTAGGCGTTGGTCAAGTTCATGGCCTCTCTTCACCAAGAGCTATTTGCGGAAGTGCGGGTCACTAATGAGGGAAGGTGTACGTCCCGTTTTAACTCCATGCGGGGGGTCAGACAGGGCTGTATATTGGCCCCGCTGCTTTTTACCATCTACATTAATGGCTTGGGCGCCTATCTGGAGGATGTTGAGGGTGACGTTCAGCGTGCAGGAGCAGTTAAGATCCCCGCGCTCCTGTACGCGGACGACGCGGTGCTGATAGCTCGCACTGGTGTCTGTCTGCAACATCTTCTGGATGCCTTTGGCACATTTATGGACCATCTGGATTTAAAAATAAACACAAATAAATCCCATACCATGGTCGTTGGGCGCCAAAGTAGCAAGGGGAAATCCAAAATCTTTGAATGTAAGGGCGAGGTCGTCACCAGAGTCTCCACGTCCCCCTACCTGGGGGTTCTTTTTGACCAGAGGGGATCTTTGGGACCCCAGGTTAGGGCGAAGAGGTTGGCGGTGACTAGATCATCAGCAGCCCTCATGGGATTTGCAGGCAAGTTGGGTGCTAGGCCGATGGAAGCCCTTTTGAAGATTTATAAAAGTAAATCAGTTGCTCTGGCCTCATATGGTTCACCCCTTTGGGGTTACGTAAACCTGGAACCAATTCAGAAGGAGGAAAATAGATTCTTACGGTCCCTCCTGTCTGTCCCACAGTCCACACCGACCTTTTCCATACATATGGAGGTGGGCCTAGATTTCGTCACTGATGGGCTGAACATGGCACCCTTGATCTTCTGGCTAAAGACCTGGCTCAATGAAGAACTGCCCCTTAACCATAAGATCATGGCTGATGTCATGTCTTTGGACCACTTTAATAGGGTGCCATGGTTGGCATACTTGATGAAGTCGTTCTCAGACCTGGGACGACCAGATCTCTTTACATCCCCACGGGACATCAAGAATCAGGACATTGACTTGATCAAGAAGCAATTCATGGGCAGGGCAAGAGTGTGTTGCGAGGAAAAGGAACTAGAGAAACCGGCAGTGAGGAGACACTATCTGCTTGTAAATTCTTTTGCACTAGCACCGTACCTTGGTTTAGTTACGATCCCATTCCATAGGTTTCTCCTGACTAAGTTTAGGTTTAATTTGTTACATTTTTATTTGGGTAATTTTAAAACGTGGGAAAAACCTGAATTAGCCCCCCCTGTCCAAGATACCATGCACTTTGTTATGTTTTGTGGGTTTTTCTTAGAGCCTAGGAAAAAATATCTGTTTCCTGTTTTAAAGGAGGCTGGCCTCACAGACGTGAGTCCCTTGCTCACTTGGCCACTGGATTCAAGATAGCCTGGCTGATGAGGATTATGAATCCGAAACCGGTCCCAGGATGCTTGTTTCCGGTCCATGGAAGACATGGCTTGGCAGTTCGGGCTGGACTGTTCCCATGAGGCACAGGGTCAGACTGATTTGCATATGGCCATGTCTGAAATGGGGTGGCTGAGTGAGCTAAAGAATGGTGATGGATTAAACCCAGATCAGTTGACTGGGGGTGAGTGTTTGATTTGCTCAAACGCTCCGTCCATCACCCCCTTTTGTATCGCTTTGTTCGCCCTAAGTGTGGCAGGGTATGCTCAGACGTGAGTCCCTTGCTCACTTGGCCACTGGATTCAAGATAGCCTGGCTGATGAGGATTATGAATCCGAAACCGGTCCCAGGATGCTTGTTTCCGGTCCATGGAAGACATGGCTTGGCAGTTCGGGCTGGACTGTTCCCATGAGGCACAGGGTCAGACTGATTTGCATATGGCCATGTCTGAAATGGGGTGGCTGAGTGGGCTAAAGAATGGTGATGGATTAAACCCAGATCAGTTGACTGGGGGTGAGTGTTTGATTTGCTCAAACGCTCCGTCCATCACCCCCTTTTGTATCGTTTTGTTCGCCCTAAGTGTGGCAGGGTATGCTCAGACGTGAGTCCCTTGCTCACTTGGCCACTGGATTCAAGATAGCCTGGCTGATGAGGATTATGAATCCGAAACCGGTCCCAGGATGCTTGTTTCTGGTCCATGGAAGACATGGCTTGGCAGTTCGGGCTGGACTGTTCCCATGAGGCACAGGGTCAGACTGATTTGCATATGGTCATGTCTGAAATGGGGTGGCTGAGTGGGCTAAAAAATGGTGATGGATTAAACCCAGATTAGTTGACTGGGTGTGAGTGTTTGATTTGCTCAAACGCTCCGTCCATCATCCCCTTTTGTATCGCTTTGTTCGCCCTAAGTGTGGCAGGGTATGCTCAGACGTGAGTCCCTTGCTCACTTGGCCACTAGATTCAAGATAGCCTGGCTGATGAGGATTATGAATCCGAAACCGGCCCCAGGATGCCTGTTTCCGGTCCATGGAAGACATGGCTTGGCAGTTCGGGCTGGACTGTTCCCATGAGGCACAGGGTCAGACTGATTTGCATATGGCCATGTCTGAAATGGGGTGGCTGAGTGGGCTAAAGAATGGTGATGGATTAGACCCAGATCAGTTGACTGGGGGTGAGTGTTTGATTTGCTCAAACGCTCCGTCCATCATCCCCTTTTGTATCGCTTTGTTCGCCCTAAGTGTGGCAGGGTATGCTCAGACGTGAGTCCCTTGCTCACTTGGCCACTGGATTCAAGATAGCCTGGCTGATGAGGATTATGAATCCGAAACCGGTCCCAGGATGCTTGTTTCTTGTCCATGGAAGACATGGCTTGGCAGTTCGGGCTGGACTGTTCCCATGAGGCGCAGGGTCAGACTGATTTGCATATGGCCATGTCTGAAATGGGGTGGCTGAGTGGGCTAAAGAATGGTGATGGATTAAACCCAGATCAGTTGACTGGGGATGAGTGTTTGATTTGCTCAAACGCTCCGTCCATCATCCCCTTTTGTATCGCTTTGTTCGCCCTAAGTGTGGCAGGGTATGCTCAGACGTGAGTCCCTTGCTCACTTGGCCACTGGATTCAAGATAGCCTGGCTGATGAGGATTATGAATCCGAAACCGGTCCCAGGATGCTTGTTTCCGTTCCATGGAAGACATGGCTTGGCAGTTCGGGCTGGACTGTTCCCATGAGGCACAGGGTCAGACTGATTTGCATATGGCCATGTCTGAAATGGGGTGGCAGAGTGGGCTAAAGAATGGTGATGGATTAAACCCAGATCAGTTGACTGGGGGTGAGTGTTTGATTTGCTCAAATGCTCCGTCCATCATCCCCTTTTGTATCGCTTTGTTCGCCCTAAGTGTGGCAGGGTATGCTCAGACGTGAGTCCCTTGCTCACTTGGCCACTGGATTCAAGATAGCCTGCCTGATGAGGATTATGAATCCGAAACCGGTCCCAGGATGCTTGTTTCCGGTCCATGGAAGACATGGCTTGGCAGTTTGGGCTGGACTGTTCCCATGAGGCACAGGGTCAGACTGATTTGCATATGGCCATGTCTGAAATGGGGTGGCAGAGTGGGCTAAAGAATGGTGATGGATTAAACCCAGATCAGTTGACTGGGGGTGAGTGTTTGATTTGCTCAAATGCTCCGGCCATCATCCCCTTTTGTATCGCTTTGTTCGCCCTAAGTGTGGCAGGGTATGCTCAGACGTGAGTCCTTTGCTGACTTGGCCACTGGATTCAAGATAGCCTGGCTGATGAGGATTATGAATCCGAAACCGGTCCCAGGATGCTTGTTTCCGGTCCATGGAAGACATGGCTTGGCAGTTCGGGCTGGACTGTTCCCATGAGGCACAGGGTCAGACTGATTTGCATATGGCCATGTCTGAAATGGGGTGGCAGAGTGGGCTAAAGAATGGTGATGGATTAAACCCAGATCAGTTGACTGGGGGTGAGTGTTTGATTTGCTCAAATGCTCCGTCCATCATCCCCTTTTGTATCGCTTTGTTCGCCCTAAGTGTGGCAGGGTATGCTCAGACGTGAGTCCCTTGCTCACTTGGCCACTGGATTCAAGATAGCCTGGCAGATGAGGATTATGAATTCGAAACCGGTCCCAGGATGCTTGTTTCCGGTCCATGGAAGACATGGCTTGGCAGTTCGGGCTGGACTGTTCCCATGAGGCACAGGGTCAGACTGATTTGCATATGGCCATGTCTGAAATGGGGTGGCAGAGTGGGCTAAAGAATGGTGATGGATTAAACCCAGATCAGTTGACTGGGGGTGAGTGTTTGATTTGCTCAAATGCTCCGTCCATCATCCCCTTTTGTATCGCTTTGTTCGCCCTAAGTGTGGCAGGGTATGCTCAGACGTGAGTCCCTTGCTCACTTGGCCACTGGATTCAAGATAGCCTGCCTGATGAGGATTATGAATCCGAAACCGGTCCCAGGATGCTTGTTTCCGGTCCATGGAAGACATGGCTTGGCAGTTTGGGCTGGACTGTTCCCATGAGGCACAGGGTCAGACTGATTTGCATATGGCCATGTCTGAAATGGGGTGGCAGAGTGGGCTAAAGAATGGTGATGGATTAAACCCAGATCAGTTGACTGGGGGTGAGTGTTTGATTTGCTCAAATGCTCCGGCCATCATCCCCTTTTGTATCGCTTTGTTCGCCCTAAGTGTGGCAGGGTATGCTCAGACGTGAGTCCTTTGCTGACTTGGCCACTGGATTCAAGATAGCCTGGCTGATGAGGATTATGAATCCGAAACCGGTCCCAGGATGCTTGTTTCCGGTCCATGGAAGACATGGCTTGGCAGTTCGGGCTGGACTGTTCCCATGAGGCACAGGGTCAGACTGATTTGCATATGGCCATGTCTGAAATGGGGTGGCAGAGTGGGCTAAAGAATGGTGATGGATTAAACCCAGATCAGTTGACTGGGGGTGAGTGTTTGATTTGCTCAAATGCTCCGTCCATCATCCCCTTTTGTATCGCTTTGTTCGCCCTAAGTGTGGCAGGGTATGCTCAGACGTGAGTCCCTTGCTCACTTGGCCACTGGATTCAAGATAGCCTGGCTGATGAGGATTATGAATCCGAAACCGGTCCCAGGATGCTTGTTTCCGGTCCATGGAAGACATGGCTTGGCAGTTCGGGCTGGACTGTTCCCATGAGGCACAGGGTCAGACTGATTTGCATATGGCCATGTCTGAAATGGGGTGGCAGAGTGGGCTAAAGAATGGTGATGGATTAAACCCAGATCAGTTGACTGGGGGTGAGTGTTTGATTTGCTCAAACGCTCCGTCCATCATCCCCTTTATTTTCACACAAGTGAGACCAGCCCTGCTCTATCTGCAATCATTGAACAACATACGCATTACATTCTGTATGGCCAATTTCTTGGTGGCAGCAGCCAGAAATAAAAAAACACATCAGAACATTGGGCCCCTCTAAAATTGCATTTTATCATTGTATTTGAACTTTGCACAAAACTAAATGAACTTAATCTGCTTTTTTATGAACCTCATGTATGCACTGATTTGTATGATACTGTAAACAGTTTTTATTTGTATGAAATGTTTTTATCTCTTTGTATGATTTTTAACTAAATCGAATAAAGATATTTTGACTGACTGACTGACTGGCTTCACTTTCCTTCAGCCGCTAGGCCAATAACTCTAGATCTATAAGGTTATCTTTTTTTATTATTACTGTCAGCTGAAGAAGTAACAGTAAATGCATGAGCAAAGATTCTAAAATGCATCACAACAATAAAATACCAATTTGTTCAAAACAAGCTTCAATTAATAAAACATTTCAGTAAAAGGAGCTGAAAAAACTAGCAGTTTAAATATACACTCAAAAAGAAAGACGAATATTCAAATGTCTTGAATCTACACTCAGGACTAAGACTACCTCATTTATAGGATTTTGATGCAGGGCAGCGTAACAAGTCTTCTTGCTGCGCTGCCCTACACCAAACAGAGAGGGAAGAATGCACCATATCCATGCAGCACTGGGCACTCCTGCCTTTGCTGCCTGTGTGCTGCCATTTCAGGGGCTGGTGCACATGTAGGCTCCCTTGCCCATGATGCAAAGGTGTCTCCATTGCGTGCAGGATTTTTTTTTGTGCGGGAAGGGGCACCTTCCTGCACAAAAACAATCCTAAGAGAGTTTTCCTCTTTCTATGTGTGCTGCAGAAGGCAGAAAGAGGAAACAATGAGGAGGTGTAAGGATTTGGTGCCTCCCAAGGTTTACATGATAAGTCTGGGGCAGCATCAAAATCCATGACTGTTGTGTGGAAACTCCTACCGCAATGCCCATGGAATGTCTCCCAGGTGCAGAGGAAGTTGACGCAGTGATTTGCGTTGCGTCGCCTTACTCAAGGTTTCTCAGGCCACTCGAAGCCACGCAGGGTAGCTTTGCCCAGGTACATAAATCTGATTCAGAGCCCTGCGCCACACATGACCACTTTACATGGTGCAAAAGTGGCACCGGGCTCTCACAAATAAGCCACGGAATGTTTATTGTTCCATTAAACGGAAGGATGGGAAACAATGCATCACTTCTGTTTACGTTAACCAGTAGCTTCCTAAGCCTGACAAATACCAGAGGACACTGCTTGACAGCTGATTGCTCCATCTGTAACACAGCCAGTGCATCAGGATACTGTTTACAGGATGGCTCTTGAAGAGGGGGTCAAGACATTTACTGTGAATAACAATCCTCCTGGTATAGAAGAACCTAGAGTGCCAGGTAGTGTTTCTGCACCAGGGCTGCAAATTCAATAGTCATATCAGAATTCTGTGTTTTCCTATTGGCCATAATGGATTTCATTAGTAAAACGCTGAGCCTAAATTTGATATGAAACGGGCAGTCCTATAGGATAGGTTCTATCTAAGTACCTTTCTATACCAAGGTTACGTGTCAGTGAGCTATGTATAAACCTATGAATCAATCAATTCTAGCTCCCTGATAGGCTTCCCATGTTTATGGTGTTACTACAGCTCTTTGACTGCCCTAAACATGTCTGTATTAATGGGGGTGGGATAATCCCCCCTTAGAGTAGCTTTAACCTGGGACAGCCAGTAATTTGTGGCACCTTCCCTATGGGATGCCACCTCACGCCGACATCTCAGGCAGAGTCCAGCAACACGTGTAATGCCCAGGTACCAGGTGGGGTGTAAGGACTCAAACACAAGAGAGATCTTAACACTTCCTGATTTTCTGTTGCATTATAAGATGTATATGGCCACCACATGGTGCTTAATAACATCTGCTGCAGCTGCCTTCCTTCTGTACAGATGCCATATGGCCCTGAGCTGCAGACAGCCATTTTCAGCTGGCACCATAGGCTCTGGTGATACTTTGCTCAGAGTGGAGGCTGCTTCCTCTCCAGGCTCGACCCATGTGTGCTCGGTGTCAGTCAGAAGGCATGCATGAAGATTCAAAGATACCCACTCACTCCAGCAGCTGAATATGAAGAAGGAATGAGTTTTGTTTATGTAGAGGAGGGTTTCATAATCATGATCTCTGATAATGCATCAACCATTCATGAATGAATATAGAACACATCATCAGCTAACAACAGGATTAGAACTTTCAAGTTACAAATTCTGACAATATTGATTTTAATCCTTTCCAGGTAGGTGCCAACATCATTCACAAAAAGAGAAAAAAGCGAGGAGGCAGGAACACACCTTTTATAATTGTAAAGGCCCTACACAGACCCCACTACTGAGGAACCAGAGAGTCTTTGAACTGGAGACTGTGCTAATAGGTAGATGGATTCAGACTAAATAGGAATTGTCACGGTTGATCAAGTTTGTGATTTCTGGTTTGCAGGCTTTTTAGACTGTGCCATGTTCCAGGATATGTCTTGTTTGATTTGTAAAGAGATAGTGCTCATATGCAAGAAGCTGCCCTTATTTTAAGATTATAACTGCAGGCATTCATGTGACCCTGTGGAGTGATGGTTTGCTCTCCTGAGCATCCAAAGATGGCGCTGAAGGAACCCATCAGACTGATTCCTATGTTTATCTTCAGAAGAGACAGGACTCTTCGCCCTGGTTCTGGGATCTGTGGTCGAGGATTCGCAGGAGGGTGGACAGTGCCGCGAGGTGTCAACACATCTCTTCCGGGGCCTCCTGAGTGACGCGGTCATCGGTCAGTATCTTGATATCTATGAGTATGAGGGACCCCTCCAGCCCCACGCACTCACAGGGTCATGGGGTGAAAAGAAGCAGGTTGATGTATGTTCACTGAAAAGAAACAAAGGTTAAAGTAATGTTATAGTTAGGAGAGAGTTGAAAGGATGTTACATTTTAAACTAGAAAAACAATGAAATTCACCAGTTATAGTTATTTCAAGTAACTATAAATTGTGCCCTATAGAACGATAACTCACTCTCCCGCCATGCATTCTCATTAATGATCCTATTTCAAACTGTGCGGTGACATTATCAATGATGTCATAAAGGAGGTCATGAGTGATATCATTTTTTTCTTTGTTTAAAGCATTATGTTATAACTGAAATTGTCACCTAACTATAACATTACATTATGGTTCTCTGAACATAAAGTAATATTGCATTGCCTTTGGCTGTGCACAGCTGAGGTGAGGGCCGCTGGGCCTGGCCTGTGACCACGCTCTTCATTCATTCACCCACAGGCAGCCAACACCAAGCCGCACACGGCCTGGTCTGCGAATAGACCCTGCGTCCAGGGCCCACAGGCAGCCAACACCAAGCCGCACACGGCCTGGTCTGCGAATAGACCCTGCGTCCAGGGCCCACAGGCAGCCAACACCACGCCGCACACGGCCTGGTCTGCGAATAGACCCTGCGTCCAGTACCCACAGCCAGCCAACACCACGCCACACACGGCCTGGTCTGCGAATAGACCCTGCGTCCAGTACCCACAGGCAACCAACACCACGCCGCACACGGCCTGGTCTGCGAATAGACCCTGCGTCCAGTGCTCACAGGCAACCAACACCTCGCCGCACACGGCCTGGTCTGCGAATAGACCCTGCGTCCAGTGCCCACAGGCAGCCAACACCACGCCGCACACGGCCTGGTCTGCGAAAAGACTCAGCATCCAGTGCCCATAGGCAGCCAATGCCATGCCGCACACACGGCCTAGTCTGTCAATAGACCCTGCGTCCATTGCCCATAGGCAGCCAACACCACGCCGCACATGGCCTGGTCTGCGAATAGACCCTGCGTCCAGTTCCCACAGGCAGCCAACACCACGTCACACATGGCCTGGTCTGCGAATAGACCCTGCATCCAGTGCCCACAGGCAGCCAACACCACGCCGCACACGGCCTGCTCTGTGAATATACCCTGCGTCCAGGGCCCACAGGCAGCCAACCCCACGCCACACATGTCCTGGTCTGCGAATAGACCCTGCGTCCAGTGCCCACAGGCAGCCAACACCACGCCGCACATGGCCTGGTCTGTGAATATACCCTGCGTTCAGGGCCCACAGGCAGCCAACCCCACGCCACACATGTCCTGGTCTGCGAATAGACCCTGCGTCCAGTGCCCACAGGCAGCCAACACCACGCCGCACACGGCCTGGTCTGTGAATATACCCTGCGTCCAGGGCCCACAGGCAGCCAACACCACGCCGCACACGGCCTGCTCTGCGAATAGAATAGACCCTGCGTCCAGTGCCCACAGGCAGCCAACACCACGCCGCACACGGCCTGGTCTGTGAATATACCCTGCGTCCAGTGCCCACAGGCAGCCAACACCACGCCGCACAAGGCCTGGTCTGCGAATAGACCCTGTGTCCAGTGCCCACAGGCAGCCAACACCACGCCGCACATGGCCTGGTCTGCGAATAGACCCTGCGTCCAGTGCCCACAGGCAGCCAACACCACGCCGCACAAGGCCTGGTCTGCGAATAGACCCTGTGTCCAGTGCCCACAGGCAGCCAACACCACGCCGCACATGGCCTGGTCTGCGAATAGACCCTGCGTCCAGTGCCCACAGGCAGCCAACACCACGCCGCACACGGCCTGGTCTGTGAACAGACCCTGCGTCCAGTGCCCACAGGCAGCCGACCCCACAGGTGGCCACAGAGCCTGCATTCACCTCATTGGAGCAGCCTCCTCCCTAAACCACTTTTGACCACAGGGTACCCATCACCAGAACAATTTTTTTCAAATGTATGGGGGTCCTGCTGCCCCCTCTGAAGCCACTTTGGGTATCGGGGTTCCCATCCAATGGTGTCTTTAATTGGGAAGGAATGAGCACAGCCCTTCTTCCCAAGCCAATAGCAGTCCCAAAGATCTCATCCCCTGGCTCTCTCCCCAACTAATAGAATCCCCAAAAACCTTGGCCCCGGGACCTAAATATTTATGTCAAAGTGAGGGGGTGCGTTGGTTCCTTTCCCACACCCATTTTGGCCCCAGGGACTCCGTTACACTGGTACTGTCTTTCTTTTAGCTGGGTGCCCTGTGCGTAATCGAGGCACCCACCAAACAGCTAGTTGGGGCCAAATGAAGGGCCCCAGGGCCATTGCAGCCCCAGTCTGCTCTCCACATGCTGGGGGAGCCAGCATTGCTCGGGCAGTGAACATGGACAGGGAGACAAAAGTCGACTCTCACACAGCGAGAGCATTTTTAAGCTTCCGTTGAGAGATAGTAGACGCGCTTTCCTTGGTGCATTCTTGCGAGTTGGGAAGGCATGTCTTCTCCCACCGGGCAGGAGCATTAACAATGCTCCCACCAGGTGAGAGTAGATATATGTGGGCACAGTGCTGGCAGAGAGTCCACTGTGTTCCAGGAGATGAGCTCCTGGCACACAGTGATTGAGCCAGCCCTGGTGCATGGGGGCCCTGCCATTTGAATGGTATGGGACCCCAGGAGAAAGGGGTCCCTGGGAACTATTAATGCATGGCACGTGAGCATGACCCCCACCCTTATTAATGAAATCCAGCCCCAGGGGATGGAGTCCTCAATGCCTAATAAGGCTTGGGGAGTGGGAGTCAGGCAACACTTCTCTTTTACCATGGTGGCTACAGTCACAAGCCCCTCCCCAAAACCAATGTTTTGCAGCGGCGAAAGGATGTTTTTAATTGTAATGCAAGAGCCCGGGCTTCTCTTTTTTATTTTTATGTTTTATTTTGCTGCAGATTTTCTGATGATCTGAGGATTTTAGACACAATTAAAGAAACATATCTTTGGCATCAGGCAGAACCCATCACAACACCTGAGGGGTCATAGTATCTCCAATGTGCCCACTTTAGGGGGCATATTATCAAGGGGGTATATCTCCGCTTTTTTGGCTTTAAAAGCCAAGAAAGCGGAGATAAAATTATCTCCCTATTACCTAGCTGTCGCTAACACCAGTTAGCGACAGCTAGTAGGAGATAACGACCATCTTGGGCCCCACTTTGCATGTCAGTGATATTTATCACTAATGACATGCAAAGTGGGCGTGCCAAGATGTTAGCGACTGGAAACAGTGGCTAACATCGCTATCTCCTATTACCAACTTTTGGAGATATTTGCGCTAAGCGCGAATGTCTCCAATAACTAACACCTGCCCTGAGCAGTTCTTAGCCATGTTATCCAATGGGAGGTGGATAACATGGCTAAGAGCATTAGCTCGGTAATGCATGAATATCGCGGACTTTTCAGCGATATTCATGCATTGCAGCTGTTTTTTATCGCATTTGCGATAAACCTTGATAATAGCAAGGTTTATCTGCGATAATTTCTGACGATGCTTAGCGTTAAAAAATTCGTTGCTAAGCATCGTTAGCGATAAATATCGCTTAACGTTGGTAATATGCCCCTAGGTTTTTTTAAACATGTATTAGTACGCAGGACTCAGCACAGACTCCTTAGATAGCTGCTGGCTTATCCTTGTTAATGCAGTGGCCCAGTGGATCCTCTGAGGCATGATATATTCCTTTGTTTGGGGCATTTATTGACTAAAAATTAGTAAAAGGATTTACTCCAAATCACAAAAAGCAGTCATTTTATGCCACAGCACAGCTTTCTGCCAATTGTGGTGTAAATGCATTCAGCCATTTGGGGCTGTAGCTGTATCTAAAGTTCCTGTTGAAAATGAATGCTGTTGGTACCACCCTGTGCACAGAGGAGGACATTAGGAAGAGGTGGCACTCCCTGAGAGCCAGGGTCAAGATCCTGGCCAACAGGCACCACCTGGCCACGCAGAAGACTAGTGTGGTGCCTCTCAGACCATAAATACAACTCACAGCTGGGGAGGAGAAGGGGAATGCCTCCGTCATTTGGAAGGCCTGATAGGAATACCTGGGGAAATGGAGTCTGGTACGTAACATCACAAGAACCTGTAATAAAATATCAACGTTCCCTTAGCATACATCACAGTTTCTGCCAAAGTGTTGTGCATCTACTGGTTCAATATGTAGTAGCCAAAGTATCAGAGTGTGTGATTAATAGTGAAAATCGGTAGACCTGCACATAAGGTCACAAGTATCGAGAACAATTACATTTTCACATGTGGAGATGTTGGTTGTAAGTGCATTAACATGAAATCATCATCCCGGTAATAACAATATCTGCTAATTTCTAATAGTATGGCCCATCACAACTACATTTAGATAACTGGTGTGTAACAAACACCAGTTTGTCAAGTGTTGAGAAATGTCAATTTAAAAGGATGACAGCTCCCATCAGGCCTTCACCTCAACCTCTGAAGAGGACGCACCTGTGTTGTTTCTCAATATTCATTTGACAGCCATGTCACTATGAGGTACAGCTCACAGGCTGTTAACCATTGGTCAGGGGGGTGGGACTGTTTGAGATTAATAAAACAACTATCAGGGCCCTCTACTTCTAACTCTGAGCATGAGGCTCTGGTGCTGTTGCTCCATACTCACTTCTCAGCTGTGTCACTGCAGAGGGTAAGATCATATGGACTGAGCACTGTACACACAATGCTCTGAATGAATGGATGAATGAGGTGAATCTGATATAGCGCGCAGCTACTCAGAATGTCCTGGCACTGAGATGGGACAGTAGGGCAGTCAATAATACACAAGATTAGTTCCTAAAAAGACAAGTTTTAGGGTGTTTCCTAAAAGTTGAAACGCCAGCAGTGGCTCCCACTGAGGCCGGTAGACTGTTCCATGCTTTTGCCCCAAGAAATCCAAAACATCTGCCCAACATAGGAGCCAGGCAAATTTTCAGGTGGCTAAACAAGATTGTCATTGGAGGATTTTAAGGTCCTTGTTGGCTTGTAGTGATTGACCGGTTTGTTAAGGTACTTAGTACCTATGCCGTGGAGTGCTTTAACAAGGATCACCAAGGCTTTAAATGTGATCCTTTCCCTCATAAGTATCCAGTGCAGGGATTTCAGAATGGGCGTCATATGGGTTCTAAGCTCCACTCAGACATGTCTGCCTACTTAGACCGACCTTCCCTTGGTATCCAGAACAGGACATAATGAAAACATCAGTGATAAACATACCAAGTGTGAACATGAAATATCACTAACACATGTAGGCAACCCCGCAATTCAAGTTGCTCGGTGATACATTGACACTGCACAGCACACGTGAATAGCAATGACAAAACTAGGACCAAGTGGTGTGTATGTATGCACTGGACACAAATCAGACATGGACTTGACCAATTATCATGTAACTTCTACAGCGTGTTCGCTGGGATTTGGTTTTTCCATCCCTCATTGTAAAAGCTATTGGGCAGGCCCATACCACTTTGTGTAATTGAGGAATAATAATGTCGAGAAACTGAGTCAAACATAACAGGGGTAGTTGTCAGTGTTCACCTCAACCCCTTTTCCTCTCCCAGGCATTTACTCAGTGTGACTCAAATGATGTGGATGTACATACCACACTTACAACAATTACAATGTAATCTCTGTCCCATCAGGTCAATCTGGCACAACATCCAGCCAGAGTAAGGACACCCCCCGGCTCAGACTCCACCCCAGAATCAAGCCTCCAGCGATATAGACTCTCCTGGAAACTTGGACGTGGAGGAGCAACCTGGCCCCTCTGGTCAGCCTGGAAAGAAGGCACCAGTGAGTCCAGCTGGGTCCACAGCTACATCTCCCACCGCAGCTTCAACATCACAGCTGACCCCTACCCCAACAACCATACAATTGAGCACGGGCAACAATATCTCCTTCCCACTCCTCCCAAATCCTGAGGTGAGGAGCCACAGCCCACTCACGGAGGATGGAGGAGCCAGTGGGTAGAGGGAAGGCAACGATGAGCCCACAACCTGAAGATCCTGGTGCCACGGATGCCCGGGCCAACTTTGCCCGAGTCATCAGTGCATTGGAGGGTTACCAGGAAGGTACTTGAGGAACTCTGGGACATTACTCAACTGCAGAGGTCCTTAGACCCCAAGATGGAGAGAGATAGTGACCCAATGGACCAGGACATTGAGGTGCTGAGGGATATTAATACCATACTCTGTAGGGCTTTTTGCACACACACCTACTCCTCCCTGTGACAACTACATCTGTCCCTTCTACATTTGAGGCAGCCACAGGGAGAGACAACCTGTCAGGGGGAGAACCTCAGACATCCCGTACTGTGCAGTTTGGATCCCCCCACCGACATAGGGTGGGACGTCCAAGGAAACATCAAGGAGGGTTGGTTGGCAAGACACCCGCAACCACCAGTAAGAAACAGTGCATTCGATGTCCTCCTACGTAATCTGTTCAGGAAGTTGAAATTGCAGGTCTTTTTCAAAGATAAAACACCTATGAATGTACCATCGGACACTGATCTGCGACCTAGGTCTACTTTCACCCCCCCAGACTCAGGGTTACCCATCGAGCTACTAGCTTTTGAGAAAGCCATCATGACAGAAGTCAACAAACTAAACCCGTCCAACACCAACAACTTCCACAATACCAGTAGGCTGGAACAACAAGTATTAGAGGGTCAGAATCTCAAAGGTGATTACCAAGAGCAGGGGTGGTTACCAAAAAGCCAAACAAAGAGAACTATAACAACCAAGTCAGGTTTGTGTCCGATCTCTGGCACCCATCAGTCACCACTCGGAACCGCCCTTCATCATTTGGGGCTCCGAGGACAAACACCATACCTATTTGTTTGCTCCGACAGAGAAGGACTAGCCCTCCTGTGGGGTAAGGATGGTTAATGTGAGTTAGAAAGATATATACTCACAACGTGGCTGTGGGGTAAAAAAAGAGTGCAGTGCTAGGGATAAGTAATACCAAGAGTGATAAGGAAAGTGAGTAAAATTGGTTTGAGGAGCAAAAAATATTTTATTAAAGTACAGCTCCTGACACCAAGGTTAAAAAATAGCCAAGACAGGGGAATTAATAAACTGTCTAGCCGTGGAACGTGGTCGACATGTTTCAGCAATTATTGGCCATGCGGCCTTGCTTTCTTCAGGACCTAAATTTTAACGCTACTGCAAACAAAAAAAAACCCTAACGTGAGATAATGTGTTCTATACACGAAAAATACTGGAACGATTTCATTGTTAATTTTATATGTCACCTGAACCTTCTAGGTGTACTCGTTCCGATACTTCTTACCAATTCAGTAATTCACTGAAAAAGAAAGACATGGCATAAATACAGCAACCACCACCTGTCCACCACAGTAAACTACCTTATACACCATCGTACATTCTTAGCGTAGGTGAGATCTATATCCAGGATATTCAATCATTACACACTGTATAGTACTAGTGTCATCCGTAAAAATGTGAAAAAGTTGAGTACAAATTTCACGGACTACTTCTTACCTGATTTGTAAGAAGTAAAGACCTCACCCCACCTGGCTGCGGCTCAGGACAAAGGTGAAGCACCGCTCTGAAAAAGGTGAATAAATCAAGCCAGTGAATCACTCACCAAAATGTCAACAAAAGATTCATTTAAGAAGTTGCCGAGACCAATTGTCTTAGTATAAGGCTGGGGCACACCAGAGTATGATAATGTGCCAGTGTGACCCTGTTGAATGGTATACTCGTTGTCATGCCCATTCACAGCCTCTGCAGTCAAGTGTCCATAGAAATGTCCACTCATAAAGCGGGATAAATCCATAGTAAGCCGCCAGCTTTCAACAGACTAAATATTATTGGGTAAATGGGTTAATTAATCTTACTGCCAAAAGTATTTCCCAGGCAATGATGCCATATCAATGCATATATGCAGTTACAGTAACTCCTTCGTTGTTTGAAAAAATGCCAAGAGTTTAGCGGTGCAGGCTAATATGCAATGGACCCCTTATGCCAGATAAAACGCTTAGTGACACTCGGCAGCCCGAAGCGCTAAGCCCTGTCAGCAAGCGCCGTTTCAGTCGGCAAATGCAAAATGTTGTATTGTCCCCCTTAGTAAAGCGAGAGCCAGTGATATAACACGGAAAATACTTTCGCGTTCACCTTACCTAACCGTCGGTACTCCAACGCGGCATCTGTGCCGTCTGGGGAGGTACCGGTAGAGTGTTTACACTCTCTATTTGATTTCTAGCAGTTGATTGGCCAGAACTACCCACGTGATGTGGGGAAGGGGCGCGTCATGCGTCGATAGTGAGAGACGCACTGTGGTTGGTTGGACGCTACATAGAGAGACCTAATTTGAGAGACCGAATGGTCCATACTAGACCACGTGACGAGACCCCGAGAGCAGTAGGTACTCTATGGGACCTCCCCCCAGTAGCCGGTCATCACCCATGTGGCACATGTCAATCTTGTGCCCAGACGTCAAAAACTACAGAGATTGACATTGGTACATCTAGACCGTGGAGGCAATTGAGATTCACCAATTGCAACAGCGACAAGTTAATCTACTTGATCACCTGCCCCTGCGGCCTTAGATACGTAGGGATGACTACTCGTAAGATCAAGGTGAGGTTGTCTGAACACAGAAGTACCATCAACTGCAGGAGGCAGGCAACAAGACTAACCAATCACTTCATCACCTTGAACCATCCACCTACGTCATTTAAATGGACGGTCCTTGAAAAACCGTTCATCCCGTCCCATGTCACTAATGTGAGTAATTTCCTTCTCAGGAAAGAGCAAAAATGGGTTTTGACCCTTGGCACTGACCGTACAGGGTTGAACGACGACATACCGTGGTCTTTGTTCTGACATTATCACCCATACTCTGCGGTGTGACCTAGGTTAAAACTAGTATCAAGGTTTGCTGGTTTAAAAATGTAAATTCCTTTAAACTTCTTGTACCTAAGGAGTTTCTCAGACAACATACCTTGATTGTCAGAGGGTAATCCTAGAACACAGGGCACATCGCTACTGCTGTGGTGATGTTCTGATCTCAGGGTGACTCCTACTATCTTTGCAAGTCACAGAGGGACTATGCCTGGCTCCCGTTAAACATTATGTAGACTTCCATCCAGGTTTAATATCTCAGTCCAGTGGTTGCTTATCTTGAAAGTTTTGGACAGCGCGGTATTTACTGGCCGTTCGGGGTTTTTATGCAGCGCTTGACCGCATTTCTGGAGGGTAGGAGGCATGTTCTTTTACGAACATCGCATTGATTCGCCTCAGGCTAACACCATAGCTCGGTGTCTATTTACGTCGGTTTAGTTTATGTTGTTTACTAGTATTCCCATAACAACGTGGGGACTGCCATTGATTGTCCAGTCGCCCCGAGCATCTACCCTATCCCTGCACGCTAGAGGGCTCTCTATGTAGCGTCCAACCAACCACAGTGCGTCTCTCACTATCGACGCATGACGCGCCCCTTCCCCACATCACGTGGGTAGTTCTGGCCAATCAACTGCTAGAAATCAAATAGAGAGTGTAAACACTCTACCGGTACCTCCCCAGACGGCACAGATGCCGCGTTGGAGTACCGACGGTTAGGTAAGGTGAACGCGAAAGTATTTTCCGTGTTATATCACTGGCTCTCGCTTTACTAAGGGGGACAATACAACATTTTGCATTTGCCGACTGAAACGGCGCTTGCTGACAGGGCTTAGCGCTTCGGGCTGCCGAGTGTCACTAAGCGTTTTATCTGGCATAAGGGGTCCATTGCATATTAGCCTGCACCGCTAAACTCTTGGCATTTTTTCAAACAACGAAGGAGTTACTGTAACTGCATATATGCATTGATATGGCATCATTGCCTGGGAAATACTTTTGGCAGTAAGATTAATTAACCCATTTACCCAATAATATTTAGTCTGTTGAAAGCTGGCGGCTTACTATGGATTTATCCCGCTTTATGAGTGGACATTTCTATGGACACTTGACTGCAGAGGCTGTGAATGGGCATGACAACGAGTATACCATTCAACAGGGTCACACTGGCACATTATCATACTCTGGTGTGCCCCAGCCTTATACTAAGACAATTGGTCTCGGCAACTTCTTAAATGAATCTTTTGTTGACATTTTGGTGAGTGATTCACTGGCTTGATTTATTCACCTTTTTCAGAGCGGTGCTTCACCTTTGTCCTGAGCCGCAGCCAGGTGGGGTGAGGTCTTTACTTCTTACAAATCAGGTAAGAAGTAGTCCGTGAAATTTGTACTCAACTTTTTCACATTTTTACGGATGACACTAGTACTATACAGTGTGTAATGATTGAATATCCTGGATATAGATCTCACCTACGCTAAGAATGTACGATGGTGTATAAGGTAGTTTACTGTGGTGGACAGGTGGTGGTTGCTGTATTTATGCCATGTCTTTCTTTTTCAGTGAATTACTGAATTGGTAAGAAGTATCGGAACGAGTACACCTAGAAGGTTCAGGTGACATATAAAATTAACAATGAAATCGTTCCAGTATTTTTCGTGTATAGAACACATTATCTCACGTTAGGGTTTTTTTTTGTTTGCAGTAGCGTTAAAATTTAGGTCCTGAAGAAAGCAAGGCCGCATGGCCAATAATTGCTGAAACATGTCGACCACGTTCCACGGCTAGACAGTTTATTAATTCCCCTGTCTTGGCTATTTTTTAACCTTGGTGTCAGGAGCTGTACTTTAATAAAATATTTTTTGCTCTTCAAACCAATTTTACTCACTTTCCTTATCACTCTTGGTATTACTTATCCCTAGCACTGCACTCTTTTTTTACCCCACAGCCACGTTGTGAGTATATATCTTTCTAACTCACATTAACCATCCTTACCCCACAGGAGGGCTAGTCCTTCTCTGTCGGAGCAAACAAATAGGTATGGTGTTTGTCCTCGGAGCCCCAAATGATGAAGGGCGGTTCCGAGTGGTGACTGATGGGTGCCAGAGATCGGACACAAACCTGACTTGGTTGTTATAGTTCTCTTTGTTTGGCTTTTTGGTAACCACCCCTGCTCTTGGTAATCACCTTTGAGATTCTGACCCTCTAATACTTTTGTGAAATATGTAACTGGGGCGTGTATTTAGAGCTGGTCAATAAATTGCCCTTGGGTCCCCCTTAATTATATTTCTTGTTGATGTACTGTGAGCAGTTGCTGAACTGCGGACCCGTGTTCTTGTGTGTTGATCTTCTATAGACTACACCTCAATTCACCCACATCAGGGTGGATTCATCCGCATTGGATGGTGTCAACTTTTGATTCATAGTTGCTTGGGTTGCTGTCATTTTTAATCACCATGGGAGAGAATCATGGTCTCTCATTTGATGATGAGGACCTATTGTCAGTCCTAGCCGACTTTCCAGACTTACGAGATGTCACACCTGTGTTGATTGCGACCAGTGAAGAGGAATGGGGTAAGCTATTGGGCCTTAAGAAATCTATGACTAGAACAGCTATGCATGGTTCTATTATGGCCCAATATGTTCGGAATGACTGTGCCCCGACTGGGCTCATTGTCACAAATGCCCCTAGACTCTTCTTAAAAGATAAAACTCTTCTTAAAAGATAAAGATTTTCTTAAGAGTTGGGCAATGATTGCCTGGCGTTGCACCAGAGATTGGTTGATCCTGATCATTAAAACTTCCAAACTGGCGGCTGATGCGATCTTGATAGAGATTCAGATCACCGAATCTAAAATTAAAGCTACACTCTCTGAAAAGATCTTCCGGAAGAAAAAGGAGGAATCTGACAAAACTAATAGTGAATATAAAGATCATATCCTATTCACGAAGATGGAGAAATTTAAGAAAGATCTGGACAAATTTCAATTTGACCGGGTCTATCCTTATACCAGTGAGTCATATGCTCCACCTGCGAATTCCAACAGTCGCAAAACCAGTTCCAATTATGGTACTTCTGATTCAGACAGCAACACCTCAGGGAGTGACTCGAATAGTGATAACCAGACTAGACCAAGGAGGGGCCGGGGCAAAAAGAACTTCAATCAATCATGGCGGGGCAACCAACATAATCAGGGACCACAGCAATGGTGGCCACCCAACAACTGGCAATGTGGAGGCCCGGGTTTCTTCCCTAACCAACAGAATCCCTTCCAAGCCCCAATGGGTCCCTTTCCACCGAATTACCCACCGGCTTTCCCAACTAATTATAACGGACAGCCTTTTTTAGGGTATGGCCACGGCAGGTCACGTGGAAGAAGGAGAGGTCAAGCTCCAGTTCAAACACCAGCACAACCTCAAGTGCAGTTCAGCTCACCACCAACGACGAGTTCGACCAGGAACTTACGGAGCAACACGGCCAAGAACAAGGAACAAACCCACACGGAGGCAGCATCGTAATGAATCTGAGCAGTCGCATTTTGACTGAGATTGAACAGTCTGCCCTCAACAGATGCCTGGGTTTTGTTCCCACCTTTCGAAATGAACATTTTGAAACTCGTTTGGAACTGGCCAGGTTCATCAGAAAAGTGAGACTACACTTCTTTTTCTTGGATAGAGACAGATCACCACAAGGGGAGGTAATGACGAATACAGGGCTTAAACCTAAATCGACTTTCTACCCACCCACTCACCTGATGCCAGCCAATGTGTTGGCTTTTGAACAGGCCCTCGAGAGAGATCTTGAAGAATTGTTTAAACAGGATGTAAGGCCCTTTCATAATCTTCCTAAAGTGGAGCATCAAGCCCTTAAAACTTTGTCAGCTGACGCGTCTATTATCGTGAAACCAGCGGACAAAGGCGGGGCGATTGTTGTCCTGGACACGGAGACATATCGAGCAGAATGTCTCCGGCAGCTAAGTGACGTCAGATCCTACCGCCTTCTTGATCAGGATCCCACAGTGGATTTACAAAGAACGATCCGGAACATGACTGAGGAAGCACTTGCTGAAGGCTGGGTGACTGATTCTGAGGCCAAATTCCTCAATACAGAACATCCAGTCACTCCTTACTTTTACATCTTACCAAAGGTGCACAAGGAGCAACGCCCGCCGCCAGGGAGGCCGATCATTTCAGGCATTGGGTCCGTTTTGGAACCCTTGTCGACGTTTGTTGACCACTTTCTACGCCCAATGGTCCAAACTATGCCAACATACCTGAAGGATACCGCGGACGTCTTACGCCTCTTACCGGTTTTGGATTTCGATGTCACCACTGATCTGTTGGTGTCGTTCGATGTAGAGGCTTTATACACCTCTATACCTCAGGACGAAACGCTTGAAGTGATCCAGTCTTTACTTGAATCGAAGGAGTTGGACACCATCACTCCGGTGCACTTCATTATGGCCTGTGCCACTCTGGCGTTGAAGAAAAACGTTTTCAAGTTCGAAGAGAATATATACTTGCAAGTGTCCGGGACCAGCATGGGGAGCGTTTATGCCCCCAGCCTGGCGAACCTTTACGTACACTACTTCGAACAACGACATGTCCTTACTGAGTCCAATCCATACCTCGACCACATAAAAACATGGAAACTATATATCGACGATATATTGGTGGTCTGGCGGGGCACAAAGGACAGTTGTCAGGATTTTCTCGGCTGGCTAAACAGCAGGAATGCTTTCCTACGTTTTACCATAGAGATTGGTGGTCAGAATCTGGCCTTTCTTGACCTTATGATTAATGCCACCCCCAGTGGTTTACAATCAGAACTGTACAAGAAACCCATGTCCAGGAACTCCCTTTTGGCTTATGACAGCCATCACCCTAAGTCATTACGGGATAATTTGCCATTTGGGCAATTCTTGCGAGTTCAGAGGAATTGTTCTACCAGCACGGCCTTCAAGGTGCACTCCACGGCACTCAAGACTCAACTTATCAACCGGAAATATCCTCCTCGCCTGGTACATCGAGCCATGAAAAGGGCTAGTAACAACAGCCGAGCTGCAATACTGGAACCTGCTCCCCCTAAACCCCCTCTGGATAGACTCACTTTTGTGCATACCTTTGGCACATTATCAAATCACATTAAAAAAGCAGTAAAGAAACGGTGGTCTATCTTGAATTCAGGACCCCACTCGATTCCACAGCCATTATTCGCCTTCAAGAGAGGACCTAATTTGAGAGACCGAATGGTCCATACTAGACCACGTGACGAGACCCCGAGAGCAGTAGGTACTCTATGGGACCTCCCCCCAGTAGCCGGTCATCACCCATGTGGCACATGTCAATCTTGTGCCCAGACGTCAAAAACTACAGAGATTGACATTGGTACATCTAGACCGTGGAGGCCATTGAGATTCACCAATTGCAACAGCGACAAGTTAATCTACTTGATCACCTGCCCCTGCGGCCTTAGATACGTAGGGATGACTACTCGTAAGATCAAGGTGAGGTTGTCTGAACACAGAAGTACCATCAACTGCAAGAGGCAGGCAACAAGACTAACCAATCACTTCATCACCTTGAACCATCCACCTACGTCATTTAAATGGACGGTCCTTGAAAAACCGTTCATCCCGTCCCATGTCACTAATGTGAGTAATTTCCTTCTCAGGAAAGAGCAAAAATGGGTTTTGACCCTTGGCACTGACCGTACAGGGTTGAACGACGACATACCGTGGTCTTCGTTCTGACATTATCACCCATACTCTGCGGTGTGACCTAGGTTAAAACTAGTATCAAGGTTTGCTGGTTTAAAAATGTAAATTCCTTTAAACTTCTTGTACCTAAGGAGTTTCTCAGACAACATACCTTGATTGTCAGAGGGTAATCCTAGAACACAGGGCACATCGCTACTGCTGTGGTGATGTTCTGATCTCAGTGTGACTCCTACTATCTTTGCAAGTCACAGAGGGACTATGCCTGGCTCCCGTTAAACATTATGTAGACTTCCAGCCAGGTTTAATATCTCAGTCCAGTGGTTGCTTATCTTGAAAGTTTTGGACAGCGCGGTATTTACTGGCCGTTCGGGGTTTTTATGCAGCGCTTGACCGCATTTCTGGAGGGTAGGAGGCATGTTCTTTTACGAACATCGCATTGATTCGCCTCAGGCTAACACCATAGCTCGGTGTCTATTTACGTCGGTTTAGTTTATGTTGTTTACTAGTATTCCCATAACAACGTGGGGACTGCCATTGATTGGCCAGTCGCCCCGAGCATCTACCCTATCCCTGCACGCTAGAGGGCTCTCTATGTAGCGTCCAACCAACCACAGTGCGTCTCTCACTATCGACGCATGACGCGCCCCTTCCCCACATCACGTGGGTAGTTCTGGCCAATCAACTGCTAGGAATCAAATAGAGAGTGTAAACACTCTACCGGTACCTCCCCAGACGGCACAGATGCCGCGTTGGAGTACCGACGGTTAGGTAAGGTGAACGCGAAAGTATTTTCCGTGTTATATCACTGGCTCTCGCTTTACTAAGGGGGACAATACAACATTTTGCATTTGCCGACTGAAACGGCGCTTGCTGACAGGGCTTAGCGCTTCGGGCTGCCGAGTGTCACTAAGCGTTTTATCTGGCATAAGGGGTCCATTGCATATTAGCCTGCACCGCTAAACTCTTGGCATTTTTTCAAACAACGAAGGAGTTACTGTAACTGCATATATGCATTGATATGGCATCATTGCCTGGGAAATACTTTTGGCAGTAAGATTAATTAACCCATTTACCCAATAATATTTAGTCTGTTGAAAGCTGGCGGCTTACTATGGATTTATCCCGCTTTATGAGTGGACATTTCTATGGACACTTGACTGCAGAGGCTGTGAATGGGCATGACAACTAGTATACCATTCAACAGGGTCACACTGGCACATTATCATACTCTGGTGTGCCCCAGCCTTATACTAAGACAATTGGTCTCGGCAACTTCTTAAATGAATCTTTTGTTGACATTTTGGTGAGTGATTCACTGGCTTGATTTATTCACCTTTTTCAGAGCGGTGCTTCACCTTTGTACTGAGCCGCAGCCAGGTGGGGTGAGGTCTTTACTTCTTACAAATCAGGTAAGAAGTAGTCCGTGAAATTTGTACTCAACTTTTTCACATTCTATTTTTACGGATGACACTAGTACTATACAGTGTGTAATGATTGAATATCCTGGATATAGATCTCACCTACGCTAAGAATGTACGATGGTGTATAAGGTAGTTTACTGTGGTGGACAGGTGGTGGTTGCTGTATTTATGCCATGTCTTTCTTTTTCAGTGAATTACTGAATTGGTAAGAAGTATCGGAACGAGTACACCTAGAAGGTTCAGGTGACATATAAAATTAACAATGAAATCGTTCCAGTATTTTTCGTGTATAGAACACATTATCTCACGTTAGGGTTTTTTTTTGTTTGCAGTAGCGTTAAAATTTAGGTCCTGAAGAAAGCAAGGCCGCATGGCCAATAATTGCTGAAACATGTCGACCACGTTCCACGGCTAGACAGTTTATTAATTCCCCTGTCTTGGCTATTTTTTAACCTTGGTGTCAGGAGCTGTACTTTAATAAAATATTTTTTGCTCCTCAAACCAATTTTACTCACTTTGCTTATCACTCTTGGTATTACTTATCCCTAGCACTGCACTCTTTTTTTACCCCCCAGCCACGTTGTGAGTATATATCTTTCTAACTCACATTAACCATCCTTACCCCACAGGAGGGCTAGTCCTTCTCTGTCGGAGCAAACAAATAGGTATGGTGTTTGTCCTCGGAGCCCCAAATGATGAAGGGCGGTTCCGAGTGGTGACTGATGGGTGCCAGAGATCGGACACAAACCTGACTTGGTTGTTATAGTTCTCTTTGTTTGGCTTTTTGGTAACCACCCCTGCTCTTGGTAATCACCTTTGAGATTCTGACCCTCTAATACTTTTGTGATATATGTAACTGGGGCGTGTATTTAGAGCTGGTCAATAAATTGCCCTTGGGTCCCCCTTAATTATATTTGTTGTTGATGGCTGGAACAACAAGCCATAAAAAAACTGTCTGACAAAGAAGACACAATAATCAAACCCGCAGATAAAGGCGGTGCAATAGTCTTGCAAACTGAGGAAGCATATGACACAGAATGCATGAGATTTTTGGCAGACAGAAGGAACTATTCCATCCTAGAGGAAGACCCGACAGAGACGCTACGAATTAGGATAGGAGGAATGATAGAAGAGGGCCTGGAACACGACTGGCTAAGTAAAAAAGAAGCAGAGTTCTTGGCACAGAAGGCACCACACATCCCTTATTTCTACTGCATCCCCAAAATCCACAAAAACATCAGCAACCCGCCCAGACGACCCATAGTTTCGGGCATTGACTCGATCCTGGAGCCCCTATCAAAATTCGCGGACGCGTTCCTATGCCCCCTGGTACAACCCACGGACACTTACCTGAAGGACACAAAATCTGTCCTCCAACTGCTCCAGAACGTAACTTTCAATCCCACAACCCAACTGCTGTTGGGTTTGGATGTAGAAAGTTTATATACCAGCTTGCCACATGACGAGACACTTCAAATCATCGAAGAGGTACTCTTCACAACACCATGGCAATACCAAACGCCCCGTGGTTTAGTCCTGGAGTGTATCTCATTGGCACTTCAAAAAAACTTCTTTCAGTACAAATCAACCATCCACCAGCAAAGCCACGGCACGAGTATGGGTAGTACTTTTGCTCCGAGCCTGGCGGGACTGTATGTACACCACCTAGAAACCAACAGAATTCTCAATACCCAGAACCCTTACAGACAAAACATAAAAATCTGGAAAAGATACATAGATGACGTGTTTGTCATCTGGGAAGGCGATCTACAGTCAGTAAATGACTTTATGATCTGGTTAAACAATCAGAACGCTTTTCTCAAATTCACGAACTCTGTGTCAAACCAGTCACTGGTATTCTTGGACCTGAACATATATGCTGAGGACGGAGGGTTGAAAACGACAACGCACTTTAAACCCACAGCAAGAAACTGTCTTTTAATATTCAACAGCTTCCACCCCCGCCATCTCAGGGAGAACTTACCATATGGTCAATTTTGACGCCTGAGGCAGAACTGTAGGGATATGGCAGAATTTAGATCACAGGCTAATGACCTCAAAGAAAAATTGAAACTGAAACAGTACCCTACACGGATAATTAACAAGGCCATGAAGAGGGCTAAAAATAACAATAGAGATGCACTCCTTGAGGACAGACAACAAGCAGAACCAGAGGTCAAACGGCCAATCTGCGTCACGACGTACAATACCATGTCCAACGAGGTCTCTAAAATAGTCAACAAGCACTGGGGTATTCTAATATGTGGTGCTTTAGAACTTGAAAAACCAATATTCGCACATCGCCGTGGTAAATTTAAAGGACATATTCGTTCACACGCGTCCTAAAACAAATCAGGAGCCGAGGCAACCAGCCTTAGGCATCCAAGGTCATTTTCCCTGTGGGAACTGCAGCAGTTGTCATCTGACACAGAAGTACAAAACTCACATTCAGAAATGGCACGACTTGGGAGCAGCGAAAAATGACAAACTGCAAAAGTAAAAACGTGGTCTACCTGATCACCTGCCCCTGCGGCCTGGAATACGTGGGTATGACCACCAGGGCCATCAAGACATGCATGAACGAGCATAAAAGCAACGTCCGCTGTAAAAAAAGCACGACAAAGATGGCAACACACTACTTGAATGCTCAACACTGTGTGAACGATCTTAAGTGGAAAGTAATCGAACAAATGCCATCCAAGACAGGCCTCTTCCAGAAGGAACAGAGATGGGTGTTCCGTCTAGGTACACAAAATAATGGATTGAATGATGAGGTCCCTTGGGGTCAATTGTCTACATGACTACCCCTAACATTCACATTTTATATCAGGAACACTCTGTCCCAATGTGATGTGTCACCACACAAAATAAGGCTCGGTCACAACGATATTTACAAGAACAGAGTTATGGCAATAACTTATTCTGAACCCTAAGCCTTGTTTAAGCAGAAGACATTGAGTGTCAGCAGTTTATAAGACCTTGTTTCTGTTTATTTTATTTTATTTTATCTGATGAGCACGGCCATTGGTTTCCAGATAATAGACCGTTTGTGCCAATACCTACAATGCTATCTTGAACTCAGAGGTTCAATCGGCAATACCGATACAACCTCAATAAAGACAACCATGTGTCCCTCAACACAACGTAACTGATGCCTTAATTTCGCTGAATACCATATGAGGCCAGGATGCAACTCGCATCATCCTATGCAGAGGCTTGTTTCATAATGGAATGGCTTTCCCATCAAAAACAGAGTGCCGAGATCGAACAATAAACATATCCTGTTAGCGCATTCACGGGGAAGACCAGTCCATCTTCGGCACATGCGCGGTCTAGTCAGGCTTTCCCACGCATGCGTAAAAGAAGAACACTCAGTACAGGGACGATCTCGTACCGGACACACCATAGAAGGTCCGGTAATCATTCAATTAGCGCAGAAACGCCAAACTAAACACCGGGCTATCCATACATTGGCATCCCCGGACTTCCGCTTTAATGACATTCGTAACGAGCAGTCAACAATCGAACTTGGGGTATATAAGCCACACGCCTTGAGCTCTCACTTCAGTCCAGCGGAGCAGCGTGTGGGGCTAGACCGAGGAGAACTCCTCCCGTGTTCGTGAGTATAGGTGTTACATAGTGCATACTGAGACTACCTAAGTAAGTAAAGGGACCACACTGTTAACTTTACATATTTCTCCATTTAGACTGCATATTAGCAATCACCCCCAGACGTTCTGAATGCTCATGAAGCAAGCAAGCTCTACTATATAAGTATGACAAAAACCATTGCAATCTGTTTATGAGTGTGTTATCTGTTATCTATGTTGTTTGTCATGTCAGTGTCTTTTCCACAGGGCTGATTAAGCTGGATGGTCTGTTCCAGGTGACTGCACCTGTTTGAGCTACCCATGACTAGGGTGACCATATTTTTCTTGTTTCCTTTTTCTCAGGTCATGCAATTTGCATTTACTTGAGCCAAAACCGCTGTAGGTACATAATAGCCTGTATATACAGACACATATTTAGTTTTTTCTCACTTTTGTTAAATTGACTTAAACATATCTTTAACTATTAGTGAAACGTGAGTAAGGTGGGGAAGTTGTGCCCCCCGTCCTGAAGAAGGAGCCCTGCCTCTGAAACATGTCGACGCACACATGAGGTTTAGTCCGTAATCACGACAAAACACGCCTCGCACTTCACTTCTTTTACTAGTACCTAGTACTAGTCATGAATATATTTTTCTGCAATACCCACGAGCCAGGTGCTTTTTAATTTTCTCACTAAATCCCACTACTCACATAAACACATACCCACTCACACGCACCACATATAGCCTTAACTTAAAAGTGCTCCCCCATAGTCGTAGGTCGCAGCATGCCGCAACCCGCTAGAGGGTTGCGAAGACCCCTATGATGAAGCATGACACCAAGGGGCCTTTTGGTGTGTGAGGGGTATTTTACAAAACACTAAGTGCTCCCATACCACTGAGGAGAACACTTCCCTGTAATTCTAAGGAGGATTCCTTTTGTTTATGCACATTTTGTTAACTATTCATGTACTCTTTTCTTCTTTTGAAGGGAGGAATGTGTTGGACTTTGGACTCCAGGCAATGTGTTTCTAATATTAATGGATTCATCCACCAACACTGACAACTACCCTCCATTGTGTTCATTTTATGTATTATATTGTTGCCTCCCTTGTACTCACCATGTGCACTGCACTACATACACTTCTCACAGCAACACTAGCTCATGTTGTATCATTAACATTTAGCAAGTTATGTTTTAACTACCATGTGATCCATCAGATGAAAGTATGAACTACTTAGGTAAGCATGTACATGTGTATTGTCAACAATGTGTTACAAACTCACTCAACCATGCCACCCCAAGACAGAGATGCAAGTGTACATTTTCAGTACAACTTTATTCCATAGTGCCATAAATTATGCTGTCACAATGCCATAAAATGAGCAGAACAATATATATCACAAAATATCTGTGTCAGTGACCACAAATCATATGCATACTTTCAAAACATGGTAAGAGGAGACACATCTGACAATGGCAAATAGTTTAGGCCACGGACAACTGGTTCATACTATCAGCTGAAGCCACATCCACTACCTCACAAAAGGTAGTCCACAACACTATAACAAAAAGCCTAAACATGGCAGTACTGCAGTTTCAGAGCACAGGTTCATTCCAATCTAGTCTTGCTGCATGTGGTGCAATGTCACAAACATGTCAGTGGTGTGCCACGAGCACTGTGGCATACACTGATAAGACACATCAACTGCTACATCCGGTTCATACACATGGAGGATGTAGTCAATGTGAAGGAAGATTAGCATGTTTTGGCCACACAACTACAGTGTGTTGGAGCAAATGATGACACACATATTGCAAGAGGACCACCACACAAAAGAGAACAAGTCAAATGGAGTTGTTGCCACTTCCATCCTATCGCTGTGCAAGTGGGCTTTGTACCAGATTTGTACACTCAAGTCTGTGACAGACATTACTAGGAACAATCCACGGCCACATCATACTTAGACACAGCACCTGCTAATGTCACAACACTGAAATGTCCAAATAAGGATGATATAGTAAAGATATCTCAGACTTAAAAAATAATTAGCATGGCCCTATTCACTAAAGTAATCTGAGACAAAATCCTAACTTTATGACTTTCGGAATTCACAAAGGGCATTAGTAGTAGTAATGTTAGGATTCCTAACTTTACTACTCCTAAATGCCATTTTTGAATACCAAAAGTCGCAAAGCTAGGATTTTGTCTCAGATTACTTTCGTGAATCGGGCAGCATATTAGCAAGGAAACCATACATATGACCACCATCTCTGTCAACTTCTACTGTAGACAGTACAAAGGTAAATATCAATTATGCAAAGCAACATCAACAATGTTTGTGTGTGTCAAGACACTACTCCACAAACAGCTGTGCATAGAGTTTAACACGCCTGTCCAGACCTATGTATCCATACACATACTCCTCACAGCTACACAACAACAATCACTGTAAAGGACAAAGTTAAGACATCTCACAGCACACTTACACTCATGAAAAGTTGCCGATCAGCTGTCGATGCATATCAACTCCTTCCTCTTCGCCACTGTTATCATCGTTTGGCATTTCAGGACCCACACCCGGTGGCTCTTGCTGGTCTCCATTCTCTGCGATGAGATAGATGTTCCATCGGAGTGTGAGGTTGTGGAGCAAGCTACGGTATCTGAGACACCTTCCCAGGTTAGAAGAGGAGGGCTCCCCACTCTCATCTAGACATCTGAATCTGGCCTTCAGGAGCCCCAAAAACTGCTCCACTGGCTGCTGTGTTCTTCCATTGGCCCTATTGAAACTGACTTCCCCTGGCGTTGGATTCCTCAGCGGTGCCAACAACCATGGCCGGTTGGGAGTCCCATTGATGGAATTTAGAAAAAAGTGCAATAAATAGTTATACATTTGCAAAAAGTTTGAACTGAAAACACACAAACAAAGGTTGGACACGTTATACTCACCACTAAAGCCAGGTCCTCTTGGGTAGTAGTTGTGACATCAGCTGGGGTATGATGCTGTTCTGCTGTACGAAGGAGTCATGGACTGAACCTGGGAATCTGGCCCAGATGTGTGAGATAAACAAATCTGCTAAACAAACCTCTTGCACGTTGATAGAATGGAAGTGCTTCCTGTTCTGGTAAAGTTGTTCTCTGGCTTGTGGCAGTATGAAGGCAATATGTGTTACATCAATAGTTCCAACTACATGTGAGATGTGACCAAATCCATAAAAGTCACCCTTCACATTGGCCTCATCTTCACGCTTTGGGATCTGAATGTCGCTGTCCATGTGTCTCCTCAATGCTGATACAACATCATGAAGTGCAACGCTGAACACAGGTTGTGACATTCCAACAAATATAGCCACAATGTACTGAGATGAACATGTGGCCAGGGCATACAGTACTGTCATCATGTTAACTTTCGATGTCAGAGATGTGGGATAGTTCCGATGCGGATGTAAAAGAAGCACCAACTGCTGACATGAATCTTTGGTGGTCTGCCTATTGGGACAAAAGTTGCGGAATTTGTCTCTTTCTTCAATTGTTTGAAGATCTGGAAAGGGCCGGTAGACTGGAGGCTGTCTTCTTCTTGCTCTGCCACAGTAGCTATGTGTGGAGTGTACAGACATGAGAATATTGCACAAAGTGTCCACACTGACATGTACCAAGACACCCCCAAAAGTTATGTAACCACTCACACCAACATATGTTAGCGGCACCTAGCAATTCACCTCATAACTTGATGACATCCAGCAGCATACATAGCAAGTCCATGTATGAGGGAAGTGGAAGAAATTGTTGAAATAAAATGACAGTAGAATACATTCCTACCAGTGACACCAGGCTTAGGAGAGGCCCTTCAGGTGGAGACAGTCAAAATTGTTACATTAACTTTCAAGGTGTAAACGGGCCTCTTCGGGATGAACAGGATCAATTGCCATTACTGAAAGTTCCACCCATCAGCCCCATTCTTGAATCCAGATGCGTCTGCAACTGCACTGTGCACATCATACACACAATCTTTGCATGGTGGTCACCGTCTTGTTGTGGAGCCTGCATTGCACATACAATAAGAGTCACTGCTGGGGTACACTGCATATTGATGATCATATGTTCATGCACAATCATGTACAACAGTGACATGCCTGCCAGCTTACAAATCCATGCCACTGTGTGCTGAGGGGGTGGGACCTCAAGCCAAAGAGTTACTCTGCCCCTCATCAAGCCACCCCTTCCCTGTGCCTCTCCATGAGATGCATTTTTATAAAAGGGTCATATATGCTGTTTGTCATGTCCTGTGGTGTTTTCAAACCTTTTAATGACATCAGGTGCTTACAGCTTCCAAATTTGAGCTGAAAACCCACTGTTCACAGTCGTTTTCAGCTAGTTTTTCCTGCCACCATGTGATTTCGGCCCCTCACCAGGTAACTGTGTGAAAGGAGCCCAAATCTGAATACTCCCCCGTAGATCTGATTCTCAAATGCGGATTTATTAATTTTAACAAGACTATGATTTTGCTTGAATGCTCCTAGTGTAGCAATATTCGTACTGGTACATGATGTGAGCCCCAGACCCGGAGTCCTGTTTATGGACTCTTTTTGACAATGTGTGTCATTGCATGAGGACAGTCTCCTTACTCACACATGTTTGCAGTCAGACTGTCATATGAGTGATGCTACCATTGTACAGGAATGTTTGTCAAGTGAAACATCTAATCTGTAGATGATTGGTTAGATCTGTAATCAATCAATCAATCATTGAATCAATCAATCAATCAGTCTAGCAGAGGGTTCTTATGAGTCGCAGCTTGTCACTCTGGGGGATGTCCAGGTGCTGGCACCTCACGTCCTTGGTCAAAGAGCCATAACTTGAGCTTTTTCCTGACTCCCTGGGAGCAAAGGGCAGGTTCACAGGTGAGGGGGGTGGTTGTTCTAGGACTTGATGTGGATGAGGGAGAAGGAATGACCTCCGCAGTGGCCCCGATGGATGCGGATGGTGCAGGCCAGGGAGAAGGAGGAGGAGTAGAGCTCCCTGGTTGGGTGATGAAACATCAAGTTGTGGTTGTTGCAGAAGGGCCCGAAGTTATGAAGGGCATTGTAGGAATGAGTAACGGGCTTGAAGAGGCATCTTTTCTGTACGGGGAGGCAATAATAATAATAATAATAATAATAATAATAATAATCCACATTTGTAAAGCGCACAATCACCCGTTAGGGTCTCTAGGCGCTGAGGGCCGTCGGGAAGATTAAGCAAGCTATTGCCCAGAGTCACATGGTGCTGGGCTAACCTGCCGCCGGCGCTGGGGATCGAACCGTGATCCCCAGATTCCAGCGTCAGTCGCCCGGGCCGCAGCGCCACACCTCTCCCCAATGGAGGGCTCTGTGGTACAGGGTCATACTGGTTCTCCTTGGGCGGGTGAGGATGGTGTTCTGGATGGTCTGAAGGTGGTTGATTATTTGTTTGGTGGAACCGGCATAGAGTGCTTTGCCGTTGTTGATGTGACTTTGGGTGACTTTTTCTTTTGGAGATAAGGATCCATTGGAAGATCTTATGGAACATGCGGATGATGTGGAGGCAGGAAGAAGAGACAGCATTGACTTGGTTCTTCATGGTTAGTTGGCTGTTCAAGATGATTCCGCGGTTGCATGTGTGGTTGGAGGAAGCAGGGCTGAGTGCGGTGGGCCCACAGAACTCCTTCCAGGGGGAGGGGTTATTTCCGTAGATGAGTAACCCCGTCATTTACCAGTTTAGTTGGCCCTCATCCAGTTGGCGATGTCGGCCATGGTGTTCTGGAAGTTTGCTCTGGTGGTGTTGCTGTCGTCTGTAACTGAGAGGATGAGCTGTGTGTTATCAGTGTACAAGATGATGTTGAGCCCTTGAGAGCAGGTGATGTCTGCATCATGTAGGTGTTGAAGAAGATGGGCTGAGGCAGGAGCCCAGGGGGATACAGCAGATCATTTTCTTGGGAATGGAGGAGAATGGTGGTAGATAGAATCTCTGTGTTCGGCTGGAGAGGAAGAAAGCAATCCAGTTGGGAGCTTTGTTTTGGATGCCTAGATGGTGGAGTCTGGATGTAATGAGAAGTCTGCAGAGGAGTTGAGGAGGTTGAGTGCTGCCATTTTCACCAGTAGAGGAGGCATCTGATGTCATCCATAGCTGCGATCAGGGCGGTTTCTGTGCTGTGGTTGGCCCAGAAGCCTGATTGGGAGTTGTTGTGAAGATTTTTCTGTTCTTCTGTTTGAGGTGTTTTGTGAGCTGGCAATTGATGGCTCTGTCCAGAACTTTTACCTGGAATGGGAGTAAGGGGATGTATTAATACAGCTTGAGTTTGCCGGGAACGGTGGAGGGTTTTTCAAGAGAGGCTTGACCTCTGCGTGCTTTCATGCGGCGGGTATGTTGACTGTTGCGATGGATATATTGAGGATATCTGAGAGGTTGAAGCTGATTTCTTCTCTCCTTATAGATGTAGATGTGGTGAGGTCAGGGGACCAAGGGTGCACCAGAGTAGGTTGAGTTCATGATGGAAGTATTGTCTTGGATCAAGAGCTGTTTCCAGATGGATAGTAAGTGGGTGTCAGTGGCATCGGTGTGTGAGTGGAAGTAGATGTGATTGGTGGGTTGGGGGTCAAAGTTATTGTAGATGTCAGTGATGTTCCGATGGAAGTAGTCTACTAAGGCATTTCAGAGAGCTTGGGAGGTCTTGCCACTGGGCTGGAGAACTCTTTGACGATAGAGAAGAGCTCTTTTGCATGGCTGGTGTTTGCCTCATTGCAGTTGGAGAGGGTGTCCTTCTTGGCTTCCCTGAGGTGGCGATGGTAGTTGTTGAGGGCTGATCTGAGGGAGCTGAGGTCAGAGGGGTTCTTGCTAGAGCGCCAATGTCTCTCTGGTTTCTTGCACTTGTGTTTGAGGGTCTGTTGTTCAGGAGTGAACCAGCTGGAATGTTTTGCGGATTTGATGCCAGGGTGTCTTTCATAGGGGCGATGGTATCAGCTGCAGAGGTGATCCACTTCCAGATGTTCTGGGATTTGAGTTCGAAATTGTTGGAAGGGTTTAGCCTGGTTACTTTGAGGGCAGACGTCCAGAGGGGTTCCGTGACTCTGTTCCATTTCTGGCAGGGTCTGATGGGTGGTCTGGTTGGAGGTTCTGGGGAACAGGTGAGGCTGAAGTGGATGATGCTGTGGTCAGTCCAGGTCAGTTCTGTTGTGTGGGAGAACCTGATTCTATTGCTGGAGGAGAAGATAGGGTCTAGTGTTTGTCCTACAATGTGCAAGGTCTGCAGACCAGCTTTGAGAGGCCGAGATTGCTCATGCTCCCGAAGAGGGTAGTTGGCATTGGTATCAATGAGGTCTTCGAGGTGGAAATTCAGAGTCGATAGCCAGGGGTGTGATAAAGTCATGGTTGGAATTGCAGAAGCTTGGATGGGGTCCCAGGGGTCTGTAGATGACGGTTCCTCTGATGGTGGACTTTGAGTCAAGTCTGATCTGAAAGTTAAGGTGTTCCATGATCGGTGTGATGTCGTATTCTGAGGCGGTGCAATGGAGGATGTCTTTGTGGGTGATGGTAATTCCTCCACTGTGTCTGCTGGTACAGTCGTGATGTAGCAGCTTTTAGACCAGGGGCATCACAGTGGCAATGTCAGGCACTGAAGAGGGGTTGAGCCTGGTTGCAGTGTTGAAAATGATATCAGGGGCCAGGGTAGTTATGGTGTCCCAAACGTCTGTGGTGTGCTTGCCGGGGGATCAAATATTGAGTAGCGTGCAGTGGAGCTTCAGGTCAGGATAGGTGTCACTGAAGAGTTGGTATTACAGGTGACGCAGACGTACTGGCAGGTGAAGGGGCCTTCTGTGGTTCTGGGTGAGGTGATGCAGCAGTTGGTGTCTTCCTAGGGGTTGAGGGACTGAAGTGCGTTAGAGGTGTATCAGAGGGTAGAGGGAGGACCACGAGTTCTGCCACTGGACACGGCCCAGTCACAGACAGGCGTGCCTTTGGTACACCATCGGCATGCCCATTGCATGCGTCCCCTTGTGTGCCCATGCCACGCCTTCATTAAGTAGGTCCTAGGTTGGGAGATGCTCTGGGAGGCGACGAAGGTGGGAAAGGAAAACAGCTCAAGAAAAGGTGGCATGGTGGCGCACTAAGGAGCTTATTTACAAGCCCCTTGTTCCACTAGTGTATCACTTTTTTGACGCACCAGGGTGTTATTTTTAGGCCACTTTTACAAAATAATCCTTCTAGGGTCATTTGTCACATTTTTTAGGGGCCTGCATCAGAATGGATGTGCACCAGGACCTACTGCGCCATGTAAGTATTATTAAGTGCAAGGTAGGCGCTTATGATGAATTGATATAGGAAAGTATTCAGTAAACAGAATCATCTTTGGCGAATGTCACACAGTTTTCAAAATGCGTTAGAACCTTGCGTCTCACAAACCTACGCATAGGAAATTACATATGTGCTGTTGCAAGAAAAGAGAAGCCTGTCAGAACAGTCTCCCTTCAAAACTGAAAACAGGGGCCTCCTAGTCTTGCAGCTGGGAGTTGGACAGAGAAGACCACAACCACCACCAGACCAAATAGCACATCGACCCCCACCGTCACCTCTGCGAAGGCAGCACAGGAGAAGGGAGCGCATCCACCGGCAGAGAGCCACCTTCATTGGTCTCAGGGAGGAACAATTCATAACATATTACCACCTTAGGAGTAGTCTATTGTGCAATAGCTGCATCAGATTGCACCACAGCTACAGGCGCCAACTGCCAGGGTCAGCAACATTCCACTGCAGGCCACACTCCTGGCAGAATTACACGTTGTCCTAAGGCTTGTTCCAGACCACAGTAGCAAGAGTGGCATGTGAATCCCAGGCCTGATTCTCTGCCTTCCTACCATCTGTTCTGGAAACCATAATCTACCTCACACCACAGTACCTCCACTTCCCAAACACCGAACAGCTGCAGCTGGAGGTCAAACAAGGCTTTAATGCCATTGCACGCTCAACGCAAATTCTTGGTGCTATGGACTGCACGCATGTGCAACTGGTCCCTCCTGCTGAAACTGCCCTTCTCTACTGCCACAGGAAACACACACACTCAATAAATTTCCAGGCCATTGTGGACCATAGGGGACTCTACATAAATGTTCTAGCAAACATTTCCCGGTTGTACATGATGCATACATATTCCTCCACTGTATCATCAATGAGTGCTTCTTAAACAGACAATATGGCAATGGCCTACTTGTAGGTAAGCAACTTAAAAAAGTCCTACACACTCATGATTGGTAAGAATTTCTGGACATCCACACATCTCTGTGTACATAACCACAAATAGGGACATTAATATGAGTCCCATGCTTGAAACATGCAACACGACACATGTCTACAAAAGCTTCCTAGTTACACACGTCAATACCTGCAAATCTACGATGGCTGCCATAGAAATTTTGAAGGGAAAGACAGTTGAGAATTTTGGCACAAAAACAGTATAGCATCACTGTGTGCAAGTGACTGGTGACACGCGTGTTGATTTGGGTCCACAGGCCATTCCATTGGTTTGTCATGCATGTAATGTTCCCCTGTACTGACCACTGTGTGTTGACATGGACCTATGCATCCCTCAGTGTAAGGAATGTTGGACCTCACACAGCCAACAATGGGCCCAACGAGTGAACAAAGAAGTTAAAGCCCAACTGATCACACACTCATCCAGTCCAAGCTACACAACATATAATGGAAAGTTCCATACACCAGGTATCCACCACTGAATAGTGCCCAGTCAACATTTCAGTCAGTAACTTCAAGTCAGCAATGTGCCATCCCCTGTCCCGCATTTAACATGACACACAACAATGGAAGAGATATGTGTCACAAACAATTTACAACAGCATTTTGAACACATTATGTCAGTATGAAAGAAGTAATGTGGAAGAAAACCTCAGCATACACAACACACACAACATAGCATGTATTGGCAAGAATGAGCAACGGTATTGACAGTTCTCCCTCTTCTCACTTAAAGCTAATCAAGGACATGATTTACAGACGTGGGTGATGACCCCATATGGACACCCCCAGACAGACCCTCAAGAGGCCTACAACTATTCACACGGCTGAACACACACCGTGATAGAGAGAACCTTTGGCTTGCTCAAGGGCAGGTTTAGGGCGTTTGGTCTTATCTGGAGGCAGGTGGCTCTACTCTCCAGAAATGGTATGTAAAATGATCCTAGTGTGTGCTATACTGTGTAACATATGTGTGAGGAACAATGTTCCCTGGGATGAAGAAAAACACCCCTGGAGCTACTCAAGGATGATGAGAATGCTGCAGAAGCAGGTGACAGAGACATCCTCGACACTGCTGTCCGGATACGGTGAAGCACACACATTGTCAATCAGTTTATTCTTAACCGCATGCGTGCGGGCGGAATTCCGCTCGTACGCGAACATCTAAGAAACCCATGTTACGTGACGAGCCCAGCTCCTCATCAGCGTGCAAGGGGTTAATAACCATCTATTTTTAAATGGTCCAACAACCAACGACCCACTAAGGTTCACATTAAAATAACAATTACACAGAAATGAGTTGTTTTTGTGTTTTTGTGACCAGGTTTTGACACAACAGCTGTATCTAATGACAATGCTAGGAATTGGTCAAAATGACAGCTAGTGAGATAGGAAGCTGATAAGCAACGTCAAAGCGTAACCAGCAGTGCACAGTTCATTAGAATGGGATGTGTTGCATTCAGCGGTAGAAGTGGGCGGGGACGGAAGGGCACGGCGTGCCCCTACTTCTAAAAATAATTCCAGTCCGTTCCCCTACTTCTTTCTTTGAAGAAAGCATCCCGGGACGGAGAGAATAGTCCTACTAAAAACAATAACTTTTTTTGAGCTTCCAGGGGCTGCTCGCACTTCTCTGTTCAACTCCAGAGGCTGCAGCAGCCCCTCCCTGAGCTGGCACAGACCGAGGGCGGCCCATTGTCATTCCGATTGAGGCTGATTATCCCCTTTGGAATGACAATGCGCCCGCTGCCTGCCTTTAGCATATCAAGTGAGATCTGCATGAGGTGTGATAAAGAGAACGGGGTTTTCCTTTAAACTGCCAGACCCCTTGAACTGGAGGACAACGTGGTCTTAAGCCCTCCTCTGCGATCCTGTGGCCTTTAAGGTGTGAGGCTCTGCTCAGGGGAGAAGCCAGAAAATCAAAATGCCCCGAACTTTGAATTACACTTATAATGGCAAGCAGCACGTGATGAGAGTGTGCTTTGCACTCCCTAAAAGAGCGGCCTTCACTGCTCCATCCAACCAAGGGAGTAGTCAGGAAATTAGAATGCCCCCCATTTTGCAGTAAACCTCTGATGCACACCAAGCAAAATAAGTAAATGTGCCCATCCTCCACTCGAAGAAGTGACGGGGACAGGAGAAGTGACGGGGACAGGAAAAGTGAAGGGACAGGAGAAGGAGAAGTGACGGGACAGGAGACGGAGAAGTGTCAGGACAGGAGAAGTGACAGGACAGGAAAAGTGACGGGGGCAGGAGAAGTGACGGGGACAGGAGAAGTGAAGGGACAGGAGAAGTGAAGGGACAGGAGAAGTGAAGGGACAGGAGAAGGAGAAATGACGGGACAGGAGAAGTGACGGGACAGGAGAACGAAAAGTGATAGGACAGGAGAAGGAGAAGTGAAGGGACCAGGAGAAGGACAAGTGAAGGGACCAGGAGAAGGAGAAGTGACGGGACAGGAGAAGTGACAGGACAGGAGAAGGAGAAGTGATGGGACAGGAGAAGTGACGGGACAGGAGAAGTGACGGGACAGGAGAAAGAGAAGAGACGGGACAGGAGAAGGAGAAGTGACGGTGCAGAAGAAGTGACGGGGCAGGAGAAGTGAAGGGACAGGAGAAGTGAAGGGACAGGAGAAGTGAAGGGACAGGAGAAGTAAAGGGATAGGAGAAGTGAAGGGACAGGAGAAGTGAAGGGACAGTAAAAGTGAAGGGACAGGAGAAGGAGAAGTGACGGGGCAGGAGACGGAGAAGTGACGGGACAGGAGAAGTGACGGAAGAAGTGACGGGACAGGAGAAGTGACGGGACAGGAAAAGTGATGGGGCAGGAGAAGTGACTGGGGCAGGAGAAGTGATGGGGACAGGAGAAGTGAAGGGACAGGAGAAGTGAAGGGACAGGAGAAGTGAAGGGACAGGAGAAGTGACAGGACAGGAGAAGTGACGGAACAGGAGAAGGAGAAGTGACGGGACAGGAGAAGGAGAAGTGACGAGACAGGAAAAGGAGAAGTGACGGGACAGGAGAAGGAGAAGTGACGGGACAGGAGAAGGAGAAGTGACGGGACCAGGAGAAGGAGAAGTGACGGGACAGGAGAAGTGACGGGACAGGAGAAGTGATGGGACAGGAGAAGTGACGGGACAGGAGAAGGAGAAGTGACGGGACAGGAGAAGTGACGGGACAGGAGAAGTGACGGGACAGGAGAAGTGATGGGACAGGAGAAGTGATGGGACAGGAGAAGGAGAAGTGATGGGACAGGAGAAGGAGAAGTGATGGGGCAGGAGAAGTGACGGGCAGAAGAAGTGACGGGGCAGGAGAAGTGACGGGACAGGAGAAGTGAAGGGACAGGAGAAGTGAAGGGACAGGAGAAGGAGAAGTGAAGGGGACAGGAGAAGTGACGGGGACAGGAGAAGTGACGGGGACAGGAGAAGTGACGGGACAGGAGAAGTGAAGGGACAGGAGAAGTGACGGGGCAGGAGAAGTGACGGGGGCAGGAGAAGTGACGGGAGGAGGAGAAGTGACGGGGCAGGAGCGGTGACGGGGACAGGAGAAGGGAGGGGCAGGACTGTTCCCATTGGGTACAGAATCTAGACTGATTTGCATATGGCTGGGTCCAAACTGGAATGGCACAGGGAGCAAAAAAACAATGGATTTAGGCCCAGATCTCTGTACTGGGGTGAATGTATGATATTGTTCGGCATTCAGTTGTTCTTTTTGCTATATTATGATTGAGCAGCTGGCTGGCAACATGAATATGAAGGAGCCTTTGTGGGTTTCTGTGAGTCTAGATTCTCCTGAAGAGTTCCTTTCTCTTCTGAGCCCTGCTTAACACATGTGTACAGGAGGAGCCCTGTATTCATGACCTCAATGTTTGAGACAAAAAATAATCATGGATTTCTGAACATTGAGTAAAAGCATAAAGGTAAATGATTTACATATCATATTCTTGTGTAATGCTTACCACAGATCTAGGAAGCACTGGCTTATCCCACTTTTAAAAAACCTAGGTTTTAGACATCATCTTCCAGCATACAGAATTTTAAAGACGGAACTATCACCACTGATTGTGTTTGCGGTGCAAAATTCCTAACAGCGATGTGGCATACCCATACTCGTTATATAAAGCCAGCCACTGATTTGTGAATAATGATATGTACTGCCGACTTTTAATCACAATGCACTGCAAATTTTTTTTTTAAATGTTTACTGCAAGGTTTTATAATTCCTGTTTCATTCGCTATTGATTGTAAGTTGATTTTAAGTTCCATGTATATCTTTTATGATCTAAGTAGATCGAAATAAAGATTGAAAATGAAATGAAATTAAGTTAACATGTTGTTCCTGGTTATATTTCACGCGCTTTACATAAACCTGAATTAAACCTCAAACATGTTTATCCATTGTTTTAATGAAATAACGTTATAAGCTGTAACTGGTCATTGAAATGCTAAACGTACTAAAAATTGGTATGTTTTGCTATTTCTAGCCACGCCCCTGACTCCGCCCACTGATTCAATCTTCAGTTATTCCCACCCCCTGATTCTCCACCCACAGTTCCCCTACTTTTTTTTCCCCACTTCGACCACTGGTTACATTAGTGCATCGCACATCTCCCAAGCAAAGTGCCATGAGTTACCACACCAAAAAAAACAAAGTGACGCTTTTGAACTAATGGAGACATATCTCTAGGCCGTACTTGATTTTTCAGTCTCAAAAGTGACTTGTGTAAAGTAAACGTCATGCATTTGGAGGAAAAGTAACATTTTCTACGCCTTACCTGATGCATCACCTTAAAAAAACACACATCAATTGAATATTTCACGGTTGTATTGGAAGTGGTACTTCGCCCCTACAAAAATGACGCTTCAAAAATAACAGTAACAAATACTGTGTAAGAAAGACTGAATCCCTACTAAGCACAACACTCCATGTGGAAAAACCACACTTCAGTTACAAACGTCACCCACACGCTGACATTTGTGCACAGTAACAAACAACAGGACACATCTGTGAAGTGTGTTGGCCCAAAACCAAACAGGGGGATGTTTCTGAGCTAAATCTTCATTGCAACTTTTAATGGATGCTACATACAAATACGACGCACAGGCGAAAAATATGATGCAAAGCATGAGAATGTGTCGCATCTATACAGGAACCTGTCAGAGGATGAGTTTAGGGTCCTACAATGGCTCATAATTAACCCTGGGTGGAGCTTGCGTAGTTCTCTGTGGGTCTTTAAGGAGTTACTAGAAAACTCAGTGAAATTCCACAGAGTTCCGTGTCTGGCAGAGTCACTAATTGCACCGTTCCCTCCGCACTCCCCTGCTAAACAAACAGCTCCCCTCCCGATAAACCCAGCCCCGCTGGACTCCTGGCCCCCTTCCTGCTCCCCCTCCTGCCCTTACTAAACCCCCCTTCCCCCCCCCACCTCCCCTCCCGTGTAGTTTGGCCTGCTGGCCGGGAAACTTACCATCCTCCTCCCAGATAGGTGTCTTCCTGCTCCAGCAGCTGTGGCCCGCCTGACTCTATCATGGGATGTGATGGGGCCAGGCCTGCCTGATCCTGTCATGGGATGTGATAGGGTCAGGCCTGCCTGACTCTATCATGGGATGTGATAGGGCCAGGCCCGCCTGACTCTATCATGGGATGTGATAGGGCCAGGCCTGCCTGATCCTGTCATGGGATTTAATATGGTCAGGAATGCCTTCAAGCAGAAGCCAAGCACACTGCAGTTCTTCCTGTTAATTCATTGACCCGGACCAGTGCCGCAGAAGCGAGTGGAGCCACAGCAGCAGGAGCAGGCAGGACACCGAGGAAGGTAAGTCTTACTCAGCTCCGCTGCGATTGGTGAGTTTGTAAAACCTCACACTCCAAACAGAGTGCAGAGTTTTAAAACTGCAAACGTTGCAGGCAGAGCTTAGATATCTGCCCAGTCTTACTGATGATGCACTACTTGCCTAACATGATGGGCAGTTTGGGCCGCATCAGCAAAATATTGGGAGAAGTTGCAGTTCCAGCTGTCGTGTATGTATGGTTTTGAGAGGGATGTCCACCCTCTGAAGCACCGTTGGCCAGATGTTGTTAGTAGAGAGGCAGATCTGATGGATCAGCTGGTCTGGCAGTCGATGGCCCTGTTGGTAAGTCACTGCACACCAAACCACCCACAGCTGTGTTAAATCTGCATATGTCTGTGTTTGGACAGTTAAAAGGAAGGGCCAGACATGCATGTAGGTCACATTGTTAACATGTGTGCGACCTATGTTGTAGTTACAGAAACTGCCACAACTACATGTACACAGGGACATCACCAGTGTCAGCCATGTGCACACACTGCTGGTGAGGCAATGTGGTGCTGACTGGATGTGATGCCAACGTGTAGAGAGAAAGGTTTGTGGGCAGCAATGTGAGTTCTCACTCACAACTCATTCCTAGTTCAAGATGGCCGCTGAGTAGGAGCTGTCGTGACCCGACAGTGTGGGCAATGGACAGTAGGGCGTTAGGACCCTGTGGGTCCTCAGGCAGAGTGACCAAGTCACCGGACACCAGATCCGGTGACGAGACAGGAAAGGGGACAGACAATGACCAGGACATGGACGGGGACGGATGTGCTGACTAGCAGCTGCACTAGATGCTAACCAGCAGTTATGAGCGATGCTAATAAAGGAATGTGAGACTAACCTGCGTCCCGTGTTTGGTGTACCTCCCGGCGCACACGAAGAACATGACAACTGGCGACGAGGGAAGTGACGAACGACGCGTGCATCGTCGAGCAACGATCGATGACTGGAGACACACCAGGAGCCCACCCTGGAAGTGTAGGGGACACAGGAGAGACTGCCCATTGAGCAGCAACGCGGGAGCTCACCACGACTGCCACCGATGAGGACCAGCGTGGATGCGGTAAGTGCTGAGAAACAAATGCACGAGTTGAAACGGCTGGCGCGAGTCATCGCGAGAATTTCGAGAGTCTCGGCGGCCATATTAGAATCAGGCGGGCCGAGCCCATGGGCACTGAGAACAGCAGCGGCGGCCATCTTAGGAACAGGCAATGGGATCATGACCGCGAAATAGCGCGAGAACAGCGGCGGCCATCTTAGATCAGGAAACAAACATAGACAACAATGGAGCGGCCATTTTAAGGCCAAATAACGTCGAAAACAAGGAAATGAAACAGAAAAGACACCCAGAAGCGCGAAATAAGACAAATTAAAGGCAAAAAATAAGGAGAATAAAGGGGCATGATAAGGAAAGAAGGGACAAAGACAATTCAAAGTATCGTGAGAACAACGGCGGACATTTTGAATGGGATATTCAAGAAAAGACCATAGGAAACAGCAGAGCAGCCATTTCTAAGCCAGGCAAAGGGCAAACAAGAAGAATAACCAAAAAAAAAAAAAAGTGAAGAATAAAGGATAAACAAAACGCAAAAAGGGGGCACAAGTGGAAAAAGAGCAATAAGACAAAGAAAGAAGACAGTGCAATAAGAAAAGAGAAGAACAATAAGTGAAAGAAAGAGAAAGGACATAAACAAAAAGACAAATAGACAAAGAGAAAGAAGGAAAAAGAAAAATACAAAAGAAAGGAGCAGAAGAGAGTGGAAGAAGCCAGAGAAGGCTAAATAAAAGACAGAAAAGAGAAAAAACAAAGAAAAGAAAGGAAAATAAAGGAAACAAAGCAGAACAACAAAGAGAAATAAAAGGACAAAGATCGCACAAGGACAAAGAAAGAGTAAAGGAGAAGTTACAAGGCAATAAGGAAAAGAAGAAAGAAGAAAGAGGAGTAAAATAACGAGGAAAAAAAAAGGGACAAAGACACAAACATAAGAAATACGTCGCAGGAAAGATGCAAATGTAAGAAAACAAGGAAATAAAGAAGAAAAAGACTAGGAAAGCCCAGAAGAGGCCAAGACACAAACATAAGAAATACGTCGCAGGAAAGACGCAAATATAAGAAAACAAGGACATAAAGAAGAAAAAGACTAGGAAAGCCCAGAAGAGGCCAAATAAGAATTTTGTAAAAACAAATAAAAGAAAAAAGGACAAATAAGAAAGAAGCAAAAAGAAAAGAAAAGCCAGAGATAAGGCTAAGTAAAGGACAGAAAAGAGAAATAACAAAGAAAAGAGGGACCAAGACCCACCAAGAAAAAGGAAAGAGGAAAAGGACAGAAAAAAAAAAAGAAACAACCAATAAAAGAAGGACAAAGACCTACAAAGAAACAGGAAAGAGAAAAGGAGAACATAAAAGAAAAGAAAACAAAAGGAAAGACACAAAGACAAAGGAAACAAAATGGGTAAAAAAGAGTAACACAAGAGGACTTTAGCGCAGGAGAAACAGCAGCAAAAAGAAAGGACAAAGACATACAATAAGCAGAGCGGACAGGCGCCACCAAGGAAATAAAGGCAAGAGGCACCGCATGGCCAGGACCAAAGGTGTTGAGACAGAAACAATATAGGTAATAAGACAACAAGTTATCCAAAGAGTCACTGGCGGTGACGAAAGTGAAAGGATCAATGATAACGGCTGCCTACGACCAACAACGAATAACAAGGAACAGATAGCATTTCAAGGACAAAGAAGGCGGAGAAAGAAGAAATGGCAGCGACAACTGCAGCCACATGGACGGTGGAAGATAGAGGACAAGGAAGAGATGGAGACACTAGATTCACGAAGGACATGCAGTAAACAACAGAGACTCATTGAAGAAATGTAGAATGACAAGTACTCTCCCCTCTCTCTCTCTCTCTCTCTCTCTCTCTCTCTCTCTCTCTCCCTCTCTCTCTCTCTCTCGTTCGTTCACCCCATCAATATAACTGTGAATGAGGACTATGGTAAATGTGTCACGAACATTTGTTTGCAACAAGGGGGAGATGTCGTGACCCGACAGTGTGGGCGACGGACAGTAGGGCGTTAGGACCCTGTGGGTCCTCAGGCAGAGTGACCAAGTCACCGGACACTAGATCCGGTGACGAGACAGGAAAGGGGACAGACAATGACCAGGACATGGACGGGGACGGATGTGCTGACCAGCAGCTGCACTAGATGCTAACCAGCAGTTATGAGCGATGCTAATAAAGGAATGTGAGACTAACCTGCATCCCGTGTTTGGTGTACCTCCCGGCGCACACGAAGAACATGACAGGAGCCTCCCGAGAAGCTCCCGGTTTGGGGATTACCAATCTGGTAGTTATCCCCGTAAAAACCACCTCACCGCCCCATGACCGGACTTCACACCCTTCTGAAGCTTTCTGCTGAAGCAGAACTGACTTCTGAAACGCCGCCGACAAACCTATAGAACAGACCATCATACAGCTAGTGTCATTTTATATCTAGTCTGTTAAAATGTATATTGATGGGTCATTACTTGAAATCTATGGAAACCTATTGTAAAACGTTCACTGTATATAGTCACTTTTTTGTTCCATTTCACCTGGGGACACAATGCACAATATAAATCACTTTTTGAATATAAGAAAGTGTTTATACAATTGACTGTTTTTTTTAATAAATATTACAAAGTTAAACTGTGTAGAAAGTTTATTTTGTTGTCGGACATTACTAGCTCCTTCAAAAATCTATCGCGATTGTGCATATATATTGTTTGATTTATTCTACCTTATTAACCGCTGGAACCGCTGTTTCCTTGTATAGCATATTTACCCTGGTTTCTTGTGAGTAGGGTTTTCCCTGTTTAAAGTTGTGGCTTCTAATATTCGGCTTATAATTTCTTCAAATTTGCATTTGTTTGTCGTGCATGGGGGTCTATATAGTAATGTTCTGTTTAAGGTGTAATTATCGCTTAGGGTAATGCTGAGTGAGAGCAGCTCGCAATCTGAGCTGCTGCCTGCTGGGGAACCTTTGACATCCAAAGAGTTGTTAGCTATGATTGCTAGGCCGTCACCCTGTTTGGATGGTCTGTCATTTTTTATATTACAGAAACATTGAGGTATAGCTAAGGCCAGATCAGGATCTGAAGTGCTGTTTGCCCAACTTTCTGTGACAAAAGCCCTGTCCACTTCATGAGCAGACAGTAGCAGCGCAAATTCGACGTTATGTTTTATCAGAGAGCGGGTATTAATAGGTAATCGTGTAAACGTTTTGGGAACCGATATATGCTCACGGGAGACATGTTAATTTTTGGAGCAGGCTCTCGTCTTTGTGAAAAGAAACTTGATATTGCAATGAGGGCATGACTTAGGCTCTTCTGAAGGTACGATCCGATGGCATGTTGATATGAGATTAAGTTTGTTGAAACTCCAAAAGAGAGATGTTAGTATATGTCAGTCTTGTATCTATTTTTGGGGTGTCGCAGCCAGGGGTTCTGACCCTGGGTCCGGTCCAGGCGTGGACAGGCGCAGACGGGCTTGCCTTTGGCGTGCCGGCGGCGCGCCAAAGGCAAGCCTCTGCTGCTGCATCCTGCTTTTATGGAAATGCAGCAGGGAGTTGGCGCACAGACAAGAGGCTGCCCCGTTTGACCCAGAAGTCAGCTGGAGTGCTTCTGGTTCAATCATCCCTCCACAACCAACGGCACCAGCCGCGGTGGAACAGGGCGTAGAACCGGCACGAAGAAGGTAAGTGAGTAAATTAGTAGTGCTATCAGTGCACAAGTTGTAAGTTTTGAAAACAAGTTTTTAAGAAAGAAATATGATCCTCAGTTTGGCAGGTGCTGGCAAGCCGAATCGTTGCTCTGCGTTGATGCAGTATGCGGAGTTTTGTTAAAAAGAAATATGCAAAGCAAGCGGCTATTTCCTACCGCTATTGATTCAACAGTTATGCCAGGTTATTGCACACAAGGACCTCTAATATGCTAGACACCTCACTGGGCTAACCCCTCCTGGGAAGATCTCCGCAGGGGATTACCGCTTCGACCCCAGTATGACAGACACTCCTGATCAATCATAGCTCCTCCAGCCCACCGATACATCTATTTCCTTCACATGTTTTGTTCACTGCCAGAGCCCGGTAAATTCTGCAGACCTCCTTGGCGGGACACCTGATAGGGGATCGGCATGGGTGAATTCATTCCTGCAACCTCCCACAGCTCCTCCTCAACCCAAACGTTTCGACACTCTCCCCAACAGAGCAGGTCCCTGCTTAACCTCTCCGGGTGACAACGCCTACACCATTGTCTATCTTCCTAATCTCTCCAAAACAGCTGCCAAATCCTTCAAACACTCCTTCCTGAAAAGTCATCCGAGACCCTGATCTACAACCTGAGTTTCACCGCGGACAAGGGCACAGTCATTAATGACCTCATCTTCTACTCCAGAAAAACATCCCTAGGGCGCAAAGCCATCTCAAACCTCCTTAACGTACATGAAGCAAGGAACATTCGATACAGCAATAAGCTCATGATCGCTCCATCCTCAAACCTGCGTGCTGACCTCACCAACACTTTATATAAAAACTACATCATGCTGATCCAAGGACCACCCAAAGACATCAATACATTTGCAGACCTCTTTACCTGCCTAAAGAAATATGTACACAACCCTCCTCCATCCACGCTCCTTCCGCACCATCCCTCGACCATTCCTCCAAGGGTGCCAAGCCTCTCACAAAGCACCCCTCGAAGGGATCATGACACAAGTCGACCTAACCTCATTACCATGACTCCAGTGCTTGCCAACAGATCCGTGCCCAAACCACTGACATCTTGCCCGCAAGCTCCTCCTCTCTTATGATTATTGAAACTTCCCCAAGGGCTCACGACTCTAGCAGAGCTAGCCCTTCCACCATGCTGCCAACACATGCCCACGGAACCGTCCCCAAACCTTTGACCTCCTGCCTGCAAACTCTTCCCTCCCATATGGATTTTGAAACTCCTCCAAAGGTTCATGACACCGGTCGACTTAGCCCCACTTCTAAGCTACTAGAGCATGCCATCAGAAGCGTTCCCATACTATCGCCCCCCTGCCCGCAAGAGCATCTCTCTTACAGGGATATTGATACTCTCCACCGCAGAGCTACCGCTGCTAACTCAGAGCATCCACAACTCCATTCTGGATCTACAGAACCTCCTGCACCTCACCAAACTCACCTTCTTCAATCTCAAGCTCTCACAGAACTCTACGCCCCACTTCCACTGAGACCCACTTCATCCACTACCGCTAACCCTGAGACACCAACACCCTTGCAAGCAGCCTTGCCACCTCTCAGAGGAGGAAACTTTGACCCTCCTACTTTCCTACAAATCCACACATCTAAATCCCAACCTACTAGACCTCAGGAGGAAGTAGTCCTAGACCTCCTTATTAGCTACAAATCCGCCATGGTAACCCCATGCCCTTTAGATCTGAGTGGCAAACAAGGCATCCGCACGGTTGTAACCAAGCCCAACAAATCAGTTACCCTTTGCAACAGAGGAGTCATCAATAGTAATCTAGCGTTAGTATCCATCTCTGCTCCTACTCTCGACACTCACTCGGACCCCCTCTATCCGACCTCCTGATCAACTGCTGCTCAGCAGTAAAGCATGCCACTGATGTCGCCGATCTCATCCTTAGCCAAAAATCGGACTTAGCGATCCTGACAGAATCTTGGCACAACTAATCCTCATAGCCCTGCCTAGACCTCTGAGTCCCACCCAACTATAACATCGTAAGGCTGAATAGGCAGTCTAAGTAAAAGGGGAGGAGGCATTGTCTGCATCTACTGATCTAACCTGCTTGTTACTGAACTTCTGGCCGATCCTACAGACTCCTTCGAATACCTTGCACTTTCCATATGCAGCAATACCACCCAAATGTGCAGACTGCATATCTTTTACCACCCCCCAGGCATGAATGAAACTTTTGCTGATCACCTCATGGAAATCATCACAGGCAAGGTTTCCCCCAAATCTAATGACATTTTCCTTGGCGACTTCAACCTGCATTGGAATGACCCCAAAGACCCTCAGGTCAACGCTATAAGAGACTTCCTGGCTGATCAAGCCCTTTCCCAAGCCTGCACACTCCCAACTCACTAAAAGGCGCCAATCTAGACTGGATCACTGCTAAGGAATCAGCGATCAAGCTTATCTCAATAGACCCATGAAATTAGTCTGACCACCACGCCATCACCTTCCTTCTGCCTGGCACCCACAAGACATGGGCACCGCAACCTGTGTTTCCCAAACGCTGGGTTAGAGACACCAAGAACCTTGATCTAGGGAAACTAGCTGCTCACTGTGAGACTGACCTCCCCCCCCCATATCACCACGGTCAACAACCTCACTGAGCATTATTCCAAGACTATATCCAACATTCTTGATGATCTTGCTCCACTAAAACTTAAAAGGAACCCAAATCAAAGACAGGAACCCCTGGTTTAACGGATCCCTCAACAATGAGCGGAGATCCCCCCGGCAGACAGAACAAAATTGGAAACAGCACCCATCAGCAGCCCATCTAAAACTTCTCCACAGATACAGAAATGCCTACAATAGGAAGATCCTCAACTCTAAAAAAGAGTTCTACAGAACAGAATTGGAGAACTCCAAGAACAGACCTCCAAGCTATTTGAATTTGTCAAACACCAATCTAACAAACTGGCAAAAACCTAAGAAGAAACCTCTAAATCTCTAGTATCATGCAAGGAATTTTCCTCCTTCTTCTGCTACAAAATCTCTACCCTAGGAAATTAACTTAGATCCTCCACTCACTCCCAAACCCCTCCGGCTCTGCCTCTTCTCTCCGTGCTGCCCTCCCAGACATCACCCAAAAACCAAGCGCACTGGTCCAACTTCAAGACTTACAATTAACATTTCATCTCAAAAATGTGATCCTCTTTAAACCCGAACAATCACTTTAGTGATCCTCTTCCATCTAACTGCTTAACTGCTGCCTCTAAGGCTATCATCCCCACTTGGACTGCAATAATCAATGCATCCCTCCTACAGGGACCGATACTGACTCTCTCAAAGCTGGCCAAGTCGTCCCTGTCTTAAAAAAACCAACGCTGGATCTTGCTTCCCCCAACAACTATAGACCTATGTCTAATATCCTACTCCTGGCTAAAGTTCTGGAGAAATGTGTGCAACAGCAGTTGAGCCTTCATATCACCACCCTCCACTTAAAAGACGACTTCCAATCAGGGTTCAGGCCAGCACACAACACCGAAACCACCCTCCGCCACATCGTGGATGATGCCCACCAAGGCACAACCTGTCTCCTAATCCTCCTAGACCTATCCTCAGCTCAGTTAACCATGAAAAACTCCTTGAATGCCTCAAAACCGGGATGGGACTGGACGGCCCTGTTCTTAAATGGTTTAGGTCCTTCCTCCAGAATCGTTCACAGCGATTCCTAATTAACAGCAATTTACTCCTCTTACCCCAATCATGGTTGGAGTCCCCCAAGGATCGACCCTGTCCCCCTACCCTCTTCAATCTTTACCTTGAACCGCTCGCAGAAGTACTACGCACTGCCAACATCGCCTACCACATGTATGCTGATGACACACGGATATTCATCAAAATCTCTTCGACTGAGGACATTCTCTTCCTGAATGAGGCCTTGAAGTTGACTGTCCACTGGCTCACTTCTAACCAGCTTAAAATAAACGCAAAAAAACCTGGAATTCCTTCTAATCTCCCCACTCAAAACCAACCCGGACATTCAGGGATGGATCAAGTCTATCACAGCGTTATACTGCCCTCCAACCACAGTAGACTCTTCTAAATCCCTTGAAATAACCCTAGATTGCAGATTGAATATGTGTGGCCATATCAACTTAAAGGCCAAAACAGCCAGATTTCACTTGAGCTACCTAAGAAACCTTAAACCTTTCCTCGACACTCCCGCCTGAAAATGGCAATCCAGGCACTAGTCATCTCTAGACTAGCATATGGTTGCTCTACTCTCGCAGGTCTGCCCAAGAACTCTCTGGCCCCATTGAAAGCCCTCCTCAACGCTGCTACCAGGCTCCTAATAGGTTCAAAGAAATTCAACCACATCTCTCCACACCTTAAAGCTCTGAACTGGCATACTCTCGAGGCCAGAATCCAACTGAGGCTGGCATGCATCACTCACAAGGCCTTATACTCTAATTCCCCTGCATTCCTCGCCCAGAAACTCGTGGTATCCGGAGGAGCCAGAAACTCTCGGTCCGCCAGAGATATTGTGCTCCAAACAGCACGCTTGCGAAAAAAGAAAGTACAATCGGGCATTCTCTGGGGCCGCTCCAAGAATATGGAATTCACTCCTGCCCGCTATAAAAAGACTTCCTTCTCTGACATGCTTTAAAAATCTTCGTAATGGGCAAAATTCCTCTTCTGACGCATGCACTACAATCACCTCAGTGACTTTGTTCTTCCTCTTATTATGGCCTCTCCATTGTTGTGTTGAATGATTCCTATCTGGCTCCTCTGGGCATCCCACCCGGGACTTGAGACCGCCTGTTCCTGGTAAATGTTCCTATCTTTGTTTTTTTCCCCCCGAATGTATCCTCCCTTCTAAGTCTTTTGTATACCACCTGTCTATCCTGTAAAGCATTCTGATTCCCTCACAGGTCTGGTTTGCGCTCTATAAAACTCTATATAAATATATAAATAAATGAACTGTGGGACAGAAACTCAAGATTTGGACAGTGGACCACAAAGCAACATATGCAGCACCTGTACCTAAACAATCCTGTTTGCAGATATCCAAATGTACCCCCTGTTCAGAAGCACTATCCCTCACAAGGGGATATAGAACAAAGAAACTGGATTGGAACTGCACCACTGCTAATCAAAAAAGTTCATAAGCAATTGTCCATGGATATTGAAGAATCATCGTTTTTTTTGTGCAGAGTTTTATATAGCGCAAACTAGACCCGAACCGAATCAGGTATCAGAGCGCTTTATGTATTTTCAAGTTACGTTACATGAGGACACACTTTCATTTTAGGCACGGGGAGATTAAGGGCCCGATGTAGGTAGGCAAATACTGGACGGAAACGGCCGAAAATACCGATTTGCGGCTGTTTGCGACTGGTATTTGGTTATTGAGATGTAGGGGCATGTTAAATTACAGAATCCGTAATTTTACCGAATCTGTAATTTTTCCGGTAAAATTACCGATTCTGTAATTTAACATGTAGGTAGCACTGTAATCAGTGCTACAAGGGTTTAAGAATTCGTTATTTACCACCAACTAGAAGTTGGTGGTAAATAATAAAAACCCTTCAAAAAACACTTTTTTGCTTTAAAAAATGTGCCATGTTGCAGACACACATGCCCTAAGGGCATGTATGTCAGCAACATGTGAACCCATGCACAATTGAGGGGTGCAACAGGGTGTCAAATTGACACCCTGTCCCCCTTGCAAATTCTGTAATTTTACCGCATCGGTATTTACCGATTCGGTAATTGACATTGATTCCTATGGGCCTCAAGGCCCATAGGAATCAATGCCAATTACAGAATCGGTAAATACCGATTAATTAATTACCGAATCATACCGATTCTGTAATTAATTTTGTAAAATCACCTACATCCTGATTGCCAGTTCTTAAATACCGAATCGGTATGATTCGGTATATAAGAATCGGTAATTTGGGATTACCTACATCGGGCCCTAAGTGATTTGCCCAGAATCACAGGAGGTTTTGGCGTCGTTACCGAGACTCGAACCCAGATCCCCAGGTCCGAGGTCGAGCGCCCTAGCCATTAGGCCAACTCCTCTCCATAGTTCAATGGAGGAAGTGGCTGCAAATACAAGATATATAGTGTTTTCTTCTTTATTATTCAGATCATTAAAAAAAACATCAGCCAACGCGTTTCGTCCTTTTTTTACATAGGACTTCTTCAGCCAATAGTAGGCAACAATAATCCAACGGGTTGTAACCTGGTTGTAAGAATTATCTAAAACAAAAGCCGTAGCCAGGCATCTGTTCAGTGCTGCAAATTAATAATCCAAGTTGAGCTGTTAAAATACGTTGGCTTAATCCAATGTCCAATTATATGTGGGTGAGAGGAGCTTGTGGTATGATAGCCATAGACAGATCCTAAAATGTGCAAGTTCAATTGAGACTAGCACATAGTGATGGAGAATATCCATTCAACTAGTGCACTGAAACACGAAGTGTAGCCCGGCGTGATTCATTCCTCCAGACGACCACAAGCAAAGCATGTTTGCGGTCTTCTGGAGGAATGAATCACATGTTTTAGTGCATTAGTTAAGGTGCCTCTGGAATCATAATGTAAAATCCTAACTGATGGTGAAGTTGAATTTTAAATTGCAATTCTAAAAATCCCATTTTTAGAAAGTATCATTCTCTTGCTTCAGCTATTTGGTGCCTGCTGCGTGTCTCTGATCACGTCTGGCAGTTATTTCTCCGTAGCTGAACAGAGGATACTTTCTATTAGTTTTCCATATCCGAACTGTGATGTTCCCTGTTGATTTGCATGGATTAATCGTGAAACTTCCTGTTAAGGGTCGATTACTGAACAGTGGCGCATCATGTTAGTTTCCCATAGCTAAACATTAATACTTTCTGTTAGGTCCCCAAAGCCAGAAAAAGGATATTTACTGTTATGTATTCATATCCCATCAGTGGATACCTCCTTTTGATTTTCCAAAGCAAAAAAGCAGTATTTCCTAATAGTTTTCATTATGACAACAAAGGATACATCTCATTGTATTTCCAGCGCTGAACAGTGATAGTTCCTGTTAGTTATCTAAATCTGAACAGTAATAGCTCATGTTAGTCATCTATAACTGAAATTTGATAAAACCTGCTAGCTCTCTACAGCTGAACAGTGACAGTTTCTATTTGTTTTCAATAAGTGAAAAAAGGGATATTTTCTGTTAGTTCTCTTTATCTGAATGCTGATATTTCTGTTTTTTCAATAAAACGGAACTGTGATCACTCCTGTTAGTTCTATATATCTGAACAGTGATAGTTCCTGTTAGATCTTAACAGATGAACAGTGATAGTTCATGTTAGATCTCAACAGCTGAACAGTGATAGTACCTGGAAGATCTCAACAGCTGAACAGTGATAGTTCCTGTTAGATCTCAACAGCTGAACAGTGATAGTTCCTGTTAGATCTCAACAGCCGAACAGTGATAGTTCCTGTTAGATCTCAACAGCTGAACAGTGATAGTTCCTGTTAGATCTCAACAGCTGAACAGTGATAGTTCCTGTTAGATCTCAACAGCTGAACAGTGATAGTACCTGTTAGATCTTAACAGCTGAACAGTGATAGTTCCTGTTAGATCTCAACAGCTGAACAGGGATAGTTCCTGTTAGATCTCAACATCTGAACAGGGATAGTTCCTGTTAGATCTCAACATCTGAACAGGGATAGTTCCTGTTAGATCTCAACAGCTGAACAGGGATAGTTCCTGTTAGATCTCAACAGCTGAACAGGGATAGTTCCTGTTAGATCTCAACAGCTGAACAGGGATAGTTCCTGTTAGATCTCAACATCTGAACAGGGATAGTTCCTGTTAGATCTCAACAGCTGAACAGGGATAGTTCCTGTTAGATCTCAACAGCTGAACAGGGATAGTTCCTGTTAGATCTCAACAGCTGAACAGTGATAGTTCCTGTTAGATCTCAACAGCTGAACAGGGATAGTTCCTGTTAGATCTCAACAGCTGAACAGTGATAGTTCCTGTTAGATCTCAACAGATGAACAGTGATAGTTCCTGTTAGATCTCAACAGCCGAACAGTGATAGTTCCTGTTAGATCTCAACAGATGAACAGTGATAGTTCCTGTTAGATCTCAACAGCCGAACAGTGATAGTTCCTGTTAGATCTCAACAGCCGAACAGTGATAGTTCCTGTTAGATCTCAACAGATGAACAGTGATAGTACATGTTAGATCTCAACAGCTGAACAGTGATAGTTCCTGTTAGATCTCAACAGCTGAACAGTGATAGTTCCTGTTAGATCTCAACAGCTGAACAGTGATAGTTCCTGTTAGATCTCAACAGCTGAACAGTGATAGTTCCTGTTAGATCTCAACAGCTGAACAGTGATAGTTCCTGTTAGATCTCAACAGCTGAACAGTGATAGTTCCTGTTAGATCTCAACAGCTGAACAGTGATAGTTCCTGTTAGATCTCAACAGCTGAACAGTGATAGTTCCTGTTAGATCTCAACAGCTGAACAGTGATAGTACCTGTTAGATCTCAACAGCCGAACAGTGATAGTTCCTGTTAGATCTCAACAGCCGAACAGTGATAGTTCCTGTTAGATCTCAACAGCCGAACAGTGATAGTTCCTGTTAGATCTCAACAGCCGAACAGTGATAGTTCCTGTTAGATCTCAACAGCCGAACAGTGATAGTTCCTGTTAGATCTCAACAGCCGAACAGTGATAGTACCTGTTAGATCTCAACAGCCGAACAGTGTTAGTTCCTGTTAGATCTCAACAGCCGAACAGTGATAGTTCCTGTTAGATCTCAACAGCCGAACAGTGATAGTTCCTGTTAGATCTCAACAGCCGAACAGTGATAGTACCTGTTAGATCTCAACAGCCGAACAGTGATAGTTCCTGTTAGATCTCAACAGCCGAACAGTGATAGTTCCTGTTAGATCTCAACAGCCGAACAGTGATAGTTCCTGTTAGATCTCAACAGCCGAACAGTGATAGTTCCTGTTAGATCTCAACAGCCGAACAGTGATAGTTCCTGTTAGATCTCAACATCTGAACAGGGATAGTAGTTCCTGTTAGATCTCAACAGCTGAACAGGGATAGTTCCTGTTAGATCTCAACAGCTGAACAGGGATAGTTCCTGTTAGATCTCAACAGCTGAACAGTGATAGTTCCTGTTAGATCTCAACAGCCGAACAGTGATAGTTCCTGTTAGATCTCAACATCTGAACAGGGATAGTAGTTCCTGTTAGATCTCAACAGCTGAACAGTGATAGTTCCTGTTAGATCTCAACAGCCGAACAGTGATAGTTCCTGTTAGATCTCAACAGCCGAACAGTGATAGTTCCTGTTAGATCTCAACATCTGAACAGGGATAGTAGTTCCTGTTAGATCTCAACATCTGAACAGGGATAGTTCCTGTTAGATCTCAACAGCTGAACAGGGATAGTTCCTGTTAGATCTCAACAGCCGAACAGGGATAGTTCCTGTTAGATCTCAACAGCTGAACAGTGATAGTTCCTGTTAGATCTCAACATCTGAACAGGGATAGTTCCTGTTAGATCTCAACAGCTGAACAGGGATAGTTCCTGTTAGATCTCAACATCTGAACAGGGATAGTTCCTGTTAGATCTCAACAGCCGAACAGGGATAGTTCCTGTTAGATCTCAACATCTGAACAGGGATAGTTCCTGTTAGATCTCAACATCTGAACAGGGATAGTTCCTGTTAGATCTCAGCTGAACAGTGATAGTTCCTGTTAGTTCTCTATACATTTTATTGTGATATCATGTCTTTTTTAGGTCAAGCTAAAGCGCATGCGCTGTCTGCAAGACCTGCTGTATTCATTAATCCGCCATTTGTCCCGCCTGCTGCTTGCGATTGGTTGGCCATCGTGACGCTCTTCTTTGGTGCCTCATGAGTGGTTGCAATAGCCCATACGTCACTTCCTTCGAAGGCTAAAACCACCCCGTGAAGTACCTTTTCCTTCTCCTTCAGTGTCCATATGTTATGTGGCGAACTCTTTGTCGTCTTTTGCTGCATTCCTCTCTTCAGGCTGATGACTGGTGGAAAGCATTGTTTGCTGATCCCCTCTGTTGGACCGGTCTGGTGAGGGTCAGGCTTAGGGTGAGGATACAGGCGTGTGTTTACACAGACCTGTTTGCAATGGGTCTCTCTGGGTTTGCACTTCAGTCTTAAATACGCTGGCTTTGCTTGTGCTCTTTTTTTACTTGATGAGCTTGAGATGTTCCTTTAATTTTCATCTCCCTGATCAGACACAGCAGACGGTGTCCTTCTTCTATGTCTACCGCTGCCCACGCCTCTGTAGTGAGCATCATCAGTGACCCGGGGGCGAAGCGTCCTCTCCTCCCACGACGAGACCCAGACCCTGCGCCAGGTAGAGTTGAGCTTCTTATTTTAAGTCAGGCTCATTCACCCGGTGCCCTTTGGTTTCATTTGATTTATTCCTGTCCCCTCGGGCTGCAGCAGAGGCCTGCACTGGGCTGATGTGTTCCCGGTTTACCCACCTTGAGGGCATTCAATAAAGCTCATGTTGATCTCTCCTTGCGCCCAGAACAGTTTATCATGTGGCCGGTGCAGTGTGTTTTAATTTACACGTTCCCGGACACTGCTTTCAATTTCATTCTTTTGTTTTTTGACTTGTTGCCTGTCACATGAGGCACTTTCTGACTTTTCTCAGACTTTTTCTCTCTGTGGTGGGGGAGATCTGTTGGGAATGGGTGATAATTTCTAAGTGAGGAACACTTGGAGGTAGTCATGGCTAGATAACGCAGCATAGCCACACCTTTGGAGTATTTAAATGCCTGTCCTAACAACTTACAATGAATATTATGTGCTCCTTATAGCCAGGCTATCTGTGTGTGGATTCTGTGAGTGGACGGCAGCCGGGTTTTATTCCCTCTTTTGCTTCTTATTTATTTACAGCCTCAAAGTATCATCAACCTTCTAAAGATGGAAAACAAAGAACGGAAAAAAGAAAAAAACCATCATAAAACAGGGATTAAGCACAAATGCTTTCAAAGACTGCCATGTATTTAGAGCTGTTATGAAATCATATGCGTTGGAAAGTTGTGGATTGCTAATAGTCTCTGTTAAAAGCCTGCACCATCCCATAAACTATTCTTTTCTTGTAAATGTCTAATAATTGCCCTCTTCTCTACTTATAATATCTAAGTGGCTGGTCAATAACAGTTTATGCTCTACTATTGGTCCAATGACGTGTGTTTTTCCTTCTGGCCTTCTGTCTGCTGTCATAGTTGGTTTTCTTTGTGCCCCCCCTTGCAGTCCCATTAACCAGTAACAGTGTTGTTAGTCCCAACTTTAACGTTATTGGCAAGCCTAGCTTGTTGCAGGACTTTATGTAGCCATTGAAGCTTTTGTTCTGTTTCTGCCTCACTAAAGCTGCCAAACAAGCTCCACCAGGCCTTCTCCTCCGCCCACCTGGAGTATTTACAATCCTGTGTGTTCTCACTGTCACAGGCTGCTCGTTCACACTCACTCACTGCTTACTCCTTTGCTGCGAAATACCATGGCTGCTTGGACATGGCGCCTGTGAGGCTGTGAATAAGTTAGCTCCTTTTACAACCATCACTTTGCTTACCACTGTTTATGTAGCGCTTTCTGATCTTGATGTGGTGCTGTAGCGCTTTGCCATTGCACCATATTGTTACTTGCTTGCAGATTCTTTCAATCAAAAAGTTATAGGTTGCAATTATAAGGCACAATAAGTGCGATAGTCAGAAACCGTGGGTACTACAGGAAGCAAATATCTATACTACTATAATAAAGGATGAACTTTCAGCCTTTGAGGCGGGTAAACTCGGGAACCACAGCGCCAATCCACACACCCGATACACGGTTGGAATCGTCAGGGTGTGTAGATGGTTATAGGCTATATATATATTTTTTAAAAACGTTATTTCAAAATTTACAGTAAAAAAAAGTAGTCCCTCCGAAGTAGCGCCGGCCGCGACGTGCGTGCTCACGTCAGGAGCGCAGAGAGGAGCGGCGTCCAAGAGCCAGACGAGGAGCGGTGGACATAGCGTGGGGGAGGAGCGGTCACGTGAGGAGCAGCGGACAGGCCAGTGGCGGTGAGGTGACGAGCAGCGGCGAGGAGCGGTAAACTGAGGAGCGCGGGGGAGGAGCGGCGGCTGAGGTAAGGTGACCCATGTCGGGGCAGGCGGGGGTCGGGGCGGGGTTCGGGGCAGGCGGGGGATGGGCTGGGTGGGGCGGGGCTGCTGGAGGGGCAGGCGGGGGTCGGGGCAGGCAGGGGACGGGCCGTAACTTACTTTACTTAACGCGCTCCACTAATAGTGTGAACAGTCAAGATTGTGTAACTTCTAGCGACAAAGGGTACACACTATGGAGCCACTCAATACACCACGCAACAGTTTGTGGGCCATCCATAACTAATGGTTAGGTGATCCTATGGAAGCCATGTGTTTGAGCTCCGCTTCCGTGTTGTTGCTAAGTGGACCCATGTCGGGGCAGGCCGGGGGTCGGGGCAGGTGGGGGTCGGGGCAGGCGAGGGACGGGCCGGGCGGGGGCCAGGCTGCTGGAGGGGCAGGCGGGGGTCGGGGCAGGCGGGGGACGGGCCGGGAGGGGGCTGGGCTGCTGGACAATGTCAGGGCGGGCGGGCGGGGGTCGGGGAAGCCTGATTGCTCCCGGACAAGGTCGGGACAGGCTGCTAGTATACTATAAAATATGCCAAAAGAGCTGCTTACAATTGGAAATAAATGTTTTTCCCTTACACACCACATTGTGGGTTCTTCCAACAGAAACGCACTTCTATTATGCCATGTCTACTATAATGTTTATGCTTTGTACATTTGTTGTGTCCTTCCTGTGTAGTGTCTGTGTACCACAATCTGTCCCTTTTCTTTTACGGGCACATTGTCATTTACAACACAAATAGCTCTAACTCCCGCAAATGCGAAACCTATTGCATTACAGTGATAGTCCCTGTTAGTTCTCTATCGCTGAACAATGATAGCTCTATGTGTTTCCCATTGCGGAACAGGGTCAGCCCCTGTTATTTCTCTGTGAATGCACAGTGATAGATCCTTTTAGATGTCTCTAGATAAATGATGAGAGTATTGGTAAATTAGCTATAGTTGAACAGTGACATTTCCAGCTGGTGTTCTATAACAGAACTGTGAAAGATCCTACTGGTGAATCTATTGCTGAATAGTGATAGTTCCTGATAGTTATCTATAGCTAAGTAATTCTAGTATCTTTTAGTTCTCTATAGCTAAACTCCAATAGTTCCTGATAGTTATCTATAGCTCAACAGTGATCTCTCCTGTTCGTTCTTTGTAACCTGCTAGTTCTCTGCAGCTTAATAGTAACAGTGTCTGTTAATTCTCGATAACTGTACAGTGATAGCTCCTGTTTGCTTTCTGTAACTGCACAGTGATAGCTCCTGTTTGCTTTCTGTAACTGTACAGTGATAGCTCCTGTTTGCTTTCTGTAACTGTACAGTGATAGCTCCTGTTTGCTTTCTGTAACTGTACAGTGATAGCTCCTGCTTGCTTTCTGTAACTGTACAGTGATAGCTCCTGTTTGCTTTCTGTAACTGTACAGTAATAGCTCCTGCTTGCTTTCTGTAACTGTACAGTGATAGCTCCTGTTTGCTTTCTGTAACTGTACAGTGATAGCTCCTGTTTGTTTTCTGTAACTGTACAGTGATAGCTCCTGTTTCTTTTCTGTAACTGTACAGTGATAGCTCCTGTTTCTTTTCTGTAACTGTACAGTGATAGCTCCTGTTTGCTTTCTGTAACTGTACAGTTATAGCTCCTGTTTGCTTTCTGTAACTGTACAGTGATATCTCCTGTTTGTTTTTCCATAACTGCACAGTGATAGCTCCTGTTTGCTTTCTGTAACTGTACAGTGATAGCTCCTGTTTGCTTTCTGTAACTGTACAGTGATAGCTCCTGTTTGCTTTCTGTAACTGTACAGTGATAGCTCCTGCTTGCTTTCTGTAACTGTACAGTGATAGCTCCTGCTTGCTTTCTGTAACTGTACAGTGATAGCTCCTGTTTGTTTTCTGTAACTGTACAGTGATAGCTCCTGTTTGCTTTCTGTAACTGTACAGTGATAGCTCCTGTTTGCTTTCTGTAACTGTACAGTGATATCTCCTGTTTGTTTTTCCATAACTGCACAGTGATAGCTCCTGTTTGCTTTCTGTAACTGTACAGTGATAGCTCCTGTTTGCTTTCTGTAACTGTACAGTGATAGCTCCTGTGTGCTTTCTGTAACTGTACAGTGATAGCTCCTGTTTGCTTTCTGTAACTGTACAGTGATAGCTCCTGCTTGCTTTCTGTAACTGTACAGTGATAGCTCCTGCTTGCTTTCTGTAACTGTACAGTGATAGCTCCTGTTTGCTTTCTGTAACTGTACAGTCATAGCTCCTGTTTGCTTTCTGTAACTGTACAGTGATAGCTACTGTTTGCTTTCTGTAACTGTACAGTGATATCTCCTGTTTGTTTTTCCATAACTGCACAGTGATAGCTCCTGTTTGCTTTCTGTAACTGTACAGTGATAGCTCCTGTTTGCTTTCTGTAACTGTACAGTGATAGCTCCTGTTTGCTTTCTGTGACTGTACAGTGATAGCTCCTGTTTGCTTTCTGTAACTGTACAGTGATAGCTCCTGCTTGCTTTCTGTAACTGTACAGTGATAGCTCCTGCTTGCTTTCTGTAACTGTACAGTGATAGCTCCTGTTTGCTTTCTGTAACTGTACAGTGATAGCTCCTGTTTGCTTTCTGTAACTGTACAGTGATAGCTCCTGTTTGCTTTCTGTAACTGTACAGTGATAGCTCCTGTTTGCTTTCTGTAACTGTACAGTGATAGCTCCTGCTTGCTTTCTGTAACTGTACAGTGATAGCTCCTGCTTGCTTTCTGTAACTGTACAGTGATAGCTCCTGTTTGCTTTCTGTAACTGTACAGTTATAGCTCCTGTTTGCTTTCTGTAACTGTACAGTGATAGCTCCTGTTTGCTTTCTGTAACTGTACAGTAATAGCTCCTGCTTGCTTTCTGTAACTGTACAGTGATAGCTCCTGCTTGCTTTCTGTAACTGTACAGTGATAGCTCCTGTTTGCTTTCTGTAACTGTACAGTAATAGCTCCTGCTTGCTTTCTGTAACTGTACAGTAATAGCTCCTGCTTGCTTTCTGTAACTGTACAGTGATAGCTCCTGTTTGCTTTCTGTAACTGTACAGTGATAGCTCCTGTTTGCTCTCTGTAACTGTACAGTGATAGCTCCTGTTTGCTTTCTGTAACTGTACAGTGATAACTCCTGTTTGCTTTCTGTAACTGTACAGTGATAGCTCCTGTTTGCTTTCTGTAACTGTACAGTGATAGCTCCTGCTTGCTTTCTGTAACTGTACAGTGATAGCTCCTGTTTGCTTTCTGTAACTGTACAGTGATAGCCCCTGCTTGCTTTCTGTAACTGTACAGTGATAGCTCCTGCTTGCTTTCTGTAACTGTACAGTGATAACTCCTGTTTGCTTTCTGTAACTGTACAGTGATAGCTCCTGTTTGCTTTCTGTAACTGTACAGTGATAGCTCCTGCTTGCTTTCTGTAACTGTACAGTGATAGCTCCTGCTTGCTTTCTGTAACTGTACAGTGATAGCTCCTGCTTGCTTTCTGTAACTGTACAGTGATAGCTCCTATTTGTATTCTATAATGGAACAGAGTTATTTTTCTGTTAGTTCTCTATAGCTGAACAGTGAACGTTCTTGTCAGTTCTCTATACCTGAGCGCTGACACTTTCTGTCAGCTCTCCTTGGCTGGAAAGCAATATTTTACGTTTACACTCTATGGCACGACATTGGCGCTTCCTATTGGTTGTGGGGTTGATCCAGTTTTCTAGGATAACCTGAGAGTGTTTTCCTATTTGCCAGCACCTGGAGCTGCAAGATATGAATCAGAGGCCAAGGGACATGCAAGGTGAGGAGTCCTGGAGAGTGAGGGAACCACAGTAAAATGCTGTCCATTGGTTGAATGCCACTGGTGTCTGTACTTGCATTGCTAGATCACTAACAGAGGGTCACAAAACACCCCGGAGTACATTTACAGTGGAAGTTACTATTTACTGTAATGTTCATAGGAATAGCATTTCTGAAAATACATGAGCACAGTCACACGTCAACTCCTAAACTTTCCAAATAAACGTAAACATTGGGAGGTTTCACTATCTAGCAACATTCATTTATTTGGAAAGAATGTATCTTATACAGTTCAAATAACTTTATTTGAATAGTTTAAATCATAAAAATTTGCAAACCTACATTAAAAAGCAAGACAGAATATACATACGAAAATGTGGTGCAAAGATTAAATATACACTGCATCTATTTTATTTTCCTAGGTCTTCTTATCCCAGCACTGATTCTAGAAGTTTGAAGAAAAACCTCCTACCGTTCTACAACATATTTATGCAAGATATTAAAAATCACTAAAATGTATATGCATACATTAAAAAACAAGACTTGATATACCATGGAATATTTTCTGCAAAGATTAAATATACGGTACTCCTCATTTCTTTTCCTAGGTCGTATTACCCAGCACAGATTCTAGGAATTTGAAGAAATCCTCCTACCGTTCTACAACATATTTATGCAAGATATTAAAAACCCCTAAATTCACAAAAATGTAGATTCATTTTACAATTCATAATGTTTCCTGATTAAAAGTGCAGTTCTAATGAAGTCGAGCGCGGCGCTGCAGACGGCTGCAGTAGATACTGATGGCAAATCATTAAAACCCTCCTGATAGGAATAGGGACGGATTTCCTTTAAAATGAGCTCGATAAAACGTGCCCTAGGGGCTTTATAAAGTGTGCAAAACAATATAAAGTGCATTGTGCTCTGATGGGCTAAATTATTACAGTGGCAGGGGGTTAGTCTCTCACACCAACCAGCCTGATTCGGGAAAGCCACAAGAAAGTGCAATGTGCAAATATGGAATCTGGTCATTAGGAAACATGAATGAACGTGCACGGCAAAAGATAAGTAAAATTGCTGTTTACTTGGAGACACACACTCTAGTGATCCATGATCCGGGTTAGACATACATAATTCAGTACGAAATGCAGTCTTTATAGCCTGTTTCATGCTTTGTTGGATTCCCTCTGGATTATCATAGTAAATTCCCAAGCCTATTTTATAAAAGGTATCTTTGATATAATGTAGCCAAGGCAGAGACATTGCATTATCAAAATTCATCCAATCTTTAAGGATACTCCGTGAGAACAGTAAGTCCTCTGAGGTCCAGATTTTCCCCCATAAAATCAATGGGGCAATATTTATCCTATCTTTGATGTAATCCAGATCCACTTCAGAGGGACAAAAGCATGTTGAAGAGCTGCTAGGAATCATCAGTAACCTTTTTAAAAATGTCTTCTCTAGAATCTGGATCTGGGAACTCTATGGTAGCCCCAGACTCCAGCGCCAAAGGTGGCTACTGACAGACATTTCAATTTATATAAAGTTAAAATTTCTGCTGCCGCCTTATGTCCAAGTTTACCAGCAAAGCAAAAAACCCTGTCTATTATTCTGCTGGTATATTGACTCCTAGCCACAATTAGATTATCCCAATTTAATTTATTATTAAAAACATTCCCTAGGTAAGTAAAATTTGACACCTTATCAATAATTTTTCCCTTTACAATACATTTTCTTGTTTTTGTCGAATTGGGACCGCATACCATAATAAAAGATTTACTAAAATTTACCTTTAAGTCCAATTCCATCGTAAATTCAGTAAATACGTTCAAACATTTTTGGAGGCTATTGGCCGTTAAGGACATCAACACTGTATCATCTGCATAAGACAGCAATGGATCCCGCTTTCCTTCTATTCTTGGGAAGTCCAATTGCTGTTCTAACGAGAATGGTTCTAATCCATTTGCATATATTAGGAATAAGAAAGGGGCCAGAATGCAACCCTGGCGTAGCCCCTCGGTGGAAGCAATGGGCCTAGTCTTCTCTCCTCCAGGACCAAACCAAATAGCTACAGTATTAGACGCAACAGGGTAATGAGGGGTTCTTCAAAACCCATATTTTTTATCAGTATCCACAACTTCCCCCGGCTCACTGTGTCGGAAGCACTGGACAAGTCCGTGAAGGCCAGGTTGATCGAACTCCCGGCCTTCATGTACTTGCCCATGATCATAAACAAGTTGAGGCACTGTTCATTTGTTCCCATCCCCCGTCTGAAGCCATATTGAGTATTCAATATAAGTCCAGAGGCATTGGCCCATGACTGCAAACGTGCAAGCATTACCCTCCCCATAACCTTGCATGAGGCGTCAATTGAGGAGATCGGCCTGTAACATGTGGGGTCATTTCTGTTACCATTCTTAAAAATCGGGACTACCACTGCATTTCTCCATGATATTGGAATACGACCCACTATAACCGCTTTAAAAACATCTAGCATCGGGTGGCCCCATAGTTGATGATTGCTTTCAAATAAGTCCAAGGGCACCCCATCTGGCCCAGGGCCTTTCGCGGAAATGCCCTTTGCTGGGGCGTCCTCAACCTCATTTAATGACAGGGATGAACTAAGTTGACATGCCGTTTGTGAGTTAATGGCTATTTCATCCCTTTGCTCTTGTAAAGAGACACCTTTTGGGTTAAATATACTCATAAGGTGAGACTCACAAGCTCCCCCGTTATAGTAGAATCCGAACTCCTTGTGTCGTCAGAGAAGAGTAGACGATTTATGACTTCCCAGAAACTCTTGGATTCCTTGAGAGTGCTATCTCTTTCAAGGTCTTCCCAGGCCAGTCTTATCAGGTAGTCCTTTCTACGCTCAATAATGTTTTTATAGGTCAGTCTAACAGTCTTGATCAGAACCCTATCGCGGGGCACTGCGTGCAAAGCTTTCTTCAGGTCTTTACACACTTTTGAACATTCAGCATTGAACCATCTTGTTTCCGGTAAGTCCCAACTCCTCACTGTTTTAGTTATGTTTTTAGCCCCATCTTCACAAATAGATTCAAAACATTGGATTATAGCGTCTGGATGGGAGTCAGACGCTAAGCATGTCATGATTTTACTTACATTTGTTTTTATAATGGTCTCCTCAAATGTATACTTTTGCACCAGCTCTCACCTCTGCAGGTGCTACTGACTACTGTTGGACTCCCTGGCTAAGAACGTACATTTGTTGCTCAGAAACTGCAACATGCTGTAGACACCTACCCGAAAGAGAGAATTGGGTCGTGCCCAGTTACCAGTGAGTGAAATGCCGGCTATTCGATGAGAGTGATTTATAGGTGACAGAGGCCTTTAAATGCACACCGTGCTGCGTCTGGCCCCTCCAATGATCAGAATGTATGTACCCCTGGCCTCAGAGTTACATGTATTACTCACCTGTTCATCAAACATCATGATTGAGGCAATGTTGGCGGTTTTCCTTTACTATTCACATATAGTGGTTTAGAAGCACAAGGATAGATGTCTCACCCTCCCCGGTCTCTCATCTCAAATCTCCTGATAATTCTGGTCTGTAAGGCTGCTGTTTTCGAAGAGACAGATCACCCCACAGTTTAGAAAGGAATAAAACCCTGACATTTCCTGCCATCTAATTAATCCAATGTACCCCTACACACTGCAGAAAAATACCTATATATGAGAATGTGCAGGTGTGTATATAGCGCAATAACAACGCTCCTCTGTCCTCCTCACTTCTTAATGATGACTGTAAGAGTGTGTGCAGTGCCAGTTCACAGCAGAGACTGGCTGACCCCCTGCAAGGGTGTAGCAGGGGTACCATAGTCTCATATGCAAGAAAGAAAAATGGCCCTAGAACTATTAGCTGGGTAGTAAAATATAATAATACCCAGAGTTAACTGGATGCCTCACTCCCTTGGGCATCGGTGCCACTGCTCCTGCTGCACCATTGATAGCCATGCCCCTGCCTCTCTGGCCATCTCGCACACCACCAATGCCTCATATACTGGAGGCATCATTCACCTTGCTTAGTTCACACCCACACTTATCCTTGCTTCAAATCACGTAAGGCAGCCAAAACCAAACCGGACATGTGGCATAACAGAACCACAAAGGGGTAGCTGCACGCAAAAACATGTCAATACATTATTAATGCTAAGCATGTTGGTTATGAATTAAATATATGGGCGTGCACTTTGCTTTAATAAACCTAATCAAATCTGCAGAGCTGGGTACACATATAAACTTGTACGTGGTTAGTGTTTCGGAAACAAGTTTTTTTTTTTTTATATGGATAACCTTCTGATTGCCAAAGCACTTTCGGGTGATATCTAAGGCTCTACGATCTGTAATGATGATGATGTAAGCTGAGTTGAATATTGCTGACTTTGATTTTATTTCCTTGATACGCACAGAAGGCTAGTTCTACTGTAGCTGACATATCATGAATCACAAAGGAACATTTCATCATCTCTGTTGAGTTCGTATGGCAATATTAACCAATTGTAATGCTCAGAACCTATGAGATTGCTCTTTTCTATAACATGTCTGTATTTGTAAGATCTTTACAACATGTAGAGCAGGTCTTTGGTCAGGGCCCGTGAGATATGTCTAACATGAGTGATAGCTCTGCTGGCTATGGCCTTATATTAGATATCTGTTTAGCTGTTCCGTTACCACTCGGTTGCTTTCATATCCCGCCCCTTCTAAGGAAATCTACTTGGAAAGGGCAGAGAATAACTAAAGGGTCAGCAAGGTGAAGGAAATTCTGTATACATCCTGAAGAATGATTGGAGGCCATGTCAAACTGAAAATTATTTTAATTACCTGTCAAACATGTGTCATTGTAACAGTTCTTAGTGCTATCATATTGGAAAGCTCACCATTCTCCCACCATGGTGTACTGGAAAAGTTTATACATTTCCTTTCAAAACTGGTTGTAAAACTTTTGGCTTTTTTGCAGATGTATCTGAAGACAAAACTACTATTTGGCCCTACGTCTTCCAATCTTTTCTTCAAAGACTCCCCACAGCAAACTCCGTGTGTAAGGGTGAGTTAAATAAAACCTGTTGCTTGCTCGTGGCATATGCAAAGCGTTATGCCCTACCCTAGCAAAGGTCCACAGAGGCCACTGATGTGCAGGCAGGGGGTGTGTTGTAATTCTGAAACTATTAATAATAGTTATTATTCTTGCTGCTACTAGTATCTGGGTTGTGCCTGGAATGGAGCTTAGAGAGTCCTGGTCTGGTGGCATTACCAGGAAGGTATCAAGGGGGTTCAAACTGTCTAGAAACGAAGGAAAACATGCACATATGGAGGACATCAACTGGTTTATTGCAGTAGAGTAGCATCACTATCACCTTATCTGATGTTTGCCCCAGAAACATCTGTCAAACGGAAGAAGCTTTACTTAAGACCCCAACATTTGAAAAAAAGAAGGGCCTGAAAGGCTGAAAACATGAACACAAGGGCAAGGAAAGGAGCTAACCCTGGACTGAAGTAATCTACACTTAGACAGACAAAAAAGAACTATAGAAAATACACTGTAATTGGTAACTGGTGACTTATAATATGCCATGACATATGTCCTGGTCTTTTGCAATAAACTGAGTGGTGCTACATACTTCTTGACATATTTTAAAGGCAAATATATTTCATACACTTTCAAAGTCTGCAAATTTCATACCTGAGGAAACCGGTAGGGTTTCAATATATGAGCCATGGTCATGGATGTTGAAGAAGTTAGCCCACCAATAATTCCAAGTAGATTCGGGAAAGAGTGACAACTGAAGTTTGGGACTGGTTCCTCTCCTCCTGTAAGCAGGTCAATAATCCCCTCCAAGGCTCTCGTTTCCCACATGCACGAGTCAAACACCTTCAGCCCCAGGGTCATGTTGGGAAGCAGGTTTGGGTTCTTATTTATTTCAGAGGTAGCAAAAAGCATCCCAAGCATGTCCCTATAATACCGGATCTGAAAACTAGCAAAGATTATTTTTTCAAATACTGTATTTTATAATGTAAACATGCAGATGTATTATTTAATCATATAGCTGTCGTTGTTTGTAAATAAAGGAATACAAATATTTACAGAGGTTATGTAGAAAACTGGGTTTTTGTTGCAGTCCCCCCAACACTTTTTGCCTTGTAGTTGATGTAACTTTGACTGAAGTGAATTGTGTTCCTATTAATCAGGCCCCCAGTGCCAGTGTTGTTCCCCCAAAACTGTACAATTGTTCCCCCTATTAAATGGTATGTTGGTATCTAGGGCCTGAGGTACTAAATATGGTCCCTAAAGGCTGCAGCACAAATTGTGCCACCCCAAAGGACTCCCCACCAAGCATATGATAGCCTGTCATTGCAGGCTACATGTCTTGTTGCAGAGAAAAGTGGAAACATGATATGTCATCATTCCTGAGTATCATAACACTGAATGTAACATTTGTAAGTCACCCCTACAACAGACCTAACAGCCCTAAGGCAGGGCGCTGACTATTACATGTGAGGGCACACCTGCATGAGCAGATATTCCCTAATGCTGGTCAGCCATATTACTGCCAGTACAGGTGACCAGGGAAGCCATCTTGAGATGTGCTGAACACTGGTGAAAATGAGTTTACCAGCTATGTGATGTCTTTACTGAAAATAGGAACGTTTGGCATCAAACATCTCATATTGGTAAACCAACACTGAAGAATGTGGTGGACTTACCAATGCATGCACCCAGAGGGCAGCTTAAAGATGCGCCCTTGTCTTGTAGTTCCTACCAATCCGTATGACTTGCACATTGTTTGGACAACACAAACTAAGGTCTTGGTGTATAGACTTATTCCGGACACTCGCAGGATATGTTGGCCTAACGACCGGCTAGCTCACAGTGCCAGCGTAGGCCCCCCTAACTGACCAGGGAGGGAATAGTTTCTGACAACCACTTAATATTACCACCCTGTCCCCTCAGGGATCGTAGAAACAGTACAGAATGTTTCGCTCAGTCACTTGTTCTCACTTATTTTCAGAGGAATATACAGAGAATACACAGTGGTATCTTTTCAATAATATTTATTGAAATAATTTTATTCTTGCATACAATACATGTGCTGCAATGATTAGTAGACAGAAGCACATAAACGTGATTACAAGCACCAAAAACGTAAATATAGGTAGAGTTCTACCATGGTGCTAAACACGATGAATATATGTAGGCATATAAAACAAGGCAGTAATCGGGCATACTCCTACTATGGACACCCTTCTCTAAGTGTACCTAGAATGTGTGTAGGGGTAGAGTGAAGAATCCCCCCAAGGGATGAACCAACCGTAATGTTTGATGGGATAGAGTGAAGAATCCCATCTTGGTCACGAACTGGACACCCCTCACGAGATGTAAATCCGCTGCATGGTGATTTCTCAGCATGCAAAGACCTTCGGTGGCAGCGGAAATGCCACCTCTGCTAATCTATCGGCATGTTCATCTTTTAGAATAGATAGCCGCTTTGTGCTGTGCGTATAGATTAGCGATGGTATGGATATGTAGATAGCCCTGTCACCCTGTGAATGAAGATAGTGATGACATTTGCACATAGTGTGAAATGAGACCTTGTATATTATGTTTAGGGCATTGTGATAATGCTGTGCGAAGCTAGATGTGAAAAAAATTTTTGTTTCAGAGAAACTAATCCAACATTGTCGTGCATGCAAATATGTGCAAAAGGTCACAGCTGAAAATTTTATTTGTGAGGAGAGTGTTAGAAATAAGCTGCTTTGCTGCAGGGGCCTAACTTGGGAATATAACACACTGAAAAACTACCAGCCTCTGGTGTCCTTACTGACTGGTTTCCTGCCAGCCTGCCACCAGAGACACTGTCTGGCCACCTAGGGTGAGACTCTCTGCTCTCAGGAGGCCCAGAACAAAAGCCTACAGGAGAAGAGGGTGTAACCCCCCATCTCTCAGGATGACCTGCTGATTAACCGCATTGTAAACAAAAACTGCTTAAAAACCCGTAAGACAAACAAGGATCTGCCAACGGATTCCACCTATCTATGGGAACATGTTCCAACAATGACCACCTTTTTGGACTCACTCCCAACCGCACTGGAACTACGCCTGCAGTATGCAAACACATCTTGAACTAAACCCCGATTAAGAATTGGGTTGTGGTCGATCTATTATAACACTAAGCCACTGAGGGCCACCCTGAAGAGCACACAATAACCTCGAGTTTTACTGTACAGAATCTCTTTGTATAAGGACTTTTTTAATCGCAGGATATTTTGCACAAACCTAGAATGCACTGCTTAACGTTGAAAATGCTAATGGTTTTTTAGAGCTGGTCTGAGACGTTTACATTTTTATATATTTGATTTGGTTTAATTGTACTTGATTCATTGTGCCAGCGAGATTTAGAAAAGCTGCCACCTTTCGAATAAAAATCTGGTTCCCCTCACAGGAGAGGAGACCACCCCCACTGTCCAAAACACCTTTGGCACATGGACAGGAAAGAAAATTAGCTAGTCAGGTAGACATGCCGACAGATAGTACCACCCCTAAGGTGGGCTAACTGCAAGTATGGACACAATTGTTCAGAGATAGCCAGCTTTGTCATGGCATACATAGACATTCTGGGAAAGGGAGATGCCCACTTCCCACAGGAAGTTGTCATATAGGGGGTATAGTGACCCCAAGGGTCAGTAGCCCATTTCCTACTATGTACACTCCCCTAATGTCCCTAAACTCAGTATTAGGGGAGCAGGGAGAACTGCCTGCCTCTGAAATAGAATCAAGACGTCCTGTGAACAGCAGATTCCTCCTGTGAACAGCAGCCTTGCTCCAAAGAGCCCCAAAAGAGAATCTTCTGAGGCCTCCGGAAGTGCCAAAACCCGACACCCGAAGCCACCACTGCATCCGTCACCTCGGGCCCAAGTTGAAGTGGGCCAACTGTACCAACAAGGTTCCCCAGCTCATCAACCACCCCTTCTGGACTCCCTGTCGCTGCCTGCAACCTATGCAAGTAGCCCCCTTCAACCGCGACTACTCTGGTAAGGAAAAGATAAAGCCTAAGGACACCACCAAACCCGTTGCCCTTGGGCCTTGAAGAAGAGGACCAAAGGTGTTGCCTCATTCTTCAGCATCGCAAGGCCTGAGACCACTTTCTGGTTCAGCCCGACTGGCTTCCTATCAAGAGCCTGCAGTCACTGTTCACAGGGACCGATCTCCATTGAATACTATTGATCACCCAATGCTGTTTTACACCCTGTAAATAGCCGCCCCATGCCGCTGGTGGTGTACTGCTGATTCTGCTTTGGACCTTGCCCACCACTCACCTTAACTCCTGGAGATTGCCCCTATAAGTCACAGTACTATGCCTGTTTGCAGAACATATTCAACCTTCCACATAATAACATTGCAGAACTCAGAAATTGCACTGTGTCCACTTTTTAAAGTGAAAATAATTCATATTGAAAAATGTATTTACCTCTACAATTCTTCACAGATGCCTAAACCTATATAAAGATACTTGCCATTATTTATAGATCTCTTTCTTGAGTCATGTGTTTCATTTATTGCCCATTTTGTGTATTTGCGAATGTCTTGCACTCTTCTTTGCTAAGCCTAAAGCTGCTCGACCACACTACCCCCAGTGGTGTAACACAGGCCCCCTCAGCTCCAGCGGTGCGGGGGAGCCCCTATCAGTACAGTAGTCTGGCCCGAGTGCGCATGATTAAACCAGGAGCAGGGGCCCCTTCATGTACCTTGCAGGAGGGCATCCTCAAGTTTTATTACGCCACTGACTACCCCCTAGGAGAACACCTTGGGATTGCATAGCAAGTCCCTGTCAGCTAATAAGGGAACCCTTGGACTTTTTACACGGTATATCCGAGTATTGCTATATCACATAAAGATTGCGTACAGTAAGAGGGAGAGGGGTAGGAGGGCAATTTCCACTCACAAGGAGTGGTAGGTCCGGCTACAGCATGCGCCCTGAACAAGTCAGTTATACAAAGAAGGCTGCGCTGTTCCTGCAAATGGGGGAATGTACGTGTCACGAGAAAGTCTGGATACTGTTGGTCTCAGTGAGTCCTACAGATGGGAATCCATTTTGTTGGATGTAATGCCCCCCTCACACACCCTTTCAGGTGTCATGCTTCATCATCTGGGCTGCTCCTCGTTGGGTCGGCGGTGCAATACCCAACGGGCGACACCTCAATGAGGGGCACTTTACTGGAGATCTTCTATCCAACTGTCGTTTGGTGAAGTGTTGGTGTGGGGCCAATAGTGCATAGACATGTGAGTGAGTTAAAATAAAGCTGGGAGTACCAGTGTAAAGTTTATTCTGGGGGTCTCCAACTCTAGTTAACATAAGAAAACTGGCTGGTACTCGATGGAATGCAATGTTTCCTACATGAGTCTCAGTTAGTGTGTGATCGTAGTGGTCGACATGTTTCTCGCGTTAATGTACAGTGACTCGCGATTCTTCAGGACCTTAGGAAAAAATTATATATCAGTCTACATTTAAAGGATCTTGAAGAGTATCCAATGTTTTGCTCTAAAAACTCACAAAAAGAGAAAGTGCTTCATGTGTGAGTGTACCTGTGTCATGCTGGAACTACCTGGAGGGGAGACAAAAAAGCATATCACAACAGGTATAATTTGCAGACAAAAGGGATTGTGTATATCCCATGACAATGGCTAGACAGTGTGTAGCTAGCGTCTAAATTAAAAACCAATTAAAAACCAGTGTGGACATGTTTTGTCCATGGGCATACGGTGGAAGGCACGCCCCTATGGAGAGATGCAGTAGTAATACAAAGATCTGGTCATCAGACTCACCTATCGTGTAGAGTTTCCAGGCATCAACAGTACCCGGCGGTCTGCACAACGGGTTCAGACTTCCATATAGTATGGCTGTATGTAAGAGGAATGTGTGTTCCATATAGTTGGATAAGCGCTCGACGTGTGGCGTTTGTTGACAGTGTGCTCTGTGCACACACGTACTGCACTGTGCGCGGTATTTGACATCATATTGTGTCTAGTCATAAATATTATATCAGGACTAAGTTTAACTAATGCCGGTTTAGTATGGCCTGTTCTTGCCGCGGTGTTCCGAAGCAGGTGGTGAACCTGTCAGGATATGACAGCAAAAAGATGAGGTGCTTCAGGCTCAGTATCATTTGGGTATGCAGTTAAACAATCAATTCACGCCATTGGCTGTGGACTCAGCAGAGTTTGAGAAAAGCCGCATTCCAAAATAAGGGGAAATTCCAATAAAGGAAAATTAGGAAAATTAGCCTAAATGTACTTAGGCCTGTCAAAATGTACGAAAGGTGGCCATGGTCATAACAGGTATTAATCAAGGGGTTCTCATGTTTTGGTGGGGCTTCCCATAGATAAAGCAAAGCAAAGTGCATAATAGTGCGGGGGGTTCCATTGAAATATCAGGGGTGCCGGGTTAGGTCCTGATACCATCTATTTTCTGCACCATAGTGCTCGGAAAACAGCCGCCCGTGACAGCGAGTAATGGACGGTGTGCGTGGAAGCGGGTGTGTCGGCTAGGTCTTCGTAGTGAAGATCAGCCGTCGATGTAAAGCCCGCATAACGTAGTGTAGCGCTGGGAGCGGGTGGCGGCGCTGCAGGGATAGGCAATAGACGTGTTCTGGGTAGGAGGGGTTTTATTGAGGCATACAACTGGTCTGTACAACTCTTTCTCGATGAAGGGGGTCTTCTGGGGGACCGGCTTCTGCTTCTCCTCCGCTGTCGAGCCTTCTCTGTTTTGCGACTCCCTTCCGGTACTCTCGGCGGGGGCTCTTCTTCCTCGGAGTCCGTCTCGTCGTGGGGAGTAGCTCTCCAGCCCAGAAGCAAAAGAGAAGACAAGACCGGGGTGAGAGTTCCGTTCAACACCAACAGAACAGGGAAGGGAGTGAAGGGATTTCACACCGGTGCTCTATTTCTACAGTGCACTAAAGTGAGGAGGGATATGTGCACAGGGTAGGGGCACCGGGTGTCAGACGTCCCGTGGGTTTGTACCTAGTGTACTCTTGTTCCCTACCCAGCCCCTAATCCGATCACGCACCTGGCTGAGCCACGCACCTCCCCTGGGTGAGTGGCTGGGCGGCTCACAGGAACGGTGGCCTCCTGGCTTTCCTCTGTCCGATGCAGGCGCCGAGTCTGCTCTGGTGACGTCCCAGGGTCTCTCGCTTCCCCTGTCACTGGTGGGCTCCCTCCGGGCTTCTTCCTCCGATATTTCGCTCCTCCCGTCCTCCTCTCGTCCTGCCTCCGATGTAATTCTCCTTTCGTCCTCCGTCTTCTCCTCTCGCACTTCCGCACTCCAAACACTCCTTCCCGCCGACCTCCGGGTGAACAAGCACACCTGGGTCTCGGTATGCTCACCTTTTGTTGGGAAGCGGTGATAGGCCGGCTCCTCCCACTCCGACTCCGTCCAAGATTTAAAGGGCCACTCCTCGCAGTCCAGATCCGTCACGCTGGCTCCGGGGTCCTGCGATGGTGGAAGAGAGAGAAGGGGGGGGGCACATTCATTAAGGCAGGCTTCCCCTCGGTCCGCCCTCCGCCTTGGGGTTGACAGGCACCAAGTTTCTGGGGAGTCGTGACATCTCCCGGACCCCTCCGGTAGACCCCGTTACACGTAGTTAGTGCAAGGTGTGTCTTAATCAATGTTTTGCCTAATACAGATTGAGATTTAACTCACAAGAAGCGTGTGTGGTTGAGAGGCTGTGCTCTCGAGATGGTTCCGTTATGTCAAAGCAGCCTGTTACTGATTTTATCTGCAGTTCAAGTTTTACCAAAAGACCTTCCTGTCGGTCTGGCCGCATGAGACTCGGATGCTCGTTGTAACCCTCGTGAAGTCTACTTACAGTTGTGTCACCGTGTGTCAATCCTCTCAACCTACCCACGCCACCGGGTCCAGGAGGTGCTGGATCACCGGGCGACCATGGATTAAGGCTGATCGGCGGTGTCACGTGACTCGGGAGTGGTGAATTCACAGGTCACGTGATACATGAGGCGGAAGTAGTGGCCATTACTTAGTGGGGTTATCGAAGTGGTTACACCTATCGTAAAAGCGGTTTGTTATATGTCTATAGGTGCATATATGTTATATGTCTATAGGTGCACACGTCCAGTTTATTGAAGCAGAAATGTACATTTATCTAAAAATTATGTTAAGTAATGATACCCAACGCTCGAAGATGCCTCATGAATAAACGCTAAGTGTTCCCCTTTACTTAAGTCAGTATCTGGTATTGGGAATCTCAGTGGTGTTAACTTTGTTCATAGTAGCTTAAAGTGTCAATTACTGTTCTTTTATTTAGGAGCAATGTGACATGTGCGAAAAGCTTGCGCTATATGTTCCATTGTTTCTAAGAGCTAAGTAGGAGGGACTTTCCAGATCGATCCCATCCTTGTTCTGCCCATCTAGGTACGCATATGCGTGTCTTTATGGGGCGTGTGGTCATGCCCACATAGTACAGATCACATGGGCAAATCAGGAGGTACATGCAGTTTATGCTATTACAATTCGTGTGCCCCCTCATCTCCCAGGTAAATGTATTATTCAGCCTGATTGTTTTATGTGTAGTTGTGAATGCGCAGGCACTGCACATCCCATTGTTTGGATCAAGATATCTTTCAGATTTTTGGATCGTTTGAAAGCGAACCGGGGTTGTTCAAAATTCAACATTCCTGGAGTCAGAATTTGCCAGTGTCGCTTGAGGATTTTTGTTAGTTCATTTGAGGCTGGTGTGAATGTGGTCACACAAGTCATTGGTTCATCCTTCGCAGGACTCTCAACCAAAGGGCAAATTAGTTCTCAATGCCTTCGGATGATGGCTTGTGAAGTGCAGTAGACTATTCCGATCAGTACTTTTCCTGAACATTGTTGTTTGCAGGTGACCTCCTTCAATCATGATAGTAAGATCTAGAAAGGCTATTCTTGATGGTGTAGCCAATATAGTGAAGTTAAGGTAAGGGTTCACTGTGTTAATCCATGTAAAGAATTCTTCGTATGACCTATTACCCGTTGTTCAATCTCTTCCTCGCGGACCTGCCCGAAGAGCTAAAGACGGTGACATCACACGCACCTCGGTTAGGAAACATCACGCTCTCAAATCTGCTTTATGCAGATGACCTGGTCCTCATAAGCCGGTCTCCCATCGGCCTCCAAAATCTTCTGGATAGAACTAATGCTTTTTCGAAAGCAAATTCTCTAACAATCAATTTGAGCAAAACTAAAGTCATGCCAATGAACCACAACAAAAAACGGAAACCCGCATGGTACCTGGACAACCAAAGATTAGATCTGGTGACCTCATATAAATATCTAGGAGTCACAATAGAGGGCAACGGCTCCTTCAAACAACAACTAGAGGCCATTCGCCGGAAGGGCATAACTTTCCAACTATCAACAAGGCCCCTGCAGAAAGTTCTCCCTGATAGGACATTAGCGCCACTTCTACAGGTAATAAAAGCTCGCCTACAGCCCATGCTCTCCTACGGCAGTGAATCAATGCGAGGCAAAGATGCAAGTACTCTGGACAATACTATCAGTCGCGCATATAGGGCAATTTTCCACCTCCCTAAAAACTCTTCGCCCGCTCAAATTCGTCTTGAATTTGGATTGCAGAAACTATCTGTGGAGAGGAAAGGCCAATATATAAAAAGCTGGCGCAAAATTAAAGACGCTGAGGAAGGATCGCTAAACGCCAACCTATGGATTGAGCTCAACGTCAAAGAAAACTCCCCTGCAAGGGCCTACCTAACAAACTCACTGGAGAGCCTAGGTCTAAAAAAGCTTTGGGAAACAAGAACGGATTCTGGGACCTTTAAAAAAGCAGTGTCGAAAACCGTCAAACTGGTCTCCTCACTTGAGGACAGAGCCACCCTAACCAAGAGAGCGCACGGATGGGTAGTGCTTGAAGAGTACAGAACCACTAAGCCACAAGAATACCTATCAACGGGCCTTACACAAAAAACAAAAAATAAGCTCCTAAACATGCGCTTAGGCAACATACCCATAGCACATCATCTGGCACCATGGAAAAGGCCAAATCCATCAAATGCCTGTCGCCTTTGCCAATCTGCGAAGGAGGATCTTATACACATCATCTGTATTTGTAAAGCTCTTATGGATATAAGGCGCTCCATGCTTCGGCCTCTATGGAACCAGAAGAGCGTAAAAACCTGCAGGCAAGCAGTGATGCTCTGCTTCAACCCCGAAGAGACTCAGTTGAACTGTAGAACAGTCAAATACTTTGATCTAGTGGCCAAAAAACTAAATGAAATTATACTTGGGCGGGACAACCCTACCGCACCAGGAGAACAGTAGACTTCCTGAACGGCCTTAAAAGTAAAAGAGCCACAAGTAAATAAGCCACTGCAATCGGAATAAAATATGAAATCACCCACAAAACTAATTGAAAAGACAGCTGGGTGAAGTTACGGCCTTACAACCAAAAGAACAACAAATATTAAGGCCAAGACTAAAATGAAAGACTCATTAATCTACTATGGACCTCCTGTGATTTTTATCAATGTGTAACACCTTTTGTAAAACCTTTTTTAAACAGTCAATGACTTTTTACGTTCCCTGCATCGCTTCGCTGGGGCACTTCCGGTCGGCCAGCTTGCAGAGCGGTTAGCGCTCTAGTGCACAACTTCCTATGGGTATTTAGCCCTCACATCTTCTTGGGCGCGCAGCGGCCGCGCGCAGCCCCGCCGAAGACCCGCCAAAGAGCTGCCCGTCTGCGCCCGTCTGCGCTAAGGCAGCGCCGGGCGCTGGGCACTCTGCTCCTCACCCTGCCATTAACTGGCAGGATGTGTTACTCTAAATCCGAGCTGCTGAGTCTCCAGCATTCTTCCTGTTGTTGCAAAAGACGCAATCCTGCTCATATACACCACCCGCTTGTTACTCCCTCCCAACTGTGCTCTACTTCCAAGCGCAAATCTAAACCTCTCCCTGTCCACACCTTCAGGCTTGGTCATCTCAATGTAAGATCCATGTACAAACATTCTTCAGAAATACATGACCTTTTAACGGACTATGCTCTAGATGCCCTGTTCGTGACTGAGACATGGCTCTTTGATGAGATGGACTCGGTCTGTAACCTGGCAACACCTACAGGCTACTCTATCTATACGGTGAACAGGGGCACGAGAGGGGGCGGGCTAGCGCTCATAATTAAATCCCACTTTCAATGTCAACTTGATAAAGTGGACATCAAGGGTAGCGAAAGTGCTCGCTTCTCGATTAAAGTCAATCCCCAGTTCTGTGCTACTGGCCTTCTGGTTTACAGACCTCCTGGTGCTGACGTTCCCTTCACTAACTCCCTCCTACAATATCTAAATACCAATGTTATTAACTCTGCCAACTTTACGATCATTGGCGACCTTAATTTACATCTTGACAAGAATACCGAGTCGAAGGCGGCAACTTTTTTAGCGGATCTTGCGGCTTTCGAACTCGAGCAACTTGTCCGTGGCCCTACCCATAGAGCAGGACACCTCCTTGACCCCATTTTCACCAACATCACTGGCGGGTCCTCAGGCATACCTATTCCCATGACCTGGACTGACCACTATCTAGTGACGTTAACCATCCCTTGCAACTTAAGTGCTGTTATAGCATCTACCTCTTCAGTTCAGAAACGGCCATGGAGAAAACTCCATCTTGATGAACTCCATGACATTCTGGCATTGCATCCCCTACCCCCGAGTGAAGACCTGGATGCAGGATACGACCAGTTCTGCCTTTGGATCACCCAGGCGCTCGACACTCTTATCCCTGCCAGATGGACCAAGGCCCGCACCCATACGGCGAGTCCTTGGTACAACTCAGAACTTGCCGCCTTGAAAAAGGAATGTAAGAAGGCAGAGAGACGCTGGAGGAAAAGTTATGTTGCCAGCCTTAAACAAGATTATGTCCTGCATCAAAAATCTTACCACCGTAAAGTCTGCAGAGTGAGAGCGGCATATTATGCCAGTGAAATCAACAACAGCTCTAACACCTCAAAATCGGTCTTTAAAATTTTGAAAGACCTCACGGCAAAACAAACTGTCAACGCCATTACTACCTCGCCTGACCTCTGTAACAACATGGCTAATTTCTTCACAGACAAAATCAAGAAGATATACGACACCTTCCCCAAAGACCCACAGGCACCGGTCACCTTTGATCCTTCCAGGCATTCCCTCATTTCTTTTCCCACACTTGACCGTGATACTTTCTCTAAAATCTGTAGAAAGATTAAATCCGGGTCTCCGGCAGATCCCTTAAAGCCTGACCTCTTCTGTGACGCTCATGCACTCATCACAGACCACGTTCGTGATTTTATCAATCGGTCACTCTCCACTGCCAGGGTCCCTATTAAATGGAAGCAGGCATGGGTATCCCCCATTTTGAAGAAACCCACCTTGGATCCCTCACTCCCGGAAAACTTTAGGCCGATCTCCCTGCTCCCTTGGCCCGCTAAAGTGGCCGAGGCACACGTTAATAACATCTTGTCCAACTTCCTCCGGACCAATAACATCCTGGACGACTCCCAACACGGGTTTAGAGCTGGTCATAGCACCGAGACAGCCTTGCTCAGTGTTTCTGAGGACCTCCGTTCCATCCTTGACGCCGGCGGCACTGCAGCACTGGTCCTATTGGACCTCAGTGCTGCCTTTGATACGGTGTCACATGAGGTCCTCTTGATGAGACTGGAGGAAATCGGAGTCACAGGGGCAGCCCTGGGGTGGTTTAGAGACTTCCTGTCTAACAGGTCTTTTAGAGTCTCCACCCCCCCTTACATCTCGAAGGAGCATAGCATTGGACAGGGAGTGCCGCAGGGCTCGTCCCTTAGCCCTACCCTGTTCAATGTCTATGTCCGCCCGTTAGCGGAGGTGGCCAGAAGGAATGGAATGGCTTTAGTATCATATGCAGATGATACCCAGTTGGTGGTGGCTTTGAATAACAACAGTGGTCTGGAAGCCCGTCATTTCAAACAGACACTCATCGACATCACCAACTGGATGACGGCGAACTTTCTCCAACTAAATGCCGGTAAAACCGAGATTCTCCTCTTGGGAAAAAACACCGCTTCCTGGGGAGATAACTGGTGGCCTGATATTTTGGGCTCTCCCCCTAAGCCAAAAGACTGTGTTAAAAATCTAGGCGTCTGGATCGACTCGGCTCTAAAATACACCATCCACACCAAGAAAGTGGCCGCCACGTGCTTCGGCATTTTACGCAACATCAGGCCCATCCTGAAGTTTTTTGACTGCAGCACCCGCCAGCTCATCGTCCAGGCGACGATCCTTTCAAGACTGGACTATGCCAGCTCTCTCCTTTTGGGAGCAAACCTGGCCGAAATCACTAGACTGCAGAGAGTCCAGAATGCGGCTGCCAGAGCTCTGGTCGGCCTACCTCGCCACTCTTCTGTTTCTGGAACTTTAAGGAAACTGCATTGGCTCCCGGTGGGAAGAAGGATCCAGTTTAAGGCTTTGTGTTTGGCCTTCAAGATCCTTAAAACCGCCTCCCCCCCACTGCTGAGCCCCCTCCTGTCTGAGTATACACCCAGCAGATCTCTCCGCTCAGAGGGACAACATCTAGTGACCATCCCACGCACCAGACTTGCTAGAGTTGGGGGACGTTCTTTCAGCCTCCTTGTTGCCAAACTATGGAACAGCCTGCCTGTTACCATACGGGGGATGCATGATCTTTTAGCCTTTAGGAAAGCCATTAAAACTCATCTTTTCCAATAATCCGTTCTTTTGTGCACCCTCATTTCGCACTCTGGTCAGTTCGCAGCGCCGGGACGCCCCTTGGCTGGGGCAGCCGCGCGCTATACAAATCCATATAACATAACATAACATAACATATTGTGAGTTTTTATTAACTGTACAATAAACAAATTAAAATTCTATTACCCGCCCAGAAGATCAGGATGTCGTCAATAAAGCGTTTCCATAATCTTATGTTGGTCTGGTAAGGATTGATTTGGTGGAAGATGGGTTGGCCTTCGAATTTAGCCATGTAGAGGCAAGCCTTGCCTCTACATGGCTGAATTTGAAGGCCAACACGAAGGCATTGAGAACTTATTTGCCCTTTGGGCAATTCTTAAGGGTGAGAAGAAATTGCAGCAGTATTGAGAATTACAAAACACAATCTACAATCCTGTCCAGAAACCTAAACAGATAGAGGTTATCCACGAAGAGAAGTAGTTCGAGCAAACAAAAGAGCTTGCAACAATCATAGGGACAGCCTCTTAGAATGGAAGGTTGAGAATCCTGCGAAGGATGAACCAATGACTTGTGTGACCACATTCACATCAGCCTCAAATGAACTATCGAAAATCCTCAAGCGACACTGGCAAATTCTGAATGCAGGAATACAGGAATGTTGAATTTTTAACAACCCCGGTTCGCTTTCAAAAGATCCAAAAATCTGAAAGATATCTTGATCAAAACAAGGCCAAAGAAACACAAACAGACCCTAGACAGACAGACCACCCTGTGGCAACTTCCCCCAGTTAAGGGACACTTCCCATGTGGGATGTGCAGTGCCTGGGCATTCACAACTACACATAAAACGATCAGGCTGAATGATACATTTACTGGGAGATGAGGGGGCACCCGAATTGTAATAGTATAAACTGCATTTACCTCCTGATTTGCCCATGTGATCTGTACTATGTAGGCATGACCACATGCCCCATAAAGACACGCATTTCAGAACATCGCAGCAACTTTCGATGTAGGAAAAGCAACACCAAAATGTGCAAACAATATCTTGAGCATAACCATACTGCAGATTCCCTTAGATGGTTGGTATTGGAAGCAGATCCCAAAACATCTAAACAGAACCTGTTTTACAAAGAACAGAGGTGGATATACCGCTTATCCTCTGACAGGACTGGCCTCAATGAAGATATACCATGGAGCACAATCTAGTAAAACTACAACCCAATACCACAATATACCTTGAAGCCCTCTTGGGCAGACTATGCCTACCTAGATGGGCAGAACAAGGATGGGATCGATCTGGAAAGTGCCTACTACTTAGCCCTTAGAAACAATGGAACATATAGCGCAAGCTTTTCGCACATGTCACATTGCTCCTAAATAGAAGAACAGTAATGGACACTTTAAGCAACTATGAACAAAGTTAACACCACTGAGATTCCCAATACCAGACACTGACTTAAGTAAAGGGGAACACTTAGCGTTTTTTATTCATGAGGCATCTTTGAGCGTTGGGTATCATTAATTAACATAATTTTCAGATAAATGTACATTTCTGCTTCAATAAACTGGACGTATTCACCTATAGACATATAACAAACCCCTTTTGCGATAGGTGTAACCACTTCGATAACCCCCCTAAGTAATCGCCACCACTTTCGCCTCATGTATCACGTGATATGTGAATACACCACTCCCGAGTCACGTGACACCGCCGATCAGCCTTAATCCATGGCCTACCGGTGATCCAGTACCTCCCGGACCCAGTGGCGTGGGTAGGTCGAGAGGACTGACAAACGGTGACACAACTGTAAGTAGACTTCACGGGGGTTACAACGGGCATCCGAGTCAAATGCGGCCAGACCGACAGGAAGGTCTTTTGGTAAAACTTGAACTGCAGACAAAATCAGTAACAGGCTGCTTTGACATAACGGAACCATCTCGAGAGCACAGCCTCTCAACCACACACGCTACTTGTGAGTTAAATCTCAATCTGTATTAGGCAAAACATTGATTAAGACACGCATTGGACTAACTATGTCAGGCAGACTTTACATCGACGGCCGATCTTCACTACGAAGACCTAGCCGACACACCCGCTTCCACGCACACCGTCCATTACGCGCTGTCACGGGGGGCTGTATTCCGAGCACTATGGTGCAGACCATAGATGGTATCAGGACCTAACCCGGCACCCCTGATATTTCAATGGAACCCCCCGCACTATTATGCACTTTGCTTTGCTTTATCTATGGGAAGCCCCACCAAAACATGAGAACCCCTTGATTAATACCTGTTATGACCACGGCCACCTTTAGTACATTTTGACAGGACTAAGTATATGTAGGCTAATTTTCCTAATTTTCCATCATTGGAATTTCCCCTTATTTTGGAATGCGGCTTTTCTCAAACTCTGCTGAGTCCACAGCCAACGGCGTGAATTGATTGTTTAACCGCATACCCAAATGATACTGAGCCTGAAGAACCTCATCTTTTTGCTGTCATATCCTGACACGTTCAGAACCTGCTTTGGAACACTGCGCCAAGAACAGGACATACTAAACCGGTATTAGTTAAACTTAGTCCTGATATAATATTTATGACTAGACACAATATGATGTCAAATACCGCGCACAGTGCAGAACGTGTGTGCACAGAGCACACTGTCAACATACGCCACACATCGAGCGCTTATCCAACTATATGGAACACACATTCCTCTTACATACAGCCATAGAAAGCACTTACTCATTTCAGTATTCACAGAAGTTAGGAGTCCTAACTCTAACTCTAGGACTCATAAATGCCTTCTGTGAATACCGAAAGTCTTAAAGTTAGGATTTTTCTCAGTTTAGGAGTAGTAATGACTTTTAACTTTGTGAATACCAAAATGAGTAAGTGCCTTCTGTGAATACCAAAATGGTAGTAAGTTTAGGATTTTATCTTAAGTTAGTTCTGTGAATTGGGCAGTTTCTATTTTTGTGAGTTTTTAGAGCAAAACATTGGATACTCCTCGAGATCCTTTAAATGTAGACTGATATATAATTTTTTCCTAAGGTCCTGAAGAATCGCGAGTCACTGTACATTAACGCTAGAAACATGTCGACCACTACGATCACACACTAACTGAGACTCATGTAGGAAACATTGCATTCCATCGAGTACCAGCAAGTTTTCTTATTTTAACTAGAGCAGGAGACCCCCAGAATAAACTTTACACTGGTACTCCCAGCTTTATTTTAACTCACTCACATGTCTATGCACTATTGGCCCCACACCCACACTTCACCAAACGGCAGTTGGATAGAAGATCTCCGCTAAAGTGCCCCTCTTTGAGGTATCGCCCGTTGGGTATTGCACCGCCGACCTAACGAGGAGCAGCCCAGATGATGAAGCATGACACCTGAAAGGGTGTGTGAGGGCATTACATACAACATAATGGATTCCCATCAGTAGGACTCACTGAGACCAACAGTATCCAGACATTCTTGTGACACGTACATTCCCCCATTTGCAGGAACAACGCATCCTTCTTAGTATAAATACCACATAAAGAGCCAGCTTCCTATAGGTTATACACAGAAAATGACATATTAGCATATCCAGAAACAATATTTAACATATCCGAGGAAGGGACTAGTAATCAGAAATAAATTAAGACCCATTCCTATGACTGAGTATAGAACAGGTCAGACATTCAAAAGCCATAAACAATGTGGAAACAAGGACTAATGTCTATCATCATGCCCTAAGAAAACCTGTCACTAAAATGCAGCTGAACATTTCAAAGCAGCCAAGTACCAGATTGGATTTCTGCAATGCCGTAATGGCTGGGGCTCTTCGCCCTCCTTCGCAAAGCCGTGCTAAACTCACTGCAGTGCTACTGTCAAGTACCTGATCCAGAACTCTGTATTTCCGCAGGAACCGATGCCTTTTCCTCAATTCCCCACCTCCACTACTCAGCGCATATAGCATCCAAGCAGCAAAGAGGGGGAAAGGGGAATGGGAAGAAAAGAGAAAAAACGCCAGACTATACTTCAGCTGAACTGGTCTGGTCTGGGACTCTTCTTACTTGACCTTCCTGTGGAAAGAGCAACTTTAGCAATATAAGCCTTAAACAGAATTTACAATTACTCTGACTCTAACCTTGATTACCTTTCCTAGCTAGGCGGCTATCTGTTCTCTTGAGATGCCTATCTGATTGAAGCTACACTGTGTTTCTTAACAAGGTTGAAACTAATGAAGAGATGGAATAGAACTGTTTAGTATTAAAGGAGTTTCTCACTATTACTCTCTATATATTATCACTACTTTATACCTGTAGATACCTTTATATTGTGTCAAACTTGTCTTTTATCAATTAGAGACTTCCATAACACCATCTTGACGAAGTTCCAAAAGAAAACAGTTCCAGTAAGGTCCTCCGACAATGTTGGTAAGTATTTATATATATATATATATATATATATATAACCACACCTACTAGTAGATCTTCTGTTCTTTTTCGGGTGGAAGTCCCTTTATTATTTTGAAAATTTGTGGTGCTGCCAAAACTGTCCTTAAAAGTTCTAATTTGGAGGACTCTAGTAATTACTGTCTCTGGCAATAAAGGCTTACTTCAATGCTGCTGAAATTGACACTCTCTGGAAAGGCTCTATGTATGCTTTGTAGTGCTGCTGAAGTAACACTCTCTCTGGAAGACTCTCTGAATGTTTAGTTGTGCTGTTAAATAAACACTCTCTGGAATAATTCTCTCAATTCTCTGACTGGACTCAAAACAAGAAATAATAGCTGTCACTGGAACGAGCGCTAACACAATACTCTAGCGCTTAATTCTGCAACTCCAGAAATTCTCCAAAATCCTTTAACAAATGAAATATTACACTTACCACAGCCGCGGAATGAAGTCTAACAGCAGGGAGTTTGTTTATCTACTCACTGCGCAAGAAACTAGATTACCGAAACAGCAGCTTTGGGAAAATTGACCGTTCGCCTCAGGTCTTCAGTTAAAGTGTGGACTTCTGAGCACGCGAATGCTTCAGCACAGGTGTGCTTGCTGAAGAATCACAAAACACTAGACCGCTACTCTAATGAACCGAGCTGGCGGCCATCTTGGAATTCTGCCGCAATATGATCATTCGAGTAGCGAACAACAGGGAAGACCATTTGTTAAGCAGATACCTACCAGGTCGACAACGGTTGTTCTTATGTATTTTAACTAATACTGGGAGGTATTTTAGGCTAACAGAGGGTTTCTTAGGTTCAGTCCTGACAGCTACACTTGCTGAAGTGCTACACTCACTGCAGTGCTACACTCACTGCAGTGCTACACTCGCTGAAGTTCTACACTCGGATGCAGTGCTACACTCGAAGCAGTGCTACACTCGCTGAAGTGCTATACTCAGTGGCCAAACTCATCACCATCTCACCAGATTCGGTAAAGCCTCCACTGGCTCCTCAGGCCTCCATTTCACCACTCAACACAGTGCTGCACTCTCTGCAATGCTTCACTCACTGCAGTGCTTACCTCACTGTATTGCTGCACTCATTTCAGTGCTACACTCACTACAGTGCTACGCTCACCAGCCACATCAGATTCTGTAAAAACCCCCACGGCCTCCTCAGGCCTCTATCACACTACTCGAAGAAGTGGCACATACCAGGTCCACACTATTTACCATCCCAACAGATTCTGCAATACCTTCTCTCACTCCTGAGACCTCCATCGCGCCACTCGAACCAGTGCTACACTCACTGCGGTGCTACACTCAGAGGCCACGCTCTTCACCATCCCATCAGATTTTTCTCATTCACCTCATTGACTGCTTTGAAGTCAAAGGCGTTCTGGCATGGTGGATGGAACATATGCATCTTTTTGGTGAGTGTCTCAACCAGCCAAATCCACTAGAGTTTTAATTTTAGGATATTTAGGGGCTTATTTATGGACCCCTCATCACTTTTGTGCCACCGGTGCGTCACTGTTTGTGATGGGTCAGCGGTGTAAAAAACGTGCCATGTTGAGCCATATTTACAAAGTTATGCATCTAGTTAGATGCATCACTTTGTAAACCCCTGCGCCACATTATACCTGCGCCAGGTATAATGTATGCAAGGGCGCGTTCCGAAGCAAGAAAGGGTCGTAGAAGTGACGCAGTGAAATCTATGTGATTCCACTGCACCACTTCTAGGACGCAAATACGTTAATATCTTATGCCTGCCTCATGGCAGGCGTAAGACTGACGCAGGCTTGCCCATGTGTAATGACCCGTTGATGGGGTTGCATCACTTTTGTGACACACTTCAGCAATGCGTCATTTTTGCTCCTACAGATACGTCAGAAATTTTGAGGTATCTGTAACTCCTTGTGACATGATGCGTCATACTGTAAATATGACACATCATTGGTGTCGCAAGAAGAGGGCAATAAAAAGTGACGCATCGCTGTTTTCTCGCAGCGATGCGTCACTTTCTATAAATAAGGGCCCTAGGATTTCTGATCTGAAGTCTGCTGGGGACTAACGCCTGGTGAACAGGCCTCTGTGACTATATGTTCTCTAACAAGGAATTCCCTTCCCTCCCATTGCTTCCCCTACTAACTAGTAAAGGTGTCTGACAGCAGTGACTGGTCCGCTGCTGTTTGACTTCAGCGGTAGAAGCCGCACCTGGCTGGTCACAAGTGTGCTTGGTCTTTGTAAATGGGGCGGATAACATTCTCTCACGACAGCATGTGGTATGAAAGGTCCCTTATGACGTTCTAGTGACTATTATTTTATACATAGTTAGAATTAATCAATAATAATTTTTAAGCAGGTTTGAATGCGGTGGTGTTGTTACATGTTTTGGTTCCTCAGGCGTGGTATTTCACAAAAGTTGTCCTATGTGAAATCATTCATCAGCCTCTGCGAGTCAAACAGTGCATGACTGATCAGAAGAAAGTCAATGGATCCAATGACTGGGGACAAGCAGTCAGGATAGAATCAGCCAAAGTGTCCACGTGCCCAATGAGATGTCTCTCAAGGATCACATCTCTCATTTCCTCTCTTCAACATCAACCTATTCCCTGGCAGACCTCCACGAGCAGCACCAGGTACATTTCCAAATCTATGCTGATGACAGAGCAATCCAACTAAATAATACTACCACCATTCATGTGGAATAGAACCATTTATTCCACTGGATGATGGAGAAATTCTTTTGCTGAACTGCGCCAAGACTAGTGACCCGGCTCTGAGCCTGGCTCACTCCTGTTTCCATCACGAACAGACTTTGGAAAGCCCACTCCCCTTTATCAGTCTGAGAATACGCTTCTACGACTAACTCATGTTTCCTCCCCTAGTAAACACTGTCTTAAAGAGTGTAAACACAGAGCAGTCTCTTTTCTGGATAGTCTCCCACCCTTTCACACCACCCACAGAATTAAGTTTACGAGAACCCTGATACTTGCATGCCTTGACCACCGCAAATTGATCTACTTCAGCCTCCCCTAGAAACTCACTGCAAGGTTCAAAGACTTTAGATGTGGTCACCAGAATGTGTCTTAGCGCCAACTTTCAAAAGTGTGGCAACATCACATCCACCCCCAGAGCTTACCGCGGGCTCCCAACAGATCCCAGGATCAAATTCAAAATCCTATGCATGGTCCATAGCACAGAGCAGATCAAAATACAAGCTTGACTTCAGACATGGACAACTGATAATATCCAGACCTCAGAACATTACTCTGCACATTGAACTACAAACTGTCAGGAAGAGAAAAACACCGGAGACTATTTACAAGACAGCGTCGCAGTGCTGTGCCGAGCTGTGCCATTCAAAAGTGCAGGGATGCGTCATATTTACAACAATATAATCCATCCCTGTGGTTCCCTCTGTGCTGGCGCACAATAGGCTGCCTGGAGCCGACGCAGGAGGGCCTGTATTGCAGTGAAGATTGTTTTTGTGCAGGAAGGGACACCTTACTGCACAAAAACAATCATCAATGGCTTTTTCCTCCTTCTATCTTTGCTGCAGAATGCAGCACACACAGAAAGAGGAAAAACAAGGAGAATCAAAGGTATTTTTCCTTCATGCACGACTGTTACTCCTCCCCGGGGGAGGCATTAGAATATGGCGCTTTCCCATGATTACGAAACCTTGTATCTCCCGGGATGCATCAGAATCCATGGGTGTAGCGTGGGAATGCAGAATAATGCGTGAAAGGGGCCATATTTACAAGGCCATGAACAGCCGTGCAGGGTGGGTTTGCTTGTCCTTGTAAATCTTAGCTGCCAAGGTTTCATGTTGCTTCTGTGTGATATGTTCAGAATTTCAGTGCTATTATGAGGGACATTCAACAACAATGAGTGACACTTTCTAGCGCGCAAACATCAAGCAATGAAGATGAGGGACACACATAAATATCAGAAATATCATCCAATTGAGCAACAAGAAACTCTAAGAAGATCTTAAAACTGCTGCAAAGCACCAGAAATGTAAGGGCGCCGTGGGGAGGACACCACCACACAGGACGTGAGAGGCCCCAGCACTGATGAGCTGCGCTGAGCTGAGCTGAGCTGAGCTGAGCTGAACTGACCTGACCTGAGCTGACCTGACCTGAGCTGAGCTGAGCTGTGCTGAGCTGACCTGAACTGAGCTGAGCTGAACTGAGCTGAGCTGGGCTGCGCTGCGCTGACCTGAACTGAGCTGAGCTGAGCTGAGCTGAGCTGACCTGACCTGACCTGACCTGAGCTGAGCTGCGCTGAGCTGAGCTGAGCTGAGCTGCACTGAGCTGAGCTGAGCTGAGCTGAGCTGAGCTGACCTGACCTGACCTGACCTGACCTGAGCTGAGCTGAGCTGAGCTGAGCTGACCTGACCTGACCTGAGCTGAGCTGAGCTGAGCTGAGCTGCGCTGACCTGACCTGACCTGACCTGACCTGAGCTGAGCTGAGCTGAGCTGAGCTGAGCTGACCTGACCTGACCTGACCTGACCTGACCTGAGCTGAGCTGAGCTGAGCTGAGCTGACCTGACCTGACCTGACCTGACCTGAGCTGAGCTGAGCTGAGCTGAGCTGCGCTGACCTGAACTGAGCTGAGCTGAGCTGAGCTGAGCTGAGCTGCGCTGACCTGACCTGACCTGACCTGACCTGAACTGAGCTGAGCTGACCTGAGCTGAGCTGCGCTGACCTGAACTGAGCTGAGCTGAGCTGCTCATAAATGATCATAAATACTCAGAGTCACTACAGTCAGTGACTCTCTAACTCGGTGCACTGTCCTGCGGCCGCAGCGCTGTCCTGCTGCTGCAGCGCTGGCCACGCCTCCAGAGAGTAAAGGGTTGAGGCACACAGGCTGCTAGCTCTCTAACATAATCCACATCAATGTAACTGTGGGCAATAGGCCTCATCAGTTTATTGTGAGGAGCTCTGCAAAAACGCGAGGGCGGATGTATTTATTGTGAAAAGCCTACCTTAAGTGACAGGGGATATAATCGTGCCACTGGATTTATGCAGCAGGAGAGGACCACATTATGTGGTAGGGCTGAGTAGCTTATGAAGCAAGAAAAGGCAAATTATTCCTAGTCCTAGGACACCCCCGCGCCGAACGGCCACCAGCTGTAGCGTGTGCTCCCCGCCTGCCTCGCTGAGCCTGCTTGCTGCCGGCTGACCACACCCCCTGCCGTCGCTCGGCGTGGTCTCCTGCAGTCTGTGTGTACGTAGTTTGCCTGTTGCCTGTTGCCTCATTTAGGCATTTTTGCCCCTTCATTTCGCTATCTGTGTGCCCCCCTGTGCTGTAAACATTAGATTTCGCCTGTCCCCCTGTGCTGTTTATCCCCATTGTTGTCCCCTGCGCCCACCCGCCCCGCTCCCCGCTTCCCGCCTCCGTGAGGTTGGACACGCCCACTTTTCTTTCTGTGCCCTCCCCGCTCACGCCTCCCAGCTGCTCCTCCCTCCCTCGAACTTCGCCATAAATGGCGAACGCGCAGCGGGCGCGCCGATTGTGCGCCGAAGGCGCGCCAAAGGTAAGCCCATCTGCGCCCGTCCGCGCCCAGCATCCGGACCCCTGGCCCCCGCAGACCCCAGCCCACCCGCTGGACCTACGACGCCACCGACCTCAACGCACTCAACACCGGCCGTAGCCCGGGATGCTACCGAGCCACCCCGAGACGCACTCACGGACCCTTCAGCTGCCACTCCTGCAAATTCTCCTGCATCCGGACCTGCACGGCACCCGCACCCACCAAGTCGAGCACCAGCAGCAACCACCTGAAGTGCATCCTGCTCAACACCCGCTCCGTCCACAGACACGCCATCGAACTCTGGAACCTCCTCGACACAACATCTCCAGACGTCGCCTTCCTCACGGAAACCTGGATGAACGCCTCCTCAGCACCCGACATCGCCATCACCATCCCGGACGGCTACAAGATCACCCGGAGGGACCGCAGCAACCAGACGGGAGGAGGCATCGCCATCATCCACAGGAACACCATCCACATCACAACCAACACCGACGACACCCTCAAAACCGCCGAACACCTGCACTTCCAGATCCACACCGACCCCAAGACCACCCTGAGAGGCACCCTCATCTACAGACCCCCCGGACCACGCACACAATTCAGCGAAGATATCGCCGACTTCATCAGCCCGCACGCCCTCCCCTCCGCTGACTACATCCTCCTCGGGGACCTGAACTTCCACCTGGAGAACAACAACGACCGCAACACCACCACCCTGCTGGACAACCTCGCCAACCTCGGTCTCAAGCAACTGGTGACCACCCCCACCCACTATGCCGGACACACACTCGACCCCGTCTTCTCATCCACCAAGGACATCACCTTCAGCCACGCCACCGGACTCCACTGGACGGACCACAGCTGCGTCCACTTCAGCTTCAGAAGGACCACGATCCACCATCACCAGCAACAGGTTGCACGCAGAAGCTGGACCAAGATCACAGCCGACCAGCTCGCCGCCTCCCTGAGCCAGAACCCTCCCACCATCGCAGCGAACCCCAGCCAGGCCGCCAACAACCTCACGAAGTGGATCAGGAACTGCGCCCCTCTGAGGACCCTGCCTAGCAGACCCGGCAGCAAAAAAGCCCCATGGTTCACCGACGAACTCAAGAGCTCCAAGAAGAACTGCCGAGCCCTCGAGAAAGCCTGGCGCAGAAACCCAACACCAGACAACATGACCACCCTCAAGCTCGCCACCCGAAAACACCACCAACTAATCCACGCCACCAAGAAAACTGCATTCAAGGATCGACTGGACAACAACGCACACAACAGCAAGGAACTCTTCAACATCGTTAAAGAGCTCTCCAACCCCAACGCCGGAAACAACGACATCACCCCATCACAAGACCTCTGCAACTCCCTCGCCTCCTACTTCCACAACAAGATCGCAGACATAACAGCTTCAGCTCACAACCGACGCACCCCACGACCGCACCTACGCCCCCCACCACCACCCTCCTCGCCTGGCCCCCGATCAGCACCGAAGACACCATCCGCACGATGAACTCCATCCACTCCGGATCGCCAACCGACCCCTGCCCTCACCACGTCTTCAACAAGGCCGACTCTGTCATCGCACCCCATCTGCGGGACATCATCAACACCTCCTTCGACACCGCGACCTTCCCGGAGAGCTGGAAGCACGCCGAACTCAGCGCTCTATTGAAGAAACCTTCAGCGGACCCCACCGAACTCAAAAACTACCACCCCATCTCGCTCCTCCCGTTTCCGGCCAAAGTAATCGAGAAGACCGTCAACAAGCATCTGGCCGCCTTTCTCGAGACGAACGGATCCCTCGACCTCTCGCAGTCTGGCTTCCGGGCCAACCACAGCACCAAGACCGCCCTCATTGCAGCCACCGATGACATCCGAGCCATGCTCGACAACGGAGAAACAGCGGCCCTCATCCTCCTGGACCTCTCCGCGGCTTTCGACACTGTCTGCCACCGCACCCTAGTACAGCGCCTCTGCAACGTCGGAATCCAGGAGAAGGCACTAGAATGAATCATCTCCTTCCTCGCCGGAAGGACACAGAGAGTCCGCCTCCCCCTGTTCAGATCAGAAGCCACCGAAGTTATCTGCGGCGTTCCTCAAGGCTCCTCACTCAGCCCCACCCTCTTCAATGTCTACATGAGCCCCCTCGCGGCCATCGCACGCCAACACAACCTCAACATCATCTCCTACGCCGACGACACCCAGCTGATCCTCTCCCTCACCAACGAGCCCGCCACCGCCAGAGCCAACCTGCACGAAGGGATGAAAGACGTAGCCGAGTGGATGATGAACAGCCGCCTGAAACTGAACTCAGACAAGACGGAAGTCCTCATCCTGGGCTCCTCACCCTCCGCCTGGGATGACTCCTGGTGGCCCCCCGCCCTGGGCAGCGCACCCAAACCAACAGACCACGCACGCAACCTGGGCTTCATCCTGGACTCCTCCCTCTCCATGACCAGACAAGTCAACGCCGTCTCCTCGTCGTGCTTCAACATCCTGCGCATGCTACGTAAAATCTTCCGGTGGATCCCCACCGAGACCAGAAAGACGGTCACCCAGGCCCTCGTCACCAGCCGACTGGACTACGGCAACTCCCTCTACGCCGGAACCACTGCTAAACTCCAGAAGAGACTCCAGCGGATCCAGAATGCCTCAGCAAGACTCATCCTCGACATCCCCCGACACAGCCACATCTCCGGACACCTGAGAGACCTACACTAGCTCCGGGTCAACAAGAGAATCACCTTCCGGCTCCTCACCCACGCACACAAAGCCTTACACAACCAAGGCCCAGGATACCTCAACAGCCACCTCAACTTCTACAATCCCACACGCCAGCTTCGATCGACCGGCCACGCCCTCGCCGCCGTCCCCCGTATCCGAAGAGCCACCACAGGAGGAAGGTCCTTCTCCTACCTGGCCGCCAAGACTTGGAACTCCCTCCCGACCCACCTCCGCCTGACCCAAGACCACCTCGCCTTCAGGAAACAGCTCAAGACCTGGCTGTTCGAGCAGTAGCGGACCCCCCCTCCCCAAGCGCCTTGAGACCCTCCGGGTGAGTAGTGCGCTATATAAATGCATTGATTGATTGATTGATTGTGGCACAATGTGATACATTTTCCAATAGCATTACTTCATTATTTCATCATTTTTAAACTTGGTAACACTGTATGGGCATTGATTACACCTTGTTAGTATCAGTTTAACACCCACAAATAGCAATAAGCAGCGGAGAAGGGACCAGTCCAGCTTTCAAAATGGCCTTTGATTGTGCAGAAACACGTGACGCTGCATTTTTAGTTTTTTTCAAACTGTTCGGGCTAGAAATACAACATGTTTTTGTAAAAATCTGCATATTATGTGTCAAATGCTGTAAATATATAACTATGCAAAAATCGCTGCAGCTTCACACTCACATCATTCCAGAGGCCTTGGATATAATGCATAATTACCATTACACTGCAATAAACCCAGCAGTGGTATTGTGTTACTCAGAAGCTCACATGTTACCACAGTAGACATTCATTGGCTCCAGTGATCAGATATTGCCATGAGAAGGGTCTCAAAGAATAGAATGGAAGTGGTGTGATGTTTCTCAAGCCAGTTTTAACCATGGCTTTTATACCAGGGACCTGCAATTAAAGGTCACAATTTTCTCCAAAACAAAACATGTCACTTAGAATTCAATGCATAGATTATGTGCATCAAAATCAAATATCCCTCTTGATTGAGCAGTGTATAAATGCTAATCAGAGCATGAATAGACTTGTACCTTTTAAACATGAGAAGATGAGTTAGCAAAGATAAGGGGACAGTAAACATGTCTGTCTCTGGTGCTAGAGGGATTCTAAAGGGCTGCAGAGTCTGCAGCCAGAGGCAAGCCTGTGGGACATGATAGTCTGGGCTGTGCACTGAAGCAGGAGGAGAGATGAGGGGTGCTCTGTATCCTCAAACTGACACATCCACCAGTGGCATAGGGGCAAGAACAGCAGAAGCTCTGACTGAGGAGACCTCTGCTGGAAAAAAACATTTGCAGCAAGCCACAGGTCACATCTCCAGAGCAGCTGGTCCGGTCACATGGCATCGTGATGAGAAGCGCAGCCTGGTCCGGTCACATTGTATCATGATGAGAGGCGCAGCCTGGTCTGTCACATGGCATCATGATGAGAAGCGCAGCCTGGTGTGGTCACATTGTATCATGATGAGAAGCGCAGCCCGGTCTGGTCGCATTGTATCATGATGAGAGGCGCAGCCTGGTCCGGTCACATGGCATCATGATGAGAAGCGCAGCCTGGTCCGTTCACATTGTATCATGATGAGAGGCACAGCCTGGTCCGTTCACATTGTATCATGATGAGAGGCGCAGCCTGGTCCGGTCACATTGTATCATGATGAGAGGCGCAGCCTGGTCCGGTCACATGGCATCATGATGAGAAGCGCAGCCTGGTCCGTTCACATTGTATCATGATGAGAGGCACAGCCTGGTCCGTTCACATTGTATCATGATGAGAGGCGCAGCCTGGTCTGGCCACATTGTATCATGATGAGAGGCGCAGCCTGGTCTGGTCACATTGTATCATGATGAGAAGCGCAGCCTGATCCGGTCACATGGCATCATGATGAGAAGTGCAGCCTGATCCGGTCACATGGCATCATGATGAGAAGCGCAGCCTGATCTGGTCACATGGCATCATGATGAGAGGCGCAGCCTGGTCCGGTCACATGACATCATGAGGAGAGGCACAGCCTGATCTGGTCACATGGCATCATGATGAGAGGCGCAGCCTGGTCCGGTCACATGGCATCATGATGAGAGGCGCAGCCTGGTCCGGTCACATGGCATCATGAGGAGAGGCACAGCCTGGTCCGGTCACATGGCATCATGAGGAGAGGCACAGGCTGGTCTGGTCACATGGCATCATGATGAGAGGCGCAGCCTGGACCGGTCACATGGCATCATGAGGAGAGGCGCAGCCTGATCCGGTCACATGGCATCATGAGGAGAGGCGCAGCCTGATCCGGTCACATGGCATCATGAGGAGAGGCGCAGCCTGATCCGGTCACATGGCATCATGATGAGAGGCACGGTCCGGTCACATGGCATCATGATAAGAGGCACAGCCTGGTCTGGTCACATGGCATCATGATGAGAGGCACGGTCCGGTCACATGGCACCATGAGGAGAGGCACAGCCTGGTCCGGTCACATGGCATCATGATGAGAGGCACGGTCCGGTCACATGGCATCATGATGAAAGGCACAGCCTGGTCCGGTCACATGGCACCATGAGGAGAGGCACAGCCTGGTCCGGTCACATGGCATCATGACGAGAGGCGCAGCCTGGTCCGGTCACATGGCATCATGATGAGAGGCGCAGCCTGGTCCGGTCACATGGCATCATGATGAGAGGCGCAGCCTGGTCCGGTCACATGGCATCATGATGAAAGGCACAGGTGGCGGTGCAAGCGGCAGCAGACTGCAAAATGAAACTTACAACATATCTTCCGCTCGGTCCTGCCACCCACGTAATGACTTCAATTCCGTCTCAGGCAACAAATAGACAATGTTGCGAATGCCGCCACGGTACTGGAGCCTGAGCCAGTAAGAGCACAGCTGAGGCCAGCCTGGCCTGTGAGACTGAAGCCACCTCCTGGCAGATGAGATTATAAATTGTAAGCAGATGAGGTAAATTATAGTTAACAAATAACACCTGAGCAGATCAGTGCAGTTCTATTACACAGTGTAGTGTAGTCTGTCATACACTACGCATCCGCCAGAGCAGATTGCCGTCTGTGATTTGCTTAATAAGCGCTTATAGCAGCTCTCCCGTCTCAATTTGCCAGCAACGTCCGGAGGCCTTAGGCGCTATAAATGCTTGACTTTGCATTTTGGGGCTGTGATGCGGACAACCACACCAAAATACATTAGCCTACCACCTGATGTGTGGTACTTGGCAGGGCTGTGCAAAATTGTGCCAGCAGACTGGGCCACCACAGCATCAAAAAACGTGATTCTCCAGTGGCGCAAGTGGCTTGTAAATATGCTCCACAGTTTCTTTTTGTGCAAAGGTCAAGCCTGTGGAATCCCCTCAACTCCAATCTAAGAGCTGAACTCTTCAGGCTTACATTCAGTTTATATCAACAGGAAAAGGACGGTACTAAAGAACATTGGACAAGATTACTACCTTTGCCTGATGAGCTGCTAACTTCTCCCTCTAAAAATCTAATTATTTCTACACTTGTCAGTGCTCTAACGATACCAAGAGCAACCCATGATACAGTGAAAACTCCTTAATATATGTACAACCTGCTTTATAGTGTAAGGATGTTAAAAGTTATCAAGGAGTTCTATTACCATATAGGACAACAAGGCCTAAGGCCTTTATGAGGTCATGTAAGTCCAAGGTGACTTAGAATAAACGTATGTTGTATGCCAGGGAGTAGTTTATTCCTTATAATACATTTCCACCACCTTTCCAACTAACTGCTTAAACCCGCTGTGTCTTGCCTTTTCATGTTCCATGTTCATTGCTGATGTGAAGAATACAAACACAATATGCAGTGTGAACTTAAACACACTGAAAAGAAGTTACAATTGATTTTACGAACAGATATTATATTAACTTTAATGCAAATCAGATTTAAAAAAGAACACTGTGGCTCAGGTCATGTTGTAACACGCACAGATACTGTTTCCTCTAATGACCCATAGCAGTTGTTCCAAATCTGGGTGCCTCTATTCCCTGGGGGGCCGTCAAATCTAGCAAAGGGAGCCCCGCCTCATGCACTTTAAAGCATTTAAGGTTGAAGGGTCTGTTGGCTTCAGTTAAACTAACTAGACTTGAACGCATGATGTCAATAATTTGTAAGTGACATGCCTAAAGCTGTAAACGTACGGCCGAATTGATGGCATGTCGAGGGAGATGACCTCCATATCTCACTGAATCCCCACATTCCAACACTCCCAAAGTACGTGGAAGATGCCTGTTTTATTTGGTAAGACTGGTTAATAGTTTCATTGTTTTCAAAAAGCATGTTACACCAAGTTATCAGGAAAGTACAGTTGTCCTGTCTATTAAACACTCTAAGTATTATTAAGTATTGACATTTGTACTTGAACCATAGGTTCTTCCAGTACACATTTTTTTCAGTACACAAACATTTCCAGACAGGCCTGATCTCTATTTGAGCACAGGGAAGTAATCTACCATATACCGCATAATGCCAACATTTGGAAGCAAGAAAGAGGAGAGTTTAAAAATGAAAAATCTGCAGACTTTTTTTTTACTTGCATTGATTTGGAGCCAATTTAGGGAGGGGGCAGCAAAAATGAAGCTGTAGGTGGTTTAAAAAATTGTGAGCCTTCGACACCGCCTGCCACCACACCCTTTGCACATGCCTCCACAACGCAGGGATCCGCGACAAAGCCCTGGACTAGACCACTTCCTTCCTCACCGGCAGAACCCGGCATGTCCGCCTCCCTCCATTCCGATCTAAAGACACCAAGAGCTTCTGCGGCGTATCCCAAGCATCATCCCTCAGTCCGACACTCTTTAACATCTACATGGCACCGCTCGCCACGACCTCAACATCATGTCATACGCCGACGACACCCAGCTGATCCTCACCCTCACCAGGGCTCTCACCACCGCCAAGACCAACCCCCACGAAGGAATGAAAGCCGTCACCGAATGGATGAAGAACAGCTGACTTAAACTGAACTCGGACAAGACGGAGGTCCTCATCCTCGGCTCCACCCCATCCACCTGGGACGACCCATGTTGTCCGGCCGTGCAGGGAGCCGCACAGTTGCCCACTGACCACGGGGTTGACCAGGGGTTCATCCTGGACTCATTGCTATCAATGACCCAGCAAGTCAACGTCATCCCCTCCTCCTGCTTTAACACCCTCCTCATGCTCCGTAAGATCTACAGATGGTTCCCCACCGGAACCAGACGGGCGGTCACCCAGGCCCTCGTCAGCAGCAGACTAGACTGCGGCAACACCCTCTACGCGGGAACCTTGCCCAAACTCCAGAAACGACTACAATGGACACAGAACGCCTCCGCATGCCTCATCATAGACAGCACCTGCCACATCACACCCCACTTGAGAGACCTGCACTGGCTCCCCGTCAACAAGAGGATCACCTTCAAGTTCCACACCCATGCTCACAAAGCACTCCACAACACCGGACCAGCATATCTCAACGAACAACTTACTTTCTACACTCAGAACCGCCAGCTTCGCTCTGCTGACCTCGCCCTCACCACCGTCCCCCGCATCCGACGAGTGACTGCCGGTGGCAGATCATTCTCCCACCTGACATGGAACACCCTCCCAACAGCCTTCGACAGACCCAGGACATGCTGACCTTCAGCAGACTTCTCAAGACCTTGTTGTTCAAGCAGTAGCATCACCCTCCCCACCCCCAGCGCCTTGAGACAAATGGATTGATTGATTGATTGAGTCACCCTGCTGAAACAGGTGTGTTGGCACATATGACATGGGTAGAAATGGAGGTGCATGCAAATATTCTTCAAGCGCAGAAACACTTTGGCAACATGCCTACATGCATAGGAGTGCTATCCAGCACTGCAAGTGGGATAAAAAAGTTTGAGAGTGTACTGTAAAAAAGACATGGACAAAGAAGTGTAACTAGGAATATTTTATTAGAGGCGCCGCCTTAGTAATACGAAACACCCTGCGTATACGATTATAATACCTTCATCAGCTACATCCCAAATATTGTTGGGGCGAAAAATGCAAGTACTCCAGAGGTTGAACTTACATCCCTCCCACCCTCCAAAGAAAGTAACAGGGGGGAGCCACAGGCAATGGCCAATGGGTCAAGGGAGACGTGGGTCGTAACATTTTGAGAACACCTGATCTATAGCACTGAAAAAAATAAACATGTTACCATAAATATCTCCTTTCTCCTGATAGCTTTTCATTTTAAAGAAATATGTCAGAAATCAGAAAAGGCAATTCCCATTTTCCTATGTTTAACTGCAGCTCCACTTGTGCTCTGTGACCTGCCTTCCAGCCTGGCTGCTGCCTTTAGCTTCAAGCAGTGTGATGATAGAAGTCAACCATACAAACTTATTACAGTTGAGCTGTTACCTCATGTATCTAGTGATGTCACAAGTCACGTGTAATAAGTTGATTAGCGACAGGTCTTTATACTGGCATTACAGGCGCCAATGCATTCTAATGAAATTAATGGATTAATTGAACAATTGGGTGATCTTTATTTCTGTGAGAAATATTGTATTCTAATTATCTGGGCCTGACAGACCAAACGTGTTCAATGAGCAGATGGAGCAAAGCCGAAGCAATCTGCTACTGTAAGCAGGTGAATGAGCTTCTCAGCCTCAGACCCTGGGGCCAGAGGCACACATACTAAGAATATGGATTTCCAAAAATCAATATCAGCTGAATCGATAATTAGTTATCACTATTCTTAATGTACTAAACTTAACAATTTAAAATAGTGATTCCACATGGGTCGCCAATTGACCTACGTTATGAATATTAATAAGTTAGGTTGCAGTTTGCGACGCATTAGGAAAGATCGCCATCACATGGATAGTGGCCTGCTGGGGTTGGTAGGACCACCATGTCTGTGATGGCTTTTAAATAAAGTGATTAAGGGGCATATTAACAACGGCCAGTAATAATTATCGCTGGCCCTGCCTAGCGATGATTATATTATCGCAAGCTATCTCTGGTGTTTATCGCCCTGGTAGCACGTAATTAACAACGCGTTACTCTAGGGAGATAAAAATACCAGAGATAGCGAGGTTCTCGCCCTTTTTTCAGCGATGTTCACTGCAAAAGGGCGATAACCTTGCTGATATGACCCACTGGGTCGTATCAGCATAATCCACCCCCTATATTGGGGATGGCTAAGTCAGGATTTTAGCAGACGTTAGATTTTTGCGAAAACTAATCTAATGCGTGCTAAAATGATGGGGGCTGCCTTCTAAATATTGCGATGTAAACATCAGCGATATTTGCAAGGTAGTCCACCTGGGGTTTGCCCAGTAACGTCCACTTTGCATCTCATTGGAGATGCAAAGGGAGGGAAAAGGGGTTACGCATGTTAGCACCCTCTTGTAAATAGGACGCTGTTTTTATCTCTGCTTTTTTGGCTTTGTAAGCCAAAAAAGCGGAGATAAAGCCCTTGTAAATATGCCCCTAGTTTTGCTTAGAAACACTCCCTGGAAGGAAACAGCATGCGTTTCAAAAGAAAAAAGGAAACACTTCTTTATTTTGTTCAAAGCAGACAAATAGACTTTCTTTACATTTTCAAAGGTGAAGGGGTCCTAGTGGGACCCCTTCCCATTTGTGAGTGGTTACTACTACCTTTTAGTAGTCAGTAGAAAATGAGTGGCTTATTTATGTGATTTTGTCGTAGGGCAGCACTGTGCTGCCCTAAGCCAAGGTGAAAGGACCGGAATGCATCATATGTATGCATACAGTGCATTCCTATCCTCTCACCCTGCACTGGTGCTGTTTTGGGCAGCCTAGCGCCAATGTGGGTATCTTTGCACCATGGTGTAAGGGGTTGCTCCACTGCATGCAGGATTGTTTTTGTGCAGGAAGGGCACCTTCCTGAACAAAAATTATTCTCAAGCGTTTTCCTCTTCCTTTGTGTGCAGCACACTTAGAAAGAGATAAAAACAAGGCGAAATAAACATACTTCTCTTTGTTACACCTCACCTCGGGAGGCGTACGGATTCGGTGCTTCCCCCGGTTTCCATCACTTTGTAAATCTAGGGCAGAGGCAAATTCCATGCGTGTTGAGTGGGAAAACCCAATGGGATGCCTCCAGGGCGCAGAGTCGGGCACCGTGGTGATTTGCGTTGCGTCGCCTTACTTGTGATTTATGAGGCAACTCATAGCCACGCAGGGTGGCTTTGCATGGGTTCATAAATCAAAATGAGGGCCCTGCGTCACACATGTACCAGTTTACGTGGTGCAACAGTGACGCAGGGCTCTCATAAATAAGTCCCTTAATGTTTTGCAAACTGTAATTGGGGTGCATAACATTAATACATACCATACTGAGTCGGTATTTGGAAGGGATGCCCTAAACACCCCCCTTCCAAATATTGAATTGGATTTGGGTCACAAATGCATATTGCGATTCAGTATCAAGTGACAAAATCGCAAACATTTAAAGAAGCATTTCTGCCATCGCAAACGGCAAATCATTCTTAACAGATTTGGCCCTTGGGCTCATGTTTTTATAATGCTGTATTTAATTCATACTCTAGCATATTGCACCCCATAGAGCCCCTGAAGCAGCTTTGGTGTGCCACAGCAGAGAGTCTCTGTAAAGAAGACTAAGGCCCACATGTTCATAGCTTTGGATTTGCAAATTTGTAATAGCAACATTTTGGTGATTCGCTAATAGGAAATTTCAAACACCTATGTACATCAGTGGTTATTACACTATTAGCGATTCCCAGTGGGTTGCAATTGATCCACCTGATTAATATGAAGGAGGGAGGTCACAATTTGCGACCCGTTGGAAATCTCTAAAAAACACAGGGATGGTAACCTGCTGGGGACAGCAGACTACCATGTCTCTCTTTGATTTGAAAATAAACAACACTTTTTTTATATACAGCCGGTTTTTCTTAAGTGAAAAAAGGAAGGGCCATATTATCAAGAAAGGGCGATACATTATTGCTGCTTTTATCGGCAGGAAACTGCCGCTAAAGCAGCGATAATGGGCTTGATAATATGCCCTCGTGAATTCCCATAGAAGCCCAAGTCGAAGTTTTCTTTTCATTTTTTTAAGAGTAGGCAGTCATCTGTGGGACCACTGCCTGCTCTTTTGCATGTGTTTTTGCATGCATCCACAGACCCCTTCCAATTTACAAATGCATCAGCACCAAATTGAAATTGGTGTTAAAATGCGAATGTTTTGTAACCACATTTGGGTCACAAAATGTTTGTACATAGGACTCGTGTTGCTATTAGGAAGGGACGCCCTTGGTTCGCCCCTTCCTAATACCAAGTTGCTAACCCATTTTGTGATTCTGTAATAGGTTTCCAAATCAAAAAATGGGCTTTGCACAGAGAAACATGCCTTTTTTTGTCACAAACAGCTCGAGACTGCGAATGCGGCCATTTGCAATCAAAAAAAGCTATGTACATGTGGCCCCAAGTGACACATTTAGTATCAATGTAGACAATGTAGACAGCGGCTGCAAACAGAATATTAAGCAGGCTTTCTGCCAGTGATATCAGGGAAGGGAGCAGCGACCTTGTGACTGTTCCCTGCCCCACAACTAAGACAGCCAACATGTACAAAGTGTCAGTTGTTCTACTGAAGCAGCTTCCACTTTGCAAATGGACACCTCTCCCTTTCGCGTGTCGGTATTTTGTCAAATAATTAATTCCCGGGTCGCAACCACATTCCAAATCTGCAATCAGTTGGCAAGCCCACATTGAGATTCAGAAAGATTTGTTGGGCACCTAATGCAATTTTAGTACTTTGTGCTTTTATTATTTGGTTCCAAAATTTGTTGATTTGAAATTGCTTGTTTTGGAACCTAAAAAGGCTTTGTGCTACAGTATTTATATTTCTAGAAGTATAATAGTAGTTTATTAAAACTGTGTGCACTAATAAACTTTGCAAGACCTTATAATAATTGGACTTTTAGAGATAAATAGATGAAAATTATTTGCCACAATCAATTTCATGAGAAGTACTTCACAGATAAAATCCAGTCAAATCCTAAAATGTTCAAGCATTTTAAGTCCTCTGCCTGTAGCTTGAGAACATCATTAAAATGAAAATGCCTCTGAAATTAGAAATATACTCAATTCACCAGAGGGCGACTTCTTACCTCTGACAGGAGGGTGAAACTGGTCTTTCATTGTAGCCAGTCCCGGTGAAAGCCACCTCAGTTCGAACAGTTATGATACCTCCCAGCAGCAGCTGTCCAGGTGTGGAGAGGGCGTCCAGCTCCCAGGTGGGCAGAGTGCAGAGAGCAATCACCAGTGGTTTCACAGCAAAAAGAACTAGAGTGATGGTCACACATCTGTGGAGATCCATGTAAAGAAGATTGTGTTCAGGTATCTCACAAACATCCAGCTAAAACCCCTTCTAGAAAAACACCTTAGGAGTGTCACTGGTGCTGAGGGGCTGCACCCATTGGATACTTCAACAGACTCTGTGGTTTGCTCACAGTCTAAGGTGTATAACATCAGAAAGGGGCTTTGCTTCAAACCAGACCTGCCTCAGATTTGGTGTCTAGCTTCCTTGAGCTAGGCAATCTCACCACATGATGTATGTTAGCAAATTCACTCACTCCTGCGTCCACCTAGACCTGACAAAGTAAGCCTGCCTTATGAAGGGAGAAATAATTAATGGTTCCAGGGCAGACCCTTAGCTTGCTGAAGGCCCCAGTGCCCTGAGGACTGTGCACTGTTATTATGGAGGTGTGACTCAGTCTTACAAGGAGGGAGTTAACGCCCAGATGTAACATCTGGAGATGAGTGTGGCGTCCCTTGAGGCTCAGGGCATGTCAAAGACACTGATGGGAGGACGGGAGGAAGACAAAGCCCATTCTTATATCACAAACAATGAACGTGTGATGGGCAGGAAAATAGAAATTGACACACAAATATATCTGAAGGAGATATGATAGGGAGTATTACGGTTATGAAAAGGAAGTGAGATCCTGTGCCAGGCTGAGAGACAGAAGAATCTGCATAACCTGACCAGAGTGTGTTGTATGTCGATTTAGATACCGTATTTAGATTTCCCGATTTATGCCCTTATATAGGTACAAATCACATTGCCCATATTTAGGCATTCGAAATCCAGCCCCTACTTAGGCACTGCTCATGCTAACCAAATACAGGCGTGTTCAACTACATCCATCCACCTATGTCACAACGAGTTCTTGGAAAACCAGACTCTTAAGCCTTTAGGACTTCCCCTTGCCTGGATATTGATTTCTCCAAGAACTCATTTATTATGCATTCCTAAACAACTTCAAGGTATAAATATACCTTCACTTGCCATGGCAAATCACGGTTCGGCTGTCTATTTGCACGACGTGGCTCGCCACAGCAAGTTCGGAAGGAAGTCAAGTCCCCAACTGACGCACTGACCAGACGCTGTCATCCTCCTCACTGAGAATCCAGCTCCAGTGTTACTGACTCCCCTTGCAGGGTGTTAGAGACTGAGTCCCGGAAAGAGATTCTAACCTCACTGACTAGAACCTAGAGAAACTTTTGGCAACTCTTGGCAAAACTAAACTTTGGCTAAAACTAGACTAGAGCTAAAACAACACTGTCTTCATTACCTCGTACTACACTTAGGTTAGGGACACTGGGGTAGGATTATATCAGAAGCACCAGATGAGTATTTTAGCCTGTGTTATTTATGTATGCATTTTTATGAATATGTTATGGCTGCAAGCCATGCTATTGCAGTATTATTTTATCTTACTGCTAATGCTGTACGTATTATACTTCGCATTCTCTACTACGATTGAAGTAGTTCATACCTTTTGCATGAGAAATAAGACTGTTCAATAAACCCTTTTTATTGAAACGCCCGTCTGTCTATTTCTGTGCAACTCTGTAGAAACGAAGCATGCACGATTGACTGAGTGAAACTGCAATCTATTGTTTCCACGATTCTGAGATTGTTCCGATTCTAAGGGAAAGAAAGTTGTCATGTTTATGTGGTTGTCAGAGACTAATCCCTTCTTGTTTATTAGAGAAGTTTCTAATCACCTCTGAGTTAGCTGGCACACACAAGTAATTAAGTTTAATATATTCGATAGAGACCTACTGACCTCAGTCCTATGTCAAATCTATAGTGTATATTATTCCAATGCACAGAGCCTATCAGGGATATAGGAACTACACTACATGGCGCCCAAAAGGTTTGGTAAGGCACTTATTTAAATCTAGATACTCAAGTAACTCAGTCGTGCTTTTCTCAGAGACCCTTTACTCATAAATGCTCCATAAAACGTCTTGAGTGGGTAAGGGATAAGATCCGCCATAGCTGAGTAGGACGAAAAATCCTTTGTATTAGCTGTTTGGTTTGTTAAACGTTGAAGGATACACTGTTGCAAAATATTGTGCACCTTATATTTATTCCCTCGAAACATGCTCTGCATTTTTCATTAAACAATGTCGGATAGCGACAATAACACCGAAACCGGAGGAGCTGCAGGTGACAACACTGTCTCAGCTTTTAACTTTACAGGTTTTGATGAAACTGATGAGAATGCTATAATCATTCCTATTCATTTAAGGAGAGCCATCACTCTAAAACATATAAGACATGGTCTAACACCAAGAGGTGGTAGAGCAGTTTTTGTAATAGAGGCACATGAATCTCACCAGACAGAGGTATTCTGCTTCCAGGATATTGAAATTCCACTCACAAACCAGGAGCATGAGCTCTGGTTTAAAGGCGCCCTAAAACATTTAAATCACATTACAAGGCTCGGTCCACTAGGTAGACCAGGAACTACATGGCCTGTTTTAGAGGTTACACACCTCCTCCTGAAATCGAAGACATGACAGCAGTAGAATTACTTGCTCAACTCAAAGAGTTAATAAGAATCTACAGACAATTGGTCCAATATGTCATGCGGACTCTCACAGTCCAACCTCCAACAGTTATTCCAAAACAAACCTCTCAACAGGGGAATACACAAAAAATCACTCCACAGACTTTGCACGCAGGCATGAGTAAATTCCCCGCAAAAAGTGAACAAATTCCATTCTGGGTAGCTCAAAAAATTATTCAGACCAAAGCAGTATTTCCTGATACTACACAGAATCTTAACGATCTGCTTTCCAATGGGGTTCACACCACATCTGGAAGACTGCACCTCTTGGGGTACAGTCTTTGCTGCTATCTACACTAAAACACATGGTGCTCCATCTATGGCGGTAGTACCTGATGTCCTGAAACAGACTCAAAATGAATACGGGGTCAGAGCCTACTCTAAATTTAGGTATGAAATTACTAAAAAATTTCTAACAGGTCTCAGCAATAATATTATCTAAAATTGAAGAAGAAGCAGCATCAGTGGCGATCCGCCAGAAATTAAGGGAATTTGATGTAACTGAACAACAACAAGCACTAGCCAGAATAATTGAAAAATCCTATGAAGAATTAGGCAGAGACAGTTTGGGCGAGAGACAAGTTAAACCACAACTGTCTCAGAGTGCTGAGAAAGACTCAGTGAAACACACTCCTACATCTTCTAAAAAGAAGTGGGAAAATAGCAAACAACATTCAAAAGAGAAGCGTTCTTATTCCCGAGGTAGGTCTCCTCAAAAGGACCCCTCTGAAAGGAGGTACAACCTCAGGACCAGGGATAATTTGAGAAAACCTGACCGTTATCAAGATATTGATACACGTTCCTCTCATACCTTTCAGACATAGTCACAGACCTTTGAAAGAAATAGACAGTCAGAAAACAAAGAAGAAAGCGTGAAGTCCAAAGACGATCAACACGTTCAGAAACACAAACCAAAACCTCAATTCTCCAAGAAGAAAGTAGCAGGTCTAAAAATCAGACATGCCGAGGATTCTGAGAACACAACTCAAGAACGGAGCATGGGCGCAGACAATGTTGGACAGCGCAGCAGAAGTAACAATAGCTCGGCAGAAACCGAAGGGACTTCTGGAGGTAGTGGACTTGAATGAAGACATTGAAGTTGAAACTGCAGACACCAGGGTTAGTTCTCCACATAGGTTATAATACATAACACTCCGGATGGAGGGAGACAAACCGAGAAAAGTGAAAGCACTCTTTTGGGAGCTAGTTTCAAAGGGCTATGATATACTTCTAGCAGAGCAGGACTGGCCTCCAGAATTTGTCAGGGAGTGCCCACATGGCAAAGACATCATTATGCCAGCCTTCTCCAATCATGTTCCAGTACATTTAAAATACACTTATGCGAGGAAATGGGCAGTAGCCCAAGCCCCAGTATTATATAAAAATTATGTAGGATAGGATTACGATTCACCTTACCACAAAATCCAGTAAAAAAATCAACCAACTGCACAAAGGCAGTACCCAGCTAAGCAAGAACCTAAAAAACAGGTCAGGGAGATTTTAGATGAACTTGAATACAAAGGGGTGATTGAAACATGCACCTCATCAATGAACAATCCTTTGTTTCCTGTTTCCAAACCAGGCAATATGCATCGTCTGGTTTTGTATTACAGACATCTATACTCTTTTTACAAAACATTTGCAGTACAAAATGCACATAGTTCAGCACTAATGAATAACATTGTGCGTAAAAAATATAAAACCACATTAGATATTTCAAATGGTTTCTTTTGTCAAAACATAGCACCCGAAATTAGGTATTTGACCGCTTTCGCAATAATGGGGACGCAGTGTCAATACTGTCGTCTCCCTCAAGGATTCAAGAATAGTCCGGGGTTATTCTCAGCAAGGGTAACAGAGTTACTACAAACGTATGATGATGAGGCATTGCCATATGTCGATGATATCTATCTAACAGACGATGACTTGGATAGGCACTTGAACAGGGTGAACAACATTATACTGAGCTTTGCCTCTGAGGGCTACAAATTCAATTTTAAGAAATCAAGAATTACCCATCTCAACGTTCTTTTCTTAGGATATCATCTATCAAGTGAAGGCAAAAGCCTGGCAGCTAACTTTCTAGAAAAATATGCACTGTTCCAACCTCCAAAAACGCTGAAAACCATACAGTCGGTTCCAGGTATCCAGAATTTTGGAAGAACATATATACTAAATTACGCAGAAAGGGTTAAACCTCTCTACAAATTAATCAAGCCTGATTTTAAAACAATAAATTGGACACAAGAACACACAGAAAGTTTACGTTTGCTTCAAACTGACATGTTAGCAACTTAACATTTACAAACACCCGTAAACGTTTGCAACTTGGTGATCCGAATCATTCCAGGACTATGCGGATTCACCTACTTAACTTTTAATGAAGGTGAAAAAGTACCAATTGCATACAAATCACATTTGTACACACAAGCAGAAATGAAATTCACTTCTACAGAAACAATTCTGACAGCAGTTCAAACCGCTGTAGCAAAAGAAAGAGCCCTATCACAGGGAAAACGCATTATGGTCATAACTCCTGTACCAGCCTTAGAAGCAGTGACAAAAGTGAGCATTCCTAATGCAAAAGCTTTACATTCAAGATGGATACAATGGGTTAATTTTCTTGCTGCACCTGATGTTAAATACATTTTTGATCCTTATTTAAAACACAAGCATTCCTGCAATACAAACACAAATGTCCTCTGCCTACTGAAATTCTACCTCTAGACCAGTATGAATGTATAATTTATACTTACGGATCTGCACAACCCGCTACGGAAGGTAAGCAAGCTTATAGTGCAGCATGCGCGATCATTAAAGGTTGTATGCGCAATGGCAAATTCAGACCTATGGTCACAAAAACGCAATTTCTAGGAGATTGTACAGCTCAGCGAGCTGAACTACAAGCATTCATAATGTCACTTGAAAATAAGGATTGCTAATTCCCCACACTCATAGTGTGCAATTCTTTTTACTGTGTTCAATCATATAATGAATATTTACAGAATTGGCTTCAAAACAGTTTCAAAGATGAAAAAGGTGGCACAATCAAGAATAAAACGCTGTGGGAACAAGTATTTCAGTTGCGAAACAGACCACAAAACACACACGTGATACACACGCAGAGTCATCAATGTGATGGCGTTCACGTTGAAGGGAATTCATTGGCTGATGAAGCCGCAAAGGGGCTGTGCAAACAGCTTCAATAGCTGCAATCATTCATTCAAAAATGAAAACAGACAGTGAAATAATACTGGCTGTCAATGCTTCAAGCAAAGGCAGTGTTGCAGCGTTACCTAAAGGGTTTCCACTCAAATACTCGTATATAACTGCTACAAACAATGTTCCATTTGGTTGAATCCCTGGAGTGGGGGATAGGGTAATTCCAAACATGGAACATAGATTATAACTATTCCTAGCAGCACATGAAGGGCTCACCTCTGCTCATGCAAGTGTTTCCGTCACAGTATCAATATTAAAGCAGAGGTACTGGTGGCCAGGCATTAGGAAACCGACCTGGAACTATGTTTTTGATTATGAAATATGTCAAAAGATGAAAGTCTCAACTATTAAATGTCCTGCGCAAATGCCCCTGTTAATCTCAGATAAACCATTAGCGTATATTTACCTGGATCACTGAGGTCCCTTACAAAGGGATGGTAACTATAAATGTATCATGGTCGCAGTGGATTCATGTTCAAGGTTCCTTTGGATGTGGCCTCAGCGCTCGGCTGATGCTTGAACTTTAATAAAAGATTTGGAAGTCTTTATCGCACATACCCAATAGGCACACTACACTCTGACCAGGGCCCTACGTTTAGCTCTCAAGCTTACAAAGAAGCCATGGCCAGTTTGGGCGTTGAATTGCAGTATTCTTCTCCATTCCATCCAGGGGGAAATTCTGTTGTGGAAAGAAAAAAAAGGACATAAAGCAGTCTATAACAGCTAGGGTATTAGGTTTGGGTGATGGGTGGGTCAAACATCTTCATAGGGTTCAACGTAGTCTTAACAATTTGCCAAGAAGTTCTCTAGGGGGTATCACTCCATATGAGGTCCTAATTGGGACAAGAATGTTAGTTCCAGACCTTGATTGTCATGGAACAGTGGTGGAAAATAAGAAATTTGATATCAAAGGTCGTTTTGCTGTTTTACAGGACTTAAATGAACTAAATCAAAACAAAGCAATGTGTTCCTGGAGCCAACCACCACTGGGGAAAAAACAGCCATCCCAGCAAGGCTTGTCTGGATTCCAAAGCTTGGGGATCTAGTCAGAGAAAAAATTGCAGACAAGAAGGAATTTGAGCCTTCTTACAGACAACCAGTACCTGTCCTAGCAATCCACAGATCAAGAACAGTACTACTACCGCCCCTTGCTGGTAAAATGGAAAGAAGATTTGTGTCCATCAACCTGATCAAACCACACTATGTGGCCGATACTAAGCCGTGGGCCAAGTGGACTCCGACAGTGTAGCAGACACACTCAGCTAGCTACAATCCAAGAGGTTCAAACTGAGAGACTCATCACCATTGAAGATTCTGCAGTGAGAAAAGAAGGATTAAGCAACAAAGCTAGGGAACTTGTTCCTCTTGAGAACCAAATAACAGTTCGTCCTGATACACCTGTCTACAATGAAGTAACAAGTGATCAAGTGGTTCCAGCGATTTCAACGAATCCGGATGCAAATACAACCATTGACAGAACTGCCTCTGGCTATTTCATTAACTTTGATACGTTTTCTGAGGATCCCAGCAAACCTGAAACAACGCCAGCACAAAGAACTTTCAAAGAACAAGCAGCAGACTTTTATTATCACCTGGAAAAGACTTATCTGGTTTCACCATGGATTGAACTTTGGAATGTGTTGGGAATATTTTTCTTTCCACTTTGGTTAGCTCTGGTAATAATTCTGGGAGTGCTGATAAATGGAAGATATATTCAAATGGACACAGCAAGTAAAAAGGTGAACTTACTTCTCCAGCCACAAAAATCATCCCATTGAGAAACAAGAGACTTGTCAGCAGTGAACATCACAGCCGTTCCTATTCAAGATGGTATAGTTTGGGACAAAACTGAATATGTAATTTTTGGCCCGTCGGAGCTTTTGAAGATTCCACACTTATTTAAAATTTCTTTAAATGACTTTATTACCTCTAGTACCTTTTCTGATGATTGGGACTTCAGAACTGTTAATAACATGATGACTGATCTAGAGATGTCTGCAGCATTCACAAATCATGAATACCTAGAAGGTTCAACAGACTATGAAAAAATGTATTGTTAAAACCATTATGGTCATCATTTCTTGCACAAATCTGCAATGCCTAGAAATGTATATATGTATAACCAATGGGAACATTGTCCTACACCTCCTAAGGGTAGTTCAAAAACTTTTGCGAATAAGTTTGCATATTTTTCAGGGTTCAATGTATCCAATGCAGAAACATTTTACTTAAAAAATATGAACAAAACAGGAATACAAAGTATGTTAACCAATACAAAACAGATTTTTTCTGCAGCCTTTATTGCCCAACTGTCTAGACAGGGTTTTGACTTTTGGAAAGACAACATTGAGACAAACTTTGTCTGGGGTACCAGAGATTGGCAAGTGCAGGGGGTAGAAGCTTTGTTTAGGGCCTGTATCACCCCTGAGCAAATTATGTTTTGGAATGACACTGTCCAACAAACGTCTTGCCTTGGGTTAGCCAAGATCAAGGACATGAACACATCGACCATACCTTTACCTGCTAGTAATAGCACAACACTGGGGGAGATTGATGTACATAATATTTTGCATCACAACAGATCAGATCCAGATTGGAACAAATGTTGCTCCGGCTCATGGACACAAACAACTGTCAAGATCGATTCCTGAAGAAAACACAGGGTTTCACTATCAATAGGCCAGTCCCAAGATATGTTCAAAGACTGCATCCTGGAGTAATAACAACATACAGTGTAGGGAAGTTATGCCTTGATTGGCTACAGAAAGCTAAACTACAGGATGTAAAACAACACTTATCTTTACTTAAAGAAGGCGTGGACCGTAGGGAATTCTTGCTAGGACCAAGACAACCGCGTCAAAAATGTTTCATATATGTATGTATCTACGTGCATATAACAACATATGGAAGATTACCCGAGCAGAGACTACAGAACGAATACGAGAAATTGATCGTATTAATTTAGAGAAATCTCTCACTGTAGTAGACAATGGGTTAACAACTCTGTCATCCAGGATATATTCATTGGACAGCATTGTGTCTTCTGCCATAAACATCATGGAACAGGACTTGGTCATGTTGCAACATGGTTGGTCCCAGTTACTTTCTATCATGCTATTAGGCTGGACGCTACAAAACTTGTGTGCAGGCTATGTGCCTTGGTGTTTAAGCAACACTTCATCACTGTTTTCAGAATTCAATCTCACTGATAAACAGATCAAACTGGCACAAAGGGGAGCAGACTATATGCTGCTGAGCATTGAACAACTGGAAAAATTACCATTCACAGTGGCAGAGAAACTAGCTACTGTGTGGATCATACATGGTAAAATTACTCTGCCTGTTACAATTTTCCATTTTCAGTATTGCCTAAAACACATACCAGCAGGAAGATATGAAAGGTTGGGTAAAGAATACATCAAGACATCCTGGGATTTTCTATACTCATATAGATGTTGGAGTGGGGGACGTGAAGTTTTTCTCAGCGGTGCACACTGTGAAACCGCACTAAGCGGTTCTCTCCTTTGTCAGGGTAGTAGTTTACACGGGGCCTGCGATGGTTCCACTACCAACTTATCCTGTCACCTGCAAGACTCACAAGCTGCATTGATTGATCCAATTTTTGGACAACTTTCAAATGGAAGGTACCTCATGTTGAATGATCACAGCTGTTGTGGCATGTTGCCAGGTACCCATTTCTAGTGACAGTTACATCCAGGGTCACTTGCTGTATGCAAGTATTGTTTCCACAAACCAAGACAGCCAGGGAGTTGCCGTTATGGCCTTCACTGAACACTCTTCTATACAAATTGATACTCTAAGCAGAATGAAAGACATTCTTTTGCAACAAACAGTGCCACTGACCTCGGCCAAAGAAAACTATGATCTACAAGTCGCAAGGACTTCTGCCGAGATACATGCCCTTTTCAATACAAACTGCCCTATAAATTTCTCAGAAATGTTAGGTCGTATTTTAAACATGTCTGATACGAGCGGTATTGTACATGTATTTAAGAACGTGTGTGCAGGACTGTTAGCACCTTTTCAAGCAGTCCTCGGAATAATTCCAAACTTCATGCACTCTGTGTTTGACGGACTGCCGCTCCTTTTAGCACTCGTTGCAGGAATCCTATTTTTGCCACGCTATGGCAAGCCAAATCACCAGCGACACCCAATTCACCGTGGGGAGAGCTCTGCTGGAGATGAAGTGTTGTGAGCGCATCGTCCAAATTTTGGGCTTACCTCGTCTACGAGAATTAAATACCACATGGTTTCTGTCATTCAGACCAATCTGGCAAGATTGCATCTTACCTGTTCTACGCTGCCTGCTTTTCGGTGAAGAATGCGTGCTAGACATCTGTCTAACAGTCCCATCAGTCATGCTTAGGGATGTAGATACTCTGTTGGACCTGATAACGGCCCATGTTCTGTGTTGTCCCCAGCGGCTGCCAATCCTGATGACGGCATTCATTGAGATCTCACAGACGCAAATTGCAACTGCTGAGGTATGAGAGAAAACAACAGGCATGCAGGTAACATCCGATTCGAACATTGCTGACGCTTCCAATGCTGAAGGCGATAGTTCACATCTATATGCAGTTAATCTTCTAAACAATGTATTCCAACTTTCACCTACAACGGTAGATGACTTTTTGTCTACAGAAATAGAAGATTTCATGTTTTTCCCAAGCCCAAACACTGACGTTTGATTTTGACACACAGTGTACTGAGAAACTCTGAATCTGACCTTCATTTTTCAAAACAAGGTACTAACTTTGGAACTTTTTTCCTATGATAAATTTATTTACGAGCCATTTCATCACATGTATATTTATATGATTCATTCATGTAGCATTCAAACGTCTACATATGCTTAGAATGAAACATTGCTTTAATATGTGCAGCACCAATGCATTTTGTATGCTTACAACCAGTTCTAATACATTTTTTACAATGTATTCGAGACATGTTTTGGCACTTCGTGTGTAGCTATTTAGTAATGTCGTTTATACGAAAGTGGAGTGTGTGTTGTGTGTCGATTTAGATGCTGTATATAGATTTCCCGATTTTATCCCTTATATAGGGACAATTCACATTGGCCATATTTAGACATAGAAATCCAGCTCCTATTTAGGCATTGCTCATGCTAATCAAATACAGGCATGGCCAACTTCATCCGTCCATCTACATCACGAGTTCTTGGAAAACTAGACTGTTAAGACTTTAGGAATTCCCCTTGCCTGGATATTGATTTCTCCAAGAACTCATTTATTATGCATGAACATCTATTTCTTAGGAGTTCATTCATGACGTTCTTATGCCCGACTTGTACGTCAATTCTGACATTCCTAAAAAGCTTCAAGGTATAAATATACCTTCACTTGCCATGGCAAATCACGGTTCGGCTGCCTACTTGCACGAAGCGGCTCGCCACGGCAAGTTCGGAAGGAAGTCAAGTCCCCAACTGAAGCACTGACCAGACGCTGTCCTTCTCCTCGCTGAGAATCCAGCTCCAGTGTTACTGACTCCCCTTGCGGGGTGTTAGAGATCGAGTCCCGGAAAGAGATTCCAACCTCTCTCATTCTAAGGTATAAAGCCGACTAGAACCTAGAGAAACTTTTGGCAACTCTTGGCAAAACTAAACTTTAGCTAAAACTAGACTAGAGCTAAAATAACACCTTCTTCATTACCTCGTACTACACTTAGGTTAGGTACACTGGGGTAGGATTATTATAGAAGCACCAGATGAGTATTTTGGCCTGTGTTATTTATGTGTATATTTCTATGAATAAATGTTATAGCTACAAGCCATGCTATTGCAGCATTATTTTTTCTTACTGCTAACGCTCTACGTATTATACTTTGCATTCTGTCTTACGATTGTAACAGTTCATATCCCTTACATGAGAAATAAGACTGTTCAATAAACCCTTTTTACTGAAATGCCCGTCTCTCTATTTCTGTGCAACTCTGAAGAAGCAAAGCATGCACGATTGACTGAGAGAAACTGTAATCTCTTGTTTCCAAGATTCTGAGATTGCTCCGGGAAACAAAGTTGTCATGTTTATGTGATTGTCAGAGACTAATCCCTTCTTGTTTATTCGAGAAGTTGTTAGTGACCTCTGAGTTAGCTGGCACACACAAGTAATTAAGTTTAATGTACTCGATAGAGACATACTGACCTCAGTCCTATGTCAAATCTATAGTGTATATTATTCCAATGCACAGAGCCTATCAGGGATATAGGAACTAGACTACAAGTGGTCAGCAACTGTTGAAGGGATGCAGACCATGGATTGAGAGTGGGTTTTATGAGGGAGCGCCTTGTGTTTGGAACAAAAGGCTTCATAAAAGGAGAACTTATGCACCGGGAACCACTTCACTGCTTCCTCTTCCGGGTGTGCACTGATGGTGGTGGGTCTCCCAGGGCTCTTCAGGATAAGCCTTGTGGTGGAACTGTGGGCTACCTGCAGGCATTGCAGAAGTTGACTTTGTATGCCTCAGTATAGTAAATTCCTGTAATCCAGCCTGGATGAAAGAAGGGATTGTACCATAGATTTTCAGGAAGAGGTAGGAAGTAAGGATTTGGTACAGTATGTGAAGTATCTGAAAGCAGGTAGCTCAAATATGATTATGTGGAAAAAATCAGTTAATGCCAGATTTCTCGCAGAATGAAGCAGTTCAGAAGGGTTCTCTGATACTTTGTGTCCATTGAAGTGGCCGGGTTAGATGTTTTTGCCAAAACAGGGATCTTAGTTTTTATCCCTTTAGGTTGAAGGTAGTGGTGGGCAGAAGGTTTCCTTCTGCTGACGGAATTTGGCGACTCTGTGTTCAGTGGCGGCTTCTCCGCTGAGGCAGAGGAGCATCGCCCCACTGCCTGCAACACTGCAAAAAAAGGAAAAAAATGATAATAACACAATGTTAGTATCATTTTATTTTTCCGTGCACAGCCAGCTTTGTGGATGGGTCTACCCTTCTCACAGAGCAGGGCGGGGAGAAGTGGTTTTCCCACTCCAAGTGAGCATGAACATTTGGCGGGCTCTCCTGAGCCGGCCAAACACTCATGCCCACTTTGCATGTTCTCCATCCAGGCTGCATTACAGCCCGGGTGGAAAAAAACAGCAGTCTCCCATTCCCTGGCTGAGCGCCATAAAACAGTGCTCAGACCAATTAAAAAGCTGCATCGCAGCTTTGTGATTGGTCAAGGGAGCCTAGGTGGGTGCTTCCTGATCCTGCCTCCTGTTAAGCTGAAGGAAGGAAGAGAAGACGCAGAGCACTGAGGAGAGGCAGCAGCCAGACAGTAGGCCGGCCGGCAGGTGTTTTTCTTTTTTTTAAACTCCCCCTCCCTGCACCCTCATGCCATCGGGAAGCAGCCGCCACTGTCTGAGTTACTCTTGTAACACACACTTGGGGCCAAATTCAGCCAATCGCCCCATGGCTGATTTTTTTCTAATTAGGCTCTAAAATACCAGTGAGATTTGTCGTCGCCTACTGCCATTTCCAAGCCAAAATGTTGCTTGAACTTGAATTTACTTTGAAAAAACAAAAGACCAGAGGCGTTTTACAAAACAGGAACAATTGGTTTAATCAAACACTTCGGCCGGGAGTACAGTTACAGAAGCTGGTCTGAGGACTGTCTCAAAGTACAATCGATCTGAGCGCCATTATTTACATTTCATGGAGCATCATAAAACAATTCAGGGATCCTTTTTAGTACCAGGAATGCAAGGCTAATCATGGAGTCATATGTATTACTCCCTAATAACCAGTGGTAGCTGGTGAATTTAGAAAGCGGTGGGTGTAATAAATACTTTGACTGAGGAAGACTGCAAAGAGGATGAGCTAAACTTCTAGGCAAAATAAAGAGTGCTCATTACAACAGACTTCCCTTTAAGTTCACTAACTGCATTGTCGTCAGATGCATATTTCTAATTTGGAGGTGATGTGGCCTTGTTGCTTCGGCTTCCAACCGTGTAACCTCAGGAAACAGTTTCAAATACCAGAAAATCTTCTTGGGCCAAAAACGTTAATGCAGTCTGTGTCCTTTATAAAGCACATTTATGTCCTTGAGCAAAGTTTGCTCTAAGTGAAACTGCAAAAGCAAAACACAGTAAATATTGCTTTCACCAATTATCTTTTTCATCCCCTGAGCATTAAGTGCAAAGCACTAATATTTGATGTCAGAATGGGATGTGGGTCAGAGAATTTACAAAATCAGTCAGGAGGCAAGATAAATAGTTTAATAGTTTGTAACAGGGCAGCAAACCAAGTACCAAAAAGAATAAAACCCTCTATTTGTTAAAAAATATCATTAGCTCAATGTGTAGTAAAGGTTGCATCTTTCCAAGCACAACCATCATAAATGAAGGGTTAGAAAAAATACAAAATTTTCAAATATGCATACTTTTTATGCAGCAGGTGCCATTTAGCCATAACAGTCACATTTTTAAGAAGTATTTTATGAGAGGCTGTGGTTCATTCTAGGAAGAAATGTGTTTCTTTAAGAACTTTAGGATCAATCTGGAATATAGTCTTGGCAGAGAAATGCCTTTGCTTTCCCTCAGATGGTGGGCACTTCTTGGCAGTTCTGTTGACTGCTTGCACCAAGGTTGAGGAACAGGTGTTTTATCGGTGGTTTTGTTATTGGTGCAGCCATAAAGGGGGGAAATGGCCACTGAAAGAATGAGTCAGGAGAACAGGGCAGGTCAAACCTGTGACAGACTCATGTATTTCTACACTCTTGCTTGTTCTCAGAGTTGGGAGGTTGTCCCTTTACCTTTATCATGGCTTCTGATGGGTCATGAGGCCGCATGACTGACAGGCCCCAATTCACCATTATCTGACATACTGCACTTCATGACACTAGTGCATAATTTTTTTTTTAACAAACTTTATTCGTGAATGTACCTTTTTCGCAGGTAGGTGTACACAGCATGCCATAATTACAGTACAAGACGTTTTTCTATTTTCTCCCCATCGTCCCATACATATCTCAGCATCCCCGTCCAGCACAGAACTTCCCAGATGTGCATACAGTAGGGAGTGACTCTGTTTGCTGCAGGGAGTATGTATGCCCACCCTCACGCTCCCCAACTTTCCCTCCCCCTCCCTGCCAACTATGGTGCTCCATTTCTCCAAGATGGTCTAGTTTTCACTTTCCCGCTCTGTCCATTCCCCTCCAGAAATATTGGGCCGTAATTCTACCGGCCCCCCTAGTGCAATCCGTGGGTCAGTTTTAATCCACCCACTTCCCACATAGCCTCAGTGCCTTCAGACATCTTGGGACGGCGGCTTGTCCTTGTCTGCCAGTTCCAGTAGCATGACCTCCCAGTCCATCGCTAACGGGGCTTTCCTCCTCCCACCTTCTTCCTCCTTCCTGAGGGCTGCACCTTCTATTCCGCCCCATTTCATAACAGCCGTTCGCCATGTTTCTATCCTAGGTGCCCTCGTGGACTTCCACTGCATAGTGATGTTCCTAATTGCTAAGAGGAGGCCCAAGTCCACAAATCTCAGTTTTGGTTTTAAAGGCTTAGGGTGAGGCCGAGCGCCCGTCAGACAATACAACGCTCCCACCTGCACTTGTAGTATCTGGGTCACCTCTCGTAGCGTCTGGCATACCTCGTTCCAGTACCCGTGCAGCCGCGGCCACGACCATAGCATGTGGAGAAAACCAGCTTCGTCCGCCCTACATCGTGGGCACTGGTGGGAGGTAGTAGGGAACATCTTATGAAGTCTGACCGGGGTGAGGTATGCCCTGTGGAGTATCATGGCCTGTATGTACTTAAATCTCGCATTTCGAGAAACTCTCTTAGGGTGTTCCAGGGCCATCCGCCAGGTTGCATCCGTGAGCTCTTCTCCCGTATCCTGTGCCCAGGACTCTCTCAGTGCGTCTAGGGAGAATGCGGCGTGAGTCCTAATCCCTGTGTACAGCCACCTAACCAAGTGTCAACCAGCCCCCATGTAGTGTAGCAAGTGCACCAGTTCGTGTTGTTGTGGATGAGTGCGCTGCGGCGACCAGGTTGCTTTAATGTAGTGAGAGATAGTGGCATGCAGCATGTAATGTCTGTCCGAGGTCCCTGTCACGTGTACAAAGGTGGGGTAGTCTAACAGTAGGCGGTCTCCGAAAAAACTGCCTACACTTTCTATTCCGCTCGCCGTCCAGTCTCTGAGGGCGCGGTCGGTCAGTCGTCGCTGTGGTGTGGGTATGCCCAGCAGCGGGTTGTTATCTGCATAAGGCTTAACCACGGACGTATAGGCCAGCGCCTTCCTCCAGCACAGGAGAGCAGTACGGAGTAATGGGTGGCACTCCTGCGGGATCTTGCTTTTGGGCAGAAATAGGGTGTGAAGGTCGCCCTGTGCAAGTCGGCCCCCCGTCCATCCAATTTCTTGGAGATTCCTACCGGCCAGCCAATAAGACAGCCATTGGAGTTGGCTGGCGTAGAAGTAGCCCGGGAAGTCCGGTGCCCCCAGTCCTCCCTTGGAGGTGCTGAGTTGTAGTTTCCTCAAGCTAATCCGCCGTCTGCCCGTCCCCCAGAGAATAGTGATCAGCAGGGAGTTAAGGGAATCAAAGGTGCGTCGTGGGATGCATACAGGCAGATTTACGAAGTAGTATAGCAGGCGCGGTAGCATCACCATCTTCGCGATGGCGATGCGTCCCATGACCAACAGTGGGAGCGATGTCCAGAAGCCAACGCTACCTCGGAGGCCGGCAATAGCCCTGGAAATGTTACCATCCAGTTGATCCTCTGGTCTCCGGTATATGCGGATTCCCAGGTATTTAAAACTGGTCTGGGCAACTGGGATCGTGTAAGTGCCGAACTGCAGAGAGGGCGGGCCGGGCCTCTCGTGGAAGTAAAATCCGACCGATTTTTCCTGGTTATTGGCCAGTCCAGAAGCCGTCTCAAATCGGCGAAAGGTGTCACTTAATCGTGCGTGGTCAGCTTCTAAATCTCGGAGGTACAGCAGCATGTCGTCTGCGTACACAGACAGTATATGGGGTGTCCCTGCTACTGGCACTCCTAGGGCCTCGGCGTGTTGGCGAAGTGCTATGGCCAGTGGTTCCAAAGCCAGCACGAACAGCAGTGGGGACAAGGGGCACCCTTGTCTGGTGCCCCGGTGGAGCAGGTACTCTGCCGACACATAACAACCGGTCCTAGCCCTGGCTGTAGGAGCCGTGTACAGCAGCCTAATCCATCGTATGAGCTGGGCTGGAAGACCGAACCGGGCCAGGGCTTCGAACATGAAGGGCCAAGAAAGCGAGTCAAACGCCTGCCTGAGGTCTAGTGCGAAGCACCCTGCCCACGTCAACTCGGCTGGTGCCGCTGTCATGATAGCGTGTAGGCGCCTCGTGTTGAGGGAGGTACTGCGCCCCGGGAGGAATCCACACTGATCGCAATGGATAAGCGTGGTCAAGTGCGGTTGAACACGTAGGGCAATGACCTTACTTAGGATTTTATATTCTGTAGCCAGAATAGATAAGGGTCTATAATTCCCGAGCTCCAGGTTATCCCTGTCTGGCTTGGGGATGGAGATTACTATGGCTTGCATCGTCGTGTGTGGAAGATGACCCTTTTCGTAAGCCTCCCTGTAGATCCGTTCCAGTATCGGTACTAGTATATCGGCATAAGTTGAGTAGAACTCCACCGGGAGTCTGTCCATGCCAGGGGTCTTATTTTTGTTTAGGTGTGCGATCGCGACTCGTATCTCATGTTGGCTGATGGGACCTTCTATAGATTCCCATACTGCCGCGGTCAGCTGGGGAAAGTGGAGGCCCTCCATGAAGTCAGTTGCATGTGTAGGGTCGCCTAATCCTGTTTGGGCGTACAGAGCCTGTAGGTGGTCGTGGAATGCCAGGTTAATGTCAGATTGTGTGTGCACGAGGTCCCCCCTGTGGTTCCGGATTTGAGTAATGACCGGGGTGTCCGGCCTGTCTCGGATCAATCGGGCTAACAGCGCCCCAGAACGGTCCGCCTCTGTATGTTGTCTCTGTAAGTAGGTCTTGTAATCTCTGTTGCGTAGTGTTTCTAGTGTCTCGGCGTGTGTGATGTTCTGTTCCTGTAGAGCCTGGTGTTTGTTTGGGTCCAACGCCGCCTCCCGCTCAAGTTCTGCTAGGCGGGTCTCCATGTCACACAGTTTCTGGTGGATTTCCTGCCTGGCGCCCACCAGCTTTCCAATCGCCTCTCCCCGCACCACCACTTTCATCGCATCCCAGACCACCAAGTTGGAAGACGCAGTGTCCCAGTTCTCCTCCCAGTATCGCGTTAGGACCTCCGAGATAGCCGCCTTAAAGGGGCCATCCTCTAAGTGCTGGGGATCTAGCCGCCAAGTTGGGACCGGGGTCGGGACCCTCCCCCAGAAAACCGTACATTGGAGGGGTCTGTGGTCCGAGAATGTCTTTGCCAGGTATTCAGGGGCGCTCAGCATTGGGGCTAGCGAGCGGGTGCAAAGGAATCGGTCTATTCGTGTGTGCAAACCGTGTACCGGTGAGTAGAAGGAGTACTCTTTGTGCGTAGGATGTACCTCCCGCCATATGTCAGTGAGTCTCCAGCCGTTTACCCACGCCCCAAATGTTTCAGTGAGCTTGGCTACGCCGGCCGCCTGCAAGGGCGGGTGTGACCTGTCCAGGGTCAGGTCCAACACCGCGTTCCAGTCCCCCCCGAGCACCCAGGGTATGTCCGACCACGTGGAGAGGGCTCTCCCTACCGCCCGCAGGAATGATTCTTGGTCGTAGTTCGGGGCATAGATACAGCCCAGGATAATCAGTTGTCCGTCTAGGGTCCCCTTGACCAGGACATACCTGCCCTGCTCATCTACCTTCTGCTCTATTGCAGTGAATGGTGTCCCGTGTCGCACCCAGATAGTGGCTCCCCTGGAGAATGCCGAGTATGTCGTGGAATACACTGTCCCTCTCCATTTCTTCCGCAGCTTTTGCGCTTCAGAGGCCGTGAGGTGCGTTTCCTGCAAAAAGGCGATTTGTGTCTGCTGTCTAAGTAGGTAGGAGTGGACCCTATGCCTCTTCTGTACCGCCCCCAGCCCTCGCACATTCCAGGTAATTACCCTGTACTTTCCCCTTTGTTCATCCATGGTCGGTGGGCATGAGAGTCTTTCTCAGGGGTGGTCGGGTGACTAGAGCATTGGGGAGCTGAACCAAGGAGAGTGCACCTAAGGGAAAAGAAATCTTGAACATTTCTAAAACAAACCCGGCGCAGCCATAAAACATGGCCGAGCCCAACATTAACATTATGAACACATATAACCAAACATTTGTGCCTTCGCTATGGGGGGGTTGACCCAGCACACTTGGAGTCATTGTGTTACCAGTTCCGGACTCCGCCGGCTCAGCAGTAGCCCGGCCGGGCGCTCACTACCATAGTAAAGTACAGTGCGATAATATGCAGCATCAGGATACCCCGCATTAGTCAGCTTTCATTCGCCCTCCGTGGTATCCGGTACAGTAACAGTTCCACTGGACATGTGGTGTACCCAGGGGTGGGCCAGTACCTGTTCTTCGCCCCGCCCTACCTCCCCTACCCCCCTGTGGTCACCAACGGATACCTCCATCCAGGGTCTCGAAAACATTATATCAAAAGGATACCATTCGTGAGCTGCTACAGAGAAGTCGTTGCAGGAGATCTACCCTCGGACTAGCTGTCGATGAGATCGTCCACAGCTCTAGGGGTTATCGTTGGGAAGAGCAGCACGCTCCTGTCGGAGTCCAAGTGGCCAGTGTTGTCCTCTGATTCAGTGTTTATTGCCGCCGGGTCCTCTCCGAAGGACCCACGAGGGAGATGGCCTTCCGACGTTCATCCTGCTGAAGTGTCCTCGATGGTCCGAGTTCCGATTGTCCTCTACCAGATCCAGACGGGGAGTGGCGGCTACCTTCCGAGTGTCTGTCCAGCGCCCTCGCCAACTCTCCCTGGGATGCCCCCTGGCTGCCGTCCATTCCCATCACCTCTAGCCATTCCGCCGTGTCCGCTGGGCTCTCAAAGAAGTGCGACTTCTTCCCCTGGATGACTTTCAGACGGGCTGGGAAAAGCACAGCATACTTCAGGTGCGCGCTTCTCAGTTTCTTCTTCACCTCCGTGTAGGAGGCCCTCTGTTTTTGCACCATGTTCGTGTAGTCCGGGTAAAGTGACACCCTCTGGTTTTCGAACTGGATGTTGGATTTCTCGCGGGCTTTCCGCAGTAGGGTGTCCCTATCCCGGTAGTTGAGGACACGGACAATGAGAGGGCGAGGGGGGCGCCCCGGCTGAGGCTGCCCCGTCGGGATCCTGTGCGCTCTTTCAACACAGAAGTACGGGGAAAGTCCGTCCATCGCCACGTGCTCTCTGAACCATTGTTCCATGTACTCCGCAGCCCGTGGTTCCTTGCTTTTTTCCGGCAGACCGATGACCCGTATATTATTCCTCCGATTACGGCCTTACGTGTCTTTGACCCGCTCCAGCAGCGCGGTCATTTGGCCCTGAATGTCTCGGATGGATGTGTCGTGGTCCGCCACCTTGGGTGTGAGGTCCGCAATCGCAAGGTCGTGGTTCTTGACCTTGTCCGCCAGCTTACCGTGGTCCGCTTTTAGGAGGGAGAGGTTATTAGTGAGGGTCCCCAGCTGGTGTTCCAGTGCTTGTCGGGAATCCCGAATCTCCTGGAGGATGAGGTCCAGCTTATCAGTTTGTTGGGCACCCGGCCCCGTCTGGTCGCCCAGGCCCGATTCGCCGCCGCTCTCCCCCGCACCCGATCTCGGGCCCGTCCCCATCGTTTCTCCTGGGCCGTCCACATGTCTCAGGCCCTTCCGACCCATAGTTCGCCCTACTTGTAGGGCCGTGTCCCCCCCTCCGGGGCTACAGCGGCCATTCACTGTTGCCAATGTGTCCTCGGCCCTCCGTGCATCCGCCACCGATGTGTCCTTTCTGCTCTCCGTGTGTGAGAGGCCAGTTAGCCGGTCATGTCGGTCCGCCACCAGTGTTTCCGCGTGGGGGTCCCACCTCTTGCAGGGTCAACGCCGGTCAGCAGCGCCCTAACCCGGCGTCCACTCCGGGGTCAGCCCCCCGACTCAGGTGCCCTCCCGCGTATGGAGTCGCGGACCCCAGGCCGCCTCCTTCAGCCCACCGAACCTCGTGCTCCAGGCCTCCCAGCAGGGCTGGTACTTCAGGGATATAGGATCAGGGGGGTTCGGGGCTCCCACACCGTGCAGGCTGAGTCTTTGCTACGGGGCTCCCCGCCGAGTAGATCTCAAGATGGCGGCACCTCTCAGTGCAGGCCTCCTCTACCGCCTCAGGTCTAGGCGCCCAGCCTCTCCTCCCACCGTCGCTGTAGCTCCTCTGTGCCGCCGCCGGCCGGTGTTGTTCTCGGGGCCGCCAGCCCTCTCCGTCAGCGCCTGTCAGGTCTCGGCGGGATCAGGAGGGCCGCCTTCGGGTCGTCACCGTGCTCGAGTTCCCGGCTCCAAAGGCCTCACGCCGCGGGACTCTGCTCGTCGCGGCTGCAGCATATGTTCCTGCCCTCCGTCTCACAGGATTGCTTCCTCCCAGCTATCACCCTCAGTTTTCCGCGCAATCCCGCTTGCCTGTTATACTCCGGGTGGGGGCCGTCGCCGGATCCCGGCCGCACTCGAGTCCCCGGCTTTGTGGGCTGCTCGCCGCGGGGCTTCGCTCGTCCCGCCAGGTGCTGCAACTGCAAATATTCTTCGAGTCTCGTAGTCCGCACAGCGCTCTGCCCTAGATCGCTTCTCCCAGCAGTCCGAAGGGCTCCGCTAGTCCGTGCTTTCCAGGATATGGCCCGGCCGGGCACGGAGCTCTAGCAAAAGCCGTCCGCTATCGTGGCTGGTAGGCCACGCCCCCCCACACTAGTGCATCATAACAGAGATGTATTTTGTTGGTGAAAGGACGGGCGGTATCGGCCCACGCCTGACACATGCGTAATACAGCCGAGGGGAGCCCTCTTCTGTTACAAGGTGATATTGCAGGTTTTACATGGAACACATGTTCAGTAGATCATTTGTCTTCATGCGAAAGCTGCAATTTGTTTTTGGTTATATGCAGATTGAGGTGCGATGTTTGGAAGGTCGCTGCCCCGGTGCTCCCAATAGAGAAATTGACACTGCTAATAGCAAATGCAGGTGGTCTTGACCCTGGGTGGACACAATGAGGACCAGTGGGTAATATGTCCAGATGTCCGGCATGAGGGGCACGTGATCACTGCTTGTACTGTGTGCTGTGTTCTGATTGGCTGTGTGTTCTTAACTACATGTGGCATCTAACTTTATGGTGTTTTAGGGAATGCGTGCACCACTCCAGCCAAGTGTGCTTTATTAGGGTCAATCTCCCTGGATCATTGTGATCTTGCTGCGCCTATCAGTGAGAATATGTGTTTCCTGTTTGTGCGTTTGTCTGCCAGCTACATGCCAGCCTACCTGTGACTTTTCAATCAGTAACCTTAGGTCTAGATCACAGAGCCTGAATGATCATGTATTTTCAAGACAGGGGGTCATGTTGACTGAATTCGACAACAGAGATGTAACTTTGTTCTTATGTACAAATGTATTGCTGCATACATTGACATCAACTTTATCAATTCAATATTAACATTCTCCCCTATAGTTGGATTCTCAACTACATGATTTACCCCACACTTTATGGCCACCACATTATTAGGGTCTTTTATGCTTCAGTTTTGACTATTAGTACTTATCTAGTTACTCTCATTCTATTCAATTTGAGGACTGTGGGGCATATTATCAAGGGGGTTTATCTCCGCTTTTTTGGCTTTAAAAGGCAAGAAAGCAGAGATAAAATTATCTCCCTATTACCTAGCTGTCGCTAACACCAGTTAGCGACAGCTAGTAGGAGGTAGCGACCATCTTGGGCCCCACTTTGCATGTCAGTGATATTTATCACTAATTACATGCAAAGTGGGCGTGCCAAGATGTTAGCGTCTGGAAACAGTTGCTAATATCGCTATCTCCTATTACCAACTTTTGGAGATATTCGCGCTAAGCGCGAATATCTCCAAAAGCTAACACCTGCCCTGAGCAGTTCTTAGCCATGTTATCCAATGGGAGGTGAATAACATGGCTAAGAGCATTAGCTCGGTAATGCATGAATATCGCTGACTTTTCAGCGATATTCATGCATTGCGGCTTTTTTTTATCACATTTGCGATAAACCTTGGTAATACCAAGGTTTATCTGCGATGAAAATCGCCGCAGCTCAGCGGTAAAATTTTGTCTCTAACCAAGCAATAGCGATAATTATCGCTATTGCTTGGTAATATGCCCCTGTGTTTTACAGCAAGAGACCCCCACTTGTCGGAAACCACACAAAAAACAATAAGATGAGAACAGGCAGCAATGACGTACACAGACCAGTGAACCACTGGGGGAGCCCGGTAAATCAACTTGCTCTCCATTCCTGCTCAGGGGCTCCTCTCACCTTATGCATGTCCGTTTGTAAATGTTGCAGTGATTGGATAGCAAGAATCGGGTTCCTGTTACCCATGTCATTATCTGGGATAAACGTGCAACAGGACGCACAGATCTGAGTACACACCCCTTCCTCCATTTCGGTCATCAAGTCCAACACATATTAATGTTGCTTCATCTTGAAATGGATTGCTCTTAGTTCTTACTTGATCCTATTAAGGATGAGCTCAGTAAAATTCACTTTCATTTGCACGGTGAAGATGGTATGTACCCTCCAGCTGATAATTGTGCTTTGGACACAGTCTGAATTCTTCTAGAATGTCCTTGTACTGAGCCCAGCTGAAATAATCACTAGTTTTATTTCATTGAGCCTGATGCAACAGAGTTGTCTTCTCCTGTAGCGTATGTTGATACAATTCTGACAGATCTTCTCCAGGAATGTCTTCTCTAGTTTCTGTATGTGCTTTTTTGCGTGTCTGCGTGTATATGAGAGTGAGCGCATTTGTGTGTGCTTGTGCATGTCTCTGCATGTGATGGTGTTTGCGTGTGCATGTATTTGGGTGTTTTTGCATTAGAGCATGGGATTTTATGTGTGCTTGTGTACTTGGATGTTTCTGGCTCTGTGCCTGTCTGTGTGTCAGTGTCATATGACAGTGTGTGCTTGTGCATGTCTGTACGTGTGATGGTATGTGCATGCTGGATTTGTTATTTTATAGTGGCCGCTGTCCTGGATATTGACTTTAACGCCCTGATGCCTAACCTTAGGATGGCCACCAGTGTACCAGTGTACTGTACAGTCCCCTGCCTGACCCCAAGATGGCTTCCATATTCGTCCCCTCCACGTTGTTTTCCTTCCCTGGGACAACAATTGGACACTGACCAGACCTTGAACCTATGCCCTAACCTGCCTACACATCAGGACTTGGTACCTGCTGAACTTACCCCAGACTGTGGAGATCTAGCGGTTTGGCTGATGCCCGTTGGAGCTACAATATAGCTAAAGAGGATATGGGTTGTGAACTCCCCCTCCCTGCCATTACCTACCCAGCCAGACCTTGGCTAGATTTTCTTCTCGTCTCTATGGTGTGTCTTCCTCCTACCCCTTTACCCTATCCCCTTACCCTTACTGCTCCATTCACCTTGTCCGCTATGTTCTTTAAATGCTTTCCTTGATACTTACTTAACTTTTAACTGATGTAATTTGTAACATTATTGTCCCTCATGTATATCGCTCTGATTCCATCGGGTCTAGCCAGTGCTTTATAATAATTACTCTTTCTCCCTTTGTCTACCTCCCTAGCTCCTATCCACTCTCCCCTGAATCTCTCACCTTGCCTGCTAGTCTGCCTAGACCCCTGTCAATTTTGCGCTTTGACTAAACACTCCTTCTCCCCCTGTTGGGGAAAGATCCAATATTTATACTCTGGAGTCCCAGCGTACCGGCTGAGAGAGTCCACTGCGCCAATGGAGCCACTCACAGCTGAGCTGAGGTATTGAATGACACCCCTTGCCGAAGCACTCCCTCTCCCCTTTTTGGGGAAGGATCCAGTATGTAGGCCTTGTAGTCTCAGAGACCCCTCTGAGATATTCCACTGCGTAAAGGGAGTCTCACACAACAGAGATAGGGAAGTGATACCACTTCCCCTGGGATCACATCTTACTGGACTTTGGACATTGCTTTGAGGTTTGTGGCCCTGTTGCCCTTACCCTCCTCTTTCATGCGATGTCCTTCACCCTCCCCTCCTTTTCCCGCCTTCATTACCTGTCTACTTCCCCAGCTCCTTCCCCCCTCCCCTGAATCTTTCCCCTTGCCTGCTTTTCCCCTTACGTATTTGTGCGTATTGTTTATCTTGACCTTACAAGTAACTATATTGCCATGCTCTAATAACTGTGTAACCTTTGTAACGATGTAACCTGTAACTATGATCTGATGCTCATGTAAAGTGCTCTGATACCTCCGGGTCTAGCCAGCGCTATATAAACCTTTCAAATAAATAAATACAAATAAATAAAATTAAAATAAATGACTATGGTTGGGGTGTGTATGGGGTCAAGATAGCAGAGGCCCTGACATCTGGGGATGAGCTGAGTGTAAGCACTGTCAGTAGGTATCCATCATTTTGAAGGTAACACATTGCATGTCCGGTATGTGTAGTATTGCACCACAATTTTCATTTATGCTGAGAGGAATCATTCTTTTGCCTATGAAACACAAGGGATACAGTGCAAGTTTCCGTACAATTAGGGGTGACCTCTTCCCTTCTAACCATTTGTATTTATTAGTGGTGGGCATAATTGGAGTAGTACTATTACACGGAATTCCACAAAGTTGAACAAAAACTCAGTGAATTCCGCAACTACGCTTCCATCAGACTCCCAATTAATAAAACAGAAACCTCATATACTTTTGGCAAAATAACAAGGATCTCTGTCTTTACATGCTAAAATGCATGTAGTCATTTTGAAAAAATGAAATGAAAATTTAGCAAGCAGTGAGAGAGGTGATGATTTTGGGATCCTCCCTAACTTAGGGAGAGAACCAAGCAGATGTCTTGAAATCAAAGAGCACATCTTGCTGAACGATTCAGTGGAGGTCCCATCCTCTTAGGACCACCCCAAGCACAGTTATGGACAAAAATACAATCCCAACCAAAGGCCCTGCAAAGCATTATGGGACGAGATTAGCAGTGGGCAGTGAATATTATAGTATCCAATATCAAAATAATTCTACTAAGAGCTCAGTTCAACTAGTCATTTCTAGGTGTCCCTCACGAGTCAAATGCAAAAGCATTGAAACCCTTTAATCAAGCTGCAGTTCTACTACTAGTTGGTACTAGGTGTCCCTAATGGGACACCTAGCAAAGACTACATGAACTGCAGCTTGATGTAATAATTTCAATGCTTTTGCATTCTTGTATAGAAAGTATGTGATGCAATTATTAATAAACAGAAACAGAAGAAAGTTATAATATGTGTCTAGGCAGTGAAAAGAATGAAGAGTTCCACCATCTTGCTGACACAATGTATTTATGCAAGGATATAAAATGTTATCACAATCTAGCATGTGCCTACCTCCTAACCTATGTGTCTAAGGTGTAAATGTATGTTCTGCCAAGAAACCCCCTATTGGATGATCCAACCCTGTTTCCTGGTAGGCAAGAATGTAGGACCCGCATTGGTAACAAATTGGACACCCCTCATGGAGATTTCAGTCAACTGCTGGGCAAAAGCAGCCAAATTGTCCCCTTTGATTATACTTGGAAACAAAAAGTTACATATATAAAAGATGCATCCTTTACCTGGGCCAAGGTTATGATCAGATTGCCGTTGTTTGTATTCCACAGATGGCAGTGTCGCCAAATGAATGTTATAACAAACACATATGCACAATGCACGTGAAAGCCTAGTAAATAATGGCAAGGCAATGTAATTGTGTTCTTGCGAAGTTCTAAGGTGTCACAAATGCAAATATGGGTCAAAAGTCGATGTTACAAAGTGAAGGCACCTTTAGGAAAGGATTGTGTACATGTAAAAATAACAACAAGTCTTGCTAGCCCTAACTGGGACACATGAAAAAATGAAATGATGGCATGTATGTTTGGTATGGGTAATGTAATATAAGTAAATGTCGATGTCCCAACAGTTTAGCATGTGGGTATTTAGACTGTTATGGGATAGATTACGTAGACTCCACGATGCAGGGATCCAAGAAAGGCCCTCAACTCAATCTGCTCCTTCCTCTCTGGCAGAACGCAGCGGGTCAGACTCCCCCCTTCCCTCTCTGACCCTACACCTACCACCTGCGAAGTCCCCCAGGGATCCTCCCTCAGACCTACACTCTTCAACGTCTACATGGCTTCGCTCACCCCCATCGTCAGAACCTATGGACTCAACATTGTGTCATACTCAGACGACACCCAACTCATCCTCTCCATATCCAGCGAACCCAATACCGCCAGACACAGTTTTCAAGAAGGCATGGAAGCCGTCGCCAAATGAATGAAAAACAGCTGCCTATGCTAAACACCAACAAAACAGAAGTACTCATCATTGGCCCAAACCCTTACGCATCGAATGACACCCCGGGGCCCCCATCCTCGGAAGCCCGCCCAGCCCCACGGACCACACACGCAACCTGGGAATCATCCTGGACTCTGAGCTCAAAATGGACCGCCAGATCAACTCTGTCTCGTCCTCCTGCTTCCACACCCTCCACCTCCTATGTAAGACCTTCAAATAGATCCCCCTCGAACACAGAAAGACCGTCACCCACGCCCTGGTCACCAGCAGACTCGACTACGGCAATGCACTCTACGCCGGAATAAACAAAAACCTCACACTCAAGCTACAGAACATCCAAAATGCTGCCGCAAGACTGGTCCTCGACCTGCCAAGACACTGCCACATCTCCCAGCTCCTGTGCACACTCCACTGGCTCCCCATAGAAGCTAGAGTTAACTTCAAGATGCTCACCCACACCCATAAGGCCCTCCACAACACCGTACCAGCATACTTGAACAGATGACTCAATTTCCACGAACCCCAGAGGACCCTACGATCTGCCCAGCTCTCCTATGCCGTGGTCCCCAGCACCAGAAATACCAGACCAGGAGGCCGCTCCTTCTCCTTCCACGCGGTCCGAGCCTGGACAGCCCTGCCACTCCACCTCAGACAGACAGCATGGCTCCCCATCTACGCAAGAAACCTCAAAACCTGGCTCTTTGACAGACCCCCCCCTTGATGGACTGGAGCCTGCTACCCCCCCCGCCCCCCAGCGCCTTGAGACCCTTACGGGTGAGTAGTCGCACTTAACAAATGCCTCATTGATTGATTGATAGATCAATCTAATTTCCCTCATGACCCACATGGCAAGTTCATAAACAAAATATTGTATTGATTAAATATCGAGTTGTTAGAGCAAGAGGTAGAGCCAAAGGGAGTTTCACTACCCATATTCCATGGATACGGACATTGTTCCACTATAGAACACATCATGATTTTGGTTACTGAACCTGGGGGCATATTTACAACCCCCTATCACCACCACAATGTCACTTTTTCAAACATTGTGGTGGTGATAGGGGTGGCGATAGGGTCTTCGCCTTATCCACTTGGCAGCGTTAAGCCACTTACAACGCAGGCACCCATGTGTCAGTAGTTCCTATATTACCTGTACATAATCTACGCATTTTGATAACATAAACTGTGGGATTGATGGCAGACTGATTCCGTGCACCCCCACCGGATACTTCAGCCTGTCTGTATCAGCTATCTCACATTGCCACTAGAATCTCCTCTTATCGGGGAGAGAATAGTTTCTGGCAACCTCAGAACATGACAACCCTGATCACCCAGGATTGTGGAAACAATATAATACTTTTCGCTCAGTCACTCATGCTCACTTAATTTGTGTCAGAGATACACAGAAAAAAAACAGTCTAGGTGTTTAAATAAGTATTTATTGAACAGTTGGTATTCTAGTGTGGAATAGATGAGCTGCAACGACCATTAGACAGTAGCAGAGATATATGATTAGAAGCACTAAGAAAGAAAATGGATGGTACAGTTCTACCATTTTGCACTAATCATGAATATATACAAGTATATAAAACACATAATAAAAAAGTGCGTACTCCTACAATGCCTCCCTAACTAGATGTACCTATTACCTATGTAGGTGTTATGCCAAGAATCCCTTTAGGATCTAGTCAGTCCCATTACCTGAGAATAAGAGATTATGGGACCCCGTCCTGGTCTTCGAGTTGGACACCCCACGAGGTATGTTAGACCACTGCGTGCGGACGCGTCTGCATGCAGGAACCTCAGCGTCTCTGGTCAGTGTGTCAGCTGGGAAGTCACCGTCTCTTCTGTCTTTCTAAAGCAAGACATGATATATATACCAACAGGTCTCCTCAGGGCTCCTACCTTGTTGTGTTACTGTGTCGGCCTAAAGGATGACATCTGGTCTGAATTTTATGCAGAGATATTATACAGGAGATGTTCATCCTGCTGTAAGTCCTGCTGTGCTTCCAAGAAGCCTCATGCATAATGTATGAGTTTTGAACTAGGGACAACCCTGCATTCTGAATGCAGTGTCTTATCTAGGTAAAAGGTCAGTGCCTAATAACCGTCTTCTATGTAATGTAGGGAAGAATATAGGTGAAAGGTTGCGATATTACCTGCGCCTATATAAGGTACCTATATGGAAAATAACACCCACTCCTCTTCCAACTGGACAACATAAGTAAGTTATAGCGCACTACTAGCCTAACTAGATATAGGTATGCTCAAAGTTCACACTGGGGCAGCCTGTGCACCGTCCAAAGCCTGGGTGTCAGTGGAGGAGCTAATGTCCATGCCAACAGGTGCAGTTACTACCTGCGGTGGCTCAGGGAATGCCGCCATCAACATTGGAATACACTGAGGACATTTCAGAACATGGGCCATTATTGGATCTAGTAGAAAATTCACGTTCGGTTACACACATGATGGGAGTGACAAACAGAGGTCTAACACGCATTCTTCTCCGCAAAACAGGCTTCGGAGGACAGGTAAGATGCAGTCCATCCAGACTGGTCGAAATGACAGGAACCAAGATGCACTGAGTTCTCTTAGGCGAGACATGCCTAGATGTTGTACCATGCGGTCACAGTATTACTGCCCTAGGAGCGCTATTTTCATTTCCTTGGTGACTGGGACGTCCGTTGCGTAGCAGATAGAAAACAATCAGGATACCTGCTAATAAAAACCGTATTAGCGGAAATCCTCCAAAGATGCTTCAGAATACAGAGTGTATGACGTTTGGCATAACTCCAAGTACCATCTGAAAGGTGTCTAGAAGTCCAGAAACTATGGTCTTAAACAGGTGGACGTTGCCTGTCGTATCAGACATGTTAAAGATATGATCTACCATTTCTACGAAATGGAAAGGGCAGTTTGTATGAATAAGCGCAAGTATCTCTGCTGAAGACTTTGTGATCTGGAGATCAAAAGTCTCTCGAGCGGAGTTTAAGGGCACAGACTTCTGTAAAAGCATGGCTTTCATTCTGCCTTCAGTATCAAACCATATTAAAGAAACATTCAATGAAGGACATAGCAGCGTTTCCAGGACTGTATGTGTCTGTGGAAACAATACTTACATACAACAAGTAGCCCTGGAGCTCACAGTTACCAGATATGCGATGCCCGGAAGCATTCCGCAGCAGCCTTGATCGTTCAGCATCAAGTAACTCTGATTTGAAAGTAGCCCGAATGCTGGAGTAATCACTGCAGCTGGTGATCCCCTTAGATGACATTACAAGTTCGCTATAGCCCCATAGAGCATTATATCTTGACATATGAGTGATCCACATAAAGCGTTCTTGCAGTTAGTACCACTTAGAAATACTTCTTGATCCCCACTCCGGCATTGAAATCTGTATGGTAATTCCCAAGATTTCTTAATATATTCCTTACCGATTTTTCAATATCTGCCTGCCTGCTTTTGTTCAAGGCAATATTGAAACTGAAAAGTAGTATCTGGTAGACTTATGTTACCATGGATTAGCCATTCTGTGGACGGAGATTCTGCCACTGTAAATGGTAATCTATCCAGTTTTTTGATACGCAGCATTGTATATTTTGTTCCCCTTTGTGCCATTTTTATCTGTTTGTCTGTTAGATTGTATTCAGAAAACAGAGACATGCTGTCGATAAAACGCCATGGCACGTAGCCTGCACGCAAAGATTGCAGCTTCCAACTCAACAACATGATAGAACATAATTGAGATTGCATGTGTTTTAAAATGGCCAAACCTTGTACGAGGATTTTTATTGCAGAAGATACGATGTTGCCTAAGTAATATATCCTGGAGGTCAATTTTGTTAACCCATTGTCTACCACAGCTAGAGAGTTTTCTAGATGTAAACGGTCTATTTCCCGTAGTTTCTTTGCAGCCTCTTGTTGGGATATTTTCCATATTTCATTGTAGGCAGCATAAATGCCAGCATATCTGAAACTTTTCTGACGTGGTTTCCTGGGACCTAGGAACAAATCCCTAAGATCCATATCCTATTTGAGTAAGGAGAAGTGTTGTTTTACCTGTGTGAGTGTTGAGGTCTTTAGCCGACCGAGGCACAACTTCCCAACACTGTATGACGTCACTACCCCAGGGTGTTGTATTTGTACATCACACTGATCTGGCCTATGGATTGTGAAACCTTCGGTTTTACCCATGAATCTTTTCTGACAACCATTAATGTCTGTGGACCAAATTAACAATTTATTTCAATCGGGTCTGATCTATTGTATTGTATGATGTAATCTCTTGTAATCCATTCCTGTGATGTTTTGTTACCATCGATGAGTGATGGTGTTGGCAGCTGAGGTGTGTTCAAGTCTTTGTTCTTGGCTAGTCCAAGCGAAGACATTTGTTGCACTGTCTTATTCAAAAACATGAGTTTTTGAGGGATAAGGCATGCTCTAAATAATGCTTCTATCCCCTGCACCTGCCATTCCATAATACCCCAAACTGATTTCAAGTCTATAGTTTTTTTCCATAAATTGAGTAAATCTGTTGGGTGTTTATTATATTTTTCTATGCTGATGTTGGTGCAACCTTATAATAAAATGAGTCTGGGTCAGACATATTAAACCTTGAGAAATATGGAAACTTTTGTGCAAAGGTTTTTGAACTGCTTTTTGGCCACGTTGGGCAATCTTCCCACTGGTGGTATGTGAATTCATTTCTAGGATTACATGATTTGTACAGAAAGTGATAACCTTAATGTTGATAAAGATACATGGTTTTGAATTTGTGGCTTCCAATGTTTCAATATTAGAAAATGCAGCAGTTTCCAAATCAGACAACATGTTATTTACAGTATCAACATCCCAATCAGCAGAAAATGTACTTGAGGTAATGATATCACTTAATGACATTTTAAACAAATGTGTAATTTTTAAAAGTTTGGTTGGGCTGAATATGTCGAAATCAACCTTGTCCCAAACTATACCATCCAGTATAGGAACTGCTGTAATGTTCACTGATGACAAGTCTCTTTGTTCTTGATGAGATGATTGATGTGGTTTTAAAAAAAATTCACATTTTGGGCGGCAGAGCTCTGCCGCATATATTGTCCATTAATAAGCATGTTAAAATCTATCGCTAAGCCTAGCCAGAAGAGAAAGAAAATCACCCAGGTAATTATCCATAGATCTACCCACAGTGATACAAGGTAAGTCTTTTTAAGAAAGTTCAGAAAGTCTTTAACTTGCTGCTTGCATGATTTTTGGGCTGGCGTCATTTCGGGTTCACTTGGATCCAAATAAAACGTATTAAAGTTTATGAAGTAGCCAGCAGTAGTTCGATCAATTGTTGGAATTGCATCAGGATTTGTTGAAATCTCAGTTTGCTTTGGTCAAGGCATGTTGACGTAGACATCTGTATTTGGTCTAATAGCAATTTGTCTGTTATTTTGTTGAGTTTGATTTTGAAGTTGAACTTCAGGTTCAAGGGAAATGAGCTCCATAGCATTGTTGCATAGTCCTTCATTCCATACAGGTGACTCTTCAAACGTGATGAATCTTTCCATTTGAACTTCTTGAATTGTAGCGTGAGGAGGGCATCTCCTACTTTGGAGCCCACTAGTCCTACTACTTAGTATCGGCCACATAGTTTGGTTTGAATAGGTTGATTGAGACAAATCTTTTCTTCTTTTTTCCAGCAAGGGGCGGTAGAAGTACAGTTCTTGTTCCATCAACTGCTTAAACTGGTACAGGTTTTCTGTAAGATGGCCAAAATTCTTTCTTGTCCGCTATTTTCTCTCTGACCAGATCCCCGACTTTTGGGATCCAGACAGGTCTTGCCGTGACTATTTTGACTTGCCCAGTGGCGGTCTGCTTCAGGTGGACATTACTTTGTTGTGTCCTGGATTCTTTTAGATCCTGTAAAATAGCAAAACGATCAAATGTTTTTTCATCCGCCACTGCCCCTTCATAATCAAGATCAGGTACCCACATTCTTGTCCCAAATAGGACCTCGTATGGAGTGCCCCTCCCCCCCCGTAGAGAACGACTTGGAATATTGTTATGGGCCTGCTGGACTCCATACTGATGTTTTACCCAGCTTTAAGTCTCGGTTTTTCCTCTTCATGACCACATTTCCCTCAGGATGGTACAGAGATGCCACACCAAATACTCACATGGCCGCCTTGTAAGCCAGAGAGCTAAATGCCGGGCCCCGCTCAGAATGTAATGTGCCAATTGCATATGTGCCTATGAAGACTTTCAGATCTTTTATAACAGTTTGAGCGTCAGTTGAGCTCTGGGGCCATACCCATAGGAATCTCGAGCAGGAATCTACTGCAACCATGAATTATTTGTAGGGCCCATCACTTTTTAAGGGGCCGCAGTGGTCTAGGTAAACACACGCTAGTGGTTTGTCAGACATTAACAATGGTGTTTGCGCTGGACGTGTTACGGTAGAACCTTTCATCTGCTGGCAGGTGTTGCATTTCAAGACATAGTCTTTAGTCTGCTTTGTTAATCCAGGCCACCAATAGCGTTGTTTCAGTAAAGAAGCTGTCGCTGTAACTCCTGTATGTGCAGAACCTATTCCTTTGTGTGCTGCTAGAATTAAACCTAACCTACTATCCATGTTTGGAATTACTCTATTCCCCACTCCAGGAATCTGAGCAAAGGGAATGTTATTGGCATCTAATTTGCAGTAGTATTTGTGTGGAAATCTTTTTGGTACTGCACTGCTGTTTTTGCGTGAAGCAATAACAGCCACATCATCTCACCATCTTTTTTCATTTTAGAATGAGTGATTGCAGCTATGGAAGCCATGTGGACAGCCCCCTTTGCGGCTTTATCAGCCAATAAATTCACTTCAACATGAACGCCATCACGCTGATGACTCAGTGTATGTATCACGTGATCCCTTGGTAGTTCCTATTTAAACTTCACTACCTGTTCCTATAGCATTTTATGCTTAATTGTGCCATCTTTTGTGTGTTTGAACCCATTTTGAACCCAGTATTGCAAGTATTCATTATATGATTGCACACAGTAAAAGGAATCACACACAATTAGTGTGGGGAATTCTCCATCCATGTTTACTGGTGCCAGTATCAAGGCTTTTTTACTCTGCCACCTCTGCCGTGCAGTCTTCTAGAGATTGCGTTTTAGTGCAACTAGGATGAAATTTTCCATCCCTCATGTGACCTTTAACGTTAGTACATGCTGCGCTATATTGTTGATTACTCCCTATGGCTGGTTGAGCAGATCCATCACTGTAAATTATATATTCATGCTGATCTAGAGGCATTATTTCATTTGGTAGAGGATATTCTTGTTTGTATTGTAGGAATGCTTGTGTCTTTAGATTTGGGTCATACCTGTATTCTACATCTTTTGCAGAGAGAGAATTAGCCCATCGTATCCATCTGGGATGTAAGGCTTGGGTTTTAGGGATGCTTGCCTTTGTCGCAGCCTCTAAGTTACTACTATTATTTGTTTCCCCTGAGCCAGTGCTCTTTCTCTCACTACACAGCAGTCTGTACTGATGTCAGAGTTTTTTTCTGTGAATGCAAAGAGCATCTCAGCATTTGTGTACAAATGTGACTTGTATGCAATTGGTACTGTTTCACCTTCATTGTATGTCAGATAGGTGTACCCAGATGGACCCGCAATTATGCGGCTCACTAGGTTGCATACGTTTACGTGTGTCTATAAGTGTTTGGAAGATATTATGTCAGCTTGTAAGGAACAACGTGTATCTGTGCTTTCTGTGTCCAATGTCTCCCAGAAAAAAACAGGTTAATTAAGTCGTAGAAAGATTTTACTATTTCTGCGTAATTCAAAATGTATGTTCTACCAAAATGTAGGAATCCCTGTATTGATTGTAGATTTTTTTATGATTTTGGAGGTTGAAGAGTTCGTTGCCTACTAGCAACTATTCTCTGACCCTCGAAGCAGGTCAGAGAATAGTTACAAGTATGGCACAATGCTCCTGTCACAAAAATTAAACCGCATCAGGAAGCACTTACAGATAAGGAAGCATGTGCCAGACTTGAAGCTTAAATTCAGTAACACATTAACCAGCCCCAAATTAATTCATCTCGGTTGAGGCTGGGCAGGTGTGCTTTCTCCCCATAATCTACAGTGGTGAACCAGAGGGTGCTGTGATGATCCAGAAGGTGCAGTGGTGAACCAGTGGGTGCTGTGATGAACCAGAGGGTGGCAGTAGTGAACCAGAGGGTGGCAGTGATGAACCAGAGGGTGGCAGTGATTAACCAGAGGGTGGCAGTGATGAACCAGAGGGTGGCAGTGGTGAACCAGAGGGTGGCAGTGGTGAAACAGAGGGTGCTGTGATGAACCAGAGGGTGGCAATTGTGAACCAGAGGGTGGCAGTGATGAACCAGAGGGTGGCAGTGATGAACCAGAGGGTGAGAGGGGTGAACCAGAGGGTTGCAGTTGTGAACCAGAGGATGCTGTGATGAAACAGAGGGTGTCAGTGATGAACCAGAGGGTGACAGTGATGAACCAGAGGGTGGCAGTGGTGAACCAGAGGGTGGCACTGGTGAAACAGAGGGTGCTGTGATGAACCAGAGGGTGCCAATTGTGAACCAGAGGGTGACAGTGATGAACCAGAGGGTGACAGTAATGAACCAGAGGGTGGCAGTGATGAGCCAGATCGTAACAGTGGTGAACCAGAGGGTGCTGTGATGAACCAGAGGGTGCTGTGATGAACCAGAGGGTGGCAGTGATGAACCAGAGGGTGACAGTGGTGAACCAGAGGGTGGCAGTGATGAATAAGTGGGTGGCAGTGATGAACCAGAGGGTGACAGTGATGAACTAGAGGGTGACAGTGGTGAAGCAGAGGGTGGCAGTGGTGAACCAGATGGTGCTGTGATGAACCAGAGGGTGCTGTGATGAACCAGAGGGTGGCAGTGATGAGCCAGAGGCTGGCAGTGGTGAACCAGAGGGTGACAGTGGTGAACCAGTGGGTGGAAGCGATGAACCAGAGGGTGACAGTGGTGAACCAGAGGGTGGCAGTGATGAACCAGAGGGTGGCAGTGATGAACCAGAGGGTGACCGTGATGAACCAGAGGGTGACAGTGGTAAACCAGAGGGTGGCAGTGATGAACCAAAGGGCGACAGTGATGAACCAGAGGTTGACAGTGATGAACCAGAGGGTGGCAGTGGTGAACCAGAGGGTGGCAGTGATGAACCAGGGGGGGGGCAGTGGTGAACCAGAGGGTGGCAGTGGTGAACCAGAGGGTGGCAGGGATGAACCAGAGGGTGACAGTGATGAACCAGAGGGTCACAGTGGTGAACCAGAGGGTGGCAGTGGTGAACCAGAGGGGGCTGTGATGAACCAGAGGGTGCTTTGATGAACCAGAGAGTGGCAGTGAAGAGCCAGAGGGTGGCAGTGGTGAACCAGAGGGTGGCAGTGGTGAACCAGAGGGTGCTGTGATGAACCGGAGGGTGACATTGGTGAACCAGAGGGTGGCAGTGATGAACCAGAGGGTAGCAGTGATGAACCAGAGGGTGACAGTAATGAACCAGAGGGTGACAGTGGTGTACCAGAGGGTGGCAGTGGTGAACCAGAGGGTGCTGTGATGAACCAGAGGGTGCTGTGATGAACCAGAGGGTGGCAGTGATGAGCCAGAGGGTGGCAGTGGTGAACCAGAGGGTGACAGTGGTGAACCAGAGGGTGGCAGTGATGAACCAGAGGGTGACAGTGATGAACCAGAGGGTGGCAGTGGTGAACCAGAGGGTGGCAGTGATGAACCAGAGGGTGACAGTGGTGAACTAGAGGGTGGCATTGGTGAACCAGAGGGTGGCAGTGGTGAACCAGAGGGTGGCAGTGGTGAACCAGAGGGTGCTGTGATGAACCAGAGGTCGCGAACAGGCTTCACAAGTGGAAACAACATGGTCGCGACTGTTGCGTCCACACAAGTAAGTTTGCTTTCCCAAACTTGTAAAAAACCATTGCGAACTGGCAAAAAATAATAATCTGCGAGTTTGCGGAATTTGCGAAATTTGCGAATCACGGTTACGATTTCACGCGAATTCGCGTACCGCGAATTCGCAAATTTCGCCCGTACCTCCCAGGAAGTGATATGGGACATCAGTTTCCAAGACCAAGGGCAGCTCTATGTCAGGGTGTCTCAATATTGATACTTTTGTGTAGCAGGACTTCATTGTCCGGGAAGCGGCTTCAGACTGTTCGGTCCACACAAAAGATACTCCTTTCTTGAGTAGGTGGGTGAGATGTTAGATTTAAAAAAAAGTACCCTTGTAAAATCACATGGCCAGATGAGGTGCCCATTGATACTTTTAAAGCTGTTAAATTGTTATGGGCACCCGCCCATACTAACTGAAGTGTGGCAGCTCACAACCACTTCCCTAAAACAAGGAGTGATATCACCATTGTACCCATTTTTAAAAAAGGACACCAGTGAGACCCAAGGTGCTATTGCCCAATATCCTATTAGACTCCTCTGTGAAAATAGTCTATTGGGTGATCCTGGACAGATTAGAAGCGTGGGCCCAAAAAAACATATAATAACTGAATGCCAATATGGGTTCAGGAAATAATTTGGCACTGTGGAGCAGAATATTAATTTACGTCTGCAAATTAGTAAATATACACTACCACGCAAGGGGCAGTAGAGATTTGATTTAGTAAATCAAACAAAATTGGGGCAGGCTTTAGCCGAAACAGTTGCCCCAGTTGACATCATACGCCATCTTTCACAGCTGTTCGCCTCATTAACAGGTAGTGTTCGCTTTGGGAAAAATGGGGACTGTACAGACAAGTCCAGAGTGACAAAAGGCATTCATCAGGGCTGTGTCTTGGCCCCTTTTTAACTTTCAATATATATAAACGGTGTTGACTCCATGCACTAAAACTTAAAGGGTGATGCACCCAAAATAGGCTCACGGGCCACCCCAATTTTATTATACGCAGGTAATAGGGTGCTGTTATATAGGATAGTAAATGACCTTCAGCTTTTATTTGATAACTTTGTATCTTTCATTGGAGGAAGAATATTAAAACTTAACTTAATCGAAATATACACCATGGTCTATGGTAAGGTGAGGAAAAACGCAAAGACACAATTTGCAACAGGTCAAAAGCTAGAACAGGTAAAGACTTTTAGCTATCTGGACAGTTTATTCTCACAGGACAGGCACTGGGAACCCATCAAAAAACAATTTCCAGCTTGGTTGGTTGAAACCCATTAGAGAAAAGGTAAAACTGTAAAAGAGCTAATGTCTTCCAGTTGCTTCATATGAGGTTCCAATAAGGGACATAATAAACAGCTAACAGATACTGTTTCAGGAGAATATCTTTTTTATGTAGACTTTTAGCAGTCCCGCGTTTGACCACAGCTTATTTTACACACAAATAATTTTCTTTTGAAGATCATATTCATCTTGTAAGTGTAATCAAATGGGGCAGTTCTGGAGTAAACAAGGCACTAAATTTACTAGAGAGATTATAAGGGACTGTTCAGACCTTGACCACAATGATAAAATACCCTGGTTTTGGTCCATCAAGGGAGACCCATAGAAAACTAAGAGAAAGAACTAAGGCCTGAGTGAAGGGTTATTGAAAGGGTCCAATACAGCAAGGGATACAAGATGTGATTATTTCTTTTTTTTTTCAAAAACGTTATTCGTGATTGTACATTCAGGGCAAAACCATTCATCATTAAGTATTAGGCATTTAATACATCACGATTTTTCAATTTTACCCCAATACGTAATAAAGGACAGTATCACTTTAACCAGACCGTATATGTATGGATAAATGCACGATATCGGCGTCATCCGTTAGTGACAGGACATATCCCATACCCACCCATTCCCTCCCCAACAATCCCTCCCCCACCCTCCAGTCCCAGGTGTTGATAGTCTCTCAACAATTCAGTCTCCGCTCTACGGTGATGACCACTCTTATTCCAGAATAATCGATAAAAACATACATAAACCTATCTGTTCCACCTTGGTGTCTGTTATACCCGGCCCTCTTCACTCAGTATATAATGTGCTGTCATTCGCTTTGGGGCAGCGGTAGGTCTAATCTGTCTCCATTAGTATAACCTCCCAATCCATTGCCATGGGAATTTTCCGCCTCCCGCCCTCCTCCTCTTTTCTAAGGGTAATGCATTCTGCTCGGCCCCACCTCACTACTTCCGTCCGCCATGTCTCTACCCTAGGCGCTCTTGGGGATTTCCATCTCATCGTAATCATCCTGATTGCCAAAAGGAGGGCAAGATCTACAAATCTTAGTTTGATTTTTAGCTGCTTGGGACATGGGCGAGCTCCCACTAAACAATATAAGGCGCTCTCCTTTACCCCATCTGCAAAACCTCTCCTATTGTCTGGCACATCTCCCTCCAATAATTGCCCAGCTGTGGGCATGTCCAAAGCATATGTAGGAGTCCCGCCTCATCCACCCTGCATCGCGGGCAATGATGGGGGGCGTCTGGAAACATCCAGTGTATTCTCTCCGGGGTGAGGTATGCCCTATGAAGGACCATAGTTTGGATGAATTTAAATTTCACGTTTCGTGAGACCCTTCTTGGATGTTCCAGGATCACCCGCCATGTAGTGTCTGTAATTTCCTCCCCAGTGTCTTGCGACCAGATCTCTCGTAATGTGGTAAGGGGCAGCGCTGCATGTGTTCTAATCCCTGTATACAGCCAGCGTACTAAGTGACCCCCTGCCCCCATGTAGTGTATCAGGTATACCAGCTCATGTTGCTGTGGTTTAATGCGTTGTGGCGCCCAAGTCGTCCTAATATAGTGGGATACAGTTGCATGCAATAAATAATGTCTGTCCGAGGTCCCAGTCATCTGACGAAGGTGCGATGGTCTAGCAGTGAGTCAAGAAACTGCCTATCTCCTCAACTCTGCTCTCCATCCAGTGTCGTAGTGTATGTTTCGTACATTTTCCCTGCGGTGTTGGGATGCCCAATAAGGGGATATTACCTGCATATGGCATTGCCGACGACGTGTAAGCTAGTGCCTTTTTCCAACAGAGAAGGGCAGTGCGAAGCTGTGGGTGGCATATCCCTGGTATCTTACTTTTGGGTAGCAATAGATTAAGTAATTCGCCCCGTTCCAACTGTTCCGTCGTCCAACCGATCTCGTGGAGGTTCCTTCCGGCCAGCCAGTAAGACAACCATTGGAGTTGACTGGTGTAATAATACCCTTGAAAATCAGGGGCACCTAGGCCCCCTAGTTTAGTACCAAGCTGTAGTTTGCTCAGACTAATGCGTCGTCTGCCCGACCCCCATATAAGAGTGGTCAGTAAAGTATTTATTGTTGTGAAAATTCGGTGCGGGAGACATATGGGCAGATTCACGAAGTGGTACAGCAAGCGAGGTAGCATCACCATCTTAGCTATTGCAATGCGGCCCATGACTGACAAAGGCAGCGAGGTCCAAAAAACGATACTGCCATGGAGGCCAGCAATGGCCCTGGAGATATTGCCATCTAACTGGTCCTCCGTTCTTCTGTATATACGGATCCCCAAGTATTTAAAATTGGACTGGGCCACCGGAATCATGTAGGCGCCAAAGGGTATAAAGGGCGGGTGAGGTGCGTCCCAGAAGTAGAATCCCACTGACTTTTCTGAGTTTATAGCCAAGCCCGACACCATTTCAAGCTTACGGAAGGTGTCGTATAATTGCATATGGTCAGCCTCCAGATCCCGGAGATATAATAACATATCATCTGCATATATGGAGAGTACATGGGAGGACCCTGCTATTGGAATGCCTAATCCGGTTGCGCACTTACGAAGAGCAATGGCCAATGGTTCGAGCGCCAGGACAAACAGCATTGGGGAAAGGGGGCATCCCTGTCTGGTGCCTCGGTAGACCGGGCATTCGGCCGACACATAGCGCCCCGTTCTCGCCCGAGCTGTGGGGTCGGTGTACAACAACCTGATCCATTGCAGTAAAGGGGCCGGGAAGCCAAAGCATCGCAAGGCCTCAAACATAAAGGGCCAAGAAAGTGAATCAAACGCTTGTTTGAGATCCAACGCAATGCATCCTGCCTGTTTCAGTTCTTTCGGTGATGCCGCCATTAGTGCATGAAGGCATCTCGTGTTTAGGGAGGTACTACGCCCGGGAAGGAACCCACACTGGTCTCGGTGTAGGAGTGCAGTCAGATGAGGCTGAATAATAGCTAATAGGTAATAGCTTTGCTCAGTATTTTATACTCAGTTGACAACATGGATAGGGGCCTATAGTTTGCCAACTCCAAGACATCCCTACCCGGTTTAGGTATGGAGGTCACTAATGCTTGCATAGTGGATCGTGGCAGATGGCCCTCTTCGAAGGCTATCCTATACACCTTTTCTAGGATCGGTATCAGGGTGTCGGCATAGGTTGAATAGAACTCCACTGGGAGCCCGTCCATGCCCGGTGTCTTTTTTTTATTCAAGTGTTTTATCGCTGCACGTATATCGTGTTGAGTTATAGGCCCCTCGATTGTCTTCTGTATGTCTGCTGTTAAGAGTGGGAAGGGGAGATCCCTCATGAAATCAGTTATTTGTGTGGGGTCTTCCATTCCAGTCGGAGCGTACAGTGCCTTTAGGTGATCGTGAAACGCTAGGTTAATGTCGGATTGAGTACTCTCTAGGGTGTCCACCTGGTTATGGACCTGGGTAATGATCGGGGTTTCTGGCCTATCCCGCACCAAGCGGGCTAGCAGCATGCCAGAGCGATCTGCCTCAGTGTGTTGCCTCTGCAGATAAGCCTTATAATCTATGACACGCAGCGATTCCAGCGTCTCTGCATGCAATATGTGTTGTCCTTGTAGGGCCCTTTTCTCGTCGGGGTCCCCAACTGCTTCCCACTTAAGCACCATTAGCCTGGCCTCCACCTCACATAACTTCCGGTGCACCTCCTGTCTACCCCCTACCAACTGCCCTATCGCAGCCCCACGTATCAGCACTTTCATCGCATCCCAAACCATCAAGTTGGAGGAAGCAGATCCCCAGTTAGCATCCCAATATTGTGTCAGAGTGTCCAATAGGGTCACTCTAAATGGTCCATCTTCTAAGTGTTGTGGGTTGAGCCTCCATGTAGGTATGTATTTGGCACTCTGCCCCAGGAAATGGGGCACCTCAGGGGCCTATGGTCCGAGAACGTTTTTGCCAGATATTCCGGAGAACCTATCACTGTGGCCAGTGTGTGGGAGCATAGGAATCGATCAATGCGCGTGTGTAGTGTACTGAGGAATAGAAGGAATATTCTTTGTGTGTGGGGTGTAATACCCGCCAGGCATCGCTCAGTTCCCAGCCCTCCGCCCATGTGTTAAATATGTCAGACAGCTTTGCAGCGCCAGAGGCCTGTAGAGGTGGGTGTGACCTATTCATGTCTAGATCCAGCATAGCGTTCCAGTTCCCCCCCAATAAAAAAAAGGGGCGCAGATTTCGCTAGCGTGGCATTAACTGTGCGTGCCCATTCACACTCTATTACTGCTAACACTCACAGTACTCTCTTTGCCACGTTCTGACAGGGCCCGCTCCAAACACCAAGGTGCGCCACATTCACGGCCCTTGGCATTCAGGCGGCATTACTGATGTATAGTGCGGTGCAAATTTCCAACAAAAACAAAGCTTTACTCCTTTGTGGGCGTCAGCATTGTCAGCGTTGTCAGAGGGGGCTGGACTAAAAAAAAAAAAAAAAAAAGAGGCGCGGCTTTCACAAGCGGGGCATTCACTCGGCGCGCTATTCACGCTCCATTACTGCTAACAGTCACAGTACTCGCTTTGGCACCTTCTGACAGGGGCGTCTCCAAACAACAATGTGCGCCGCATTCACGGCCCTTGCCATTCAGCCGGCATTACTGCTATCTGGTGCGGAGAACATTTTCAACTAAAACAAAGCTTTACAAGAATCCTTTGTGTGCGTCTGCCTTATGCAAAAAATTCTCACGCCTTATCAGATTGCTCCACGGCTCTGGCAGAGGCAGAAGCGAGGCAGCGTACCAGACGATATAACACAGTGCACGATTTAAATTTAGTACGGGGCTCAGGCGGGCCTCAAATCAGTCAGACTACCAGCGTGAATCACACACACCCAGCCCTCGCAAGAACGCTGTCATGCAGGGCACTGTCAGCGTACACAGATTAACGTCAAACACAACGCGCAAGGGGATTCTATAACCAAGCCACTCCACAACACCCACAAGCTGCAAAGGTTAACGCTGAGGATGCACAGATCACGAAGGCTCTTCAAATATGGTACAGCTAAGGAGGCACATATCAAGAACGCTCTTACTAACTGACGTTAGCCTATATGTACAGGTAAAAGACGACGTGCAAGATCAATAATAAACTGACAATGTGCAAAATCAATTTATTCTACGTCCACATTCAAATGAAACCAAAAATGTTGTATACCGTGAAATCTTACAATAAATTGGGATTTACTATTATAAACATTACACGTATTACATTTCATCCCCGGACAATGTCGGGACGGGCTGCTAGTGGTTGATATAGCAGTCATTGTGGCAATGATAAGACATGTGCAGTCAGGTGTGGTGGAACTCATTGATCATATATAGATATTACTTAGTTTTTAGTTCATTGCAAGACTGGTCTTTGCATTAAGTATTGTTTTGTGTTCATCTCTGGCCTACAAAGGACAATGTAACACTTAGGAATAAAGATGCAACCTAAGAGTCCTCCAGTAGAAGACAAGATGGCAAAGATCTCTACGGCAACCATGTACTTCCCCCGTGTGCTCAGGTAAGCCGGGATGAATGAGATCCAGACGGCCAGAAACACAAGCATGCTGAAGGTGAGGAGGTTGGCCTCATTGAAGCTCTGGGGCAACTTACGGGCATGAAATGCAACTACAAAGCTGACAGTGGCCAACAAGCCCAGATATCCCAACATCAGATAGAAGAAGAGAACAGAGCCCTCGTCACACTGGATGATAGTAGTATCCCCCATGTGTATCTTCACTGGGAACGGAGGATTGAGAAGAAGCCAGACTGTACAAATCAGGACGGGAGCAAATGAACACAGAAGGACCACACCACTGGGCATTCTGGTCCCAAGCCACCTTGAAGAGCGGCTGGTGGGATCGCGAGCATTGAACGCTATAATCACAGTGATGGTCTTTGCCAGAACAGTCGAGATGCTGATGGCAAACACAATACCAAAAGAGTTTTGGCGGATCATGCAGGTAAGTCTCATGGGGTGACCTACGAAAGCAAAGCAGGAGAGGAAGGAGAGCATAAGAGCGATGATAAGCACATAGCTGAGTTCTCTGTTGTTCGCTTTGATGATTGGTGTATCTTGGTACCTCTTGAATACGCATAAAACGAAGAGAGAGATTAGAAGAAGGAGGCTTGTTAGGCCCGATAGTGTGATCCCCAAAGGCTCTTTGAAGGACAGGAACTGGAGAGTTCTTAAATCACATTGTGTCTGTCCTTCATTGGGCCATTGGTCTTCAGGACACGGCCAGCAGTCCGAGGAATCTAAAAGAGAAGGATGTTTAGTTACTGACGACAATCAATCAATGCTGTCCATGGGAAATATAAATGTTTTAGTAACTGTACTTTACCCACTCTCGCAATTCAAAATACCTTAGTGCTAAATTCAGATATCTGCGCCAGCAATTTGTAGAGACAAAACAAAACTATTTTTATTTTTAGTGCAACTCAGAAGAGTTGATATGCATGGAGGTATGCTGCAGTGCACAGTACCTGGTCTATGAAACATGACATTTAAAAGAGAACGTATTTAATGGGGAGAAGTTGTCTGATGGAGTGTGATCTTCTGCATGAATTATGATGTATATATGATGGGGGTTTATAAAGGCCTGCCTGCTGCCTTTCAGCTGCTTTTAGGTATTGATAGGGCATGGATGGCAGCACTTGTTGGTAGAATGTGGAGTATAAAGTACTATCAGAAAGGGAGGTGACAGTGTCCACAATTCTTTGTTCATATCCTCTCTTCTAAGATGAGTTCAGCTTTCAAACGTTTCCTGAAACGCCACTGGTTGAGCTCGGATCTAATGTGTGGATTGAGGGAATTCCAGTGTTGGGGTCTTTGCATGCCCGGGAATATTCCTCAGTTCATTGGGACCCTTGAGTTGACAGTTTCTGCATGTTTGGAGGTCCCAAGAAAGCCTCATGGAGGGTAAACAAAACCTTTAATTTAATGTAGAATGTATTTGGAGCCAATTGAATGCTCTAAGGCTGGGCCTGATGTGATCTTGCTTATGAATGCTAAGCCATACTCTAGCTACTCCAGAGTGATGACTTTGGAGCTTAGAGGTTTGTTTATTTGGGAGACTACAGAAGAAAATCCTACAGTGGTCAAGAGGTGGCCTGATGAGGGATATTATTAGCTCAACATGTGCAGAAGAGGCACGATTCTCCACAGAAAGGAGAGCTGCATGTTCTTGCCCTAAACCACCAAGCTGACGTGGGAACAAAAGTTAGATCAGTGTCAAAACTAGCCCCCTACCCTTTTTTCTTATCCTAAGGTGGATGGTGAGGTACTAAGGCCTTGAGGATCAGTCATGGATGGTGGATACAAATACTAGAATACTGGTACTTGACACCGTTCATGTACTTGAATATCAACTTCCTTGACTGGAGCCCATGTAACAAATAGAGGGGCATATTAGCAAGGGTGATATCGCCACGTTAGCAGGACTTTTTCCCGCGATAGCGGCAATATTTTTATCACCCTATTAGCAAGCTGTCGCTAACAGCAGTTAGCGACAGCTTGTAGGAGATAGCGACAGGATTGGGGCCCACGTTGTATGTCAGCGATATTTATCGCTAATGACGTGCAAAGTGGGCGTACTCAACCTAGTAGCGACTGAAAGCAGTCGCTAATACAGCTATCGCCTATTAGCAAGGCAGGCGAAGTGATAAAAAAACTCGCGCTAAGCGCGATTATCGCCAACACCTAACGCCTGCTCAGACCACTTCTGAACCTGTATATCCAATGGGGGTGGATAGTCAGGTTAAGTCCCCATTAGCGATGATGCCTGAATATCGCTGGATTTCCAGCAATATTCACGCATTGACACGCTATAGCCGGATATTTTATCGCTTTGGAGATAAACTTTGCGAATAGCACATTATCTCTGCGATAATATCCGGCTATAGCTGGCGATAAAAGAAATGCACTAACCATGTTTAGCTATAATTATCGCTATTTGTTGCTAATATGCCCCAAAATGCAATGTTGACTTGATTTTAGGGAATGTTTTCCTGTTGGAAGCAGATTTTTGTGTTCTTGACTTACATTTGTAAGTTCCCTTGTTGCTGTTCAAGGAGGTATGCCAAGGGGCCGAAGTAAATATTGAACAGAAGGCACAAGAGAGAAGATCCTTGACGGATGCAGCACAGCGCTGGGTGGGGAGAGTTGAATAATCCCATTCCGATGTTCTGGCTTCAGTCGGAGAGTACTGATTGGAATCACTGCTGTACGAGCTGGATATTACTGCCTAATGTGTGAGCCTTTGTATTAGAGTTCAATGTTCAACAATGTGGGAGCAAAGTCAGAGTCTACATGGTCCTACAGTACAATGTACTCTTTAGTCCTGCTGGCCAGGAAGCAAGAGTTTTTTGCACGGGACAGCCGGCCTACCTACCAATGGCGTCACAGATGAGAAAACTTTCTCTGTATAACACACAAATGGAGAAGAGAATATTGTGCTGGATAACTTTCTGTGGATTATCCATTAGACTGCAGCTCTACCTCAACCACTCTGTCTCCATGGAGACAGAGTGGTTGAGGTAGAGCTGTAATCCAATGGATGACCGGCTTAATTTGTGTTCTGGTATTTAATTTCAGCCGGGCCATTTCTTTCCTGATCTGCCCTCTGGGCTGTTGGTAGGGCTCTGCATGTAGCAGTTGTCAGGCCCTCCACACTGCGCTTCTGGGGTTGCTGTGCTTGAGATAAGAGGGAGAGGCTGTGAATATCTTCAACCCTCCCTTTCTCCATGTTTCTGTTTCCTGAAGCTGAGAGGTGTGGACCTCACTGCGTACATAAGGTTCCACAAGGTTCAGTGTTGGGATTTTCTTCCCAGATACTCATTGCCAGTGATTGTTGAGGAGTGTCCAGACCTCGCACTACGGTCTGGTGGAATCATCTCTATGTCTGCTCACCTCTGGTCCTCCACTGCCACTTTGGATTTCACACTATTTCCAGGTTGTGCAGAAATATAACCATTATTTTAGATTGTTCACTTTCTTTGGTTGCACGCATTTAGAAGTACACTTTAGGTCTCCTTGTTAACAATATTGTTGCTTCTTGCATGGTAATTCTCACAGAAAGCACATTGATGGCTGGACAGCTCTTGGCTAGCAGAGCAAGGCCATTCCTTTTCTATTAGTTAGCAGTGAAAGATGGTGGGATTGCTCCATGGACCACCGCGTCCCCAGTTCAGACCTGTGTGACATGAGATTTGCGGTTTTGAGTCTGTGAGTCCCTGTCTCTTACCCTTCTGGAGCAGTGCAACGAGTGACATTGAGTTGGGTAATAACTGACTTTTTTACATATTGTACAGTCCAGTTAAGATGAATCCTTCTCAATTTAGGAACTCCTAAGTACCAGGGCCCTTGGCGATTTTCACGGTTGATTATTCTGTTCTCTATCTCAGGTTCTGTGGCTTAAAGCTCTTCTTCTTGTCCTCTTTCTTTCTAGGAGCTTCTGCAAGTTCTGAAATTGTTTCGGGGGATCACTGCTGCACCTCACACATCAGCATTCATCATCATCAGCATCATTATGACGTGCCATATATACATAGTAGTGATTAAGAAAGATACATTTTGAACTTCAGAAGTTTACAAGATCTTTATGTATTCTTGGAACCTTCACCTTAACTATAACTTCCATGGCTTACATTTCTACCACTTCAATTGTGCCTGCTTCTGTCTGGCCCTGGAAAGCAATGTCAGGCTTGGCTAATATCTCAATATGGTGTCCACCTGGTTTGTTTGTGGATTCTGTTGGAGGTTTCTCTTTAGTCCTTTTGGCCCTGGGTGTGATGCTGAGGGACCTTGCTCGTCTTGCAAGGCTCTCATGTTCTCCTGTGTCCCTACTGTGCTTTTCTGGAGCTGATATCAGTTATTTGTTGGTTGCTCTTCTCTTCCCTGGGTTTCTGTTATGATAGATGCTGTACTTGTGGTGTTGAGTGTTCCCTATTAGTTGGATGGACTGTTGTCACTCTAATCCTGTACCTCACAATTGGGTTTTAGAGTTAGAGGGATTATTTTCAATTTAGCATGACTTTTCATAGCTCCTTCCTGTATGTGGAGCTAAGGTACAGTTCGTGGCCTTTCCAGACCTTTTGGCCAACCTCCCATCCCTAGTTGAAAGGGTTGCATTCTGCCTGTTCTTTTCACTGCTTTTTGCCTTTTGTCTCCACTTGTCTCCACTTGTCTCCACTTTTACCTAATTCTCACTGCACTATTCCTTACTCTTATGGGGTGATGTATTTTTTCACAGTTTTTTTGCCCTTTTTTGTTTCTAGTTCTGCATTATTCTCACTGCACTCCGCCTCATTGTTTTATGTTGTACCTATTTTTTCACTGCTTCCCACCTTTTGTCTCTGTTTCTGCTTTCCTTTCCCTACTCTTTCCCTTGCTGCTGTTACTAAGTTGTGCCTGTTTTCACTGCTGTTTCTCACATTTCTCCAGCCGAGTTTCTCCCAATCTTTTCCCACTCCCACCGTGCGCCTCACTTCGTTGCTGCCTACCTGCTGTCCAACCTATCCACTCTCCCACTTCTTGTCTCCTGGTCCCCTTCAGTCCCATCGACCATCCTTTACTCCATCCCCTCCCAGGTCAAAGCCATGCAGAGCCAAACACATCTGCACCCGACCTATGCCCAGGGCCTGAAACCCTGGTTTTTACAACTACCACTTCTACCCAAGAGCAATCCTCCACGCTCCTAACTCTAGCAGCCGATCACTGTGCTGCACCACACCACCTGACACCAAAAGGGTGTCCTCGAGTGCCACCTGTAAATTCTCATCCCTCTTGCATCAAGAACTCCCCTCCCCCAACCTCTCACAGACTAGCCACCACCCTCACAACAATGCACTCTCATGCATGCTCCTCAACACAGGCTCATTCACCAAATACCACAGAGACCAGGGACCGGCAGCACAGCCACACCCCGACCTGCTGTTCCTCATGAAACCCTGGCTGAACCTGGCATCAGCCCCGACATCGCTACAGCCATTCCCACCAGCTACAGGAGAGTCAGGCACATCTATTAGCGCAAGCCTGAGGGAGAGTAGTCATTATCTTCAAGGGCACCATCAGCAGCTGTATCTCCAGGGTCCAGTCGGATTAGTTTGCTAAATCCTAACTCAAACCTTTCCAGTGCTGGATGCCCACGGGTAGCTATGCGCGATATAAATGCTGCTTTATTCATTCATTCAAACTTAGATAGCTTGGCTTTGAGCAGTCAGGCCTAAACAAAGGAAAAAGTGTAAAGTTTTAAGAAGCACCAAAACTACAGATTAAGAAAGTCATCCAAAACCAAAGGAATCCAACATCAATTTATAAAAATGTATATTGTTATGACTTTTTAAAATGAACAAAGTAAGAAACATGTCTGAGTGTGGTAGGCTGATGCAGACCAGTCAGCTGTACCCTCGCTGAGTTGGTTGTTTTTTAGGGGGCAGCTCTAAAATGTCCTCTCAGTGCATTTGGTTATTAATCCAGCACTGGCATCAGTGTGGGTGTATTATGCTGAGAAGTGTGATACCAAACTTCTTAGCATTCAATAAAGCGACCATAGAACTGTAGAGTTCGTAATGACAACCTCCCAGACCATTTACTCAGTATGGCTTCACTTAAAATGTCTAAGAATAGAATTAGACACTGTAGGGGCATATTTGTCATGCAGCTGTGCCCTCACCTGTAGTATAGTGTACCCTGCCTTAGGGCTGTGAGGAGTGCTAGAGGGGTGACTTATCTATGCCACAGGCAGTGTTTGTAGGCTTGGCACACAGAGATATGTCAAACATAATCCTGGTGCACACCCATTATTTTAAATACTTGAAGTTCCTTGTAACTCTTTATCAGGTTTGGCATGCAGCACTCGTGTCTGTGTTCCATTCCATTTGCACACCATATGCAAGTTCATGAAAAAAGATGACCTGCGTCTTGCAGGTCATGAACGAGTTGCACAGCCGCATGTACTTCGGTCTTCCACTAAGACACTTTGACCAAGCTTACTTCATAGTTCATCCATTTTATTCCATGTTTTTTCAAGTTTCATTGTCACGCCAAAGCAACAAAATTCCTTTAAGCTTATGCATTTAATTGCTTCATGATTGCCCATCCAGGCCTAAAACATGAGCATTTTCCGAATGTCGAGTCCTCCAAAATATGCAATGACAGCATCAAACCCAATGCATTTCGGTAACAACCTTTGTCAGGGGTATCTATGATGTAAAAATATACATATTTCAATCACTTGTTTAATTAATTAGCGCTAGACATAATTCAAAATTATTGCTAAATAAACAACCCACTGTTAATCAGAAAAACCAAAGTGACAAGTAGTCTGTAATCCCCCCATTAAACCTATACCTATGCTGATTATACCCCAATTGTGTAACCCAGTTGCATCCATCACCTAAACTTGTGTCATCAAACAAAACTTTAGTGCACATTAAACCGTGACCTTACATTATACTAACCCTCCCAGCCACTATAACCTTCACAATCTCGTAGCTTTGCTGTCTCCGCATATCACCCTCTCCTCCAAGTTCAAACAACATTTTTACCCACTCCAATCTAGTCATTAGTTAACCTTATCAAACTTACGTTCGTACCCAATGTTAATCTGCCACATATCGACCTCCATCTCTGTTTCATACATCCATTTCTCCAACCGGCTCCAGCCCGCTCTATTTGAAGCGGCGTCGTCCTCCCGCCTGTGGCTCAACCCGCTCTATTTGAAGCTGCGTCGCCCGCCCACCTGTGGCTCAACCCGCTCTATTTGAAGCTGTGTCGCCCGCCCACCTGTGGCTCAAACCCGCAGAGCTGAGTCACCCGCCCACCTGTGGCTCAACCCGCTCTATTTGAAGCTGCGTCACCCGCCCACCTGTGGCTCAAACCCCCTCTATTTGAAGCTGCGTCACTCGCCCACCTGTGGCTCAAACCCCCTCTATTTGAAGCTGCGTCGCCCGCCCACCTGTGGCTCAACCCGCTCTATTTGAAGCTGTGTCGCCCGCCCACCTGTGGCTCAAACCCGCAGAGCTGAGTCACCCGCCCACCTGTGGCTCAACCCGCTCTATTTGAAGCTGCGTCACCCGCCCACCTGTGGCTCAAACCCCCTCTATTTGAAGCTGCGTCACCCGCCCACCTGTGGCTCAAACCCCCTCTATTTGAAGCTGCGTCGCCCGCCCCCCAGTGTCTCAACCCGCTCTATTTGAAGCTGCGTCGCCTGCCCACCTGTGGCTCAACCCGCTCTATTTGAAGCTGCGACGCCCGCCCACCTGTTGCTCAACCCGCTCTATTTGAAACTGCGTCACCCACCCACCTGTGGCTCAACCCCCTCTATTTGAAGCTGCGTCACCCGCCCACCTGTGGCTTCAGCCAGCTCTATTTGAAGCTGCGTCGCCCGCCCACCTGTGGCTCAACCCGCTCTATTTGAAGCGGCGTCGCCCACCCACCTGTGGCTCAACCCGCTCTATTTAAAGCGGCGTCGCCCGCCCACCTGTGGCTCAACCCGCTCTATTTGAAGCTGCGTCGCCTGCCCACCTGTGGCTCAGCCCGCTCTATTTGAAGCTGCGCCGCCCGCCCACCTGTGGCTCAACCCGCTCTATTTGAAGCTGCGTCGCCTGCCCACCTGTGGCTCAACCCGCTCTATTTGAAGCTGCGACGCCAGCCCACCTGTTGCTCAACCCGCTCTATTTGAAACTGCATCACCCACCCACCTGTGGCTCAACCCCCTCTATTTGAGGCTGCGTCACCCGCCCACCTGTGGCTTCAGCCCGCTCTATTTGAAGCTGCGTCGCCCGCCCACCTGTGGCTCAACCCGCTCTATTTGAAGCGGCGTCGCCCACCCACCTGTGGCTCAACCCGCTCTATTTGAAGCGGCGTCGCCCACCCACCTGTGGCTCAACCCGCTCTATTTGAAGCTGCGTCGCCTGCCCACCTGTGGCTCAACCCGCTCTATTTGAAGCTGCGTCACCCGCCCACCTGTGGCTCAAACCCCCTCTATTTGAAGCTGCGTCACCCGCCCACCTGTGGCTCCAGCCCTCTCTATTTGAAGCTGCGTCGCCCGCCCACCTGTGGCTCAACCCGCTCTATTTGAAGCTGCTTCGCCTGCCCACCTGTGGCTCAACCTGCTCTATTTGAAGCTGCGTCACCCGCCCACCTGTGGCTCAAACCCCCTCTATTTGAAGCTGCGTCACCCGCCCACCTGTGGCTCCAGCCCTCTCTATTTGAAGCTGCGTCGCCCGCCCACCTGTGGCTCAACCCGCTCTATTTGAAGCGGCGTCGCCCGCCCACCTGTGGCTCAACCCGCTCTATTTGAAGCGGCGTCGCCCGCCCACCTGTGGCTCAAACCCCCTCTATTTGAAGCTGCGTCGCCCGCCCACCTGTGGCTCAACCCGCTCTATTTGAAGCTGCGTCTCCCGCCCACCTGTGGCTCAACCCGCTCTATTTGAAGCTGCGTCACCCACCCACCTGTGGCTCAACCCGCTCTATTTGAAGCAGCGTCGCCCGCCCACCTGTGGCTCAACCTGCTCTATTTGAAACGGCGTCGCCCGCCCACCTGTGGCTCAACCCACTCTATTTGAAGCGCCGTCGCCCGCCCACCTGTGGCTCAACCCACTTTATTTGAAGCGGCGTCGCCCGCCCACCTGTGGCTCAACCCGCTCTATTTGAAGCGGCGTCGCCCGCCCACCTGTGGCTCAACCCGCTCTATTTGAAGCGGCGTCGCCCGCCCACCTGTGGCTCCATCACGTGTCCTAGGAGTCCCTCCCCGCCAGGACTCAGAGCCCGATTCTATCTGAAACATTTGAAGCATTTTAAAACAATTCTTTATGTAAAACAAACCCACACAATGAACGCCCCTTCCATATAAATGGGTGAGCGCCGGGATTATGTTCAATGAATTGTACTGAACTGTTCCAACCTGTTCAGCACCCTGGAGATAAATTTGATCAACTAAAAAAATTACACGAAGGTCACGCCAAAGGCTGTTCACCAAATTATCGGCATTGAGGATCGTTTGATTACAAACAAATCACTTTCTTAAATAATTATCCGGACGTGAATGTATGAGTTGGAGATTAACCAGTTGCTTCAGTCTTTGAACTTTAAGGAAATAATGTTGTTTGTGGTGCAAACATAGCACCGTCTGTAAACTTACTGCACAGCACAGCAGAACACAATAGCAAAGCAATACCAAAGGAGAAAACTGCAACTCAATGACACAGACATGACTGAATGCAACACAACTTAGGAGTAATTTAACAGTACAACACCACTACAACAAACCAGTAGCAGAACACCACAACATTAACATGAAATATTAATGCAACTGAACGCGACCAAACAAAACAACCACAATGTACCAGTAACACTGTAGAACAAAGCACAAATCAACCACAGTATAATACAATCACAATACAAACAGAACACAAACAGCACATGAACACAACCTATGACAGATAGCACAAACCTCAAATCAATAGAATATAATGACAAACCAACACAACAAATAGTAGTTCAGAATAATAGAACACTTCAAATCAAACTCGTTACAGCAGACAAACACAAGAACATAAGTGCACTAAATCAATCCAAAACACACCCCAACCTCACCTCAGGTATATAATGTGGAGGTGAGGAGAACCCCTGACCCTATGGATCAGAGGTTTGTTTAGGCGAGTTTGCACAGCAAATAAATAAGTTAGGAAGGTAGGACTGCTCCCTGGAAGAGCTAACACCCCAATCAGCTTTATCTAGCTGGAGTTAGGAGTAGATTTCACTTGCTTAATTCTATCCGGTGCTGTGTTTAATTCAGTTGAACAGAGATCCTTCTGGCTCTTGGTGTTGGTTTTGAGGTGGTCTCCAGGCTACCTCTAGCGACCAATATAACAAATGCTCTCTTTTTTGTAGAACAACAACTCTTGGTCTCAATATAATAAACTCTTCTTTGAATGAGATGGAGGTGCCCGCCCTCTGCGGTCTTGTCCCACCCCTCTTCCTCCCAATTGGCTGGGTCTCTGAGCGCCTCTTCTGACAAGGCCTACTTCAACATGGCCGATGCGCGGACGCACCGGACCTAATCTCAGTGGAGAGATCTTTAAGTTGCTGTTGTGATTTCACTCCCATCCAAGTGTGTACTTCCTCTCGTTCAGGAGTGTCCTGAGTTTACTCACCTGTGTGTGAGTGATTTTATTTTACTTTCATTTTGTTTTCTTGTAACACCGTTTGGTGTGGGAGGTTCCTGGCTCCTGTGTTTTGTTTTTTAATGATTGTTCTTTCTTTTCCTTCTAGCACTTACTGTGCTGGGAGGTGCCTGCCTGCCCTCCACCTCTATGCCTCTGAGACACCCCTTTTGGTGAGCTCCTATTTCTGGGGGCATGCAGAGGACTTGCTCTCCTGACATCTGTGAGTGCCTTGAAGGTGCCCTCCCTCTGTGGTCTTGCCCTGCCCCTCTCCCTCCTGATTGGCCGGGTCTCTGAACACCTCTTCTGACCGGGCCAACTTCAACATGGCCGATGAGTGAAAGTGCCGCTCGCACACAGAAGGCATGCCAAAGGCAAGACCGTCTGCACCTGTCAACGGCCAGGGTTAGGGGCCAGTCCCCCTGCATATTTAAACAGCCAGCGAAGACAATTCTCTCAAAGCACTCTCAAAGACCTGGTGCCACTGATGCAGAAATAATGCATTGCCACCTTACAGGTAGGGGATGACAAGGTGCAATGAAACCGTTGCACCTTTTCGATCGCTCCCAGCTGGACAAATAAAATTAGACAGCATGTGAGCACTAGCAATCATAATATGTCCTTTAACAGCACTGTTGGACTTGGCCCTTTTGGCCGGTTCCCATTTCTAACAAGCACAATGCTGAATTGCCCTATCTTCCCAAACACAAACTAGAAATGTTTAATATACTCAATGAACGAGCCCCTGATGTACTCTTTTTACCTGAAACGTGGCTCACTGAAAACTCTGTGCAGGATAGTCTTGTGGCTTTGCCACCCGGTTATGGGATTGCAAGATGCGACCTCCTGAGTCGATTTTACTGATTGTGTAGCGTCACAATTTTCTATAAATCTATCTAGTAATCAATCCTTAGTAGGCCTCTTGATTTACCGCCCTCCATGATCAGTGAATTATTTCATATCCAACTTGATTGAACTCCCTTCTCATCTAGCCCTGCAGCACAATACATTGATAATTCTCTGAGACTTAAACCTACATCTAGAGTCAGAGGACTGCCAGATAGCTCTTTCTCTAATCAGAGACCTTGAAACTCTTCAGCTATCCCAATTAGTTGTGGGCCCTTCTCACGACCCCATTTTTTCTATTGACCCTACTATTCAGACCAAGGATCCAATTAGATGACCTTGGACAGACCACTTTCTGGTCCCCTTCTCTTTTCCGCTCAGTAGGTTTTCCGTGACTGCATCAGCCCCTCCTGTTTTATCGAGGAAATGAGTCACACCTGATAAATGTTATGCTCAGAAGATTGGCTTAGCCACAAACCTGACCAAGGAACTCGTCTCCTTTCTAAAGACATTGACATCTTCTGAACAAATTTCTGCCAATGTCAAACCCTCTTCAGAATTTTGTAACAGCATTGCTCATCCTCGGCTCCACCCCCTCAGCCTGGGACGACTCCTGGTGGCTGACGGCACTAGGAGCACCCCCTACACCCACCAACCACGCACGAAACCTAGGGGTAATCCTCGACTCCACACTCTCCATGACACAGCAGCTCAACGCAGTCTCCTCCGACTGCCTCAACACCCTCTGCATGCTTCGCAGGATCTTCAAGTAGATCCCCACCGAAACTAGAAGGACGATCACCCATGCCCTTGTCAGCAGCAGACTGGACTGCGGCAACGCACTCTACGCAGGAGCCTCGGCCAAACTCCTGAAGCGACTCCAACGCACCCAGAACTCCACTGCATGCCTGATCCTGACGACTCAGCCTCTACACCCCTGCCCGCCAGCTCAGCTCTGCAGACCACGCCCTCGCCACCGTCCCCCGCATCTGAAGAGTGACCGCCGGCAGAAGATCATTCTCCCACCTCGCCGCCAAGACGTGGAACACCCTCCCCATCCGCCTACGGCAGACCGAAGACCTTCTAACCTTCAGGAGACTCCTCAAGACCTGGCTCTTCGAACAGTGGCAGACCCCCCCAGCGCCTTGAGGCCCTCATGGGTATGTAGTGCGCTTTACAAATGCTATGATTGATTGATTGATTGATTGTTTTCATGATAAACTGACCAAACTTTATGGAAACTTCTCTGAGTCTGTAACAAAAGGAAATTATATATTGACAAGCAAACAACCAGGTGACCTGACTGAATTCGCTATCCCCTCCATAACAGAATTGAGTTCCATTTTCCTAGCTATAAGAAGGTTACTAGTATATGGGCTAAACCTACAGCTCCATGGTTTTTAGAGGCTCTGCAGGCAAAGAAGAAATCTTGCAAACTTTGGGAACGCGTATGGTGCAAAGGCTATGAAGAGCACCACAAAACCTCTTATTTTGCAGCCCTGAAAAAATACCTCAAAGATCTTAGGTGCTCTCGCACAAAATTCTATGCTCAAAAAATCGAACTATCAAAAATGTTATCGAAGGAACTCTGTCAGATAATTAAGTCCCTAACATCAAACAAAATAACAACAATTTCAATTCTACCTTCCACAAGGGTTTGTGATCAAATCGCACAATCTTTCTTAGAAAAGATAAACAACATCTATAGCTCCTTTCCTGAGAGTATGTTATGTTATGTTATGTTATTTTATTTGTGCTTGTTTAGCGCTCGTCTGCCCAAGCAAAGGGGCGCCCTGGCGCTTTCAACAACAGAGAATTATCCCGGATGCCACAGCTGAGGGACTAAAACAGAACAGACTGCAGAAAAAACTATTGCGATGGTTTTAATAGCTCTCCTGAAATCCGACTGACCCTCCAGGCCACGAATCTGAATTGGCAGGGAGTTCCATAGTTTGTCCGCCAAACAACGGAAGGAACATCCTCCTGCTCGACAGAGCTTCACACGGGGAACTATGACCAAGTGCTGCCTGAAGGAGCGCAACGCTCGAGATGGAACATACAGGGTCAGCAGATTGCAAAGCAGATTGGGCGAAGCGAGTTTCAGTATCTTAAAAGAAAGACATAGAGTTTTAAACTGGATTTTCTGCACCATAGGAAGCCAATGGAGTTTCCAAATGGTGTCAGTAATGGGACAGAACCAAGGAAGCACTAACAAGGCTCTAGCCGCCATGTTTTGGATACATTGTAATCAAGCAATCTCAGCTTGATTAGCCCCCAAAAGCTGGGAGCTAGCATAGTCCAGTCGAGATAGAATAGTTGACTGGACAATCAGCTGACGCGTTAAGGGTTAAAAAAACTTTAGAAGAGGTTTAGGACCTCACAAGAGACCGAAACACATACCGGCAACTTTTTTGGTATGGATCCGAAAACTGAGGGAGGAGTCCATCCACACCCCAAGTTCTTAACCTCCTCCTTAGGTTCGGGAGTCTTGCCTAACACCTTGCCTAATGCTCACCCCATAGGCTTGCATTCTTACCAACTAACAAAACCTCAGTTTTACTTGCATTTAACTGTAAATAGTTGGTGGTCATCCATTCCGCCAAGGCCGTTAGGAACTTTCAGCCTGCAATCTCTGGCTGGACCCCCTTAGATATTCCAGGAAGTCTCTTAAATTCAAATCTAATCTCGGAAGTTGAAACTAACTTGCTGATGTTGAAAGTAAAGTCTGGATCTCCTCTAGATCCCACATCCCTGCCATACCAGCAGGGCCTGGGAACCAAAACGGGACCGGCCAAGTGCTTGGCCGGCCCGCCTGGGGAGAGGTTGGGGGTGTGACTGAGCTCTTTGCCGGGGCCGGTTTTCGGCCGATTTTGTTACAGGGCAGATTTTGCAGCTATGCTGCATAAACGGCCCTGTAACAGCAGCCGGTTTTCGGCCGATTTTGTTACAGGGCAGATTTTGCAGCTATGCTGCATATACGGCCCTGTAACAAAAACGGCCCGCCTGGGGAGAGGTTGGGGGTGTGACTGAGCTCTTTGCCGGGGCCGGTTTTCAGCCGATTTTGTTACAGGGCAGATTTTGCAGCTATGCTGCATAAACGGCCCTGTAACAAAAACAGCCCCCAGGTGCCCAAAACCGGCTCCCACCCTTGGGGTGCACGGGAGGATTGCCCGGTGCCCGCAATGGCCAGTCTGGGCCCTGCATACCAGAACGGGGCAGAGAAGCCATGGTTCCAGCACTGACTGAGGTGCTAAATATCTCTTTTGGCTCTGGGCTTGTTCCGTAAGAGTGGAAACATGCTATGATGATCCCACTTGTGAAGAAACTGACCTTAGACCCCTTGTTGCCTGAAAATCTCAGACCGATATCTCTATTGCCATTCTTCACGAACAATTCCTGGGAAGTTTGGCAACCAAATAAAAGGCTCTTAAAAGAAAAGGCTCTCCTCCATGAAATGTAATCTGGGTTCAGACCTTCTTTTAGCACAGAATCAGCCCTGCTACTCGTGTCAGAATATCTCCGCGGTATCGCAGACAATGGTAAAACGGCTGCACTAGTCGTGCTTGACTTGAGTGCCTCTCTCCCATGGTCTGCTATTGGGAGATGTCATGCAGGGGTGGGACGCACAGCGCTGGGTTGGCTGGCAAACTTTCTGGAGGGTCGTACCATCCAAATCATCCCACAGTCATTTGTCCCCACCACCCAGCTGTTGAAACAAGGCGTGCCTCAGGGCCCAGCTCTGAGCTGGACCCTCCTTAATTTATACATGTGCCAGCTGGCGTGACTAATGGAAGGCCATGGTGTACCGAGGGTGTATTATGCGGATAAGATGCAACTGATTCTAACTCTGGCTCAGGACACCGGCCAAGCGGCAGAAGATTTTAAACTGTGTCTAGCTGACTTGGTTAATTGGATGAAAAACAACTGCCTGAGATTAAATGCTAGTAAAACTAATATCTTAGTGGTGGAAAGCAACCATCTATCTGGTCTTCCATCTGGTGGCCCAGTTAGTTGGGCCCCCTGACTTCCCCAAACCACAAAGTAAATGATCTCGGCATATGGTTTGACTCCACTCTATCTTTTATGGGCCAAATCTCCACTCTTACAGGTACCTGATTTGGGGTCCTGAAAATGACTAGGATGCTCTTAGGGCTCATCCCAGATTGTGTGAAAAGAACCCAGTCCAGGCCCTGGTGGCATCAAGACTGGACTATTGTAACATCCTTTATTTGGGGATTTCTAGGAGGAGCATTCAAGTGCTTCAGAGAGTGCAAAGGGCGGCAGCGCATGTGATGCTGAACATTTCAAAATGGGCCTCCACATGGAGGGCTTTGGACACACTTCACTGGCTCCTCATAGAGGAGAGACTATCTTTTAAAGCCATGTGCTATGTTCACAAAATACTGAAGGGTAAAGGTCCGAGTTACCTTCTTCCTCTGATTTGACCTTACCACCCAAAGCACTACTTAAGATCAGCTGGAACAGGATTGGCCACCGTTCCCAAAATCAAGAGAAAGAGCCTTGGTGGTAGCTCATTTAGGTTCCCGTTCCTGGCAGCCAAACAGTAGAACCTACTTCCTTTTACATGTCAGACTAGAGCCTTCAGAAGTGTCTTTTCAAAAACACCTATAAACTTGGCTTTTTAGGAGAATGTTTAAAACAGCAATAAGGGTAGTCTTGGTTACTCTCTCGGTCTTTGGAATTCAGCGCGGGGACACTCCGAATTGGAGTAACCATGCGCTCTATAAAATGCTAACGTAACATAACATCTATTAAATCAGGCTCTCCCCTGGATCCATCCACACGTTGAATTCTACAGATGGGAATGACTGCTATTGTTCTCCATTTATGGGAACCCATTAGGAAATCTATAATTCCTGGATTGGTCCTCAGACAGAATGCAGATAAGGGCCAAACTTACGCCCTTATATTACTGGACCTAAGCGTGGACTTTAATACAGTGTCCCATAACATACTAATTCAAAGGCTCCTGGAATGTGGGATAAGTAGCAAATTGTTCAAATGGTTCATATCCCTTCTCCAGGGCCACTCTTTTCAATTAACTTTAAACTTTTAAACTCTTGTGTTTCTGTCCTGTTTTACTCTACTTTAAGGAGTTCCTCTGGGTTCCACACTGTTGAATGTCTACATGAGACCACGGGTGGATATTATAAAAAAATATAATGTCCAAGTGGTGTTGTATGCTGATGACACCCATCCTTTAGTAAATCTATCTGAACCAAATTCTATCTCGGCCAAACTTTTTAAATCCTGTTTATGGGATGTGGCCTCATGGATGACTGACAGTTGTTTAAAACTTAATGCTAACAAATCCAAGCTTTTGCTGGTAGGAAAAACACCTTCAATATGAACATCGGCTTGGTGGCTGGCAGTCTTTGGTGAACCTCCGGTCCCGTAACAAAAAATGAAGGGGTAAATTCTCAAGAACGGCAATAATGGGCTTGATAATATGCTCTGGAGAATTCTAATAGAAACCCATGCTCACACCAGAACATGGACTTCTATTGGAATTCTCCAGGACATATTATCAAGCCAATAATTGCCATTTTAGCTGCAGTTTTCTGCCGCTAAACCAGCGATAATTTTTAACGCCATTCTTGATAATATGCCTCTAAGAACTTAGGCGTTGTATTCAACTCAAAACTCTTGTTTGAAGAAGAAATCAGAAAAACATCTGGGAAGTGCTTTGAAACTCTCATGACTCTGAGGAAAATTCTTGACCTAATCACGCCTACATCTTGAAAAACTGTGGTTCATGCTCTCATCACTTCCCAACTGGATCTTGGGAATGTACTTTATCTAGGTGCCTCTATGCGTAGACCTATAACACTGCAGCAAGTTCAAAATGCAGCAACCAGGATGGTACTGAATCTCCCAAAAAGATCATCAGTGCCTGGTGCTCTTAACCAGCTACATTGGCTTCCTGTGTCTTAAAGAATTGGTTTTAAATCCCTGTGTTTCTGCTGTCGTATACTCAATAAACAAGGCTCTATCTAGCTCCATCCTTTGATTCAAGCTTACATCCCAGGTCGGAATCTTAGATCCTGTCAAGTTAAACTTGATAACATTTCCAAAATCAGGAAAGCTAGAAAGGGAGCTAGAACCTTCTCCTATCTAGCTGCTAAAACTGTGGAACTCTCTCCCATATGCCATGAGAGCCTCTCCCACAGAAACTGTTTTCAGAAGGAAATTGAACAAATGGCTGTTTCTCAACTCAATCTAATATTAAGTCAGTTCTTTCAACTCCTTATTTACCTCATCCATCCCTCTTTCAAGATATCCAGGTTCAGCGCAGGGACCCACAGAGGAAGTGTAACCACACACTTTGCAAGTCCCTTTCTTCTTATTAATATTATATTGATTACGGGTTTATGAGATAAGGATTGAAACTGAAGTACATTATTCATCGTGCTTCACAGAAGGCAGATCTGTCCTGAGACAGAATGTACAAAGCATGATCAATCAGGGTATGGTAAGCACGCTACTCAACCGTGTAGAGAGGGAGGGTACGCAGATCATTTCAGCTGAAGAGCCAGGTCTTGAGGGTATTCTTGAAGGTGTTCAGGGAGGGGGCGTGTCTGATGTCTGTCGGTAGTTCGTTCCAGGTTTTGGCTCCAATGTGAGAGATAGATCTTCTGCCTGCTCTGGCTCTATGGATGTGTGGGTTTCAGCTAGTGCGAGGTTGGCAGATCAGAGGTTTCTTTTGGGTATGTGGAAGTTTATTCTATTGTTCAGGAATTTGGGCCCTTTGTTCTGTAGGCATTTGTAGGCGTGAGTGAGGATTTTGAAAGTGGCTCTCTTCTCTACGGGGAGCAAGTGGAGTATCCGTAGGTTTTGGCTGATGTTTTTGTGCAGGGGGATGCCGAGGATGAGTCTGGCCGCGGTGTTCTGTATTGTCTAGCGTTTGCGGAGCAGGGACTTGTTGATGCCGGCATAGTCAGCATTTCCATAGTCCAGTTTGCTGGTGATGAGTGCGTGGGTGACTGTTTTTCTTGACTCTTGGGGGATACGTTTGAAGGTCTTTCAGAGGATGTGGTGGGTGTTGAAGCAGGTGGAGTTGACGGCGTTGACCTATCGGTTCATGGCGAGTGATAAATCGAGTATGATGGCGAGGTTTTTGGCATGGTCTGAGGGGGTAGGTGGGCTTCCGAAGGTGGTGGGCCACCAGGTGTCCCAAGGTCGAGGACTTCTGTCTTTTTGGTGTTGAGTTTTAGGCAGCTGTTGGTCATCCAGATTGCAATTACATGAATATGGGACCCCCTCTAATTATACTTTACTGGTCGGGGAAAGAGGGGAAACAATATAATATCAAAAACAGAGACCTTCCCTCTCGACCTTCTAATTTTAACAAATTACAACATAACTACTTTCAAAAAAGTTTATCAACACAAGGTGAGCATTTTTTCTCTTTTAGAGTATTTTATTATTTTATATTCTCATTTTTTTGTTTTTTGTTATTGCTTAGTATTATTCTTGTTTACTTTGAAACATTGTTTTACCACACATTTTTATATAAACTTCAACATTAGAAAATGTAATACACAGATATCCAACAGAGAGAATATCATAAATATCACAATATCAGACATACACTTTCATCCATTCAACATTCATACTTAATTCTGTATCGGAGGAATCACAGATTGTTTTGTGTTGAGTACGCAAGGTCGACGCGTTTCGGTGGAGTAGGACCACCTTCCTCAGGACCTCTTAGCAGAATCCCCAATCTTTACTCAAAAAACTTTTTATACTCTGTGTGGATATCTGTAATAATAAAAAATAGCATTGAATATACTAATTACTATACATCTATTTCATATGTTTTCGCGTTTTTAGCATATATTCTATCATTTCTACAGCTATTAACAATTTAAAACACACCCTGTGAAGAATACATCATACAATAAATCATATTTTCGGTTTAGGTTTACGCGATCGAGTCTTCATAAACATTTAGATGATTTGAGTTTTAATAATGCGATATCACGTTAGATTGCTTTTTAAATAACCGCGTTCTTTTTAAAAAAAACAAGGGGAAAAACGACCTTAATTAAACAGACTAAACCCATAACTTATCTCCGATTTAGCGTACAGCAGTGGAGATATCTAGGAATCACTCACGCTACTATTGCGGCTTACCTTAGTTCTCGAGCAGCGCGGCCAATACACGAGCCCTTCTCCAACACCCCAGAGGTTAGATCAGTGGTTAGCTCGAGAGTTTATTTAAATGTTCTGGTTTGCGCGCCAAACGTGTCTCATCTTAATTGGAGAGTGGTTTGAAAATGTATCAGTGCCATTTCTAAGTGATGTTTATAATCGTCACGCCGAGTAACTCTCTCCTGAATTGGAGAGTGGCTAGGAAACATGGGCGCCATTTGTGAGTGGTGTCACTAAACTCGAGTGTGCCTATTTAGCATTTAGGGAAATCGATATTAGTTATTTATTTTTAAGGTAAGTACGATATTATAACGAGCAGAGTATCAGAGAAAAACGGTTTCCTTCCTTAGAGCAATTGCATATTAAAGTGGTAAAACGGATCATTCCAAAAAATAGGACCCATATTTAGATGGTATCGAATCCCAAAATTCGTAACGTCATGTGAATATTATATGATGGAAAAAATGCAACGTGTGTATGCCATGTAATAAACAACATTGCAATTCAAGATCTCATATATTAGCTGCCCTTATTTATCGAGTTCTGAATATATAATGTATAATTTGATATTAGTAACAGCTTAACATAGGCATACTCTACAGTACCACCCCCGACATCACTTGAAATCTAAAGAGAAGGGGTTTATCCTAAACAGACTAATAAGGGTAAGATTAATATGAAATTAGTGAAATGGTAACTTCCAAAACTCCATGTTCTGAATTGATCCTTTTTGAAATAGTGGTTTCAACTTTTTTCTTAGTTTATATTTATTTGCTCATTCTAAATATTGTACGTCTGGCTTAGGATGAGACCCATCATGGGTTGTCTGGTTATGAAAATAGTGCTGATATTGTCATAGAGTGATTCATCTTGACAAAAGTTACAAAGAAATTAAGTGAAAATATGATTTATTGTATGATGTATTCTTCACAGGGTGTGTTTTAAATTGTTAATAGCTGTAGAAATGATAGAATATATGCTAAAAACGCGAAAACATATGAAATAGATGTATAGTAATTAGTATATTCAATGCTATTTTTTATTATTACAGATATCCACACAGAGTATAAAAAGTTTTTTGAGTAAAGATTGGGGATTCTGCTAAGAGGTCCTGAGGAAGGTGGTCCTACTCCACCGAAACGCGTCGACCTTGCGTACTCAACACAAAACAATCTGTGATTCCTCCGATACAGAATTAAGTATGAATGTTGAATGGATGAAAGTGTATGTCTGATATTGTGATATTTATGATATTCTCTCTGTTGGATATCTGTGTATTAAATTTTCTAATGTTGAAGTTTATATAAAAATGTGTGGTAAAACAATGTTTCAAAGTAAACAAGAATAATACTAAGCAATAACAAAAAACAAAAAAAATGAGAATATAAAATAATAAAATACTCTAAAAGAGAAAAAATGCTCACCTTGTGTTGATAAACTTTTTTGAAAGTAGTTATGTTGTAATTTGTTAAAATTAGAAGGTCGAGAGGAAAGGTCTCTGTTTTTGACATCCAGATTGCAATGTCTTGCATTTATCTCTGGAATTTGAGTTTTGCCATTGTGGGGTCTCTGGTGAGGGAGAGGATGAGCTGGGTGTCATTGGCGTAGGATATGATGTTGAGGCCCTGTTGTTGGACGATGGCTGCGAGGGGGGTCATGTATATGTTGAATAGGGTTGGGCTCAGAGATGACCCCTGTGGGACTCCACAGGTGATTTCTGTGGTGGCGGAGACGAAGGGTGGTAGTCTAATCCTTTGGCTTCTTCCGGTGAGGAATGATCGGATCCAGTCCAGGGTAGTTCCATGTATGCCAGCATTGTGTACTCTGTCGACTAGTATATGTTGGAGACGATGTTAAAGGCTGCAGACAGGTTTAGGAGGATGAGGGCTGCGGAGTGGCCTTGGTCCAGGAGGGTGCAGATGTCATCTGTGGCAGCAAGTAGGGTAGTCTTGGTGCTGTGGTTGCTTCAGAATCCAGATTGGGACAGGACGAGGACGGTGTTTTGATGAATTGTGTCAGGTCCCTATTGACTGCCTTCTCTGCCACCTTGTCTGCGAAGGGGAGGACAGAGACGGGCTGGTAGTTCTTGAGGTCGGAGCGGTCAGGCCTGTGCTTCCAGTCATCTGGGAAATTCCTGTTGTGAAGGTGGTGTTAATGGTCTTTTGTAGTGCGGGTGCAATGGTGTCCGCCACCCTGTGGTAGGTGTGCGGGGAGCAGGGGTTGGTGGGAGCCCCTAGTGGATGCCTTTCATGGCCCTGGCAGTGTCCTCCATCAAGATTGGTGTCCAGTTTGAGATGGTGGGCTGGCTGGTGTCTCTGGCGGGCGGGGGGCCTGCTGTGGTGTCTTGTGGGTGGTCCTGGGTGGGAGTGTCTGCCACCGTATGAATCATCAATCATCACTCACAATCACTCAATAATATATCACTCATTGAAACAATAGTTACATGTTCAAATCCAAGCACAGTGAAACACAATAAATCTCTTCTTTAATGGAATAAAACTCATTAGCTGTCTTGTAAATCAAATGATCTTTACTCGGGTATCCCTGCTAGGCAATGCAAATAAGAAGGATAGACATGAAACAAAGGCAGGCATTGTCTTCAGTGTATTTTAAGGGAATGAAGAAGTTTCTTCACTGCACACTGGTCTAACTTTAATCCGGCCTTACATGTGCTTAGAAATGGTGGGGTTATATAAGTTGGACACCAGCAAAATATATAATGTTCTGATGGCTACATCCATTTTATTTTGCAAATCAGATTGCTGATACAAAATTAAAACGTTCTATTGTGCCTACTCAGTCCGGTAAGTTTGTCCTCATACTTGGGGGGTTTGCCCTGAAGTTGGTCAGCTAACAAATTTGAGCCTGACCATTCCCCTCATCCTCTTCCTCATGTGGTATTTCAGGAACAGTGTAATTGTTTGGAATGAAGAGTTGGTACATTTTGATTATGGGCCATCACGCCACAATTTGAGTCTAGAAATTGGTCCTTCTCACTGTAATAACTGTACCAGCTGCACTGAACACATGCCCAGCAGACACACTGGCTACAGGACAAGCCAGATACATTATTGCCAGCCTGCTGAACTCTCGCCATTGACTCATTTTCCCAACCAAAAGATCAATGGGTTTTGATCCACATAAAGCTCTTTTGGATCATCCAGATAGCCCTGAAACATCCTCTGAATGGTCATTGGTGCCTCCACTAGCTCGACCTCTTTTGCCTTCACGTCTGCACTTGACTTAAGCCCTGCCACTTGAAATCAAGCCAATGCAGAGGCTGGGTCCAATTTGCAGTTCCTGTTGTTGTTGCTGGTGTTCTTGTTGCTGGTGTTGGTTGCTCTGAGTTTGTTGGAACTGTCTCTCTCTTGTGGAGAGGTGTGGTGCAGCAGCCAGGGCAGCTGACTTTGGAGCACAGGGCTCATGGTTCGATCCCCGGCTCCAGCGGCAGATCAGCTCAGCACCAAGTGACTCTGGGCAATAGCTCACTTAATTTCCACGATGGCCCCCAGCACCTTGAGACCCATAAGGGTGAGTAGTTTGCGCTTTACGAATACTGGATTTACAAATACCGGATTTGGAATGGGTGCATATGATGTCAATGAATACTGTGATATGTGCAGGCCCAACAACAGCAATACCAATAAATGCAATGTCAATGTTTGCCATAACCTGTGACCGAATAACATTGTCAATACCAATAAATGCACTGCCAATGTATGCCATATTATATGCTTGCCCAACAGTGTCACTATTGGCAGCAACATTGTTACTTTATGCCATAATCCATGCACGACTGACTATGTTGTTACCAGTAAAAACAATGTTGATGTACTCCTTGACACGCATAACTGTCTCAACATCAGTAAAGACAATGTTGGTGTACTCTATGACAACTGTACATACAATGTTGAGAATGTCAATAAAAACTATACCAGTGACTGCCATATTATTTTCAGGAGTTTCAATGAACTAGTATTAATGCTGTCTGATTCATCCAATGTGATCTCTCCATCAACCCTGAGTCAGAGGTACATGGTCAGACAGGTCCTGTGACCCACACCCCCGACTATCAAATGACAGGTCACAGATAAACATGCACCCAGGGAAAACCCTGATAGATCCCACCGATAGACAGATGCAACACAGGAAATTAGCCCCAATAAAACATGTTTGGTAAAAGGCTTGCAATACCAAAAATAGCACAATGCTAGATATCACATGTAGATAGAAAAACTCAGCCAGTCAGGACACAACATGCATACTACATGTAGTGATCATGCGCTATTCATGCTGACATCTGGACACATACACACTGTCCAACAATAGCTCTCCCTGAGGTCAAAAGCCATCTATATGCCCACACTTTTTATTTTATGACTGAGAAGCTTTTTCAAGAATGTAGAAATTGTTTTATTGTACCTCACAAGATGTATATAATGTCAGCCAAACCTTTGTACACCAAGAGACTTGTTTTGCCAAATGCCTGTTTTAATTTTTTTAAGGTAAATAAATTCAATTCCAAGCAAGAAGCCAACAGCACTCCCCTGTCTGGAAGCTGAAGGCTGCACCCCAGAACGTATGCCTAGGACTCTAATTACCATCTGTTCGAATCCCATGTTTCTTGCTTCATCAACAATGCACGTCTTGTATAGTGAACAATCTATTTCTGAAAAAGGAATAAAAGTGCCCAGTGTTTTGTGTACCGTGGATCAAGTGTTGTGACACAGATGTACTCCGTGCATAACACAATGTCTCTTTGAAGCTGTGGATTAATAGCCAAGCAAAAAATCCTGCACAATCAGGTTCATGCGATGCGCAAAACACAGGACCCTGAAAGAGCCACCATCTGCCAAGGCCTTAACTATATTACTGCCATTGTCCGTGGTAACAAATCCAATTCTGAGACCTCTGGGTCACATCCATTCAAACACCTTGCTGTTAGTCTTCCAAGATGTTTGCAGCTGTATGGGATGTTTCCATGTCAAACATGGCTACTGTTGCAAGCTGCCAAACGCCCTTAAAAGTTTCTTCAGTGCTGAGACCTGTAGATAGCTGTTGCCTAACCCTCCACAAAAGAGATCCAGTATGCAGTGACACACATGTAATCAGCAGCTTTAAAACTGGTCTACATCTTTGTTGTCAAGAGGATAGTATGAACAGCTATCTGCGGCCAAGCTTGTCCAACCTATTGCAACACATCTTGATGGAGCACTGAAACAGCAAATCTGGCAGAATAGGCCTGGCTGATGACCTTCTAAAAAGCCGACTCCTTCCACTAAAGAAAAAGGGAGTAGGTCCAGAGCTAAAATTTTTGCCAGCTTCCCATTGTACAAATGTGCTGTTGAGTGGTTGCGGTAATAGGGCCCCTCCTGCCCCCACATGTATGTAATAGCAGCCTGGATGTATTTATTTTCTGGTCCTACTGATGTAGGCAACTACAAGAGAGAAGAACCACAAGGTGGTAGATTCAATATATGTCTTGGGGCAGTCACTGTACGCTGTGGTGGCTTGTGATACTGGCATACTGCTGGGGGCAGGACTGCTGTGTTTAAAGTTTTCACCCTATTCTTCCTCATCACCTTCCCCTCCCACTGTGATCAAAGCTGAATCCCCTCTCCATTCACCGCCACCATCTGAAGTTATTTTGTAAGGTATACCTCCCACTAGATTGCATGGTGCTTTTTCATATGGGTAGATTGGCCACCAGTACCACGGTGTGTACTAGTAATCGACAAACACTTGCATGGCAAATGGAGCATATTGCATTATTATCTTCCTGCTCGCTAATTGTAAAGAAGTCCCAAACTGGGAAGGAGAACTTTCTTAGTGAGTCAATGTCACTGCTTGAAGAAGAACAGGAGGTAAGTGGGTATGCTGTTGATTGATTCGCTTCAGTGCATACTTCAACTGGGGTAGTGGTAGATCCAAATCTTAGCAGGGGCCTTACAAATATGGAAACTGGTAGTGGTCGGACCATTGCCACATCCCTCGGAGAAGGTTGAATAGGAGACGGTATTTTAGTGTTCGCTAAGCCAGCTTCCATGACAAATACTGGCTTGTTCTCCTCATCCCCTTGTATAACTTTAAGGCTGTTGGGAACTTTACTTATCACTTGTCTCTCGTGGTGGGTCTCGGACTCATCCGAGGCCCAATCCATGTCCTGATCATCAGAAGGGGGCTTGGTAAAGATAGTCAATCAATCACTCAGGGTTTATAAAGCATAGCAAATCATCCATGAGGGTCTCAAAGCGCTGGAGTTGCCAGCTGTTTTGTGGAGAAAACAGTGAAAAATTAGACAAAAGTAGTAGAAAGCACTCAGGGAAATAGGGGGAAATATAGGAGAAAAATGGGTAAAGAAAGGAAAAAAGAGTAAAAAAAAAATGGGGCAAAAGCAGGAGAAAACAATCAGAAAAACAAGGGGAAACGATAGGTAAAGCAGAAAAAAACGGAAGGTGAGGACAGAAAATCTATAAAAAGCAAGGCGAAAGTAGGAGAAAGTACTCAGAAAAACAAGGTGAAACAAAAGGGAAAGCAGGAAAAAACAAGGCAAAAGCAGGAGAAAACACTCACAAAAACAGGAGAAAAGGAAGGAGGAAGAAGAAACAAACTAGACAAAGCTAGAGATAGCACTCAGAAAAATGGGGGAAGGGAAAAAGCAGTGAAAAATGAGGCAAAAGCAGGAAAAAGCACTCAGGAAAACAGAGAGGTTGTGGCCTCCATTAAGTAGGTCGAGGGAGGGGGGCTGAGAGGTAGTGGGCAAGGCTAGGTGGGAGGCAGGAAAATGGGACACCCACCAAAATCAAATTTAAAAATCAGATAAAAGTACAAATAAATACTGGTACATGCCCTCTATCAAATAAACAACACCTTTATTCAAGGGTTTTTTCATCATACTTGTGATATCACTAAAACAAAGGGGCATATTATCAAGGCCCCGCAATAAAATTACCACCGCTTTAGCGTTCGTTTTCGTGCGAAAAGCGGCGATAATGTTATCGCACTATCAGCATGAACACGCTAACGTGTGTTCCCATGCCTCAGTGTTGGTTTCCCTAACGTCCATCTTTGCAGCGCCAATGAGATGCAAAGTGGGCGTACCCTGCCAAACTAACGTGGAGAATGTCGCTAACCGAAATATCTCCAATTATCAATGTAATCGCTAACCGGCTTAGCGTTCATAAAAGTAGTGCTAACCGCGCTTACAGCACTTTTCTTTACGCCTGCTCACAAACTGACTTAGCCATAATATCCATTGGAAGGTGGATATTATGGCTAAGTCTGCCTTTGCCCTATCATCAAGCTATCACCGTTCCCGGTGCGATTATCGCTGGATTACCAGCGATAATCCCACAATTTTCAGCTAACTGTGGGATTTTGTTCGCTTTTGAGATAAGCGTCGCTGATAGTGCGCTATCTCAGCAATAAAATCCAGCGATAGCTATCGATAATTATCCTCGGGCTAAGCGCGCTTAGCGATAATTATGGCTGGTTGTTGCTGATATGCCCCAAGTCCTCAAATTCAATTGGCATTGAACCTTTTACCTTAAAATCCAAATGAAAAGTGTCCGGATATGAACAAAGCACTGTAAGGTGTCTGCAGAACAGGAAGACAAATTTAGAGCCTTTGGGGCACTTCCTTCTTGTTAAAAAAAAGTAAAATAAAGTAAATGCTGGGGCCTGCAGCTGCAGCCGCTGGCCCGGGCCAGCATCATGAAAATGCTGCTGAAATACTCTGTGGAGACCGGAATCTGCGCTAGCGGCCAGCAAATTGCACTTGTGCTCGCTAGTGGGTGGCAAATCTTGTAATGCTTGCCAGCGTGTGCCAGAGCAAGTCTTGCATGTGTCAATGGAAAAAACATTCCGCCCAATGACGAAATTAAGCAGGAACTCCATGTTACATGTGTCGCGCGGAGTTCCCAAATACTGCTAACTTAGGGGCTCATTACGATCGCGGTTTTCCCGCATCCTCCGGGCCGGCAGAAGCCACCGCCGGCCCGGAGGATGCGGGAAAACCGCCGCAGACCCACCAAAGACCCACCGCCAGATTAGGATGGCTGGTGGGTCCTGGTTTAAGTCTGCCGCTTTTCCGCCACGGTCGGCTTACAACCGCGGCGGAAAAGCTCTAATATGGTGGCGGTGTCTCCCAGACACCGCCAGCCATATTAGGATGTGTCCCAAAAAATGCTTTTCCGCAGCGGGTTTTCCGCCGTGGAAAAGCATGTGGGACTTCACTGCGGGGGCCCGTTGCGGGCCCCCTGGGTGAAGGGGGTGGGGGGTGCACATGGGGGGTACCTATGGTACCCCCCTGTATTTGTATGCAGAAATCGGCAGGCACCGCACGGTGCCAGCCGCTTTCTGCATACAAATGCAATGTATGCATTTTTACCATTGCGGCGGGTGCAGCTTGAAGCCGCACCCGCCGCAATGGTAAGAATAGAGGATGTGACCACCAGGGTGGCGGTCACATCCTAATTTCACAGAAGGGAACTCCGCAGGCCATGCGGAGGTTCCCTCCTACTCAGGGGTCTAGAAATGACCTTGCATAACACATAAGCGACTCTTTCTCATTTCTTGAATTCAGCAGAAAGCTGAAGACCTGGCTTCTTGAGTGGTCAAACTAGGCCCTAAGTGTGTCTAGACGCACATCTGCTCAATGCCAGGATACCCTTCCGGGGACTGTGCGCTCTAGAAATCTGCATAACATAACATATCGCATATTACATAGCACAAAACAGAACATTGTTGTCAGTCTTAGGTTATTCACTTGCTGATAAAAGATAAATTAGCACATAAATTAATAAGTAGTCTCACCAGTCATATTAGAAATCTCACCAGCAGGGCAGGGGACACAGTCAAAGCAGCAGCTGGGCTGCCCTTTCCTCACAGACTGTCTGAACCCAGGAGGGCAACTCTCACTGCAGAAAGAGCTGGGGACCTGAAACAGAAGCAGGGAACAGAGTCAAAAATAATATGGATCAGCAAAGATACTGGGGATCTATCAGACAAAACAGCCAATGTTGTTTTAGGGTACCTTTTTTCCAATTCAAATATGCTTGTTATTATAAGTTGCCACATCCATTTCAAGGTTACTTCACAGCTCGGAAGTAACAAACTCTGTGGACAATGGACTGTGAGTCCCACCTAGAAAAGGCATTTCACACAGACAATGAGCCGGAAGTCCAGCCCAGAAAGCGAGCTCACTTGCGGGGCAGCAACAACCAAACCTGGCAGGAAAAAAGATTCTATGAAGATGTCTGGAATGAAGAGATGTCACCTCATTATCTTTGCATCAAACCACACTTGACATTGAAACCTTCTCATGCATTTTATAGGAAGTGCTGTCATTGGGGGGAAGTGACCCCCCAACATCCTGATCCTAGATTCAGACCACACCCACCATTCAACCTGTTTCCTCTATTCAATATGCGGGAACTATTAGTGCAGAGCGTCACATTGACAGGCATTAATAGGATCTGAGGGTGTGTATATATACTACAGCGCACCACACCTAGGGGCATACGTACAATAAAATGTCGGAGCATGGAGCTGCACCACATTTGGCAGTGCCAAGCTCCGACATTTGGAAAATGTAGGGATGCACTCTATTTACAAGAACACGGTGCACCCCTGTGTTTTCTCCTAGACTGGAGAAAAAAAGATACTTAACGCCAACGCCAACCTTGCCACCTCTTACCCCCGTACTATCATTATCGGGGATTTCAATTACTGGTTCCAGAATGAGGATGCCGGCCCCCACGCCACCGAACTGTTCGAGGCCCTTTCGAGCTTGGATTTTACACAACTAGTCAGGTCTGCCACTCATAGCGGTGGCCATATCCTTGACCACATTTGGGTTCACGGGGTCAAGTCCTCCTGCCCACTCATAACACCTTGTGTGTGGTCCGATCATTTCCTAATTGACATCACCTTTTCGGCCGTCGGCCAGATCAGGACCCCACTGCAGGAGGGCGGCACCGCACGCAAGTGGAGAGTCGCCGACTCCTCCAAACTCTTATCTCATCTCTCTCTTACCCGTCCTCTGTTCCCCACTGACTCAAGTACTGACGAGCTTCAGGGACAAGTTTCTGACTGGCTCACTATAGCCAGTGATACTTTCGCACCTTTAACCAAGTTTCCCCGATCCCGACACCATCATTCCCATAAATGGTTTACCCCTCACCTTAAGACTTTGCAGTTAGAACTCCGCCGACTCGAGCGCAGGTGGAGGAGAGACTACTGCTTATCTAGCAGAAGTGCATATGTGGCTGCGCGGAACGAGTACAAAACTGCTATTTCCGCCGCCAAAAAAGCTTATGCCTCAGACAAAATGTTATCTGCCCCCTGCAAGTCTAAGGAGATTTTTAAAATCCTCAATGAATTTACCTCTGATCCTAGGACACTTCCGACTCAGGCCTCCACACAAGAATCATGTAACGCGCTGAGCACTTTCTTTGTCCAAAAAATTGCCTCGATCAAAGATACCATTCCGACTATCCCCCCTGGCGCTGGCTCTGCTTCTCCCCCCCATAATGCTTTTTCTCCCACACTTTTCCCGCCCTTAGACCCTACCGCTTTGGCCACACTGGCCACCCGCGTTAAATCTGGATCCCCAGACGACTGCTGTCCCCCCACCATATTACGAAATATCTGCCACTCTTTACCTGATTGTATCCTTCCCCTGCTGAATTCTTCTTTGTCGTCCGGTACGGTACCCCGCTCCTTCAAGGAGGCCGTGTTGGTGCCTCTACTGAAGAAGCCTGGGGCTGATCCCGCCGTCCCGGCGAATTACCGGCCCATCTCTCTCTTGCCTTTTTTCTCCAAAATTCTGGAAGCCCATGTCACCACCTGCCTCTCACAGTTTATTGAGAACTCCACCTTTCTTGAGACTAACCAGGCCGGCTTCAGACCCGGCCACTCTACGGAGACTGTCATCTTGGCCGTGCTGGATGCCCTGAGAGACGGTGCTGACAAGGGTACCTCCCAGGCCCTGGTTTTATTAGATCTGTCGGCTGCCTTCGACACGGTGGACCACAACATCCTTCTCCACCGTGTCGAGCAAGCTGGCATCCAGGGCCTGGCGTTGGCATGGGTCAAATCCTTCCTGACCGGGAGGTCTCAGACCCTTAGCCTGGGCACTTTTAGAGCTCCTCGGGAGCACCTGCCCTGTGGGGTCCCTCAGGGCTCCTCTCTGTCCCCCCTTCTTTTCAATCTTTATCTTCGACCCCTTCTTTTTTCCTTGAGGCAGTGGGACGTCACCGTCTTCAATTACGCGGACGACCTACAACTCATCTTCCCTCTTGATTCCCCTTCTGCTATCCCCAACTTTCAGGCTGTCATGTCCCACATCCTATTGTGGATGAGCCAAAATCAGCTTAAGCTGAATCCCGCAAAGACGGAGCTTCTCCTCCCTGGTAAGAGCTCTACCCACTGGGGTCCGCATTTTTGGCCGGCAGAACTTGGCCTTCCCCCCACCCCTGTGGCCTCCGTAAAAAGTCTAGGGATTACTATTGACTCCGGTCTCTCCCTCGGGCCTCAGGTGGGGACAGTTGTCTCCTCCTGCATGTTCCAGCTGCGCAGGATCAGGAAGGTGGCTTATCTCCTCACCCCTGAAGCTCTCCTGCAAGTAATCATGGCCCTCGTCCTCTCCCGCTTAGATTTCTCGAATGCTATCTATCATGGTCTGCCCAAAACATCTCTCTGCAGACTACAATTCGTTCAGAATCAAGCGGTGAGATTGGCCTTTGGGAGTCCGAAATGGCAATCTGCCAAACCCCTCCTTCTAAAACTGCACTGGCTCCCCGTCGCCTCGAGGGCAGCCTTTAAGATCGGCTGCCTTACCTTTAAATCCTTATCTGGTTCCTGTCCTGCCTTTTTGAAATCTCTCATCAGGACTTACAGCCCCTCTCGGAACCTGAGATCCTCTCACCTGCACCTCTTACTCACTCCCCCTGTCAAACTCTGCAGATCCGGAGGCCGGAGATTCGCATTCTGGCCCCCAAACTTTGGAATTCCTTCCCCATCTCTCTCAAAACTTCCAATTCCCTTACTCTCTTCCGTAAATCCCTAAAAACTTGGCTCTTCCCTCAATCTGCCTAAACCCTCCCAGTCCCCCAGTAGTCTGCCAGCGCCAGGAAACCCATGGTGTCAGCGCGCTTTATAAATGCCCCTTACAATACAATACAATACAGGGCAGGGACCCTCCCGCCATGTTGCAATTGTTTATGTGGAGGAGGGGACACCTTCCTGCACATACACACTCAACCATGGTGATTTACACCTTCTATGCGTGCTGCAGAATGCAGCACACATGGAAAGAGCAAAAAACAAGCACAAATTTATAATTTTTCCTCATATTGCCATTTTAACGCCTGGTATTCCATGGCATTTTGTTATATTCCCAAGTTAGGCCTATGTACGGATGCAGCCTATTTCCTACATTGCCCTAGAAAATAAAGATTCAGCTGTGAACCTTCTCATGCACAACAATGTTGGATTAGTTTCTCTGAAACTACTTTGTTAACACATCCAGCTTCACACATTGTTATCACGACACCTTGAACATCATGTACTAGGCCACTCTACGCACCGGGTACAAAAGTCATCTTATCTTCATCCACGAAGTGACAATGCTATCTACATATCCATAACATCACTAATCTAACACGCACATCATGGAGCCGTCTAATATTATAAATATTAGGCATCCGGATAGATTGGTAGAGGAGGTCCTTCGGCTGACACTGAGGGTCCGTGCGTGCTGAGAATTCATCAAGCACTGGTCTGACATTGCGTGAGGGGTGTCCAACTCAAGACCAAGATGGGGTCCTTCACTTTCTCTCATCAGGTAATGGGGTTGGACCATTCCTTGAGGGGATTCATGGCTCTTCACCTATACACAATGTAGGTACACTTAGAGTAGGGTTCTCATAGTAGGAGTATGCCCAATTATAGCCTTGTTTTATTTGCCTACATATAATCATCGGGTTTAGCACCATGGTAGAACTCTACCTATCTACGTTTTTGGTGCTTGTAATCATGTTTATCTGCTTCTGTCTAATAATCATGGCAGCTCACGTATGTTATGCAAGAATAATGTTGGTAAAATAAATATGATTGAAAACGTCCCACTGTGTATTCTCTTTATATTTCTCTGCGAATAAGTGAGCACGAGTGACTAAGCGAAATGGGTTTTCTGATGTAGGGCAGTGCAGCAGGTAAAAGAAAAGGGCACGAATACGCTGTATCTATTAGATACAGTGCATTCCTGTCCTTTTGCCCTGAACCTGTGCACAATGGGATGCCGTGCGCCACTGCAGGCACCTTGGCACCATGGTGCAAGGGTGCCTGCGATGCTAGGATGAATTTTTTTGTGCAGGAAGGGAAACCTTCCTGCACAACAACAATCACAAGGCTTTTTCATCTCTCTGTGTGTGTTGCAGAAGGCCTCCCTTACGACTCCCTTGGGAGGTGTATGTTTTTAACACTGCCTCAGACTTACAATTTCTCATACATCTGGGGCAGTGTCAAAAAGTCATGGATGTGCCTGGAAATGCCCCTAGCAACACCGATAGGGTGCCCCTTTCACTCAGTTTTCTGTGCCAAAGGGGCACATATTTATAAGGCTACGGAAAACCATATAACGTGGCTTTACGTGGCCTTTTGAATATACATGGGGCAAATTGCGGCACCGGAACATCAAAAAAGTTTTATTGGCGATTTGCAGACTCTGAATTCTCAGTGGATTTGTGACTGCATGAGTTCTGCATTCGGGGCGGAGATCTTCACTCATAAAAAGATAGGCCTTTTGTATCCTTGAGTGTGTGGAGTTTTCAACCCTGACTGATGAGTCTCTGTTATTGTAGCCTTGCTGATAGATCGAAGTTTGTGAATTCACGCAGGTGTGAGCTTGCACTGAAGTGTAGGCTTGCCTTTGTGAATTAGGGCCACAGTGGGAAGTGTTTTTTAAATAATCATTTTTATTTGAAGATATGGCTTGGTTAAAATGGAAATAACATCCTTATTGAATGAGGGCATATATATGTCACTGCATCGTCAAAATCTATCACATATTTTTGGAGGGAGTAATTGCCAGTTTTCCTTAATAATTGTTAGCAATTCATGACATACTTTGTGTTGTTTATTCGGTAAGAGTACATTAACCTGGGCTTCTATGGGAATTCACAACAGCATATTATCAAGCCCATTATCCCCTGCCGCTAAAGAGGCAATAATTTTAACGCCGTTCTTGATAATATGCCCCCATGTCTTTTACATTGTCAGTCACTTCAGATGCTTTTATTGCTGACCTCCTCAAAATCCCTAAAATCCATTCATCCCTGACCCCTCACAATCCCTAAAGACCATCAATCTCTGCCCCTTAGAAAACCCTCACAACAATTAAACTACACCCACCTCTGAACTCTAAAAACCCTTTGTTCCCTTACAGTTCACTTATCCCTGAACTGTAAAACGTCTCTCTACTCCTAAACTACACCCAATCCTGTACCCTAAAACCCCTTTCTATGCCTAAACTCCTTCCATTCCTGCCTAATTAAAACCTCCTCACTACATGTAAACTCCACCCAGGCCTGACCCTTAAAACCCCCTCATTGCCCTTAAACAGCACACATCCATGACTCCGAAAAACCTCTCAACACTCTTAACCTCTACCCATTCCTGAACACTTAGAACCCCTTTCTAAATTTCAACTACACCCACCTTCCGGTATTCACAAAAGGTATTTAGTAGTAGTGAATCTATCTAGGACCCTAATTAGATATCCATGATTCATGCCCTTATGTGGTTATAATAAAACATATCCTTATAAAGGCATAAGAATCCTGCCACGTTACGTTCTAATAAGTGACCACAGCTGTTATGGCATGGTGCCAGGAAAAGCCTATCTCGTAACCGTTACTTCCAGGGTCTTTTGCCATATGCCGTATGCAAGTATTGTATCCAAACAGCAATCCAGACATGGAGGCGGCAATATGGCATTCTTTGAATATCTCTTCTATTTCGAATTGATACTTTAAGCAGAATGAAGTCTATTCTTTTACAGACAACTGTGCCTTTAACCTCGTCCAAAGAGACGTATGATCTGCAAATTGCAAGGACAGCAGCAGAGATACATACCCTATTATCAACCAATTGTCCCATCCATTTTGTAGAAATGTTAAGCCAAATCTTAAACATGTCTGATACCAGTGGCATCGCACATGTATTTAAGACAATTGTTTTGGGACTGTTAGCACCCTTGGAAACAGTTCTGGGCATTTTCCCGAATTTTGTGCATTCTTTATTCGGCGGCCTGCCTCTACTTTTGGGACTCGTAGCAGTAATTTTATTTTTGATCCTTCTGCTCCGATATGGCAAGCCAAGCCACAGACAAAACTCCAGCTACGATGGAAGAAACGATCCTAGCAATACGCTACCGAGACCGAATCACTAAAGTCCTCGGATTAGCCCGGCTAAGAAATCTGAATACAACTTGGTTTCTTTCATTCAGACCAATCTGGCAAGATTGCATCTTACCTGTGCTTCGATGTCTGCTATGCGGAGAAGAATGCGTGTTGGACGTCTGTCTTACACTACCACCAGCAGTACCAATGGATATCGATACTTTGCTCGGTCCGGTAACGACTCATGCAACGTGTTGTCCCCAGCGGCTACCTATTCTGATGACGGCATTCGTTGAGACTTCACCATTACGATTAGGTGGCGGTGAAGTATGAGATGAAAGCAGCACTTCACAGGTACAACCTTCTGTGAGCATTACTGATCCAGACATCGATGATTGCAATAATTCTCATATTTGCACTATTTCAGCTTTTTCGAACTTGGTCGAACTTTCACCTACTGTTGTAGACCAATTTTTCGCAAGCCTGTCTGATATGATGTTCTCTCCTAACGAGAATGACTTTTAAAAACAATGAGCACACAGCGTTCCCTGAACTCTGAATACAGCCTTCAGTTTTTGATAAACAACACTACTGAAAACAATTGGAACAAATTTTTCCCCTGAAAGCGAAATTATTTTTTCCACTTCCAAAATATTTACCTTTTTTCTGGCACATGGTACTCTGCTTAAAGTAGAACTATTCTTAGAGAACAGAACTTCTATTTTTAGAGACTCTAGAGACAATATTTTGACTTAGCCTCTGGCACATGTACAGTATTTTATAAATATGTGATGAAATGGTCTCGACCTTCTTTTCTGTATTAAGAGCCATTTCATAAATGTAATTTTCGCAATTCATTCAGCCAATATTCATATATGCATTATCTGAATGTTACCTTCTGCTTGAAAAACGTACAGTATAAATACTCATTTTCGTGTATATACCATACACCATTTCAAATGCAATTGTTATATGTTTAGTATTGCTTAGTATTTAGTAATGATGGACATTAATACGTGGAGTGGGTGTTGTGAATCTATCTAGGACCCTAATTAGATATCCCTGATTCATGCTCTTATGTGGTTGTAACAAAACATATCCTTATAAAGGCATAAGAATCATGCCCATATCTAGTCATAGCCCATGCAGTCCAAATACGGCAAGGCTACTCCCGTAGACTCCTAGAAAGTACAACGCGTTCTTTAAAACAAACCAAGCCTCCAGCAGCCCGGGAATTCCCCCTGATTTTGTTTTGATTTGCACAAGAACTCCTGGAGTCCAGAAAGAACTGTTAGTTCTTAGTGACGTCTTATGTCCAACCTTACGTCAAACCCGGCACCTTCCAGGTATAAATATACCAACGTTGCCTTAAGCAAACACACGGTGGTTTGGAGCAGAGCGGCTATCTACTTGCCCAACGCCCAGCTGATGCGAGTGCCGAAGGAAGCCGACCCTCCCATTTGACACACTGAGAGAGACGCTGCCTTTTCTCCTGCCGAGAAATTCCAGCTCCCGTGTTTCCAGTCACCCTTGCGGGTTGCTGGGAGATCGAGTCCTGAGAGAGAGATACAAAACCTCCTCCATTCTAGAACCAAGGTTCGGAGGTGATAAAACCTTAAGAGAATTCTTGATTCAGATTCTTGGCAGAAAACCAACTTAACTTAAACTGCAACTTACTTACTCCTTCCCACGTATTAGTCTTAGGTCAGGTACACCGGGGTAGGAGTATCTTAGAAGCACCAGTTGAGTACGTTAGTCAATGTTTTTATGTATGTATATATTTTATCCATTTTAAAGTATCATATGGCTAAGAAACCATATTAATGCTTTTACAGTATTATTTCATAATACTCCTTTTACTCTACGCACTTTACTTCATGATAAGTATTGCAATTGTGGCAACTCATTTCTCTTGCATGAGAAAGAAGACTGCTCAATAAATAACAACTTTTATTGACAACGCCCGTCTCTCTATTTCTCTACACTCTGGTGAAATTAAGCATGCACGATTGACTGAGTGAAATAGCTGTCTATTGTTTTCACATGACTCTAGAGATATACTCTTTATTCTGAGGGAGCAAAGTTGTCATGTTTATGCGGTTGTCAGAAACTACTCCCTTCTTTTCTAATCAGGAAGGTTAACTCATTCCTGTTCACTCGAGAAAGTTTCTAGTGACCTCTGAGCTAGCTGGCAAACCTAATTAAGTCTAACATAGTCAATAGAGACCTAGATGACCTCAGTCCTACGTCTAAACTGCTGTTTATGTTATTCCGATGCGCAGAGCCTATTGGGAATATAGGAACTACACTACAAACTTTACTACAATGAAACTGGGAAAAATCCTAACTTTACAACTTTCGGTATCCACAAAAGGCATTTAGGAATCTATATTGTTCCAGGGTATGTAGGAACACTGGAACCACTCATTTTATGGAGGCCTGTTGAGTCCTTCCATCGGACACTAGTAGGCACACTGTATTTGCATTATCAATGAGCCATTTGCTATCTGGTGACTGAGGAGGTTAAATGTCATAATACAAAGGGACCTGGGCACTGAGTAGCCCCCTTGCCAACTTAGCTTTGCAAGTATGATAGTTAGTATAGTTATTTGTACTGTATCCTTATGATGGAGACTGATGCTATATAGAACTATTTTAATCTCTTTTAATATTGTTATCCAATACTTGTTTTTGAAAAGTTTTTTTTATAACCTTTACACTGTCACAGTGAATGTGTTTTAATGTAATGTAATGATGTCTCTTTTTTAGAGAACTGCTGAAATAAAGAGGGGCAGATTTACAATAACTTGCGCATCCCTGCATATCAGCAGGGATGCGCCAGTTATTGTGTGTCAGGGCTCCACCACCATGGGGCAAAAACGGAGAGATGCGTGACGCATCTGTGCCGTAAAGTTGGCGCATTGCTGGAGTTGCGTCGGAAGCGCGATGCAGCTCCAGCAAGGATCGCGGGTTCCCTATCTTTTAAATGCTGCGTCAATCCTTACTCCTGCTTCAACCAGGTGCAGGGTTTTGACGCAGCATGGGCTCAAAAGTGACTGAGTGAAATCTTGTAGATTTCACTCAGCCACTTTCAGGAGGTGTTCCTGTGCCGGAACGCCCCCCCCCCCCCTGCACCTGAACGCCTACTTCTGGCGCAGGGCTTTACAATGTGCTGCATCTCCCAGATGCGTCACGTTGTAAATACCCCGCAGCGTGGCGCATCTTTTGCGCCACCGCTGCGTCACAAAAGTGACGCAACGGTGGCGTAAAAGAGGTGCAAGGGGCTTGTAAATCTGCCCCACAGAATTGATTGATTATTTAAATAATTGATCTCCTTGGGCTAAGTTGCGCGATACAAATCTTTGTTCATTCATTCAAAAAACCTACATTGCAAATAAGCTCAGGAAATACAATTAAATTAAAAGAAACTACCAGCAGTCTCCTAATATATAAACAAAAGAGAAACTAATAAATCCTGATTTTGAGCAGTAAGATCAGGGCAGGGTCAAGCCTGATTTGGATAATGCTCAATCCAAACTGGAATGGCATGGTGAGCAAAAAAATGATGGGCCCGATTCACAGAACAAACTTAAGACAAAATTCTAAACTTACTACTTTTGGTATTCACAGAATTTAGGATTTTGTCTTAAGTTTGTCTTAAGACAAACTTAAGACAGACTTAAGACAGACTTAAGTTAGGATTCTGTCTTAAGTCTGTCTTAAGTTTGTCTTAAGACAAACTTAAGACAAAATCCTAACTTCTGTGAATACCAAAAGTAGTACGTTTAGGATTTTGTCTTAAGTTAGTTCTGTGAATCGGCCCGATGGATTTAGGCCCAGATCTCTGTACTGGGGTGAATGTTTGAGATTTTTCTGCATTCTGTCCATCAATAGTTGTTTTGGCATTAGTCTATCATTCTTGGCACAGAGGTTAGTGCCTGGGTGGTAGACAGATGCCACAACTGTGCATTTTCCACTTTCAAATAAGGACTGCATTGCATAACTCTGCTTGTCCTCCATGACCCAACTATTTCAGTTCTGAGCAGAAGTTTCTAATTCAGTCAGAGCACAACAAAATTATTTCCAAACATTTGACATATTTGTTTTATTTACCAGTTCCAATCACTAAATGTTGAAGAGCTGTTTTCCTCGAAAGGAAGACAAGATGCTTTGTTAGAGCTGTGAAAATGTGAGAGCACGGGATATGTCAGTGTTAAATTCATGTTGCATGTTTTGCATGTAGAGTATTAAGCCTGTAGAGTAGGCTGGCGGCTGAGTTAATTTGTTTAATTCTTAAGCAGAGGAAGCTTTATGCTGACAAAAGGCAACATTGTTTTAGGTGTAGCTTCTAAAAGTGTGAGTCTTCTGCATAAATCCAGAATATTTGCATGCATATTCATAATGCACTCAAATGTATTCAAGATAGATCTGCTAAACATATGTGTGAGGTCTTAAGATCTGATGTCACTTCTTGTGATTTCACTTCCTGAAACATCATGGGTTGTGATGTCGAATGCGGTTTCACTTGTATGCTGCCTATCTTGGTTAGTTCTCTCACTTCTTTTTTAGGACGTGTGTCCTGAGTAAGATCATTAATGATTGTTCAGCACTTCTGTGGACATTCAAGGAACAAATTCCTGAACCTGAGATCTTTTGAAATATGTGGAGAGAAAAGATATTGTTTTGTCAGGTCAGGATATCCTTAAATTATCAGTAATGAGGAGCATTATTAGATGAATTGTAATCTGTTCTGAATGTCCTGGACTGTTTATCCATGCTTCAACTGTACGATGGCTCATGAGGCCGCATGAAACCAAGGAACCAACTACTCAAACCACAAAAACCTTCAGTTGCAGGCCATGGGATTCAAGGATGTATCGACTGTTGAGTGAGAAGCTGAGGTCTTTTTTTATGCTTCCCAGAGGTTTTTGTATGTTTACAAGTTTCTGGATTTTCTTTTGTCTTCAGGTTACTTGTGTCCATTCTTCCTTTTCATGACAAGAATGGAGCGAACAGATTGATCGAATTTGTATCGGTTTCACTTTTATTGTCAATAATTATCTTGCTAGCTCACTATAAATTCCCTTCCAAATGGAGGTCAAAGTGTCTTTTGTTAATCCCTTTCATTCAGCAACAGGTAATCCAACTGAAAAACCAGATTAATGAGAGGCTAACAATCAGTAGGCCAAATCAGCCAGCTTCGACCAATCCCTGGCGCTTCTCTCATGCTGGGTAATGGTATTACCAGCATGAAAGCAGCATCTGGATTGGTGTAAGGGAGCTCCCACGGGTCTGGGAGCCTGTGCACTAGTCCACGGACTGCCGCTCCGAGGCGAGGTGGCGGCTGGAAGGTAGATACCCGGTTTCACTTTTTTTTAATTCTCCTCCGCACTTCCTCTCTATGTTCCTTGGACACCTGCCTCCCCCGGATGCCCTCTTGGCATCAGGCCTCCCTGCTGTAACTAGTCATAGTCTCCATTATGCTAACATAGCTTACATAGCACCATTAACTCATCATCAATGGATGCGTAAGTGTTGGACTCCGTTTGGGAGGGCACAGGACACACAGGGATACTGGGCCTCAACCGTGGATGTAGAGGTTCTTTGACGCAGGGGTATGGCATACCGTAGCTCTGCAAAGTAGACCAAATAGTCCCTTGAGCACTTGACTCTCAGTGGTTGTATTAAGAGGAAATGTGGGGGGGCTCGAGCTCAGCACTCAACAAACACACATTAGTGTAAGTTTATAATTGTCCAACCTGAGGCTTGACTTTTAAACCCAAAACTATATTAATTGCCACAAAGCATTAAATGCTATATACATGAAATGAACATGACTGAATTTAGTGTCATGGTGGTTGAGTAAGTCTGAGCCTTTTACTGCTTGGTGCCGGTGCCGGTCCGCTGTTATGGTCCCGTGATTCCATCCTCAGATCGAAACTAGGCATTACTAGGCTCTAGTACAATTTACCCCCATACTATCATTGGTGCACACTGCCTTTCTTTTAGTTCACTTTTAGTACAATTTACCTCCATGCTATCGTTGTTGCACACTGCCTTTCTTTTAGTTTACCTTTAGTACAATTTACCTCCATGCTATTGTTGTTGCGCACTGCCTTTCTTTTAGTTTACCTTTAGTACAATTTGCCTCCATGCTATCGTTGGTGCACACTGCCTTTCTTTTAGTTCACTTTTAGTACAATTTACCTCCATACTATTGTTTGTGTACACTGCCTTCCTTTTAGTTTACCTTTAGAACAATTAACCTCCATACTATCGTTGATGCACACTGCCTTTCTTTTACCTAACTTTTAGTACAATTTACCTCCATACTATCGTTGGTGCACAATGCCTTTCTTTTACTTCACTTTTAGTACAATTTACCTCCATACTATCGTTGGTGCACACTGCCTTTCTTTTATTTCACTTTTAGTAAAATTTACCTCCATAAAATCGTTGGTGCGCATGCCTTTCTTTTAGTTCACCTTTAGTACAATTTACCTTCATACTATCTTTGGTGCACATTGCATTTCTTTTAGTTCACCTTTAGTACAATTTACCTTCATACTAACTTTGGTGCACACTGACTTTTTTTTAGTTTACCTTTAGTACAATTTACATCCATGCTATCATCGTTGCACACTGCCTTTCTTTTACTTCACTTTTAGTACATTTTACCTCCATACTATCGTTGGTGCACACTGCCTTTCTTTTAGTTTACCTTTAGTACAATTTACCTCCATACTATCGGTGGTGCACACTGCCTTTCTTTCAGTTTACCTTTAGTACAATTTACCTCCATACTATTGTTGGTGCACACTGCCTTTCTTTCAGTTTACCTTTAATACAATTTACCTCCATACTATTGTTGGTGCACACTGCCTTTCTTTCAGTTTACCTTTAGTACAATTTACCTCCATACTATTGTTGGTGCACACTGCCTTTCTTTCAGTTTACCTTTAGTATAATTTACCTCCATTCTATCATTGGTGCACACTGCCTTTCTTTTAGTTCACTTTTAGTACAATTTACCTCCATACTATTGTTTGTGCACACTGCCTTCCTTTTAGTTTACCTTTAGAACAATAAACCTCCATACTATCGTTGATGCACACTGCCTTTCTTTTACCTCACTTTTAGTACAATTTACCTCCATACTATTGTTGGTGCACACTGCCTTTCTTTTAGTTTGACCTTTAGTACAATTTACCTCCATGCTATTGTTGTTGCACACTGCCTTTCTTTTAGTTTACCTTTAGTACAATTTACCTCCATGCTATCGTTGGTGCACACTGCCTTTCTTTTAGTTTCCCTTTAGTACAATTTACCTCCATGCTATCGTTGTTGCACACTGGCTTTCTTTTAGTTTACCTTTAGTACAATTTACCTCCATACTATCGTTGTTGCACACTGCCTTTCTTTTAGTTTACCTTTAGTACAATTTACCTCCATACTATTGTTGGTGCACACTGCCTTTCTTTCAGTTTACCTTTAGTATAATTTACCTCCATTCTATCATTGGTGCACATTGCCTTTCTTTTAGTTCACTTTTAGTACAATTTACCTCCCTGCTATCGTTGGTGCCCACTGCCTTTCTTTTATTTCAACTTTAGTACAATTTACCTCGATACTATCATTGGTGCACACTGCCTTTCTTTTACTTCACTTTTAGTACAATTTACCTCCCTGCTATCGTTGGTGCCCATTGCCTTTCTTGTATTTCAACTTTAGTACAATTTACCTCGATACTATCATTGGTGCACACTGCCTTTCTTTTACTTCACTTTTAGTATAATTTACCTACATACTATTGTTGGTGCACACTGCCTTTCTTTTAGTTCCCTTTTAGTACAATTTACCTCCATACTATTGTTGGTGCACACTGCCTTTCTTTCAGTTTATCTTTAGTATAATTTACCTCCATACTATCATTGGTGCTCACTGCCTTTCTTTTAGTTCACTTTTAGTACAATTTACCTCGATACTATCATTGGTGCACACTGCATTTCTTTTACTTCACTTTTAGTACAATTTACCTCCATACTATTGTTGGTGCACACTGCCTTTCTTTCAGTTTACCTTTAGTATAATTTACCTCCATGCTATCATTGGTCCACACTGCCGTTCTTTTAGTTCACTTTTAGTACAATTTACCTCCATGCTATCGTTGTTGCACACTGCCTTTCTTTTAGTTTACCTTTAGTACAATTTACAACCATGCTATTGTTGTTGCGCACTGCCTTTCTTTTAGTTTACCTTTAATACAATTTGCCTCCATGCTATCGTTGGTGCACACTGCCTTTCTTTTAGTTCACTTTTAGTACAATTTACCTCCATACTATTGTTTGTGCACACTGCCTTCCTTTTAGTTTACCTTTAGAACAATTTACCTCCATACTATCGTTGATGCACACTGTCTTTCTTTTACCTCACTTTTCGTACAATTTACCACCATACTATCGTTGGTGCACACTGCCTTTCTTTTATTTCACTTTTAGTAAAATTTACCTCCATAAAATAGTTGGTGCGCATGCCTTTCTTTTAGTTCACCTTTAGTACAATTTACCTTCATACTACCTTTGGTGCACATTGCAACTCTTTTAGTTCACCTTTAGTACAATTTACCTTCATACTAACTTTGGTGCACACTGCCTTTTTTTTTGTTTACCTTTAGTACAATTTACATCCATGCTATCATCGTTGCACACTGCCTTTCTTTTACTTCACTTTTAGTACATTTTACCTCCATACTATCGTTGGTGCACACTGCCTTTCTTTTAGTTTACCTTTAGTACAATTTACCTCCATGCTATTGTTGTTGCACGCTGCCTTTCTTTTAGTTTACCTTTAGTACAATTTACCTCCATGCTAATGTTGATGCACACTGCCTTTCTTTTAGTTTACCTTTAGTACAATTTACCTCCATGCTATCGTTGTTGCACACTGGCTTTCTTTTAGTTTACCTTTAGTACAATTTACCTTCATGCTATTGTTGTTGCACACTGCCTTTCTTTTAGTTTACCTTTAGTACAAGTTACCTCCATACTATTGTTGGTGCACACTGCCTTTCTTTCAGTTTACCTTTATTATAATTTACCTCCATGCTATCATTGGTACACACTGCCTTTCTTTTACTTCACTTTTAGTACAATTTACCTCCATGCTATCGTTGTTGCACACTGCCTTTCTTTTAGTTTACCTTTAGTACAATTTACCTCCATGCTATTGTTGTTGCGCACTGCCTTTCTTTTAGTTTACCTTTAGTACAATTTGCCTCCATGCTATCGTTGGTGCACACTGCCTTTCTTTTAGTTCACTTTTAGTACAATTTACCTCCATACTATTGTTTGTGCACACTGCCTTCCTTTTAGTTTACCTTTAGAACAATTAACCTCCATACTATCGTTGATGCACACTGCCTTTCTTTTACCTCACTTTTAGTACAATTTACCTCCATACTATCGTTGGTGCACAATGCCTTTCTTTTACTTCACTTTTAGTACAATTTACCTCCATACTATCGTTGGTGCACACTGCCTTTCTTTTATTTCACTTTTAGTAAAATTTACCTCCATAAAATCGTTGGTGCGCATGCCTTTCTTTTAGTTCACCTTTAGTACAATTTACCTTCATACTATCTTTGGTGCACATTGCATTTCTTTTAGTTCACTTTTAGTACATTTTACCTCCATACTATCGTTGGTGCACACTGCCTTTCTTTTAGTTTACCTTTAGTACAATTTACCTCCATGCTATTGTTGTTGCCCACTGCCTTTCTTTTAGTTTACCTTTAGTACAATTTACCTCAATGCTAATGTTGATGCACACTGCCTTTCTTTTAGTTTACCTTTAGTACAATTTACCTCCATGCTATCGTTGTTGCACACTGGCTTTCTTTTAGTTTACCTTTAGTACAATTTACCTCCATGCTATTGTTGTTGCACACTGCCTTTCTTTTAGTTTACCTTTAGTACAAGTTACCTCCATACTATTGTTGGTGCACACTGCCTTTCTTTCAGTTTACCTTTATTATAATTTACCTCCATGCTATCATTGGTACACACTGCCTTTCTTTTACTTCACTTTTAGTACAATTTACCTCCATACTATTGTTCGTGCACACTGCCTTTCTTTTAGTTTACCTTTAGTACAATTTACCTCCATACTATCGGTGGTGCACACTGCCTTTCTTTCAGTTTACCTTTAGTACAATTTACCTCCATACTATTGTTGGTGCACACTGCCTTTCTTTCAGTTTACCTTTAATACAATTTACCTCCATACTATTGTTGGTGCACACTGCCTTTCTTTCAGTTTACCTTTAGTACAATTTACCTCCATACTATTGTTGGTGCACACTGCCTTTCTTTCAGTTTACCTTTAGTATAATTTACCTCCATGCTATCATTGGTGCACACTGCCGTTCTTTTAGTTCACTTTTAGTACAATTTACCTCCATGCTATCGTTGTTGCACACTGCCTTTCTTTTAGTTTACCTTTAGTACAATTTACAACCATGCTATTGTTGTTGCGCACTGCCTTTCTTTTAGTTTACCTTTAATACAATTTGCCTCCATGCTATCGTTGGTGCACACTGCCTTTCTTTTAGTTCACTTTTAGTACAATTAACCTGCATACTATTGTTTGTGCACACTGCCTTCCTTTTAGTTTACCTTTAGAACAATTTACCTCCATACTATCGTTGATGCACACTGTCTTTCTTTTACCTCACTTTTCGTACAATTTACCACCATACTATCGTTGGTGCACAATGCCTTTCTTTTACTTCACTTTCAGTACAATTTACCTCCATACTATCGTTGGTGCACACTGCCTTTCTTTTATTTCACTTTTAGTAAAATTTACCTCCATAAAATCGTTGGTGCGCATGCCTTTCTTTTAGTTCACCTTTAGTACAATTTACCTTCATACTATCTTTGGTGCACATTGCAACTCTTTTAGTTCACCTTTAGTACAATTTACCTTCATACTAACTTTGGTGCACACTGCCTTTTTTTTAGTTTACCTTTAGTACAATTTACATCCATGCTATCATCGTTGCACACTGCCTTTCTTTTACTTCACTTTTAGTACATTTTACCTCCATACTATCGTTGGTGCACACTGCCTTTCTTTTAGTTTACCTTTAGTACAATTTACCTCCATGCTATTGTTGTTGTACGCTGCCTTTCTTTTAGTTTACCTTTAGTACAATTTACCTCCATGCTAATGTTTATGCACACTGCCTTTCTTTTAGTTTACCTTTAGTACAATTTACCTCCATGCTATCGTTGTTGCACACTGGCTTTCTTTTAGTTTACCTTTAGTACAATTTACCTTCATGCTATTGTTGTTGCACACTGCCTTTCTTTTAGTTTACCTTTAGTACAAGTTACCTCCATACTATTGTTGGTGCACACTGCCTTTCTTTCAGTTTACCTTTATTATAATTTACCTCCATGCTATCATTGGTACACACTGCCTTTCTTTTACTTCACTTTTAGTACAATTTACCTCCATGCTATCGTTGTTGCACACTGCCTTTCTTTTAGTTTACCTTTAGTACAATTTACCTCCATGCTATTGTTGTTGCGCACTGCCTTTCTTTTAGTTTACCTTTAGTACAATTTGCCTCCATGCTATCGTTGGTGCACACTGCCTTTCTTTTAGTTCACTTTTAGTACAATTTACCTCCATACTATCGTTGTTGCACACTGCCTTTCTTTTAGTTTACCTTTAGTACAATTTACCTCCATACTATTGTTGGTGCACACTGCCTTTCTTTCAGTTTACCTTTAGTATAATTTACCTCCATTCTATCATTGGTGCACATTGCCTTTCTTTTAGTTCACTTTTAGTACAATTTACCTCCCTGCTATCGTTGGTGCCCACTGCCTTTCTTTTATTTCAACTTTAGTACAATTTACCTCGATACTATCATTGGTGCACACTGCCTTTCTTTTACTTCACTTTTAGTACAATTTACCTCCCTGCTATCGTTGGTGCCCATTGCCTTTCTTGTATTTCAACTTTAGTACAATTTACCTCGATACTATCATTGGTGCACACTGCCTTTCTTTTACTTCACTTTTAGTATAATTTACCTACATACTATTGTTGGTGCACACTGCCTTTCTTTTAGTTCCCTTTTAGTACAATTTACCTCCATACTATTGTTGGTGCACACTGCCTTTCTTTCAGTTTACCTTTAGTACAATTTACCTCCATACTATTGTTGGTGCACACTGCCTTTCTTTCAGTTTATCTTTAGTATAATTTACCTCCATACTATCATTGGTGCTCACTGCCTTTCTTTTAGTTCACTTTTAGTACAATTTACCTCGATACTATCATTGGTGCACACTGCATTTCTTTTACTTCACTTTTAGTACAATTTACCTCCATACTATTGTTGGTGCACACTGCCTTTCTTTCAGTTTACCTTTAGTATAATTTACCTCCATGCTATCATTGGTCCACACTGCCATTCTTTTAGTTCACTTTTAGTACAATTTACCTCCATGCTATCGTTGTTGCACACTGCCTTTCTTTTAGTTTACCTTTAGTACAATTTACAACCATGCTATTGTTGTTGCGCACTGCCTTTCTTTTAGTTTACCTTTAATACAATTTGCCTCCATGCTATCGTTGGTGCACACTGCCTTTCTTTTAGTTCACTTTTAGTACAATTTACCTGCATACTATTGTTTGTGCACACTGCCTTCCTTTTAGTTTACCTTTAGAACAATTTACTTCCATACTATCGTTGATGCACACTGTCTTTCTTTTACCTCACTTTTCGTACAATTTACCACCATACTATCGTTGGTGCACAATGCCTTTCTTTTACTTCACTTTTAGTACAATTTACCTCCATACTATCGTTGGTGCACACTGCCTTTCTTTTATTTCACTTTTAGTAAAATTTACCTCCATAAAATCGTTGGTGCGCATGCCTTTCTTTTAGTTCACCTTTAGTACAATTTACCTTCATACTATCTTTGGTGCACATTGCAACTCTTTTAGATCACCTTTAGTACAATTTACCTTCATACTAACTTTGGTGCACACTGCCTTTTTTTTAGTTTACCTTTAGTACAATTTACATCCATGCTATCATCGTTGCACACTGCCTTTCTTTTACTTCACTTTTAGTACATTTTACCTCCATACTATCGTTGGTGCACACTGCCTTTCTTTTAGTTTACCTTTAGTACAATTTACCTCCATGCTATTGTTGTTGCACGCTGCCTTTCTTTTAGTTTACCTTTAGTACAATTTACCTCCATGCTAATGTTGATGCACACTGCCTTTCTTTTAGTTTACCTTTAGTACAATTTACCTCCATGCTATCGTTGTTGCACACTGGCTTTCTTTTAGTTTACCTTTAGTACAATTTACCTTCATGCTATTGTTGTTGCACACTGCCTTTCTTTTAGTTTACCTTTAGTACAAGTTACCTCCATACTATTGTTGGTGCACACTGCCTTTCTTTCAGTTTACCTTTATTATAATTTACCTCCATGCTATCATTGGTACACACTGCCTTTCTTTTACTTCACTTTTAGTACAATTTACCTCCATGCTATCGTTGTTGCACACTGCCTTTCTTTTAGTTTACCTTTAGTACAATTTACCTCCATGCTATTGTTGTTGCGCACTGCCTTTCTTTTAGTTTACCTTTAGTACAATTTGCCTCCATGCTATCGTTGGTGCACACTGCCTTTCTTTTAGTTCACTTTTAGTACAATTTACCTCCATACTATTGTTTGTGCACACTGCCTTCCTTTTAGTTTACCTTTAGAACAATTAACCTCCATACTATCGTTGATGCACACTGCCTTTCTTTTACCTCACTTTTAGTACAATTTACCTCCATACTATCGTTGGTGCACAATGCCTTTCTTTTACTTCACTTTTAGTACAATTTACCTCCATACTATCGTTGGTGCACACTGCCTTTCTTTTATTTCACTTTTAGTAAAATTTACCTCCATAAAATCGTTGGTGCGCATGCCTTTCTTTTAGTTCACCTTTAGTACAATTTACCTTCATGCTATCTTTGGTGCACATTGCATTTCTTTTAGTTCACCTTTAGTACAATTTACCTTTATACTAACTTTGGTGCACACTGACTTTTTTTAGTTTACCTTTAGTACAATTTACATCCATGCTATCATCGTTGCACACTGCCTTTCTTTTACTTCACTTTTAGTACATTTTACCTCCATTCTACCGTTGGTGCACACTGCCTTTCTTTTAGTTTACCTTTAGTACAATTTACCTCCATGCTATTGTTGTTGCACACTGCCTTTCTTTTAGTTTACCTTTAGTACAATTTACCTCCATGCTAATGTTGATGCACACTGCCTTTCTTTTAGTTTACCTTTAGTACAATTTACCTCCATGCTATTGTTGTTGCACACTGGCTTTCTTTTAGTTTACCTTTAGTACAATTTACCTCCATGCTATTGTTGTTGCACACTGCCTTTCTTTCAGTTTACCTTTAGTACAAGTTACCTCCATACTATTGTTGGTGCACACTGCCTTTCTTTCAGTTTACCTTTATTATAATTTACCTCCATGATATCATTGGTACACACTGCCTTTCTTTTACTTCACTTTTAGTACAATTTACCTCCATACTATTGTTCGTGCACACTGCCTTTCTTTTAGTTTACCTTTAGTACAATTTACCTCCATACTATCGGTGGTGCACACTGCCTTTCTTTCAGTTTACCTTTAGTACAATTTACCTCCATACTATTGTTGGTGCACACTGCCTTTCTTTCAGTTTACCTTTAGTACAATTTACCTCCATACTATTGTTGGTGCACACTGCCTTTCTTTCAGTTTACCTTTAGTACAATTTACCTCCATACTATTGTTGGTGCACACTGGCTTTCTTTCAGTTTACCTTTAGTATAATTTACCTCCATGCTATCATTGGTGCACACTGCCTTTCTTTTAGTTCACTTTTAGTACAATTTACCTCCATACTATTGTTTGTGCACACTGCCTTCCTTTTAGTTTACCTTTAGAACAATTTACCTCCATACTATCGTTGATGCACACTGCCTTTCTTTTACCTCACTTTTAGTACAATTTACCTCCATACTATTGTTGGTGCACACTGCCTTTCTTTTAGTTTTACCTTTAGTACAATTTACCTCCATGCTATTGTTGTTGCACACTGCCTTTCTTTTAGTTTACCTTTAGTACAATTTACCTCCATGCTATCGTTGGTGCACACTGCCTTTCTTTTAGTTTCCCTTTAGTACAATGTACCTCCATGCTATTGTTGTTGCACACTGCCTTTCTTTTAGTTTACCTTTAGTACAATTTACCTCCATGCTATCGTTGGTGCACACTGCCTTTCTTTTAGTTTCCCTTTAGTACAATTTACCTCCATGCTATCGTTGTTGCACACTGGCTTTCTTTTAGTTTACCTTTAGTACAATTTACCTCCATGCTATCGTTGTTGCACACTGCCTTTCTTCTAGTTTACCTTTAGTACAATTTACCTCCATACTATTGTTGGTGCACACTGCCTTTCTTTCAGTTTACCTTTAGTATAATTACCTCCATTCTATCATTGGTGCACATTGCCTTTCTTTTAGTTCACTTTTAGTACAATTTACCTCCCTGCTATCGTTGGTGCCCACTGCCTTTCTTTTATTTCAACTTTAGTACAATTTACCTCGATACTATCATTGGTGCACACTGCCTTTCTTTTACTTCACTTTTGGTACAATTTACCTCCCTGCTATCGTTGGTGCCCACTGCCTTTCTTGTATTTCAACTTTAGTACAATTTACCTCGATACTATCATTGGTGCACACTGCCTTTCTTTTACTTCACTTTTAGTATAATTTACCTACATACTATTGTTGGTGCACACTGCCTTTCTTTTAGTTCCCTTTTAGTACAATTTACCTCCATACTATTGTTGGTGCACACTGCCTTTCTTTCAGTTTACCTTTAGTACAATTTACCTCCATACTATTGTTGGTGCACACTGCCTTTCTTTCAGTTTATCTTTAGTATAATTTACCTCCATGCTATCATTGGTGCTCACTGCCTTTCTTTTAGTTCACTTTTAGTACAATTTACCTCGATACTATCATTGGTGCACACTGCATTTCTTTTACTTCACTTTTAGTACAATTTACCTCCATACTATTGTTGGTGCACACTGCCTTTCTTTCAGTTTACCTTTAGTATAATTTACCTCCATGCTATCATTGGTCCACACTGCCGTTCTTTTAGTTCACTTTTAGTACAATTTACCTCCATGCTATCGTTGTTGCACACTGCCTTTCTTTTAGTTTACCTTTAGTACAATTTACCTCCATGCTATTGTTGTTGCGCACTGCCTTTCTTTTAGTTTACCTTTAATACAATTTGCCTCCATGCTATCGTTGGTGCACACTGCCTTTCTTTTAGTTCACTTTTAGTACAATTTACCTCCATACTATTGTTTGTGCACACTGCCTTCCTTTTAGTTTACCTTTAGAACAATTTACCTCCATACTATCGTTGATGCACACTGTCTTTCTTTTACCTCACTTTTCGTACAATTTACCACCATACTATCGTTGGTGCACAATGCCTTTCTTTTACTTCACTTTTAGTACAATTTACCTCCATACTATCGTTGGTGCACACTGCCTTTCTTTTATTTCACTTTTAGTAAAATTTACCTCCATAAAATCGTTGGTGCGCATGCCTTTCTTTTAGTTCACCTTTAGTACAATTTACCTTCATACTATCGGTGGTGCACACTGCCTTTCTTTCAGTTTACCTTTAGTACAATTTACCTCCATACTATTGTTGGTGCACACTGCCTTTCTTTCAGTTTACCTTTAGTACAATTTACCTCCATACTATTGTTGGTGCACACTGCCTTTCTTTCAGTTTACCTTTAGTACAATTTACCTCCATACTATTGTTGGTGCACACAGCCTTTCTTTCAGTTTACCTTTAGTATAATTTACCTTCATGCTGTCATTGGTGCACACTGCCTTTCTTTCAGTTTACCTTTAGTACAATTTACCTCCATGCTATTGTTGTTGCGCACTGCCTTTCTTTTAGTTTACCTTTAATACAATTTGCCTCCATGCTATCGTTGGTGCACACTGCCTTTCTTTTAGTTCACTTTTAGTACAATTTACCTCCATACTATTGTTTGTGCACACTGTCTTCCTTTTAGTTTACCTTTAGAACAATTTACCTCCATACTATCGTTGATGCACACTGTCTTTCTTTTACCTCACTTTTCGTACAATTTACCACCATACTATCGTTGGTGCACAATGCCTTTCTTTTACTTCACTTTTAGTACAATTTACCTCCATACTATCGTTGGTGCACACTGCCTTTCTTTTATTTCACTTTTAGTAAAATTTACCTCCATAAAATCGTTGGTGCGCATGCCTTTCTTTTAGTTCACCTTTAGTACAATTTACCTTCATACTATCTTTGGTGCACATTGCATTTCTTTTAGTTCACCTTTAGTACAATTTACCTTCATACTAACTTTGGTGCACACTGCCTTTTTTTTAGTTTACCTTTAGTACAATTTACATCCATGCTATCATCGTTGCACACTGCCTTTCTTTTACTTCACTTTTAGTACATTTTACCTCCATACTATCGTTGGTGCACACTGCCTTTCTTTTAGTTTACCTTTAGTACAATTTACCTCCATGCTATTGTTGTTGCACGCTGCCTTTCTTTTAGTTTACCTTTAGTACAATTTACCTCCATGCTAATGTTGATGCACACTGCCTTTCTTTTAGTTTACCTTTAGTACAATTTACCTCGATGCTATCGTTGTTGCACACTGGCTTTCTTTTAGTTTACCTTTAGTACAATTTACCTCCATGCTGTTGTTGTTGCACACTGCCTTTCTTTTAGTTTACCTTTAGTACAAGTTACCTCCATACTATTGTTGGTGCACACTGCCTTTCTTTCAGTTTACCTTTATTATAATTTACCTCCATGCTATCACTGGTACACACTGCCTTTCTTTTACTTCACTTTTAGTACAATTTACCTTCATGCTATCGTTGTTGCACACTGCCTTTCTTTTAGTTTACCTTTAGTACAATTTACCTCCATACTATTGTTCGTGCACACTGCCTTTCTTTTAGTTTACCTTTAGTACAATTTACCTCCATACTATCGGTGGTGCACACTGCCTTTCTTTCAGTTTACCTTTAGTACAATTTACCTCCATACTATTGTTGGTGCACACTGCCTTTCTTTCAGTTTACCTTTAGTACAATTTACCTCCATACTATTGTTGGTGCACACTGCCTTTCTTTCAGTTTACCTTTAGTACAATTTACCTCCATACTATTGTTGGTGCACACTGCCTTTCTTTCAGTTTACCTTTAGTATAATTTACCTTCATGCTATCATTGGTGCACACTGCCTTTCTTTCAGTTTACCTTTAGTACAATTTACCTCCATACTATTGTTGGTGCACACTGCCTTTCTTTTAGATTACCTTTAGAACAATTTACCTCCATACTATCGTTGATGCACACTGCCTTTCTTTTACCTCACTTTTAGTACAATTTACCTCCATACTATCGTTGGTGCACACTGCCTTTCTTTTAGTTTACCGTTAGTACAATTTACCTCCATGCTATTGTTGTTGCACACTGCCTTTCTTTTAGTTTACCTTTAGTACAATTTACCTCCATGCTATCGTTGGTACACACTGCCTTTCTTTTAGTTTCCCTTTAGTACAATTTACCTCCATGCTATTGTTGTTGCACACTGCCTTTCTTTTAGTTTACCTTTAGTACAATTTACCTCCATGCTATCGTTGGTGCACACTGCCTTTCTTTTAGTTTCCCTTTAGTACAATTTACCTCCATGCTATCGTTGTTGCACACTGGCTTTCTTTTAGTTTACCTTTAGTACAATTTACCTCCATGCTATCGTTGTTGCACACTGCCTTTCTTTTAGTTTACCTTTAGTACAATTTACCTCCATACTATTGTTTGTGCACACTGCCTTTCTTTCAGTTTACCTTTAGTATAATTTACCTCCATTCTATCATTGGTGCACATTGCCTTTCTTTTAGTTCACTTTTAGTACAATTTACCTCCCTGCTATCGTTGGTGCCCACTGCCTTTCTTTTATTTCAACTTTAGTACAATTTACCTCGATACTATCATTGGTGCACACTGCCTTTCTTTTACTTCACTTTTAGTACAATTTACCTCCCTGCTATCGTTGGTGCCCACTGCCTTTCTTGTATTTCAACTTTAGTACAATTTACCTCGATACTATCATTGGTGCACACTGCCTTTCTTTTACTTCACTTTTAGTATAATTTACCTACATACTATTGTTGGTGCACACTGCCTTTCTTTTAGTTCCCTTTTAGTACAATTTACCTCCATACTATTGTTGGTGCACACTGCCTTTCTTTCAGTTTACCTTTAGTACAATTTAACTCCATACTATTGTTGGTGCACACTGCCTTTCTTTCAGTTTATCTTTAGTATAATTTACCTCCATGCTATCATTGGTGCTCACTGCCTTTCTTTTAGTTCACTTTTAGTACAATTTACCTCGATACTATCATTGGTGAACACTGCATTTCTTTTACTTCACTTTTAGTACAATTTACCTCCATACTATTGTTGGTGCACACTGCCTTTCTTTCAGTTTACCTTTAGTATAATTTACCTCCATGCTATCATTGGTCCACACTGCCTTTCTTTTAGTTCACTTTTAGTACAATTTACCTCCATGCTATCGTTGTTGCACACTGCCTTTCTTTTAGTTTACCTTTAGTACAATTTACCTCCATGCTATTGTTGTTGCACACTGCCTTTCTTTTAGTTTACCTTTAGTACAATTTACCTCCATGCTAATGTTGATGCACACTGCCTTTCTTTTAGTTTACCTTTAGTACAATTTACCTCCATGCTATCGTTGTTGCACACTGGCTTTCTTTTAGTTTACCTTTAGTACAATTTACCTCCATGCTATTGTTGTTGCACACTGCCTTTCTTTCAGTTTACCTTTAGTACAAGTTATCTCCATACTATTGTTGGTGCACACTGCCTTTCTTTCAGTTTACCTTTATTATATTTTACCTCCATGCTATCATTGGTACACACTGCCTTTCTTTTACTTCACTTTTAGTACAATTTACCTCCATACTATTGTTCGTGCACACTGCCTTCCTTTTAGTTTACCTTTAGAACAATTTACCTCCATACTATCGGTGGTGCACACTGCCTTTCTTTCAGTTTACCTTTAGTACAATTTACCTCCATACTATTGTTGGTGCACACTGCCTTTCTTTCACTTTACCTTTAGTACAATTTACCTCCATACTATTGTTGGTGCACACTGCCTTTTTTTCAGTTTACCTTTAGTACAATTTACCTCCATACTATTGTTGGTGCACACTGCCTTTCTTTCAGTTTACCTTTAGTATAATTTACCTCCATGCTATCATTGGTGCACACTGCCTTTCTTTTAGTTCACTTTTTGTACAATTTACCTCCATACTATTGTTTGTGCACACTGCCTTCCTTTTAGTTTACCTTTAGAACAATTTACCTCCATACTATCGTTGATGCACACTGCCTTTCTTTTACCTCACTTTTAGTACAATTTACCTCCATACTATCGTTGGTGCACACTGCCTTTCTTTTAGTTTACCTTTAGTACAATTTACCTCCATGCTATTGTTGTTGCACACTGCCTTTCTTTTAGTTCACCTTTAGTACAATTTACCTCCATGCTATCGTTGGTGCACACTGCCTTTCTTTTAGTTTCCCTTTAGTACAATTTACCTCCATGCTATTGTTGTTGCACACTGCCTTTCTTTTAGTTTACCTTAAGTACAATTTACCTCCATGCTATCGATGGTGCACACTGCCTTTCTTTTAGTTTCCCTTTAGTACAATTTACCTCCATGCTATTGTTGTTGCACACTGGCTTTCTTTTAGTTTACCTTTAGTACAATTTACCTCCATGCTATCGTTGTTGCACACTGCCTTTCTTTTAGTTTACCTTTAGTACAATTTACCTCCATACTATTGTTGGTGCACACTGCCTTTCTTTCAGTTTACCTTTAGTATAATTTACCTCCATTCTATCATTGGTGCACATTGCCTTTCTTTTAGTTCACTTTTAGTACAATTTACCTCCCTGCTATCGTTGGTGCCCACTGCCTTTCTTTTATTTCAACTTTAGTACAATTTACCTCGATACTATCATTGGTGCACACTGCCTTTCTTTTACTACACTTTTAGTACAATTTACCTCCCTGCTATCGTTGGTGCCCACTGCCTTTCTTGTATTTCAACTTTAGTACAATTTACCTCGATACTATCATTGGTGCACACTGCCTTTCTTTTACTTCACTTTTAGTATAATTTACCTACATACTATTGTTGGTGCACACTGCCTTTCTTTTAGTTCCCTTTTAGTACAATTTACCTCCATACTATTGTTGGTGCACACTGCCTTTCTTTCAGTTTACCTTTAGTACAATTTATCTCCATACTATTGTTGGTGCACACTGCCTTTCTTTCAGTTTATATCTTTAGTATAATTTACCTCCATGCTATCATTGGTGCTCACTGCCTTTCTTTTAGTTCACTTTTAGTACAATTTACCTCGATACTATCATTGGTGCACACTGCATTTCTTTTACTTCACTTTTAGTACAATTTACCTCCATACTATTGTTGGTGCACACTGCCTTTCTTTCAGTTTACCTTTAGTATAATTTACCTCCATGCTATCATTGGTCCACACTGCCTTTCTTTTAGTTCACTTTTAGTACAATTTACCTCCATGCTATCGTTGTTGCACACTGCCTTTCTTTTAGTTTACCTTTAGTACAATTTACCTCCATACTATTGTTGGTGCACACTGCCTTTCTTTTACTTTACTTTTAGTACAATTTACCTCCATACTATTGTTGGTGCACACTGCCTTTCTTTCAGTTTACCTTTAGTACAATTTACCTCCATACTATTGTTGGTGCAAACTGCCTTTCTTTCAGTTTACCTTTAGTATAATTTACCTCCATGCTATCATTGGTGCACACTGCCTTTCTTTTAGTTCACTTTTAGTACAATTTACCTCCATACTATTGTTGGTGCACACTGCCTTTCTTTCAGTTTACCTTTAGTATAATTTACCTCCATGCTATCATTGGTCCACACTGCCTTTCTTTTACTTCACTTTTAGTACAATTTACCTCCATACTATTGTTGGTGCACACTGCCTTTCTTTCAGTTTACCTTTAGTACAATTTACCTCCATACTATTGTTCGTGCACACTGCCTTTCTTTTAGTTTACCTTTAGTACAATTTACCTCCATACTATCGTTGGTGCACACTGCCTTTCTTTTACTTTACTTTTAGTACAATTTACCTCCATACTATTGTTGGTGCACACTGCCTTTCTTTCAGTTTACCTTTAGTACAATTTACCTCCATACTATTGTTGGTGCAAACTGCCTTTCTTTCAGTTTACCTTTAGTACAATTTACCTCCATACTATTGTTCGTGCACACTGTCTTTCTTTTAGTTTATCTTTAGTATAATTTACCTCCATGCTATCATTGGTGCTCACTGCCTTTCTTTTAGTTCACTTTTAGTACAATTTACCTCGATACTATCATTGGTGCACACTGCATTTCTTTTACTTCACTTTTAGTACAATTTACCTCCATACTATTGTTGGTGCACACTGCCTTTCTTTCAGTTTACCTTTAGTATAATTTACCTCCATGCTATCATTGGTCCACACTGCCTTTCTTTTAGTTCACTTTTAGTACAATTTACCTCCATGCTATCGTTGTTGCACACTGCCTTTCTTTTAGTTTACCTTTAGTACAATTTACCTCCATACTATCGTTGGTGCACACTGCCTTTCTTTTACTTTACTTTTAGTACAATTTACCTCCATACTATTGTTGGTGCACACTGCCTTTCTTTCAGTTTACCTTTAGTACAATTTACCTCCATATTATTGTTGGTGCAAACTGCCTTTCTTTCAGTTTACCTTTAGTATAGTTTACCTCCATGCTATCATTGGTGCACACTGCCTTTCATTTAGTTCACTTTTAGTACAATTTACCTCGATACTGTCATTGGTGCACACTGCCTTTCTTTTACTTCACTTTTAGTACAATTTACCTCCATACTATTGTTGGTGCACACTGCCTTTCTTTCAGTTTACCTTTAGTATAATTTACCTCCATGCTATCATTGGTACACACTGCCTTTCTTTAAGTTTACCTTTAGTACAATTTACCTCCATACTATTGTTGGTGCACACTGCCTTTCTTTCAGTTTACCTTTAGTACAATTTACCTCCATACTATTGTTGGTGCACACTGCCTTTCTTTCAGTTTACCTTTAGTACAATTTACCTCCATACTATCGTTGGTACACACTCCCTTTCTTTTAGTTCTCTGTTTCTCACCCAAATACTCTCTCATACTATGATTGATCAGTAGTCTGAGGTGGCCCCCCTGCTTTTGTGGTGGTCTACCCTAAAGCCAGCAGTTCCTCTCAGCCTCCTGGGAGATCACATCTGTGATGATGTGGCAGCTCTGGCTGTTGGGGACAGCTGCTAGGTGAAATAATGGATCTCTCAAAGCTAAACCGGTGAGATCCAGCCACAGGATACGTTCTATGTGTGCTGCACAATGCAGTACACATCGAAACAGCAAAAATGAAGAGAAATAAAGCATGTGTCCTCATTTCGCCATTAAGACCAGGTGTTCCCTGGTCTTAATTTTGGTGCTACCATCTATTTACGGCACCCTTGTAAATAGGGGGCAGCGTCAAAATCAATGGGTGTTGCGGCAGAACTCCCACTTCAACTCCCATTGCCCACCCCTTTAACGCCAAGCCTGAAAGGATGCCTTATTTACAAGGCGGAATTAAGCCATGTTAAGTGGGGTAACACAGCCTTGTAAATGAGGCAAAGCCCCTATTGCCACAGGAACATTGTTAAAAATGATGTTCCTGTGGTGATAGGGTTTGTAAATATGCCCCTTGGTGTTTTAACCAAAATGTGGCTGTTAGAATTGGGGGTCTCTGGTTGGCACAGGTATGCACTTGTTACAAACAGGGACCCTCTCCTCTAGTCAGGGCAAGGGAACTACCCCTTAAGAATAACCCCTGCTCACTCTCTAGGTTGCGTGGTGCGAGCAGTCAAGGCTAATCCGCAGAGCGCTAAGTCAGTTAAGCATTTATGACTATACACAGTAAAGTGGTACAAAAGGGGGTGGCGATGGACGGAGCATCTGAACCAATCAAACACTCACACCCAGTCAACAGATCTGGGTTTAATCCATCACCGTTCACTTGAAACCGGTCCCAGGATGCTTGTTTCCAGTCCAGGGAAGACAATGCTTGGCAGTTCGGGCTGGACTATTCCCATGAGGCACAGGGTCAGACTGATTTGCATATGGCCATGTTTGAACTGGGGTGGCTGAGTGAGCTAAAGAATGGTGATGGATTAAACCCAGATCAGTTGACAGGGAGTGAGTGTTTGATTTTCTCAAACGCTCCGTCCATCATCCCCTTTTGTATCGCTTTGTTCACCCTATGGGGTCGATTAGGATCGCGGACGGACTTGAGTCCGTCCGCGACCCCTGAGGAGGAGGGAACGTCCGCATGGGCTGCGGCGTTCCCTCCGATCAAATTAGGATGTGACCGCCAGGGTGGCGGTCACATCCTCTATCTCTAACATTGCGGCGGGTGCAGCTTCAAGCTGCACCCGCCGCAATGTAAAAAATCCATGCACAGCATTTGCGTGCACAAAGCGGCAGGCACCGCGCGGTGCCTGCTGCATTGTGCACGCAACTGCAGGGGGGTACCATAGGTACCCCCCATGTGCACCCCCCACCCCACCTTCACCCAGGGGGCCCGCAACGGGCCCCCGAAGTGAAGGTCCGTATGCATTTCCACGGCGGTAAAGCCGCCGCGGAAAAGCATATATTTACAGACATCCTAATATGCCTGGCGGTGTCTGATAGACACCGCCAGACATGTTAGTGCTTTTCCGCCGCGGTCGCCTTCCGACCGCGGCGGAAAAGCGGCGGACAGATTATCAGACCCACCAGCCATCCTAATTTGGCGGTGGGTCTTTGGAGTCTCCGCTGCGGTTTTTCCGCATCCTCCAGGCCGGCGGACACTTCCGCCGGCCCGGAGGATGCGGAAAAACCGCCATCCTAATCGGCCCCTAAGTGTGGCAGGGTATGCTCAGACTTGAGTCCCTTGCTCACTTGGCCACTGGATTCAAGATAGCCTGGCTGATGAGGATTATGAATCCGAAACCGGTCCCAGGATGCTTGTTTCCGGTCCAGGGAAGACATGGCTTGGCAGTTCGGTCGGGACTGGTCCCATGAGGCACAGGGTCAGACTGATTTGCATATCGCCATATCTGAACTGGGGTGGCTGAGTGAGCTAAAGAATGGTGATGGATTAAACCCAGATCAGTTGACTCGGGGTGAGTGTTTGATTTGCTCAAGTGCTCCGTCCATCATCCCCTATTGTATCGCTATACACAGTAAAAGCACTGACCCCAGGCTGTATTCTATATAAAAATACTGGTACTTTATGTAAAAATAGTAGATTTGCAGGATTATTACTAGACCATAAATAACATTAGGATTAGGATGCACACAATACTTTTCTTTAACTTGGAATGGGTACTTTCTTTTAAAAAGGGTCTCTAGGTCATAAAGAACATTTAAAAAATGTACTCAATGGCGATGGAAACAGAATCCTTGGCAAGATATACTTTATGTTTGATTCTAAACTTAATGTTCTTGTGCTGCGCGCTTCACGCTACTGGTGAGACTTCTCAGGATTTAAGAAGAGGGCTAGCAATGAAGCAGGCTACCAGCAACGAACCTAACAATGAGGCGGACTCTCAGGTCCGAGTTGTGCACCCTTGGGTACACGGCGCACAGTACCTTGGTGGATGGTTCGCCGCGGACAATGCGAGAAAAGCGATATACCTGGACGATGCTCAGCAGGGCTCCTGAAGCGAGTCCGGCTCGTGGCGGCGTCGAGATGTGCGGGGCTTGAGCGGTACCTCCGAGGGGCTCTGCGGGATGTCAGGGGCGCTCTCATAGTCCGGGCGTAGGCGCCTGTTCGACGCGAAGCTTTAGGGAGATCTGGGGCGGAAATGCCACACGGAGCAGCCTGTACGCGTCGTACAGGGCATCTCCTCTTGATGCGTTGCGGCCTTGGGGGTCTCTCCCGGTGCAGTGCAGTACGCCTTCACTGTACGCACTGTACCGGCTGGGTAGATGGAGGTCAGATCCGGAGTGAAGCAGACAAGCGGGGAGGCGGCGCGGCGGCGCGGCGGCACCCAGCAGTGGGTACGACCTGTACCGGCAGTTCAGCTGGTGCGGCGCGGTCTCAGCGGGAAGGTACGGTGCGGAGCAAACGCTCAAGGGTACGCACCGTACTGTTGCTCAATCGGATCCCGGGAGTTCGTGGCGGCTGTCGGCGGGCGGTGCGGCTTCGGCCTTGTAGGCGGGTTGGAGCAGGGTGTGGGGTGGCTCCTGGGGACACGGTGTGGCTGTGGAAAAGTAAATTTTGCCATGTTCTGTGTCCCTACGCCTCATCCATCATATGTTATGTGTGCATGACCAATATGCATATGTTATTCCCCATGTCCGATTAATGACGCAATTACAGTTGTGTCCACCTCTAGTATGCTAGTTTCCAGTCCTCGTGAATACTACGAATATCAGGCCTATGTAAAGTTACGTTGCCACGTTTCTCAGTGTGCACGTTATTCCATTATACAGTCCCCGTTTCCAGGCCTCAAAAGGGCCCGGACATTAGATTCAGCTCCTGTCCCCTGAAGTCTCGCTGAGGAGCGATACAGCCCCCACCTGTATCCTCGACCCTTCACTTACTTCCTGCCTCGCAGTGCCCGGTGCAGCCTGGCTCTGCCTCTGAGTCTGCCAAAAGTATGTTATAGTTCCAGTTATCAGTTCAGTCCTCCTTCTCTGCATTCCTGAGCTACTGAACTGCATCAATAGTTCCCGTCATTGTCTAGCCTTCATGTCTCCATGTTAGAGAAATACTGTATTTAATGGTCATTTAATATTCTTCATCACGCACTACATGTAGAATAATGCATGGTCCAGTCTTAGAATCAAGTTAGCCTTTCCCCTCATGACTTCTAGTTTATATCAACATGTTCCCTAAACATCAGATACCAGATAGGGTTTAGGTACATGTCGCTCCGACCCTCCAGACTTTAGTCTCTGCTCCTAGCACAGAGTTCATAGCCCCCAGCTTCTCCTAGTGATACGTCATTGCCAGTTTGCGCGCACCACCAGGTTAGAGGTCCCGGCTCCTTAGGTAGCCCCCTCCTATGTTTCCGCCCCATTCATGACATATTCTTTTACGTTTGCACCACATGTCTATGTATACGCCCAGTTACACCTACTTTTACTGTTATCTTTCGCGACTGTTACGCGTCACGCCTTCTGCTCCACCCACTGCTACGCCTACTGCAATGTAATGCTATGTGTTTGCGCTATGTATATAAGTTCATGTATTGTTATTAAAAGTTAGCGCGCTCATCCCAGACCCGGCCCCAGCAGCTGCTGGGCCTTTTTTCCCCTGCTGGGTCATCCTATGCAGGTTGTCCTGATCCTGTCCTTATGCTGTAATAAACCTGCAGAAACTCCTACTACCTCGAATCTTGACTCTTATTTTATTGAGCTATCTGTTATGCTATATGCCTAGTCAAAAATAGGGTATTATTTATTTATTTACCACATAATGGCGCCCGAACAGGGACTTGCCCTTTCCCCACGCGTCGGTGAAGCCACGCCGACCCCCTGACCCTCTGCAGTCGTGACGGAACTCTTCTGCGCAGTGGCAGATATTTCTGCTCAAGTATCCCTCAGGCCCACGGAGGAGACGGAGGAGGCGGTCCAGCATCCGAACGAGACGGTGGAGGAACGCGGCGAGTCCCGACCAGAGCCCAAGCCGAGAGTCCAAGGTCCGAGGTATCCGGAGGCCCACCCGTAACTGAAGTCCGAAGTCCGTCGTCGTCAGCCCAGTCCCGTCCGAGGCCTTCCGTTCTTGCTGCCCGGTGAGTACCATTGCTGGGGTAGTATCTAGACAGGACCAATCTAAATTGACTCCTGGTCCGTGGGTTGGTGGTACCCAGACTCACAAACGAAGTGTTCACCTAGGTGGATACGGGTCTTGATGCGTTCCTTTATGGGACCGGTATGTTCCGTACTGTTTCAGCAGTGCATCCAGTAATTCTAGTCTGTTCCGTTCTCGAGAAATTCTGTTCTGTTTCTGTTCTCAAGTATTCCAGGTAATATTCTGTTCGAACTGTTATGTTATGATATTGTTTAATGTAATTCCAATGTCGTGGTATGCCTGAATTGTTTTCCCAATTGTTATTGTTCTTCGTGTATTGTATTGTGTTCCGATTCAAGTTTACAATGCCGCTCTTTTCAAGATTACGTCAGCTAAAAACTAGAAAGGGTTTATTAGAAGAAGCAGTTCCTGTCCCGCCTAGGGACAGTCCAGGTCACTTTATGTATCAGAAACATGGCATAAGCGCCATATTGTATCTAGATTTATGGGTAGAGTATACCAAACAGTTAGAAGAAAAGTATAGATGGCCCGTATCGGGTACATGGGATGCCGAATGTATCATGCGAGTAGAAGAAGCATTATGGAAAAAGAAAGCCAGACAGTCACAGAAAGATGCCATCGAGTTATGGCGTAAAGAAGCGCATAGAAGAACCGAAAAGGAAGTCAGAAAGTCAGAGTTAAGTAGAGAATCCCAAGAACGAGCCCAAGAAAGAGAATTAATCGAGATAGGTGAACGAGTCAAAGCCGAACAGTCAGACAGACAGAGGCATGCCCTCATTAAGGGTATGTATCCTCTTCTTGCCGAGGGCTTGCCAAAAGCGACCCCAGAGGCATCCAGTAATTTCCCGCCACCATTACTTCCGACCAAGCTACGTCACAAACCGACCGCAGCTGATATTTTTATTTCGTCCTACTTGGACGATACAGTCCCAGAATATGCAAATCCTGTTCGCGCTCCGCCAGTCCCTGTAAATCAGGCACTTCCCGCTCCTCCAGACACCGGAGTACCTGTTACAGTACCCCCGGTCCAGCCCGCCATACAAGTCCAGCCTACATTTCCATTTCCCACTCTGCCAGGACGTAGAGCCTCAGTAGACGACTCCAGTTCAGGGGCTGCAGGAGGAGGTCCTCCTCAAACCCCGCCGCCACACAAGCGTTTAACGTTAGCCGAATTACATGCACAAGCATCACAGCGTACGCCTAGGTATCAGTCTGTTGCAGAAATAAGAAAATCCCTTGCCGAATGTTGCTATGATCCAGTCCCAGGCGAGGATAATATGGTTTTATATTCATTTCGCGTAAGAAAGGTGGCCAAGTATCTAGTCACCTTACCGAATATGAAAGAAGATCTAGACAGAATATATCGTTTCATCCGTACAGGGGATGATCCAGAAAGTATTAGCGAGACTATGTCTCAAAGAAAAGCCGAGATCCAGCTCATGATATTAAAGTTCCTGATCAATTGTCTAATAAGAGAACAAGATTACCCGTCTAAAGATTCCGCCGAAATGAGAATCCTGACAAGGTGGAGTGATAATATAGCCGAGGGTAAGCACAAGACCGTCGGTGCTATGGAGAGTATGTACAAGAAAATCCGTAAAGAGATAATAAAGATACACGAACAGCGTAAAGCAGCACAAGTAAGCGAGAAAGAAAGTATCTCTGATCCCGAAGAAGAAGAGGACGAGAATCCCGCCAGAATAGCGTATGTAGGAAAATCTAGATTTCCAGATCGCCATTTACGCCTAGAACACAAGTCTATTTTTCATCATTCAGCACCAGAACAAGGTTCTCTAGAACAAGTATTTCAAGCTACCGATCACATTCTGAAATCACGAATCGGTTATAGTGAGTTAAGTACCATGCATGAACAAGAACTAGCCCGATCAGCAGTCCGATGGATTACTGATTCTACCACTTTTCCAGACGAAATAGTGGCACAAATGTTTCTGAAAATGCCCCCAGCCGAGCAACGACTGGTGGGTATGTATATGATTCAGCACCTCATTACTCTGTATGAGGGTCAGCACTCTGATCCAGGTCCGTTACATGATATCCTGAACGAGTTACTCCAGTACAGATGGAGAGGTCTAGGTACCGATTTAATTAGTGTCATTCTAGAACAACGCCATAAATATAGAACGTTCTTGAACCCGCATTTTGTTCATGTCTCACCCCCAGAAAGTAAATCATTCTACATAGACCGACAGAATCCGTTACGAGAAGTCCACCCAGTCAGAGGGACGGGTGGCGAAATGCAACGAGTGTTTGTATACACTCCAATAACAAAGATGGAACTTCTTGAAATGAAGAAATTAATTCCCTGTCATGACAAAGATCCAGCAGGGTTCCATAGAGAATTAAAAGACATGCTCCGTATGGGAGAATACACTTACCCAGATATCATTAAAATGTTAAAGGTCCTGTTACCCGCAGGGGTGTATGAAAAGCTAAAGGAAAAAGAATGGGAGGTGGGAGAGAAAAAGATCGATTGGACAGCTCTAGAAGCTGAAGACAAGGCTCGAGTACCAGGTACCGGTCTTGGAGATAAATGTAAAGAATTACCAGAATTATTGATTCAAGTTTTACCCAGATTATTGATAACGAGAAAAGAAGACTGGGATGCAATCTCAGCCTGTAAACAGAAACAAGACGAAGATATTAGTGATTTTTATTCTAGATTTGAAAAATGTTTTAGTATTAACAGTGGTCTCAAGACAAGTAGTGAGTCATACCCTCACCTTTTCGTTACTAAATTAGTCGAGAATTCAAGTCCACAAATTAAAAATCGAGTTTTGAAAGTTGAAAGCACCTGGCAAGCAAATACTCCGTCCCAGATGCTCCAGATGCTTCAGTATCACCAGAATAGAATTAGGGAAGAGCAAGAACACGAAAGAAAACGTATGAAAGACACGAAAATGAAAGTGCTAGTTGCACAATCTGTTCCTCAAGACAGTCAGAAGAGGGGTCCGAATCAAGCCAGTCATCCTGCAGCTCCCGTTAAAGGGAACTGCAATTATTGTAAACAGCCAGGTCATTTTATAAACGAGTGTGCAGTTCTGAAACATAACATAGCTACTGGTAAGACTAAAGAAAGACCACGTCCGCCTAGACAAGAACAAGTTTCACAGACTCCTCAGTCACAGAATGCACAACAGACAGTTACAGTACCGCAGCCTATTGCTGCAACACAGCATGTCACATCACAGATGTACCAGTATGCACAGTCCGAGTATCCAGAGTATCAGCCATATTCATGAAACAGCCTAGAGAGGGAGGTAGGCTTGCCTCTCATCGAGATACCTGTAGATCAAGAAGGTCCCTATGTTCACAGTCAAGTATTAGGGAAAGACAGAAAGTTTTTGATCGATACAGGGGCAAGTAGGACCACAATTAGTCATGCCGAAGTTCCAGGGGCTCCGCTCTCAGGCTCAAGAAATGTTTCCCTTGGATTTTCAGGAAAACCCATTATAAATGAGATCTCAAAGCCAGTTACTCTAAAAGTAGGTCCATTGTCCCGCACTACTGATCTGTTACTTACTAAGTCATGTCCAGAAAACCTATTAGGCATTAAGACACTGAAAGAGTTAGGTGCAGTCATTTGCTGTTCCCCAGAGGGAATACGTCTGTTCCTACGTGACTTTAAGGGTCACTATGTATTACGAGATTTTGATTCCAGATTGTCTAATGTTCCACAACATTTATGGGCGCAAGGTCCAACTGATGTAGGTTACATGCAAATCACACCCTATCGTGTGACTCTCAAGCCAGGTGTAGTGTTACCACGAATCAGACAGTACAGATTGCCACCTGAGGCTGTAGCAGCCTTATCCAAAATTATTGACGAGCTCATGGCTCAAGGAGTAGTCGTAGAAACTGACTCCAATGTATGTAATTCTCCGATCATTCCAGTCATGAAACGTACTGATCCAAATGCACCCCCAGTATATCGATTAGTGATTGATTTACGAGTGCTTAATAAATGTATTATTCCTCAGTACCCAGTAGTCCCAGATATCTCTTCCCTATTAACAGCCATTGATTCTGAAGCCACGTTCTTCACTGTCATAGACCTCAAGAATGCATTTTTTAGTGTTCCTATTCATCCAGACAGCCAGTTTCTTTTCGGATTTTGTTTAAATGGAAGGAGCTATATGTTCACACGCGCTCCTCAAGGTTTCACAGAAAGTCCTAGTATTTACAGTCAGGCACTTAAGAGACAACTAGACAACATTCACATGCCAACTGACACTGCCCTGCTCCAGTATGTCGATGATCTACTGATCACAGCCCGTTCTGAACGTGCTTGCGAGCGAGCATCACTTACAGTCTTGTATTTTCTAGCCGAGATGGGGCACAAGGTGTCCCCTTCGAAGCTTCAATTCTGTGTCCAGCAAGTGGTCTACTTAGGACACTTACTGTCCAAGAGGGGTAGGCAGTTGACACCCGACCGTATCCAGTTAATAGCGAGTCTTCCCCAGCCCAGAACCCAGAAGGAGGTACGTGCTTTTATCGGCCTTACTTCTTATTGTAGACAATGGATTCCCCAGTATGCATTTCTAGCCAAGCCACTGATACAGTTAACGACACAGGAGGCAGCCGTATCGACTGTCCTCCCTTGGACATCTGAACATACACTTAGTTTCAACGAGTTAAAGAAAGCCCTATGTCAAGCTCCAGTTCTAGCTACACCGAACTACAGTAAGCCTTTTACACTTTTCGTTACTGAACGTGAAGGTACAGCATTATCTGTTCTCACACAAGATCAAGCAGGACAATCCAAGCCCTGTGCTTACTTTTCTAGCACATTAGATCCAGTCGCCCAGGCGTTGCCTGCGTGCCTTAAGTCAGTTGCAGCCACCGCACTAGCTATCAGACAAAGTGATTCCATAGTTTTAGGACATTCCCTGACAGTACAAGTTCCACATTCCGTGGAAGTTCTTTTAAACCGAACACAAACTCAGCACTTGACAATTGCACGTTTAACAGGTTATGAATTGACTCTGTTCCAGCCACACATAGAAATTAGACGCTGCAACGTCCTGAATCCTGCTACACTGTTACCATCAGTCAGTTTGAACCCTGACCCACATGACTGTGTGGAAGTAGTTAACATTACGACAAAGCCAAGACAAGACCTGACAGACATTCCGTTACCAGATCCTGACCTGACACTTTATGTGGATGGTTCATGTATGAGAACTAGTACAGGAGAACTAGTCGCCGCGTATGCAGTGACTACTGACACCGAAGTTATTGAAACACACCGTATTGATACCCTGTCCGCTCAAGCAGCAGAGCTAGTTGCTCTGACACAAGCCTGTATACACGCCAAGAACCTGAAAGTTAATGTTTATACAGATTCACGTTATGCATTTTGAGTTGTACACGACTTCGGAGTGCTCTGGCAGGAGAGAGGTTTCATGACTTCTCATGGAACCAAGATTCAGCATGGTCTCCTTATTCAAGCTCTGTTAGATGCCATACATTTACCGACATCCATTGCTATCATGAAATGCAAAGCACATACGAAAGTTACTGACATTATTTCCCAAGGTAACGATCTAGCAGACCGCACAGCCAAGCTTACAGCACAGACTCTAGACATTCCAGTTAATCAGACACATACTCCAGATCCGACTACATGTATGACAGTTAAGGACCCTACTCAAGATGTCATAGATATCCAGTTACATGCTACTTCCGATGAAATCAAGAAATGGTCCGAACAAGGAGGGGTCCAGACAGATCAAGGATGGTTAACGAAGGGTAGAGCCACATGGTTTCTCCCCGACTCTATGGTTCAAGTCATTATCAATACCGCACATAGTCCAGCACATTTAGGAGAAAAAGCTATGTTAGACAGTATCCAGAACATTTGGTTCAACAAGCATTTACGAGCTGCAGCCAAGCAGAAAGTCCGTACCTGTATGATATGTTGTCAGTTTAATCCAGGTAAAAGTGTCCCGGTGGAACAAGGTGGTTTCCAGCCCCCTGACCACCCTTTTGAGGTCCTCCAGATGGATTATATTCAAATGGAGCGATGTCGAGGTTTCAAGTATGTCCTTGTAGTAGTATGCGCTTTGTCCAGGTGGACAGAAGCATATCCAGTCCCAGATTACACAGCCGCGACCACTGCCAAGCAGTTGGTTCGTGAATTCTTCCCTAGATATGGACTCCCTAGAGTCGTATATTCTGATAACGGTCAGCCATTCTCATCTGAACTCATGAAGCACGTTTCCCTTTTGTTAGGGTACCAGTGGAAGTTCCATTGTGTACGCCATCCTGAAGCAGCCGGTCTCGTAGAGAGACATAATCAGACCCTGAAAATCCGTATTGCAAAAGTCTGTAAAGAAAAAGGTGTGGACTGGCTAGTAGCTCTGCCAGTTGCTCTATTTTATATGCGCATGGTCGCACATTCCAGATCAGGTCTGTCCCCGTATGAGGTCGTATTCGGCCGCCCCCCTAACATGTGGGGTACTCCTAGACCCCGAAGTATTACCGATGTTTCATGTAATATGTTGACAGATTACCTAGCTTCCTTGATGTCTGCCCTCAACTCATGTCGTTCACAGGTTTCTGCCGCCTTTCCAGACAATACCGAGGTGGCACCGCATGAAATCGTTCCAGGTTCCCTTGTGATGGTCCGGAATTTTGACAGATCAAGTCCGCTGGAACCTCGTTGGAAGGAGCCACGTCAGGTCCTCTTGACCACCCGTACTGCCGTCAAGCTGGAAGGCAGGAAGGGGTGGGTCCACCTTTCTCATGTAAAACTTTTCAATGGATTGAAACCCGTTTCTAAAAACATTTCCAAGGAGTCCCAGGATTTTAAAGACTGCCAAGACATTGTTTTTAAGGACTGTCCCGCAAAAGACATTGTTACAACCCCTTCCCTGTTAGAGAAAACTCCGCAACAGGAGTATAAGCAAAAACTACGGTCTAGTAAGTCAGTCAGTTTGATTGTATAAGTCCTCCCCTAGGTGAAACGGTTAGATTGTTTCTGACATGTATAAAATAGACCCCCATAGTGAGAGAGTCAGTAAAAACTCAATTCAATGTATCGTTTTTCTAAGTTTCATATTATTCATCAGCCTAATGATTTCCTGTACCAGTTATGCCTTTTTCCTATATTTTCCAGTTTCTCATGTAAATAAGTCTGCTAATGCTACAGTAGAGCACACGTTTAGTGATCTGCCTCCTCACGAATATTCTTACCGCCTCGCTATGCGTAACAACACATTTATCCGTATGTTACATTATTCACACCAGACCAGCAATGCCACTAATTGTTGGGTGTGTGGTCGACTCCCCCCTTTCCAGACACCGAAGGGAGTTCTGCCACTCTTTCCTTATCCATTCTCACATAATGGTTCGTGTGGAGCATGGTCCACGTTAACGTCATCCTTAACAGATATGTCTTTTCTTAACAGTACATGTTTCCCAGACAAGCAAGGTCTCCCCCACAGAACAGCTTTAGATCTAGAAAATGAAGTGTATAATTTAGGTAATTATTCGTCGAATTTCATGGTCCTGAATGTTCAGTCTGATACTACTCCAGACTCACCTGCTATTTCAGTACTACCAGTCAAAGGCGAATTATGTGTCCGTAATTATGGTTCTGTACACGTAGGACATAGTGAATGTACTACTGTTATCAAGTATAGTGACAGTGGGAAATCTATTTTCAAAGCCTCACGTCATTCTTATTTTGTTTGTGGTCAAACTGCATATGTTCGTCTGCCCCTCGATTGGGAGGGAACCTGTTACATTGCCTTCCTACTGCCACCTGTTTTTCTAGCCCCACCTGACTACCATAGGAATTCCTTCCTAGTACATACTAGACACAAGAGAAATCTCCCGATTGTCGATTATACTGAAACCGCCGCAGAACAATTCATTGATATAGATAAAGGTGTTTTCCCTTATTTAGGCACAGTTGTAAATAGTAAGCTAATTCGTAGGTTAACAAGAACCCTTGAAGCAGTAGTAGATGAGACTGCCTCCGCTCTAGGTAACTTAACTGAAGAGCAATCCTTTATGAGAATTGTCGTTTTACAGAATCGTCTCGTCCTTGACGTCATACTGGCCGATAGGGGCGGGGCCTGTAGACTCATCGGATCTAGTTGTTGCATTTTCATTCCAAATAACGCGCCGTCTGTTTATTCAGCTATAACCAGACTCCATAATATTGCCCATCTGTTACATCAAGATCCAGGCACCTGGACATGGTCCGGTTGGTTCTGGAATATAATTTCCGCATGGGGATGGAAAGTCCTGTCCTTTCTAAGTATAGCAGTAGCGATCATATTTAGCTGCTGCCTCTGTATACAATGTGGCCCTGCGATTTGCGGCATTTGTGCTACCTCTCGTATTCCTAGTCCTAAGCCCCGTTCTAAGTCCCGTTCCAAGATAATTCGAGACGAGCAAATGGTACTGTATGAAATGATAGATGGTATCATGAAAATTGATGTTTCCTGATGGAAACGTAGTGACAAGGAGGGAATGTGGAAAAGTAAATTTTGCCATGTTCTGTGTCCCTACGCCTCATCCATCATATGTTATGTGTGCATGACCAATATGCATATGTTATTCCCCATGTCCGATTAATGACGCAATTACAGTTGTGTCCACCTCTAGTATGCTAGTTTCCAGTCCTCGTGAATACTACGAATATCAGGCCTATGTAAAGTTACGTTGCCACGTTTCTCAGTGTGCACGTTATTCCATTATACAGTCCCCGTTTCCAGGCCTCAAAAGGGCCCGGACATTAGATTCAGCTCCTGTCCCCTGAAGTCTCGCTGAGGAGCGATACAGCCCCCACCTGTATCCTCGACCCTTCACTTACTTCCTGCCTCGCAGTGCCCGGTGCAGCCTGGCTCTGCCTCTGAGTCTGCCAAAAGTATGTTATAGTTCCAGTTATCAGTTCAGTCCTCCTTCTCTGCATTCCTGAGCTACTGAACTGCATCAATAGTTCCCGTCATTGTCTAGCCTTCATGTCTCCATGTTAGAGAAATACTGTATTTAATGGTCATTTAATATTCTTCATCACGCACTACATGTAGAATAATGCATGGTCCAGTCTTAGAATCAAGTTAGCCTTTCCCCTCATGACTTCTAGTTTATATCAACATGTTCCCTAAACATCAGATACCAGATAGGGTTTAGGTACATGTCGCTCCGACCCTCCAGACTTTAGTCTCTGCTCCTAGCACAGAGTTCATAGCCCCCAGCTTCTCCTAGTGATACGTCATTGCCAGTTTGCGCGCACCACCAGGTTAGAGGTCCCGGCTCCTTAGGTAGCCCCCTCCTATGTTTCCGCCCCATTCATGACATATTCTGTTACGTTTGCACCACATGTCTATGTATACGCCCAGTTACACCTACTTTTACTGTTATCTTTCGCGACTGTTACGCGTCACGCCTTCTGCTCCACCCACTGCTACGCCTACTGCAATGTAATGCTATGTGTTTGCGCTATGTATATAAGTTCATGTATTGTTATTAAAAGTTAGCGCGCTCATCCCAGACCCGGCCCCAGCAGCTGCTGGGCCTTTTTTCCCCTGCTGGGTCATCCTATGCAGGTTGTCCTGATCCTGTCCTTATGCTGTAATAAACCTGCAGAAACTCCTACTACCTCGAATCTTGACTCTTATTTTATTGAGCTATCTGTTATGCTATATGCCTAGTCAAAAATAGGGTAGTATTTATTTATTTACCACATGGCGGCGGCTGGGATCAGCGGGGGCACACGGGGTCGGGCGGCCACAGCATGGCTCCAAGCACTTTAAGGTAGACGATCTGCTCAGGGCGCACTCAATGACTGCCTTCAGCGGGGCAGGAACTCAGTAAGCCCAGCAGCTTGGATCAAAGGGTGGGACAGAGCCCAATGGTCCTGGGGCTCAGTTCAGGGGGCCAGCTCACTACCAGGCCCTTGGAGATCAGCTTTGAAACACAAGTTTGGTAGAAAGTAGAAATAAAAGCAAAGTCTTTCTGCAGAGTTTCTTCCTCTCCTTTGGCAGCAAGGTTCCCACTGTTGGTCAGTCCCCCAGGATAGGGACAGTCTTTCTCCTTCAGCTTCCTTTGGTTCCTTCTCCTCAGGCAGAGGGGGCGTCTTGGCTCACAAGCAGGATCTAGTTCGTTAGGAGCAGGGCTCCTCTTTATATACCCAGTTTCTTTTGTTCCTTCAGGGCAGGGGGGCCTTTGCATAGTTCATTTCAGCTCTGGAGCACTTTGTTTTCCATCTCAGGTTTCTGCTTTCAGTGGGCATGGCAGGGACCTCAGATGCTCCGCAGGAGGTGGAGCCAGCATTGTGATGACAAGTACAGTCAGGAGCACTCTATTGACAGTCTTTCCTCTTCCTGGACCAGGTGTCGGGCAGAGTCACGAGTCGCTCCCCAGGAGGTGGAGCCAGCATTGTGGTGGCAGAGCACAGCCCTATTCAGAGTCGAGGGGCACTCCCACCACCCACTCTGGTGTAGTCCCCTCATTTACCACTTGTCATCCCCAGCCCTGTCACTCACAAAACCCAGACAGGAGATACACATCCTGGCAGAAGCGGGCTGAAATGGTTAGGCAAGCAAATGCTAACTTTCTAAAAGTAGCATTTGCAAACACAGGATATTAAAATAAACTTTACTAAAAGAAGTATTTTATTATTCTGAGTTCAGACATACTAGACTTGACCTTCTACCATGTTCCCTGAGCCTGCTGGGATTATAGGGTGTAATAATTCCAGCAGCCCATCCTGGCCTATGAGAACAGGTAGCCTTACAATAGTGAAAAACGAAAATGGCTGCAATTCACTATTAGGACATGCCACACACATCAGGGCTTGTCCTACCTTATGCTTGCAATGCACCCTGCCCTAGGGCCTACCATAGGGGTGACTCACATGAAGTAAAGGGAAGGTTTAGAAGCCGGCAAGTGTGTGCACTTGCCCAGCCAGCATGACAGTACCAGACTGCATGCAGGTTCTGCAATGGCAGACCCTAGACCCATTTTAAAAGGCTGCTTTTGTGAGGGGCACAACCAGCGCTGCAGGCCCACTAGCAGTATTGGCATTTACAAGCCCTGCCACTCCTGGTGCACTTTACCGGGGACTGACAGTAAATCCAATGAGCCAATCATGGAAATCAATTATAGGTACAGTTTACATTGGGAGCACTTGCACTGCGGCACAGATTGGCCGTGGCGTAGTGCCCTGAGCAGCGAATACCAGCAAAACATCTGAGGCACATCAGCAAAAAGTGGAAGGGAGACTCACGCCAAGGTGCCAGGTCTAACAGTGGTGAAACTAAATCAAGTGAATAAACACACTTCTAAACTTTATCGTAAACCCACACTTTAAGTGTATTCATACTAATTCATTATTTGCACATTGTATCCAATATAACAATTTTTAATATTCAATATTATTTGTCATACAAAAAGTTAATGCTAGCATCAGCATCAGAGCATAAAGTGGAACTTGACACAAGAAAGTTAGTACATCTTCACTCCATTGACATGGATAAAAAGGTCTTGTCACTACTACGGGTTCACGAAACACAGTCACTGCCACCGCCACTCTATTTACTGAATCAATGATGGGGACAGTAGTCCACTGTCTGTAGAATGTATCACGCTTGGCACGCCTCTCCAGCTCACAGGACAAACCAGGACCACATTGTGGATGACGCCTTGAGAGTTTTGGACCAAGACACACCTTGTCTTCTAATTCTTCTAGACTTGTCCTCTGCTTTTACACTATCAAACATGATATCTTGGTTAACCTTCTGCAATATAGGATGGGGCTATCTGAAGGATGGCGCTATCTGGCCCTGTCTTAAACTGGTTCTCCTCCTTTTTGCACCATTGAACGCAGAGAATCAAAGTCAACCAATCTTTAGCAGCAAGCACCCCAGTCACTCTCGGGGTACCTCAGGGATCTGCTCTCTCGCCCACGCTCTTCAATCTATTCATGGAACCACAAACTGCTATTTTGAACAGGTGAAACATTCAATACCATATGTACGCAACTGTATTTGAAGATCTCCTCTCCAGATTACATTAAAACTCTTAATGGAATGCTCTAAAAAATGCAACAATGGCTAACACATAACCATCTGTTACTAAATGCATTAAAAACATAATTTCTCCTGATTACACTCGCAACCAAGAGACCCCAATTCGAAACTGGATCAAAGATATCTCTGCAATCAACTGCTCCCGGCACGTGGTGGACTCCGCTTGCTCTCTAGGTGTCACTCTTGACAAGTTTCTAAACATGCAAGGACACATCAGGGCCACTACTCTGAGTGTGAACCATCAGCTCGACACTCTCAGGAATATAAAACCTTTCCTACCTCCTCAGGATGTCCAATCAGCAGTCCAATCAATTGTTATCTCGCGAGTTGAATATGGCTTGGTAACCCTAGCAGGATCTCCTAAAGCAAGAATAGCACCTCTAAGAGCTACTATGAACGCCTCTGCCAGACTAATCACAGGTTGCAGAAAGCATGATCATGTTACACCTGACCTAATTCAGCTGAACTGGCTTCCTATTGAAGCAAGGATCCACTTCAAGATTGCTTGTCTGACACATAAAGCTATGAACCACAATAGCCCCGCTTACCTGGCAAAGAAACTCGAGCTCTCTGGTTCCTGTTGAAACTTAAGAAGCTTGAATACCCTACTCCTGAAACCACCTACACTAAAAATGAACCTTCAATTGCTCCTTCTCAGGGCTGGCACCAAGAATCTGGAATGCCTTTCCAACAGAAATCAGAACCAACCCCTCAACTGCTTCTTTTAAGAAACAAGTCAAATGGCTAATTTTGGAAGAACTTTAACAGCAATAGCCCCTAAGGTATTGTGATAATCACTTCCCGCGAGTGCTTGACAATCTTTTGTTACTTTGTGTATTGAAATGTATGCCTGACAATATTTCTCTCTAATATGGTTTCAATTTGTACTCAATTCAAAATGTACTGTATCATTCTAGGGGTGGAGTGCTCTGCATAAAATGTACAGATTCTTCTAGTATTGCCCTCACCTGGTCCTTCCTATGCTACCTTGGTTGTATTCTAATTTTACTGTATCTCCATGGTAACGCTAATTGTCCTCTCTCTACAGTGCTCTGATACCCATTCTGGGTCTTGTTCACACTTTATAAAACATTTCAAATAAAAGAAAATAATGTCAAGGGACAGGTCAATTGATTAATATGAGGCTGTCACAATGCAGCAGGGAGCAGTGTCATTCCAACAGTAACAAGTCAGAAAAAGGTCAAAATCGTACAACACTGGGTTATCTTCTTTTACTAAAAGGATTGACCAGGCTTCTGTATTTCCCAACAGTAACCATGGATGAACGCCTCATAAGATTCCTATGTTTGAAATACAGCTGACGGACACAAAAAATAAGGTGGCACTGCATAAGTAAAACATTAAAAGAGGTCCGCACTTCCGGAAAGTCACTTTTTTTTTTACACTCTGGCAGCTTAAGACTCTCAATTACATCTGTGAGTTGATGTAAAGCCACTTAGACCTGACATCTTTTGGCATGTTGCCCCTGTCTGTTTGCTTTCTGACCTCCCGGCATGGACTCTGTTTTTGTTGGTTTAGTGTCTCTGCGCACTTTAACACTGCTGTTCAATGTTAAAGTGCAAGTGCTCCTATTGTAAATCGGATTATGGATTGGTGTTTCCATGATTGGCATATTTGATTTACTGGTAAGTCCTTAGTAATGTGCAGGGAGAGGGCCAGGGCCTGTAACTCAAATGCTACTAGTGGGCCTGCAGCACTAGTTGTGCCACCCACACATACAGCCTTTCAAAGGGATTTTAGACTTGCCACTGCAGTGTCTGCACACAGTTTGTACTGCGATGTCGACTTGGCAAGTGCACTAACTTGCCACGCCCTAACCGTCACTTTTATTGCATGTAAGTCACCCCTAAGGTAGGCCAAAGTACCGCTGTGGGCAGGGTGCAGTGTATGTGAAAGGGAGGACATGTCCTGGTGTGTGTGACATGTCGTAATAGTGAAGTACAGTGTATTGCGGTTTTCACTATGGAAAGGCTTTCTGTCCCATAGGATAAAATGTGAGTTCACTTATAAATAATTAGGAGTATATCTTCCCATTGGGACAAGATAGAGAGATAGAGAGATGTAGTTTAATATGTCTGTACTCAGAACGTGGAAATGCATCTTTTAGTAAAGATGATTTTTTTGTTCTGTATTTGAAAATACCACTTTTATAAAGTAAGATTTTTCTTGCTTAGCCATCCTGTGCCTCTGCTGGGTTGTGGGTTGACTGTCTGGCTTTGGAGTGACAGTAGCCGGGATGTGTATTCTCTTCAGACAGCCACTGGGGGGTTGAGGTGTGTCTTGCCTTTCCTGGATGAGTCAGGGCTGGGCTGAATAGATCTGGGTTGCATTTAGAGTAGTGGGAGGAGATTTCCTTGTACTTGAATGGGCCTGGTCTTCCTTGTTCAGTGCTGTCTCCACCTCCTGCCGGGAAGCTGGGTCAGAAAGGCCCAAACTGGTTTGGAGTAAGCACAGACACTCTCTGCCAAGAGAGTGATGGAGCAAGGTGATGAACAAGATTTTGTTCAAACTTGCAAAGTTAATCTCCCATAATAATAGTAATCGAATTAATAAGCATGTGGTGAAATTACTAATCAACTTAGTATAAGAATTTATTCATCAGAACACACGGGATTAACTAATGTGCTTTATGTTGCAAATGCAAATAGAAAATAAACAAATTAACCATGTCTATTGTCTTTGTCAGTATTAAATGCGGCTGTTTAACTAATGGCATGTGCTTATTTTGTGTGCTTATGTTATATCTTTTCTGTGACAAAATGCTCGCGGAGATTCGTCCAGTTCAAAAGAAGAAAAGTAAATATAATGCTGCTTGAGTGTGCTTTGCTAGGTAACATAATTAACGGGTTTTATTATTATTGGGGGTGGGTAACAGAATGGGTTTCAATTCTTTAATTAATTGATGTCTTGTGTTTGTTTAATAATAGTTTCCGAAAGTGAGGCCTAAAGATCGTTCAGAAAAATGGCTGACAGAGATGCAGATATTAAAGCTTGTCCAGAGTGGAGCCTTGTACATGCGCAGTGGTGAAGATTTTTACCATGCTGCCATCAATGTTTGAAAGCGATACAAAAGGGGATGATGGACGGAGCGTTTGAGCAAATCAAACACTCACCCCCAGTCAACTGATCTGGGTTTAATCCATCACCATTCTTTAGCCCACTCAGCCACCCCATTTCAGACATGGCTATATGCAAATCAGTCTGACCCTGTGCCTCATGGGAACAGTCCAGCTCGAACTGCCAAGCCATGTCTTCCATGGACCGGAAGCTTGTTTCCTTTCTGGTAAAGAATTGGCTTGGTAGTTTGGTCTGCCCTGTTCCCATGATGCACTGGGCCAGGGATAGACTAATTTGCATATAGCCAGGTTCTGAACTGGGATGGTGCAGTGAGCTAAAAACGGTGATGGATCAAGCCCTGATCTGTTGACTGGGTAGGAGTGTTCTGCTTAATTCAGATACTCTGTCCATCACCACCCCCTTTACTGTATCGTTTTGTCCACCATAAGCGTGGAAGGGTATGCTCAGACGTGAGTCCCTTGCTCACTGCACCATCAGGATTCAAGCAAGCCGGGCCGAAGACGGCTGTGATGCCAGAAACCGGTCCCCGGAAGCTTGTTTCCTTTCTGGTAAAGAATTGGCTTGGTAGTTTGGTCTGCCCTGTTCCCATGATGCACTGGGCCAGGGATAGACTAATTTGCATATAGCCAGTTTCTGAACTGGGATGGTGCAGTGAGCTAAAAAACGGTGATGGATCAAGCCCTGATCTGTTGACTGGGTAGGAGTGTTCTGCTTAATTCAGATACTCTGTCCATCACCACCCCCTTTACTGTATCGTTTTGTCCACCATAAGCGTGGAAGTGTATGCTCAGACGTGAGTCCCTTGCTCACTGCACCATCAGGATTCAAGCAAGCCGGGCCGAAGACGGCTGTGATGCCATAAACCGGTCCCCGGAAGCTTGTTTCCTTTCTGGTAAAGAATTGGCTTGGTAGTTTGGTCTGCCCTGTTCCCATAATGCACTGGGCCAGGGATAGACTAATTTGCATATAGCCAGGTTCTAAACTGGGATGGTGCAGTGAGCTAAAAAACGGTGATGGATCAAGCCTTGATCTGTTGACTGGGTAGGAGTGTTCTGCTTAATTCAGATACTCTGTCCATCACCACCCCCTTTACTGTATCGTTTTATCCACCATAAGCGTGGAAGGGTATGCTCAGACGTGAGTCCCTTGCTCACTGCACCATCAGGATTCAAGCAAGCCGGGCCGAAGACGGCTGTGATGCCAGAAACCGGTCCCCGGAAGCTTGTTTCCTTTCTGGTAAAGAATTGGCATGGTAGTTTGGTCTGCCCTGTTCCCATGATGCACTGGGCCAGGGATAGACTAATTTGCATATAGCCAGGTTCTGAACTGGGATGGTGCAGTGAGCTAAAAAACGGTGATGGATCAAGCCCTGATCTGTTGACTGGGTAGGAGTGTTCAGCTTAATTCAGATACTCTGTCTATCACCACCCCCTTTACTGTATCGTTTTGTCCACCATAAGCGTGGAAGGGTATGCTCAGACGTGAGTCCCTTGCTCACTGCACCATCAGGATTCAAGCAAGCCGGGCCGAAGACGGCTGTGATGCCAGAAACCGGTCCCCGGAAGCTTGTTTCCTTTCTGGTAAAGAATTGGCATGGTAGTTTGGTCTGCCCTGTTCCCATGATGCACTGGGCCAGGGATAGACTAATTTGCATATAGCCAGGTTCTGAACTGGGATGGTGCAGTGAGCTAAAAAACAGTGATGGATCAAGCCCTGATCTGTTGACTGGGTAGGAGTGTTCTGCTTAATTCAGATACTCTGTCCATCACCACCCCCTTTACTGTATCAGTTTGTCCACCATAAGCGTGGAAGGGTATGCTCAGACGTGAGTCCCTTGCTCACTGTGTGGAAAAGTAAATTTTGCCATGTTCTGTGTCCCTACGTGTTCCCCATGTTATGTTGTATGTGCATGATTAATATGCATATGTATTCCCCATGATCGATTAAAGATGCAATTACAGTTGTGTCCATCTCTAGTATGCCAGTTTCCAGTTCTCGTGAAAGCTACGAGTGTTAGGTCTATGTAAAGCTACGTTGCCACGTTTCTCAGTGTGCACGTTATTTCATTGAAAATCCCCGTTTCTAGGCCTCAAAAGGGCCCGGACTCAGATTCAGCTCCTGTCTCCTGAACCCTCTCCGAGGAGCGATACAGCCCCCACCTGTATCCCTGACCCTTCACTTACTTCCTGCCTCACAGTGCCCGGCTCGGCCTGGCTCTGCCTGCTGGTCTGTCAAGAGTATGTTATGATTCTAGTTATCAGTCCAGCTCTCCTTCCCTGCATTCCTAAAGCTACTGAATCGCATCAATAGTTTCCGTCACAGTCTAGCCTTTACGTCTCCATGTAAGAGAAATACTGTATTAATGGTCAGTTAATATTCCTCAACACGCACTACATGTAGAATTATGCATGCACCAGTCTTAGAGTCTGTTAGCCTTTACCCTGATAACTTTTGGATTCTATCAATATGTTCTCTAAACATCAGATACTAGATAGTGTTTAGGTACATGTCGCTCTGACTCTCCAGACTTCAGTCTCTTCTTCTAGCGCAGAAGTCATAGCCCCCAGCTTCTCCCTAGTAACACGTCATTGCCAGCTTGCGCGCACCACTAGGTTAGAGGTCCCGGCTCCTTAGGTAGCCCCCTCCATGTTTCCGCCCCATTTATGACATATTCCGTTACGTTTACATCACATGTCTATGTATACGCCCTGTTCACGCCTTTTGTTACACCTACTTTCTGCCTTATCTTTCGCGACTGCTACAGGCCCTGCCCACTGCTACGCCTATTGTATTGAACATCATGTATTTTGTTTAACTATATATACTTGTGCACTGTTATTAAAAGCTAGCTGTTAGCTGCTGTTGTCCCGATCCTGCCCCCGGCAGCGCTGCCATCCTATTCCCGTGCAGGTTGTCCTGTTCCTGTCCTTTATGCTGTATTAAACCTGCAAACTCCAGCTACCTCGAATCTTGACTCTTATTTATTGAGCTATCTGTTATTGTATGTCTAGTCAAAAATAGAGGTATTATTTATTTATTTACCACATAATGGCGCCCGAATAGGGACCTGCCCTTTCCCCACGCGCCGGAGAAGCCACGCCAGCCCCCTGATCCTCTGCAGCCGTGACGGAACCATACCGTGCACGTGCAGATATTTCTGCTTCAAGTATCCCTCAGGCCCACGGAGGAGACGGAGGTTGCGGTCCAGCATCCAGACGAGGCGGTGGAGGAACGCGGCGAGTCCCGACCAGAGCCCAAGCCGAGAGTCCAAGGTACGAGGTACCCGGAGGCCCATCCGTAACAGAAGTCCGAAGTTCGTCCGTCCGGCGTCGTAGCAGTCCAGTCCAGTCCGAGGCCTTCCGTTCTTGCTGCCCGGTGAGTACCGTTGCTGGGGTAGTATCTAGACAGGGTCAATTGCATTGTCTCTGGTCCGTGGGTTTGGATACACAGATCCAACACGAAGTGTCCACTTAGGTGGATGCGGGTCCTGACGTGTCTCTTTATGAGACCGGTAAGTTTCGTACTGTTTTAGCAGTGCATCTAGTTTCTGTTCTAGCCCGTTCTGTTCTCGAGAAATTCATGTATTCTGTTTTCAGTATTCCAGGTAGTATTTTGTCCGAACTGTTATCCTAAATGTCATTCATGTATTTCAATGTCGTGGTATGAAAGTGGTGTTTCTTCAGTAATTATCGTGTTCATTGTGTATTGTATTGTGTCTAGACTCCAGCCCAGTCATGCCATTGTTTTCCAAGTTACGTCAGTTAAAAACTAGAAAAGGTCTGTTAGAAGAAGCAGTTCCTGTCCCGCCTAGGGACAGTCCAGGTCATTTTATGTATCAAAAGCATGGCATAAGTGCCATATTGTATCTAGATTTGTGGGTGGAGTACACCAAACAGTTAGAAGAAAAGTATAGATGGCCCGTATCGGGTACATGGGATGCAGAGTGCATCATGCGAGTAGAAGAAGCATTATGGAAAAAGAAAGCCAGACAGTCACAGAAAGATGCCATCGAGTTATGGCGCAAAGAATCTCATAAAAGAACCGAAAAAGAAATCAGAAAGTCAGAATTAAGTAGAGAATCCTCAGAAAGAGCCCAAGAAAGGGAACTAAACGAAATAGGTGAACGAGTTAAAACCGAACAGTCAGACAGACAGAGGAATGCCCTTATTAAGGGTATGTATCCTCTTCTTGCCGAGGGCTTGCCAAAAGCAACCCCGGAGGCATCCAGTAATTTCCCGCCACCTTTAGTTCCGACCAAGCTACGTCACAAACCGACCGCAGCTGATATTTTTCTCTCGTCCTATTTGGACGACACAGTCCCAGAATATGCAAATCCTGTTCCACCAGCTCCTGTAAATAATGTAATTCATGGTCCTCCAGTCACCGGGGCACCTGTTGCAGTACCTGTTACGGTACCCCCGGTCCAGCCCGTAGTACAAATTCCCGCCGCATCAGTCACTCTGCCAGCACGAAGAGTATCAGTCGACGATTCCAGTTTAGGGGCCGCGGGAGGAGGTCCTCCTGGTACCCCGCCGCCAAGTAGACGTCTAGGGGCAGTCGAGTTACATGAACGTGCGTTACAGCGTACGCCTAAATATCAGTCCATTGCAGAAATCAGGCGAGCTCTTACTGAATGCTGTTATGATCCAGTCCCAGGCGAGGATAGTATGGTTATATATTCCGTACGTATAAGGCAGGTGTCCGAGTATTTGGTCACCCTACCGAATATGAAAGAAGATCTAGACAGAATGTATCGTTTCATTCGTACTGGAGACGATCCAGAAAGTATCGGTGAAGTCATGTCTCTCAGAAAATCTGAGATCCAGTTCATGCTATTAAAGTTTCTGATCAATTGTTTAATTAGGGAACAAGATTCCCCGACTAAAGATCCGAACGAAATGAAAATTCTGACAAAGTGGAGTGATAATATAGCCGAGGGTAAGCACAAGACACTCAATAGTATAGAGAGTATGTACAAGAAAATACGTAAAGAAATAATAAGGTTACACGAACAACGCAAGGAAGCTCTAGGAAGCGAGAAAGAAAATGACTCTTCTACTGAAGAGGTGGAAGACGAGAATACCGCCAGAATAGCGTATGTAGGTAAATCTAGATTTCCAGACCGACATTTACGCCTAGAACACAAGAAAGTCTCTCATCTTCCAGCACCAGAACAAGGTTCTCTAGAACAAGTATTTCAAGCTACCGATCACATTCTGAAATCACGAATCGGTTATAGTGAGTTAAGTACCATGCATGAACAAGAACTAGCCCGATCAGCAGTCCGATGGATTACTGATTCTGCCACTTTTCCAGACGAAATAGTGGCACACATGTTCCTGAAACTGCCCCCAGCCGAGCAGCGACTGGTGGGTATGTATATGATCCAGCACCTCATTACACTGTATGAGGATCAACATTCTGATCCAGGCCCGTTACATGATGTCCTGAACGAGTTACTCCAGTATAGATGGAAAGGTTTAGGTACCGATTTAATTAGTGTCATTCTAGAACAGCGCTATAAATATAGAACGTTTCTGAACCCACATTTTGTTCATGTCTCACCTCCAGAAAGTAAACCGTTTTACATAGATAGACAGCATCCATTACGAGAAGTACACCCAGTTAGGACAGCGGGTGGTGAAATGCAACGAGTATTTGTTTACACCCCAGTTACCAAGATGGAACTCTTAGAAATGAAGAAGTTAATTCCCTGTCACGACGAAGATCCAGCAGGGTTCCATCGAGAATTAAAAGACATGCTCCGTATGGGAGAATACACGTATCCAGATATTATTAAAATGTTAAAAGTCCTGTTGCCTGCGGGCATATATGAAAAACTCAAAGAAAAAGATTGGGAGATGGGAGAGAAAAAGATCGATTGGACAGCTCTAGAAGCTGAAGATAAGATACGAGTACCAGGTACCGGTCTTGGAGACAAATGTAAAGAACTACCAGAATTATTGATACAAGTTTTGCCTAGATTATTAGCCACTAAAAAGGAAGACTGGGATGCAATCTCAGCCTGTAAACAGAAACAAGACGAAGACACTAGTGATTTTTATTCTAGATTTGAGAAATGTTTTATAATAAACAGTGGTTTAAAGACGAGTAGCGAGTCATACCCTCATCTTTTTGTTACTAAACTAGTCGAGAATTCAAGTCCACAAGTTAAAAATCGAGTTTTGAAAGTCGAGAGTACCTGGCAAGCTAATACTCCGTCCCAAATGCTCCAGATGCTCCAGTACCACCAGAATAGAATCAGAGAAGAGCAAGAACACGAGAGAAGACGTATGAAAGACACGAAAATGAAAGTACTAGTTGCACAATCTGTTCCACAAGACAGTCAGAAGAGGGGTCCGAATCAAGCCAGTCATCCTGCAGCTCCCGTTAAAGGGACATGCAATTACTGTAAACAGCCAGGTCATTTTATAAACGAGTGTGCAGTTCTGAAACACAATATAGCCACTGGTAAAACTAAAGAAAGACCACGTCCGCCTAGACAAGAACAAGTTTCACAGACTTCTCAGCCACAGAATGCACAACAGACGGTTACAGCACCGCAGCCTATCGCTGCAACACAGCATGTCACACAGCAGATGTACCAGTATGCTCAGACAGAGTATCCAGAGTATCAAGCGTATTCATGAAACAGCCTAGAGAGGGAGGTAGGCTTGCCTCTCATCGAGATTCCTGTAGATCAAGAGGGTCCCTATGTTCACAGTCAAGTATTAGGGAAAGACAGAAAGTTTTTGATTGATACAGGGGCAAGTAGGACGACTATTAGTCATGACGAGGTTCCAGGGGCTCCGCTCTCAGGCTCTAGAAATGTTTCCCTTGGATTTTCAGGAAAGCCAATAGTTAACGAGATTTCCAAACCAGTTACTCTAGAAGTTGGTCCATTGTCCCGAACTACTGATCTATTACTTACGAAGTCATGTCCAGAAAATTTGTTAGGCATTAAGACATTAAAAGAATTAGGTGCAGTTATTTGCTGCTCCCCAGAAGGAATACGTTTGTTTTTACGTGACTTTAAGGGTCACTATGTATTACGTGATTTTGATCCAAAATTGTTAAATGTTCCGCAGCATCTATGGGCGCAAGGTCCAACTGATGTTGGTTTTATGCAAATCACACCCCATCGTGTGACTCTCAAACCAGGTGTAGTGTTACCACGAATCAGACAGTACAGATTGCCACCTGAGGCTGTAGCAGCCTTATCCAAAATTATTGACGAGCTCATTGCTCAAGGAGTAGTTGTAGAAACTGACTCCAATGTATGTAATTCTCCTATCATTCCAGTCATGAAACGTACTGATCCAAATGCACCTCCAGTATATCGATTAGTGATTGACCTTCGAGAACTTAATAAATGTATCATTCCCCAGTACCCAGTTGTTCCAGATATTTCTTCCCTATTGACAGCCATTGATTCTGAGGCTACATTTTTCACAGTCATAGACCTCAAAAACGCATTTTTCAGTGTCCCCATTCATCCAGACAGTCAGTTTCTTTTCGGATTCTGTTTAAATGGAAGGAGCTATAAATTTACACGAGCTCCTCAAGGTTTCACAGAAAGTCCTAGTATTTACAGTCAAGCACTTAAGAGACAACTAGACAATATTCACATGCCAACTGACACTGCCCTGCTCCAATATGTCGATGATCTACTGATCACAGCCCGTTCTGAACGTGACTGCGAGCGAGCGTCACTTACAGTTCTGTACTTCCTAGCCGAGATGGGGCACAAGGTGTCCCCTTCAAAGCTTCAATTCTGTGTCCAGCAAGTGATCTACTTAGGCCACTTACTGTCCAAGAGGGGTAGGCAGTTGACACCTGACCGTATCCAGTTAATAGCGAGTCTTCCTCAGCCCAAGACACAGAAGGAGGTACGTGCTTTTATCGGCCTCACTTCTTATTGCCGACAATGGATTCCTCAGTATGCATTTCTAGCCAAGCCACTGATACAGTTAACGACACAGGAGGCAGCCGTATCGACTGTCCTCCCTTGGACCCAGGAACATACACTTAGTTTTAATGAGTTGAAGAAAGCTTTATGCCAAGCACCTGTTTTAGCAACACCGAACTACAGTAAGCCTTTTACACTTTTTGTCACAGAACGTGATGGTACTGCATTATCTGTTCTCACCCAAGATCAAGCAGGACAATACAAGCCCTGTGCTTATTTTTCGAGCACACTAGATCCAGTAGCCCAGGCTCTGCCTGCGTGCCTCAAGTCAGTTGCAGCCACAGCTCTAGCTATCAGACAAAGTGATTCCATAGTGTTAGGACACTCCCTGACAGTACAAGTTCCACACTCCGTGGAAGTTCTTTTAAACCGAACACAGACTCAGCACTTGACAATTGCACGTTTAACAGGTTATGAATTGACACTGTTCCAGCCACACATAGAAATCAGACGCTGCAATGTTCTAAATCCTGCTACACTGTTACCGTCAGTTTCCTCAGATCCTGCCACACATGACTGTGTGGAAATAGTTAACACTATAACAAAGCCAAGACAAGACCTGACAGATATTCCGTTACCAGATCCTGACCTGACACTTTATGTGGATGGTTCATGTATGAGAACAAGTACAGGAGAACTAGTAGCCGCGTATGCAGTGACTACTGACACTGAAGTTATTGAAACACACCGTATTGACACTCTGTCCGCCCAAGCAGCAGAGCTAGTTGCTCTGACCCAAGCCTGCATACGTGCCAAGAACCTGAAAGTTAATATTTACACAGATTCACGCTACGCATTCGGAGTTGTACACGACTTTGGAGTGCTCTGGCAAGAGAGAGGTTTCATGACTTCTCATGGAACCAAGATTCAGCATGGTCTCCTCATTCAAGCTCTGTTAGATGCAATACATTTACCGACAGCTATCGCTATCATGAAGTGCAAAGCACATACGAAAGTTACTGACATTATTTCCCAAGGTAATGATCTAGCAGATCGAACAGCCAAGCTTACAGCACAGACACCAGACACTCCAGTTAGCAAGACACCGACATCCACTCTAGAACAGACTACTTGTATGACAGTTAAGGACCCTACCCAAGATGTCATAGATATCCAGTTACATGCTACTCCCGAAGAAATTAAGAAATGGTCCGAACAAGGAGGGGTCCAGACAGATCAGGGATGGGTGACGAAGGGAAAAGCCACATGGTTTCTCCCCGACTCTATGGTTCAAGTCATTATTAATACCGCACATAGTCCAGCACACTTAGGAGAAAAAGCCATGATAGACAGTATCCAGAACATTTGGTTTAACAAGCATTTACGAGCTGCAGCCAAGCAGAAAGTCCGTACCTGTATGATATGTTGCCAGTTCAATCCAGGTAAAAGTGTCCCGGTGGAACAAGGTGGGTTCCAGCCTCCTGACCACCCTTTTGAAGTCCTCCAGATGGATTATATTCAGATGGAGCGATGTCGAGGTTTCAAGTATGTCCTTGTAGTTGTATGCGCTTTGTCCAGGTGGACAGAAGCATATCCAGTCCCAGATTACACAGCCGCGACCACTGCCAAGCAGTTGGTTCGTGAATTTTTCCCCCGCTATGGACTCCCTAGGGTCGTGTATTCTGATAACGGCCAGCCATTCTCATCTGAACTTATGAAGCACGTTTCCCTTTTGTTAGGGTACCAGTGGAAGTTCCATTGTGTACGCCATCCAGAAGCAGCCTGTCTCGTAGAGAGACATAACCAGACCCTAAAAATCCGCATCGCCAAAGTTTGTAAAGAGAAAGGTGTAGACTGGCTAGTAGCTCTGCCAGTCGCCCTATTTTATATGCGCATGGTCGCACATTCCAGATCAGGTCTGTCCCCTTATGAGGTCGTATTCGGCCGCCCCCGAACATGTGGGGTACACCTAGACCCCGAAGTATTACCGATGTTTCCAGTAATATGCTGACAGATTACCTAGCTTCCTTGATGTCTGCCCTACACTCTTGTCGTTCACAGGTTGCCGCTGCATTTCCCGACAATACTGAAGTCAAGCCACACGAGGTCCTTCCCGGCACCCTGGTTTTAATCCGGAATTTCGATCGTTCAAGTCCGTTGGAGCCTCGCTGGAAGGAACCGAAGTTAGTCCTTCTGACCACCCGTACTGCCGTCAAGTTGGAAGGCAGGAAGGGGTGGGTGCATCTGTCTCATGTCAAGAAATTTCATGGACTAAGACCTAAAACTTTAAATAACACTTCTACAGACACTTTTATCAAGGACTGTCCCGCTAATGACTTTGATTCAAAGCCTCCCCTGTTAGAGAAAACTCCGCAGCAGGAGTATAAACAGAAGCTTCGGTCTAGTAAAATAAGTCAGCCAGTTTAATTGTCTAAGTCCCCCTGGGTGAAACGGTTAGACAGGTATCTGACATGTATGAAATAGACCCCCATAGTGAGAGAGTTAGTCGAAACTCAATCCGATGTATCGTTTTTCTAAGTTTTATATTGTTTTTGAGTTTGATGGTTACCTGTACGAGTTATGCATTTCATTTATGTTTTCCAATTTCTCATGTAAATAAGTTTTCTAATGCTACAGTAGAGCACACGTTTAGTGATCTGCCTCCTCATGAACTATCCTATCGTCTTGCTATGCGCAACAATACATTTATCCGTATGTTACATTATTCACACCAGACCAGCAATGCCACTAATTGTTGGGTGTGTGGTCGACTCCCCCCTTTCCAGACACCGAAGGGAGTTCTGCCACTGTTTCCTTATCCGTTTTCACATAATGGTTCGTGTGGAGCCTGGTCCACGTTAACGTCATCCTCAAATGATATGTCCCTTCTGAACAGTACATGTTTTCCAGACAAGCAAGGTCTTCCCCACAGAACAGGGTTAGATCTAGAAAATGAAGTTTATAATTTGGGTAATTATTCTTCGAATTTCATGGTTCTGAATGTTCAGTCTGATCCTACTCCAGACTTACCTGCTATTTCAGTACTACCAGTCAAAGGCGAATTATGTGTCTGAAATAATGGTTCCGCACATGTAGGACATAGTGATTGTACTACTATTGTTAAGTATAGTGACAGTGGGAAATCTATTTTCAAAGCTTCACGTCATTCTTATTTTGTTTGTGGTCAGACCGCATATGTTCGTCTGCCCCTCGATTGGGCTGGAACCTGTTACATTGCCTTCCTACTGCCACCAGTTTTCCTAGCCCCATCTGATTATCATAGAAACACACATCTCGTACACATTAGACATAGAAGGGAGATCGAGTCCCCGATTGTCGATCAAACTGAAACTGCTCTAGAACAGTATACAGATTTCAATAAAGGATTCTTCTTCTTTATAGGACCTATCCAGAATAGTAAGTTAATCCGTAGGTTAACAAGAACCCTTGAAGCAGTAGTGAATGAGACTGCCTCTGCCCTAGGTAACTTAACCGAAGAGCAATCTGCTATGAGATTTGTCGTGCTCCAGAATCGTCTAGTTCTTGACGTCATACTGGCCGATAGAGGAGGAGCATGTAGAGTCATCGGATCTAGTTGCTGCATTTTCATTCCTAATAACGCGCCGTCTGTTTATTCAGCTATAACCAGACTTCATAAAATTGCCCATCAGTTACACCAGAATCCAGGCACCTGGACATGGTCCGGTTGGTTTTGGAGTATAATTTCTGCCTGGGGATGGAAAGTACTGTCATTTCTAGGTATTGCAGTAGCGATCATATTCAGTTGCTGCCTCTGTATACAATGTGGCCCTGCGATTTGCGGCATTTGTGCTACCTCTTGTATTCCTAGTCCCAAGTCCCGTCCTAGATCCCGTTCCAAGACAATTCGAGACGAGCAAATGATACTGTATGAAATGATAGATGGTATCATGAATATTGATGTTTCCTGATGGAAACGTAGTGACAAGGAGGGAATGTGGAAAAGTAAATTTTGCCATGTTCTGTGTCCCTACGTGTTCCCCATGTTATGTTGTATGTGCATGATTAATATGCATATGTATTCCCCATGATCGATTAAAGATGCAATTACAGTTGTGTCCATCTCTAGTATGCCAGTTTCCAGTTCTCGTGAAAGCTACGAGTGTTAGGTCTATGTAAAGCTACATTGCCACGTTTCTCAGTGTGCACGTTATTTCATTGAAAATCCCCGTTTCTAGGCCTCAAAAGGGCCCGGACTCAGATTCAGCTCCTGTCTCCTGAACCCTCTCCGAGGAGCGATACAGCCCCCACCTGTATCCCTGACCCTTCACTTACTTCCTGCCTCACAGTGCCCGGCTCGGCCTGGCTCTGCCTGCTGGTCTGTCAAGAGTATGTTATGATTCTAGTTATCAGTCCAGCTCTCCTTCCCTGCATTCCTAAAGCTACTGAATCGCATCAATAGTTTCCGTCACAGTCTAGCCTTTACGTCTCCATGTAAGAGAAATACTGTATTAATGGTCAGTTAATATTCCTCAACACGCACTACATGTAGAATTATGCATGCACCAGTCTTAGAGTCTGTTAGCCTTTACCCTGATAACTTTTGGATTCTATCAATATGTTCTCTAAACATCAGATACTAGATAGTGTTTAGGTACATGTCGCTCTGACTCTCCAGACTTCAGTCTCTTCTTCTAGCGCAGAAGTCATAGCCCCCAGCTTCTCCCTAGTAACACGTCATTGCCAGCTTGCGCGCACCACTAGGTTAGAGGTCCCGGCTCCTTAGGTAGCCCCCTCCATGTTTCCGCCCCATTTATGACATATTCCGTTACGTTTACATCACATGTCTATGTATACGCCCTGTTCACGCCTTTTGTTACACCTACTTTCTGCCTTATCTTTCGCGACTGCTACAGGCCCTGCCCACTGCTACGCCTATTGTATTGAACATCATGTATTTTGTTTAACTATATATACTTGTGCACTGTTATTAAAAGCTAGCTGTTAGCTGCTGTTGTCCCGATCCTGCCCCCGGCAGCGCTGCCATCCTATTCCCGTGCAGGTTGTCCTGTTCCTGTCCTTTATGCTGTATTAAACCTGCAAACTCCAGCTACCTCGAATCTTGACTCTTATTTATTGAGCTATCTGTTATTGTATGTCTAGTCAAAAATAGAGGTATTATTTATTTATTTACCACAACTGCACCATCAGGATTCAAGCAAGCCGGGCCGAAGACGGCTGTGATGCCAGAAACCGGTCCCCGGAAGATTGTTTCCTTTCTGGTAAAGAATTGGCTTGGTAGTTTGGTCTGCCCTGTTCCCATGATGCACTGGGCCAGGGATAGACTAATTTGCATATAGCCAGGTTCTGAACTGGGATGGTGCAGTGAGCTAAAAAACGGTGATGGATCAAGCCCTGATCTGTTGACTGGGTAGGAGTGTTCTGCTTAATTCAGATACTCTGTCCATCACCACCCCCTTTACTGTATCGTTTTGTCCACCATAAGCGTGGAAGGGTATGCTCAGACGTGAGTCCCTTGCTCACTGCACCATCAGGATTCAAGCAAGCCGGGCCGAAGACGGCTGTGTTGCCAGAAACCGGTCCCCGGAAGCTTGTTTCCTTTCTGGTACAGAATTGGCTTGGTAGTTTGGTCTGCCCTGTTCCCATGATGCACTGGGCCAGGGATAGACACATTTGCATATAGCCAGGTTCTGAACTGGGATGGTGCAGTGAGCTAAAAAACGATGATGGATCAAGCCCTGATCTGTTGACTGGGTAGGAGTGTTCTGCTTAATTCAGATACTCTGTCCATCACCACCCCCTTTACTGTATCGTTTTGCCCACCATAAGCGTGGAAGGGTATGCTCAGACGTGAGTCCCTTGCTCACTGCACCATCAGGATTCAAGCAAGCCGGGCCAAAGACGGCTGTGATGCCAGAAACCGGTCCCCGGAAGCTTGTTTCCTTTCTGGTAAAGAATTAGCTTGGTAGTTTGGTCTGCCCTGTTCCCATGATGCACTGGGCCAGTGATAGACTAATTTGCATATAGCCAGGTTCTGAACTGGGATGGTGCAGTGAGCTAAAAAACGGTGATGGATCAAGCCCTGATCTGTTGACTGGGTAGGAGTGTTCTGCTTAATTCAGATACTCTGTCCATCACCACCCCCTTTACTGTATCGTTTTGTCCACCATAAGCGTGGAAGGGTATGCTCAGACGTGAGTCCCTTGCTCACTGCACCATCAGGATTCAAGCAAGCCGGGCCGAAGACGGCTGTGATCCCAGAAACCGGTCCCCGGAAGCTTGTTTCCTTTCTGGTAAAGAATTGGCTTGGTAGTTTGGTCTGCCCTGTTCCCATGATGCACTGGGCCAGGGATAGACTAATTTGCATATAGCCAGGTTCTGAACTGGGATGGTGCAGTGAGCTAAAAAACGGTGATGGATCAAGCCCTGATCTGTTGACTGGGTAGGAGTGTTCTGCTTAATTCAGATACTCTGTCCATCACCACCCCCTTTACTGTATCGTTTTGTCCACCATAGCGTGGAAGGGTTTGCTCAGACGTGAGTCCTTTGCTCACTGCACCATCAGGATTCAAGCAAGCCGGGCCGAAGACGGCTGTGATGCCAGAAACCGGTCCCCGGAAGCTTGTTTCCTTTCTGGTAAAGAATTGGCTTGGTAGTTTCGTTTGCCCTGTTCCCATGATGCACTGGGCCAGGGATAGACTAATTTGCATATAGCCAGGTTCTGAACTGGGATGGTGCAGTGAGCTAAAAAACGGTAATGGATCAAGCCCTGATATGTTGACTGGGTAGGAGTGTTCTGCTTAATTCAGATACTCTGTCCATCACCACCCCCTTTACTGTATCGTTTTGTCCACCATAAGCGTGGAAGGGTATGCTCAGACGTGAGTCCCTTGCTCACTGCACCATCAGGATTCAAGCAAGCCGGGCAGAAGACGGCTGTGATGCCAGAAACCGGTCCCCGGAAGCTTGTTTCCTTTCTGGTAAAGAATTGGCTTGGTAGTTTGGTCTGCCCTGTTCCCATGATGCACTGGGCCAGGGATAGACTAATTTGCATATAGCCAGGTTCTGAACTGGGATGGTGCAGTGAACTAAAAAACGGTGATGGATCAAGCCCTGATCTGTTGACTGGGTAGGAGTGTTCTGCTTAATTCAGATACTCTGTCCATCACCACCCCCTTTACTGTATCATTTTGTCCACCATAAGCGTGGAAGGGTATGCTCAGACGTGAGTCCCTTGCTCACTGCACCATCAGGATTCAAGCAAGCCGGGCCGAAGAAGGCTGTGATGCCAGAAACCGGTCCCCGGAAGCTTGTTTCCTTTCTGGTAAAGAATTGGCTTGGTAGTTTCGTCTGCCCTGTTCCCATGATGCACTGGGCCAGGGATAGACTAATTTGCATATAGCCAGGTTCTGAACTGGGATGGTGCAGTGAGCTAAAAAACGGTGATGGATCAAGCCTTGATCTGTTCACTGGGTAGGAGTGTTCTGCTTAATTCAGATACTCTGTCCATCACCACCCCCTTTACTGTATCGTTTTGTCCACCATAAGCGTGGATGGGTATGCTCAGACGTGAGTCCCTTGCTCACTGCACCATCAGGATTCAAGCAAGCCGGGCCGAAGACGGCTGTGATGCCAGAAACCGGTCCCCGGAAGCTTGTTTCCTTTCTGGTAAAGAATTGGCTTGGTCGTTTGGTCTGCCCTGTTCCCATGATGCACCGGGCCAGGGATAGACTAATTTGCATATAGCCAGGTTCTGAACTGGGATGGTGCAGTGAGCTAAAAAAAACGGTGATGGATCAAGCCCTGATCTGTTGACTGGGTAGGAGTGTTCTGCTTAATTCAGATACTCTGTCCATCACCACCCCCTTTACTGTATCAATGTTTGAAAAGCAGTTCTTTTGTTGTGCTGAACGTGCTTTCGGAGGAAAGGCCCAAGGACAGGAACCCGATGTGTCTGCCAAGGCTAGGAAGTTATAGATTGAAACTCGAGAAGAAAGTATCATTCTTGTGTGGTAAATAAATAAATAATACCTCTATTTTTGACTAGATATACAATAACAGATAGCTCAATAAATAAGAGTCAAGATTCGAGGTAGTAGGAGTTTGCAGGTTTAATACAGCATAAAAGACAGGAACAGGACAACCTGCACGGGAATAGGATGGCAGCGCTGCACGGGGCAGGGACAAAGGAATGGAATGGCAACTTTTCATAAAGGACACAAGTATATATACTTAAACAAAATACATGGTATTCAATACAATAGGCGTAACAGTAGGCAGGGCCTATAGCAGTCGCGAGAGATAAGGCAGAAAGTAGGTGTAACAAGAGGCGTGAACAGGGCGTATACATAGACATGTGATGTAAACGTAACGGAATATGTCACAAATGGGCGGAAACATGGAGGAGGCTACCTAAGGAGCCGGGACCTCTAACCTAGTGGTGCGCGCAAGCTGGCAATGACGTGTTACTAGGGAGAAGCTGGGGGCTATGACTTCTGAGCTAGAAGGAGAGACGAAAGTCTGGAGAGTCAGAGCGACATGTACCTAAACACTATCTAGTATCTGATGTTTTAGAGAACATGTTGATAGAATCCAAAAGTTATCAGGGCAAAGGCTAACAGACACTAAGACTGGTGCATGCATTATTCTACATGTAGTGTGTGTTGAGGAATATTAAATGACCATAAATACAGTATTTCTCTTACATGGAGACGTAAAGGCTAGACAATGACTGAAACTATTGATGCGATTCAGTAGCTTAGGAATGCAGAGAAGGAGAGCTGGACTGATAACTAGAATCATAACATACTCTTGGCAGACTGGCAGGCAGAGCCAGGCCGAGCCGGGCACTGTGAGGCAGGAAGTAAGTGAAGGGTCAGGGATACAGGTGGGGGCTGTATCGCTCCTCGGAGAGGGTTCAGGAGACTGGAGCTGAATCTGAGTCCGGGCCCTTTTGAGGCCTAGAAACGGGGATTTTCAATGAAATAACGTGCACACTGAGAAACGTGGCAATGTAGCTTTACATAGGCCTAATACTCGTAGCTTTCACGAGAACTGGAAACTGGCATACTAGAGATGGACACAACTGTAATTGCGTCTTTAATCGATCATGGGGAATACATATGCATATTAATCATGCACATATAGCATAAAATGGGGAACACGTAGGGACACAGAACATGGCAAAATTTACTTTTCCACATTCCCTCCTTGTCACTACGTTTCCATCAGGAAACATCAATATTCATGATACCATCTATCATTTCATACAGTATCATTTGCTCGTCTCGAAATTTCTTGGAACGGGATCTAGGACGGGACTTGGGACTAGGAATACAAGAGGTAGCACAAATGCCGCAAATCGCAGGGCCACATTGTATACAGAGGCAGCAACTGAATATGATCGCTACTGCAATACCTAGAAAGGACAATACTTTCCATCCCCAGGCAGAAATTATACTCCAAAACCAACCGGACCATGTCCAGGTGCCTGGATTCTGGTGTAACTGATGGGCAATTTTATGAAGTCTGGTTATAGCTGAATAAACAGACGGCGCGTTATTAGGAATGAAAATGCAGCAACTAGATCCGATGACTCTACATGCTCCTCCTCTATCGGCCAGTATGACGTCAAGAACGATACGATTTTGGAGCACGACAAATCTCATAGCAGATTGCTCTTCGGTTAAGTTACCTAGAGCAGAGGCAGTCTCATTCACTACTGCTTCAAGAGTTCTGGTTAATCTACGGATTAACTTACTATTCTGGATAGGTCCTATAAAGAAAAAGAATCCTCTATTGAAATCTGTATACTGTTCTAGAGCAGTTTCAGTTTGATCGACAATCGGGGCCTCGATCTCCCTTCTATGTCTAATGTGTACTAGATGTGTGTTTCTGTGATAATCGGATGGGGCTAGGAAAACTGGTGGCAGTAGGAAGGCAATGTAACAGGTTCCCTCCCAATCGAAGGGCAGACGAACATATGCGGTCTGACCACAAACAAAATAAGAATGACGTGAAGCTTTGAAAATAGATTTCCCACTGTCACTATACTCGACAATAGTAGTACAATCACTATGTCCTACATGTACGGAACCATTATTTCGGACACATAATTCGCCTTTGACTGGTAATACTGAAATAGCAGGTAAGTCTGGAGTAGGATCAGACTGAACATTCAGAACCATGAAATTCGAAGAATAATTACCCAAATTATAAACTTCATTTTCTAGATCTAACCCTGTTCTGTGGGGAAGACCTTGCTTGTCTGGAAAACATGTACTGTTCAGAAGGGACATATCAGTTGAGGATGACGTTAACGTGGACCATGCTCCACATGAACCATTATGTGAAAACGGATAAGGAAACAGTGGCAGAACTCCCTTCGGTGTCTGGAAAGGGGGGAGTCGACCACACACCCAACAATTAGTGGCATTGCTGGTCTTTTGTGAATAATGCAACATACGGATAAATGTGTTATTGCGCATAGCAAGACGATAGGATAGTTCGTGAGGAGGCAGATCACTAAATGTGTGCTCTACTGTAGCATTAGAAAACTTATTTACATGAGAAATTGGAAAACATAAATGAAATGCATAACTCGTGCAGGTAACCATTAAGCTTAAAAACAATATAAAACTTAGAAAAACGATACATCGGATAGAGTTTTGACTAACTCTCTCACTATGGGGGTCTATCTCATACATGTCAGATACCTGTCCAACCGTTTCACCTAGGAGAGGACTTAGACAATTAAACTGGCTGACTGATTTTACTAGACCGTAGCTTACTTTTATACTCCTGCTGCGGAGTGTTCTCTAACAGGGAGGGCTTGATATCAATGTCATTTGCGGGACAGTCCTTAAGAATAGTATCTTGGCAGTCTTTAAAATCTTGACAATCCTTGGAAATGTTCTTGGAAACAGTTTTTAGTCCGTGAAATTTCTTGACGTGTGACAGGTGCACCCACCCCTTCCTGCCTTCCAACTTGACGGCAGTACGGGTGGTTAGAAGGACTAACTTCGGCTCCTTCCAGCGAGGCTCCAGCGGACTTGAACGATCAAAATTGCGGACGAGGACCAGGGTGCCGGGAAGGATCTCGTGTGGCTTGACTTCAGTATTGTCGGGAAATGCAGCGGCAACCTGTGAACGACAAGAGTGTAGGGCAGACATCAAGGAAGCTAGGTAATCTGTCAGCATATTACTGGAAACATCGGTAATACTTCGGGGTCTAGGTGTACCCCACATATTCGGGGGGCGGCCGAATACGACCTCATAAGGGGACAGACCTGATCTGGAGTGTGCGACCATGCGCATATAAAACAAAGCGACTGGCAGAGCAACTAACCAGTCTACACCTTTTTCTTGACAGATTTTGGCAATGCGGATTTTCAAGGTTTGGTTATGTCTCTCTACGAGACCGGCTGCTTCTGGATGGCGTACACAATGGAACTTCCACTGGTACCCTAACAAAAGGGAAACGTGCTTCATTAGTTCAGATGAGAATGGCTGGCCGTTATCAGAATACACGACCCTAGGGAGTCCATAACGGGGGAAGAATTCACGAACCAACTGCTTGGCAGTGGTCGCGGCTGTGTAATCTGGGACTGGATATGCTTCTGTCCACCTGGACAAAGCGCATACAACTACAAGGACATACTTGAAACCTCGACATCGCTCCATCTGAATATAATCCATCTGGAGGACTTCAAAAGGGTGGTCAGGAGGTTGGAATCCACCTTGTTCCACCGGGACACTTTTACCTTGATTGAACTGGCAACATATCATACAAGTACGGACTTTCTGCTTGGCTGCAGCTCGTAAATGTTTGTTAAACCAAATGTTCTGGATACCAAATGACATGGAAATGAGAGACAATAGGGCTTAAGAAAAGCCTGGACTTGGTCAAGAAACAGTTGTGATCTAATACTTTTATCATGGACTGACACAGCACAGCCAATGAGAGACGTGGATTTCTATGAAAGAATGCAAATTGTAGAAAGTTTAGTTAGAAAGAAAGGTATAAAACCTGACGTTATGAGCAGGAGGGCGCTTCTCGCTTTCCGATTCCTGAATGACGTGACGTGCTGTAGGACTCTTTGGCGCACGTAAGGACAGTAGACTTTTAATGATTATTCCTTTCTAGGTGAGTGAGTTTTAGACAGGGAAATAGATTTAGGGAATTTAAACTGTTATTTTGCTAATAATTCGTGCTTTCTGATTTTGCTTTAAAAATGTCAGTCTAATAAGTCATTTCCTTATTAAATGCTGCTTTCTTATTTGCTAATAAAATAAAGATTCTTAACGAAAATGCTCTTTCTTTGAATAATAAAGCTAATAAAATTAGATTTGAAATGACAAGCAGCTCTTGTTTATTCATGGTCTAGTTTCCATCAGTTGATCCAATCGTCTTAGTGGCTTAATTATAAGTGATATAAGTTTTAAAACCATGGGGAGTATAAATAAACTGCAGTTGTATATAAACATGTAAATACATGTGAATAGTCTTGATTAATTAGGTCACATGATTCAGTTGCTCAAAAATTGTCTCGTTGGTTTATGGGCCTTTATATTTGATTATGTTTAATGGTAAGTACTGAGGTGATAGATAGTGTTTGTGAGACAGTTTTTCATTAGGAGCGCTGGATCAATAGCTTGGTAGCAGAGGATGGTTACTATGGTAACTGACATGTTACATGGTAAATACATAGGATTAATGACTAAAACATGTTAAAAGTTTGTTCAGTTGTTATATGTAGTCGAAAGGTTTTTTTCAGCAGTGTGAAAATTCCTGGTTTGCCGGCAAGAGAAGTGTGACAGGTGAAGTTACACAGTGCATTTGTTCTGTTTCAAATAGTGGTATCGCCGAATATCACAAGTGTTGTGGACGTACAGCACAAGTTTAGGGATTTTAGGTATGTAAGGTAAAATGTATAGTGAGGATTGTCTATGAAATTGTAGCTTTGGGTATAGGGACTTATGTCCTGTTCTAAAACTCACTGTGAAAAGAGTAGTAGAATTTATTCAAGCTTGAGTGAAGGGTAAGGAAGCGTCGTCTATCTTACTGGCGAGTGTGGATTTCTATTGGTGGGTTAGAGTCCTACTAAAGATTCATGTATGCATGGTCAGGGATTTTTCCGTTTGTATGTGTGTAAATGAATTTGTAATATTCGATCAAGTGAAACTCTGAATTGTTTCTATATGTGCATTCAGAGAGAAACGAGTTCGTTATTACCTGCTAGAAGGGTAAATTAGCCTTACTTTATCGACAAATTTAAATATTCTGTGAAAATAGCGTCGTCTATTTCACGCAAAAGAATACTTGAATGTTTGAGAAAGCTAACACTTTATTTTAGCGAAACAGACAAATGGTTTGTTTTTGGGGAGTTACTAACTGAATTCAATTGAAAGATTTGTAAATATGGCGCTGTGAAAATATTTTGTAAAGGAGGGGTTAGAGCGGAGCTAGGGACAGAAAAGCTGCAGCGGCAGTATACGTCACAAGTGTCACGCTGTGATTGGCTAACATACGTCACAGTAGCCGCGCACTGATTGTTTCATGTGACCAACACAAGCTTACAGCTGATTGGCTCAACCAAAATATAGCAATTCTATTGGCTGAGCAGAATAGTGACAAGGCTTAACCTGATTGGCTTGTTGGTGAGTTTCGCGCACGGATTGGTTGAAATTGCGGAACAACAAGGAAGTAGTTACGATCTTTTCCGAAGTAAGGGAAATTGTTTAAAAACATGGACTATTATTATATAAAGGAGAAAAAGAAACTTTCATGGTTTCAGAAATTGAAAAATAAAATTAAACCTGACAAGAAATTTGAAACGCGAGGTGGAAGATTACTTCATAAGTACAAAACACCTGCAGCTTGAATGTTAGGTGAATATGGCTATCATCTTGTCTTTGGATTGAGAATTGGATGAAGTATACCGAGAATGATGGTGCATTAGCATGGCCAGAAGATGGATGTTTTAACATAGGGGTTTTGAAAAATCTGAAAGAAAGGATGACAAACCTTGTACCAAAGCCTAGACCTACTCAATTTGAGGCTTCAGCTGAATGGGAGGATGAGATGTTTGAATTAGAACAAGAGAATAGAGGAATACCAAGAGGTTTTGGATTAGGTCTTAATAGAGAAACACATGAGGATAGAATGCGTCGATTGGAGACGTGAAAACACATGTGAGGGTTTGTACCCAGCGAGAATGATTAATGAGGTGACTGGTCAAAAGAATGCTCAAAAGAAGAACAAAAATAGCGAAGAAAATGAATTAGAAGATGCGGTTTTAGAAGAGATTTATATTACAAAACCGAAACCGCCACCTTATCACCCAGTTTGTTCATGGTCTTCCCCAAGTGCCCCACCAAGATCTTCCCCAAGTGCCCCTCAAAGAGAAATTATTGATGAGACATCTCCTAGAACTAATTCGAATTGTAGAAATACACCTGAAAGAGTAGAAACAAGATGTAATTCTAGTATATCAGGTGAAAATAGAAATTATGCTGAAACTCCAGTTCAGAGAAATGAAATCCCAAGAAATGGAATGAGAACAGAAATGTGTGAGGAGTTACCAAATACCTCAGAATATTTTCGTTCACAAGATGAATTAATACAACAGTTAACTAAAAGCATGGAAGCAGTAACGGTACCTGTAACAATTGGACCTGTTCTTCCAGTATTTGATCAAAGAGAAGTTAGACATTCAGCTTTAACTGTTCCATTAAATGCAGAAATACAGAAAGTGGCTGATTTTTTTTTTCTGACTTATCTGAAATACATCGAGAGAAAACAATGATGCCTTATTTAACTTTTAATCAAAGCCTGTCATGTAAAACTCCATCTGGTGCAGAATCTGATTCTGGAACTCCATAAAAGAGTTTGAATAAAATAGATTTATCACAAAGCCCTGAAACTAAATTACTTGATGTTGCAAAATTGAAAGCATATATAGAAGAACTAATAATTGGAACAATTGGAACTGACAGTTTGAAAGCATATCAGGATGATGAATTACTATTTATTTGTAAAAGCATAACTTGGAAAACAAAGAACAAATATGACCAATTAGAAGAAATAGATTTAAGTAAGCAGAAGGGTTTGCAGAAAACATACAGAGTGGATTTCTCTGAAAAGGATATTGAAAATTTGAATACCACAGGAAGAATAACTCACATTAAAGAATTGATTGTAATTCTGAGAAAATGGGGTGAATTAAGCAAATGGAGAATAAAATGGTCAAAGAAAAGATAGGAAGACAGAACAAGCTTAGCTTTCCTTGCTAGAGAAAAGGAAGCAGTAGCAAATCACTTTCCAATGAGAGAAATACCGGGAGGAGGGTATGTGCATGTTCCATGGACCAGACAGGACATTTTACTGTTTATAAATGATTTTCCTCAATTAAGAGAAAAACCTGTGGAATGGTATCGATAGGTAGACAGATTTGTGAAAGTTTCAAAAGTTCTGTGGGTCGATCTTGATGGATTCTTTGACATAGTTGTCCCAACAGATTTATGGACAGAATGTAAAATTTCTATAGATTGGCCTACAGAAGAACCTTCTCGACATAAAGTAACAGGTGCCCCTTCTTCAGAAGTAATGAAAGTGTACGAAAAGGTAATTGTGTGGTTGAAAAACAAGATTCCCCCACAAGAAGTAGATTGGGTTAAAATAGATAAAATAAAAAAAAATAAAAAAAGATTAAACTTGACAGAACAACCCAAGAGCCTAAAGAATCAGTACATTCATTCTATGAAAGATTACTGCTGGTATTTAAACAATACAGTGGTTATGAAAATTTAAGTGAAAAGGATATGAGCCATTTTATATACAGATTTGTATATGGCTTGAGACCTGAAATTGGTGAAATGATAAGATCTGGAATAGTTGGTTGGCAATCACTCACAGTGGATGATATTTTGAGAAAAGCAAAATATTGTAGTGATGAAATTGATGCTAAACAAAAGAAGCTAAAAGAAAAGGCTATGTGGGCCCAGGTAAAAGTGGCTGAACAACAAATAGCAACTTTAGGAAATAAAAATGTTGATCAGAATCATGGGAAATTTAAAGGTAATTATAATAAACCAAAATTGATGGGTAATATTGAAGAGCTTAAACAGAAACTCCTATGTTTTAATTGTGGCAAAATTGGACACTGGAAGCGCGAATGTAAGAATCCGCCCAGAAATTTGTTAAAAAATGCATCATTAAATCCACAGATGCAGAATGAGATAAATCAGCAGCAACAGCTACAGCGACAGGTAGTGATTCAGCAGTCAGATTCCACAGCCACCACTTCTAAACTGTGTAAATGTGCAGAGATACAGTGCAGAATCAGGATTCAGCGGAGGTGAACAGGTAAACAGATCATCAAGAGTGAATGTGCCAAATGTTTCTCATCAGTTTTGGATGAAAGAAGATGGAGGGAGTGAATCTGAGGATTACTTCTGATGGTGCCTGAGAGAGGAGGAAGAGTGTGTGCTTGGAGCCACTCTTGAGGTAGATCAATCTGGTCCATTTCTTAATGGTAAAGTGAATGATGTAGAAATTACTTTCCTAGTGGATACAGGTGCTACCCGTTCTACTGTTAGATCAGTGGAAATAGAAAACCTACCTCTCTCTGGGGACAAGATCCAAGTAGTAGGTGTAGCTAATCAGCAAATTAAAACCGATTTAACCGAACCAGTTGAAGTTGAAATTGGCAAATTTAAGGACATGCATAGGTTTGTAGTTTGGACAGCAGTCCTGTAAATCTCTTAGGTAGGGATATTCTCTGCAAGATGAATTGTAAAATATATTGCTCACCGAATGGTATTGAACTCCAAACTCCAGAAGAAGATGGGCTTTACAAATTAACAATGTTAATGGTCGAGGCTGAAGAAAGTAAATTATATCCTGTGTTTTATAAGAATAATTTACCTGAAGAATTAAAAGAGACAGTGAATGTAAAAAATTGGGATTTCACTGGAGATGAAATGGGTTTGATGAAAAATGTAGACCCAGTTAAAATATCAGTAAAACAAGGAGCAGTTTATCCAAACATTCCTCAGTATAAAATGAAAGCAGAAGTAATTGAAAGAGTTACTCCTGTAATTGACAAGTTCATAAAACAAGGTGTTCTTAACCGCATGCGTGCGGCATGATTCCCCCCCGTACGCTGGATTTTGCGAAAGCGCACTTTGCTGGGCTCGTCATAAGCGTGCCAGGAGGCTACCTCATGACGAGCCCAGCTCGTCATGAGCGTCGAAGGGGTTAAAGAAATTGAAAGCAGTCCATGTAATTCACCGATTATGGGAATTAAAAAGCCAAATGGAACTTTCAGGATTGTTCAAGACCTGAGAAAGATTAATCAAATCGTTATTCCATGTTGTCCAGTTCAACCAAACCCAGCGGTAATTTTATATCAGATTCTGCATGATGCAAAATGGTATACAGTTATTGATTTATGTAACGCATTCTTTACTGTTCCATTACATCCTGAAAGCCAACAAAGTTTTGCGTTCAGGTTCAAAGAGCGTATCCTAGCATGGTGTTGAATCCCTCAAGGGTACACCGAAAGTCCATCTATCTTTAATCAGTTGTTAAAGAAGTCCTTGGAAAATCTAAATTTACCTGGAAAATCTACGTTAGTGCAGTATATTGATGATCTCCTTGTGGCTGCAAAAACAAGAGATAATTTTGTGACAGATACCATTACTCTTTTGAATCATCTGGCAGATGAGGGACATAAAGTGTCTCCTGCAAAATTACAGTTTTGCAAACAAGAAGTAAAATATCTTGGTCACAGAATTGCAAAGGGAGTCAGACAAGTGACAGCGGAAAGAATAAAAATGATTCAAGCAATGCAACCTCCAAAAACACACAGACAGGTTAGAATTTTTCTAGGAATGGTAGGTTATTGTCGCCAATGGATTAGTGGATTTTAAGTAATTGCAAAGCCACTGCAGAGACTGACAAAAGCAGACATAAAAGACCCAATTTGCTTAACAGATACTGAATTAGAAGCTTTTGAACAATTAAAGAAAAGTTTGTGTGAAGCTCCAGCATTAGGAATGCCTGATTATGAAAAAGAATTTGAGCTGTACTGCAGTGAAAGAGAAGGATGTGCATTATCAGTCCTGATTCAAAGACATGGAAGACTGAGAAAGCCAATAGCATATTTCTCAGCTGTTCTTGATCCTGTTGCAAAAGCATTACCAGGTTGCTTAAAAGCAGTAGCTGCAACAAGTGTAAGTTTGGAACAAAGTGAAGGAATAATAATGGTATTTCCTGTAAAAGTATATGTACCACACTCAGTTGAAATTCTTCTCACTAGAAGTAAAACACAGCATTTGACAAACAACAGGCTAACAAAATATGAAAAGACTATCCTTGGATCGGATAATGTCTCTATTGCAAGATGTGTAAATTTAAATCCTTCCATGTTATTACCTGATGGTATTGAAACAGAAGTCAGGAATGAGGTTGATCATGAATGCCTGGATGTATTAGAATATTGCACAAAACCTAGGCAAGACATAAAAGATGTCCCATTGGAAGAATCAGATTATGTTTTATTTGTTGATGGTTCATGCTTAAGAACAGATGAAGGTGTTCTGAGTGCAGCATATTCTGTATGCACATTTGCAGATGTAAATGAAGCTTCTTATCTCAAAGGAATTCATTCAGCTCAAGTAGCAGAATTGATTGCTTTGATTCGTGCATGTGAAATGGCAAAAGAGTTAAAAGTTACCATAGTGACTGATAGTCAGTATGGTTATGGCGTAGTCCATGACTATGGCCAGCTCTGGTCTCAAAGAGGTTATTTAACTTCTGCGGGATCACCAATCAGAAATGCAAAATTAATTAAGAGGCTAATTGAAGGAATTCAATTGCCAGAAAAAATTGCAGTTGTAAAGTGCACGGCACATCAAAAAGGCGAAGATTACATTACAAAAGAAAACTCATATGCAGACACAATAGCAAAATTCTGTGCAAAGAATAATATGTCCATTAATCGGGAAAAAGACAATGAACATGTTTTGAACTCACTTATGCTAACATCTGTAGTTGAAACTTGGCAAGGAGTAAAAGATTTCCAAGATGAGGCAGATGATGAGGAAAAAGACACATGGCTAAAAGCAGGATGTAGACAAAAAGAAGAAGATGATATTTGGGTTTACAAAGATGAAAGACCAGTAATGCCAGGCAGCATGATTTCTGACATGGCTCGCATGTACCATGGTCCAGGACACATAGGTAGAGATTCAATGATTAGATTATTTAGACAAACATGGTACAATCCAAAATTCAGAATTATTGCAGAATCCCTTTGTCAGAGGTGTTTAGTCTGCCAGCAGATCAATCCAAACAGAAAAACAGTTGTGATCATGGGATGCATAGGACGGGAGGGTGGTCCATTTTCCAGATTACAGCTTGACTTCATTGACATGCCACCTCATAACAAGTTCAGATATGTCTGGGTGATAATCTGTCTGTTTGCGAGATGAGTGGAAGCGTTCCCAACACGTCACAATGATTCACTTACTGTGGCAAAATTGCTTTTGAGATAAATCATACCAAGGTATGGATTGCCAGTGACGGTCGAGACTGATCGTGGCACACATTTTGAAAACAGATTGCTAAAATTGATTTGTGAAGCACTGGATATAAAACAAAAGCTACATTGTGCTTACACACCAGACGCATCAGGTGTTGTTGAGCAAGTGAAAGGTACAATAAAGAACAGAATAGCAAAAATGTGTTTAGAGACAGGTATGAAGTGTACTGATGCACTTCCACTTGTTCCGATTTCTTTGAGAAGCATTCCAAATAGAAAAACAGGTTTGAGCCCCCACAAAATCCTTATGGGCAGAGTCGTGAGGTAAGCATTTGTTCCGGTCGACAAACTGTTGAGCATTAATGATAGTGTCATTATGGATTACTGCAAAAATCTATCTGATGTGGTAACTTCTGTGTTCCATCAGGTGGGAACTGAACTAATTACAAATGAGAAAGAAAAAGCTCATGATCTGTTACCAGGCGACTGGGTGAGAACAAAAGTACACCGAAGAAGAAACTGCCTTGTACCAAGGTGGCAGAAGGCAAGACAGGTGATATTGGTCACAACAAATGCAGTAAAGTGTAGAGGATTGAAGAGATGGGTTCATGCTAGTCATACCATGCGAGTGCCAGCACCTGAAAATCCTGACGAAGGTGTTACAACAGCTGATTCATATTCTGAAGAAGAGCCTGAAAGAAATCCAGATCCTGAAGATCGACAAGAAGTTCGACATCTGGAAGATTCAAATGCGAATGAGGCATTGAATGAAGATAATGAAGAGATTGTGATACAAGATTCTGAAAATGAAGAAGATCTGCTAGATCAAGGAGCAGAAAAAGAAACTGAACAAGTGGTGATTCAAGATCAAGATCAGGAGAAAATTGAAAAGCAGATTGGAAGCTTTGGAAGAAGGAACGAAAATTCTGAAACTGGAAAATTGGAAGTAATTGAAGAAGAAGAAGAAGACGAAATTCCAAGTACCAGCTATAAGGATGCTTTTCCTAACAGAGTGAAACTGCTGAGTAAAGAAGTGCCTGGATCTAAAGAAGAATCTGATACAGAAAAACTGATTATCAATGAATCAGATGATGACACAGAAAGTGAAACAGATGAAAGTGGAGATGAATCAAAAGTGAAAAGTTCGAGAAAAAGAGCTTGGAGAGTGGAGGATAATCTAGCTGAACCGAAAAATAAATTATCAAGAAAAGGAGATAATTGGCCAAGTGGAAATGAAGGCCTAAAATGTAAATTAGAGAATAAAACAAAAGAGCAGGTTAATGAGATCTCAAGTCGAAAGGAGGAAAACTCAAACAAGGTAAAACCAGCAGAAAACAGAATTGAAGTGATAAACAGAAGAGCGAAAAGAGTAATAAAGCCAAATCAAAAGTATGTCACCTGAGTGGACTTATATAATTATTCCCCCAGTTGTAGAAGTAGAAGTAAATAATAGTCAAGAAAATTTTGATGATGCAAGTGATAATGATTGATTTTGTTCTGACACAAGGTCGAAGAAAGTGTGTTAGCTGGAAAACACATTGATGTATGACATAAGGTCGAAGAAAAACTGTTAGACTAAAAAAAAATTAAAAAGAGGGGTGTATATTTAGTAATTTGTATATTTAGTAATTTTTAATTTTTAATTTAATTTTTATTTTTAAAAAGTGAAGATGCCTTCTACTAATAATAACTCGAGATACTAAATTTTCAGAAGATGTTGCAAATTGTCTTCAATATGTGTAATCCTGATAATCTTAGTTTGATTAATTTTAGCTGTCATTTTTCCTTTTGGTATAGATAAAGAGATGTATAAAGCTAACATGACTAGGAAGGTTGTGATTAATCATGACAAACATGATAAAGTTGACAGGACAAATAAAATTATTGTACATAAACCAGAGATTCGCCTGGCTCCAACCGGAACCGCCTGCTTTCGAGGCTTGGCGGGCTTGATTTTTTGCAGTACACAATATGGAGCATAGCCTGTTTGAACTTAAGGGCCCACGGAAAAAGAAGACTTGTGAAATGATCTGGGGTCTAGTTTCAAAGTATTTGAAATCCTAAACCCGGGCTTTGTGCTGTACGTCTAGAGGTATGACAGTTTCGATGATAATGTACCTTAGTTTCATAGTTATATGACCCTGCATTATTAATTTGACTGCCAGTGATATATGATTTCGGTTTTATCAGTTTCTAATTTGCTGTTATTTGTGATGTAAACAATGTGATATGTGGATTCATACAAACCAACTCATGTGTTTTTGCAAAAATAAATAAATTAAAAAAAACAGAGATTCACCAAGATAGATCTGTAGGAGATTTTTCTAGTAATACCTTCTCAAGGCTTTTATCTGAATATGTAAAGGTAATGGATGCCAAAGATTGCTACATTTGTGTGAAATTGCCTACCTCTGTTTCTGAAGGTGTAACGTATAATATGCTTCCTCTTACATATGGTATAATCTGTAGTGTAATAGCTAGTTTGTTTTATCAAACAAGTCGTTTAGAGAACTATTACTCAGACAATGATGAGATTTTTGCAAATCTAAAAGTTGAAAATAGCTTGAATAAAGTGAAACATGCTAAACAGATGAGGGAATTTTTCCTAGTGACTAGTGAACTAACTTATGAGTATTCTTTTAGAAATAATTTAACATGCAAATTGAGAACAGAAGAGAAAACATTCTTAAATATGGTGGAAGAGAGAATGGAAATTTACAAGCAAAATGAGATGCTGAAACAAACTAAATCTAAATTTTGGCAGAAGGAAGATGAAAAGCTTAATGGTAGAAATGAAAATGTTGCAATTCATATAGATGAAACTGTTAGTGGAAAATTTTGCATAAGAAGAGATAATACTTTGTTTGATAATTACTTTGTAAGTGCAAGTCAATGTGAAGATACTTATCGTATTTCAGGGGGCGGGGGATTTAAAGGAGGCAAAGATCCAATATTTCCTGGAATTCATTTTGTCTGTGGGAATAAAGCTTATTACAATCTTCCTGATCACTGGTATGGGACTTGTTACGTGGGATTAGTTTTTCCAAAGATTTTTCATGTAGATAGAAATGCAAAGGGGTCATTTGAAATTGGCAAACACCTGAATAGATTCAGGAGGGAAAGTTTTTCAGAAATTTTGGGAGATATATTTGAGGCAGTAATACCTATGGTAGAAATAACTTTGAATGCAAATAAAATCAGAAAAATGTCTACAATTGTTGATAGATTATCTACGGATACTGTTAGTGGATTTCAATTGGTGAACACAGAGCTTATTGCTATGAGAACAATGGTAATGCAGAACCATCTTGCGTTAGACATTCGGTTAGCAAAAGAAGGAGGAGTTTGTGGAATTTTACATGTCCAACATTGCTGCACGTATATACCTGACAAGAGTCAGAATATAGAGATGTATATTAAAAATATAACTGAAATACATGCTGAGGTTGAACCTTTAGAAGATGATAGTTTTTCAGAACGTTTAGGCAAAAGAATTACAGCAATTAAACACTGGTTTAAAGAGATTGGTAGTTCAATTATAGGTAAAATAGTCTTTCCTTTAATAGTTATAGCTATAGTAATACTTTTATAATTTGAGAAAAGAAAAAGAAAAAGAAATAGAATTAGAAGAGTTTCGGGGAACTCAATATGAGAGTTGCAGAAAAACAGATGAATCTAAACTTTAGAAATACTAATATTAAGAAAGTCCAAAACATGTTCAAGGGTTGAACATTTTTAAATTTTTGGGTGTTGTTTGGTGATTTTGAAATCACCAGATGAGGGAGTTGATGGAGCAAGGTGATGAACAATATTTTGTTCAAACTTGCAAAGTTAATCTCCCATAATAAGAGTAATATAATTAATTAGCATGTGGTGAAATTACTAATCAACTTAGTATAAGAATTTATTCATCAGAACACACGGGATTAACTAATGTGCTTTATGTTGCAAATGCAAAGAGAAAATAATAAAGTAACCATGTCTATTGTTTTGTCAGTATTAAATGCGGCTGTTTAACTAATGGCATGTGCTTATTTTGTGTGCTTATGTTATGTCTTTTCTGTGACAAAATGCTCGCGGAGATTCGAAAAGTAAATAAAATGCTGCTTGAGTGTGCTTTGCTAGGTAACATAATTAACGGGTTTTATTAGTATTGGGGGTGGGTAACAGAATGGGTTTCAATTCTTTAATTAATTGATGTCTTGTGTTTGATTAATAATAGTTTCCGAAAGTGAGGCCTAAAGATTGCTCAGAAAAATGGCTGACAGAGATGCTGATACGAAAGCTTGTCTAGAGTGGAGCCTTGTACATGCGCAGTGGTGAAGATTTTTACCATGCTGCCATCAATATTTGAAAAGCAGTTCTTTTGTTGTGCTGAACGTGCTTTCAGGGGAAAGGCCCAAGGATAGGAACCCGATGTGTCTGCCAAGGCTAGGAAGTTATAGATTGAAACTCGAGAAGAAAGTGTCAATCTTGAGGAAGCCGAATGACATGGAAATGAGAGACAATAGGGCTTAAGAAAATCCTGGACTTGGACAAGAAACAGTAGTGATCTAATACTTTTATCATGGACTGACACAGCACAGCCAATGAGAGACGTGGATTTCTATGAAAGAATGTAAATTGTAGAAAGTTTAGTTAGAAAGAAAGGTATAAAACCTGACGCTATGAGCAGGAGGGCGCTTCTCGCTTTCCGATTCCTGAATGACGTGACGTGCTGTTGGACTCTTTGGCGCACGTAAGGACAGTAGACTTTTAATGATTATTCCTTTCTAGGTGGAGTGAATTTTAGACAGGGAAATAGATTTAGGGAATGTAAACTGTTATTTTGCTAATAATTCGTGCTTTCTGATTTTGCTTTAAATATGTCAGTCTAATAAGTCATTTCCTTATTAAATACTGCTTTCTTATTTGCTAATTAAATAAAGATTCGTAACGAAAATGCTCTTTCTTTGAATAATAAAGCTAATAAAATTAGATTTGAAATGACAAGCAGGTCTTGTTTATTCATGGTCTAGTTTCCATCAGTTGATCCAATCGCCTTAGTGGCCTAATTATAAATGATATAAGTTTTAAAACCATGGTGAGTATAGATAAACTGCAGTTGTATATAAACATGTAAATATTTTGTGAATAGTCTTGATTAATTAGGTCACATGATTCAGTTGCTCAAAAATTGTCTCGTTGGTTTATGGGCCTTTATATGTGATTATGTTTAATGGTAAGTACTGAGGTGATGGTTAGTGTTTGTGAGACAGTTTTTCATTAGGAGCGCTGGATCAAGAGCAAAGAGAAAGGCCCGACCCTGGAACTTTAGAACTCGTTTGCATAAAGGACCCTGCCCAGAAGAAAAGCTGGAAGAACTTCCAGGAGGAGTACTGACCTGTTGCTGTGTTGCATTATTGGGTTGGCCTGCAGTTCCTGCTTTTGCCTTGGGCAGTGAAAGGACGGGACTAAACTTCCTTCACTTGTTGCTAAGTATCTCCAAGGGCTTGAAATAGAGCTTGCATTCTGCTCACGAAGTCTCAGGGACAGCAAAGATTTCACTTACATCTGGGTTCTGCCTCTGGAATCAATCAATCAATCAATCAATCAGAACATTTGTAAAGCGCACTACTTACCCGTAAGGGTCTCAAGGCGCTGGGGAGGGAGGCTGCTACGGTGTCTTCTGAAGGTGAGCAGGTCCTGGGTCTGCCGTAGGATGATGGGCAGGGTGTTCCAGGTCTTGGCGGCAATGTGGGAGAATGATCTGACGCCGGAGGTCACTCTTCGCGTGTGGGAGAATGTGGCAAGGGCGAGGGCACGGTCGGCGCATCGGAACTGCCGGTTGGGGGTGTAGAAGCTGTGTCGTCTGTTGAGGTATGCTGGTTCTGTGCTGTGGAGTGCCTTGTATGTATTGGTGAGGAGCTTGAAGGTGATCCTCTTGTTGATGGGGAGCCAGTGCAGTTCTTTTAGGTGGGGTGGGATGTGGCTGCGGCGAGGGATGATGAGGATCAGGCGTGCAAAGGCGTTTTGGATGCGTTGAAGTCGTTTCCTGCGTAGAGGGCGTTTCTGTAATCCAACCTACTGCTGACGAGGGCCTGGGTGACCGTTCTTCTTGTTTCGGTGAAGATCCACCTGTAGATCTTGCTGAGCATGCGGAAGGTGTTGAAGCAGGAAGACGAGACAGCGTTGACCTGCTTTGTCATGGAGAGAGTAGAGTCGAGGATGAACCCTAGGTTGCGTCCGTGCTCAGTGGGTGTTAGAGCTGCTCCCATTGCGGTCGGCCACCAGGAGTCTTCCCAGGCCAAGGGGCTGGAGCCGAGGATTAGGACTTCCACCTTGTCCGAGTTTAGCTTCAGTCGACTGTTCTTCATCCACTTGGCAATGGCTTTCATTCCTTTGTGGAGGCTGGTTTTGACGGTGAGGAGGTCCTTGGTGAGGGAGAGGATCAGCTGGGTGTCGTCGGCGTAAGAGATGATGTTGAGGTTGTGCGGTCGGGTGACAATATCCGTCTGAGGGATGAGCCCTGGGGGTACACCACAGATGATCTCGGTGGCTTCAGAAGGGAAAGGGGGAGGCGGACGCTATGGGTTCTGCCGGAGAGGAAGAACGTGGTCCAGTCCAGAGCCTTGTCTTGGATCCCAGCGTCGTGGAGGTGTGTGTGTAGGCTGCAGTGGCAGACAGTGTTGAAGGTGGATGACAGGTCCAGGAGGATGAGGGCCGCAGTTTCCCTGTCATCCAGCAAGGCCCTAATGACATCAGTGGCAACAATGAGGGAGGTTTCAGTGCTGTGGTTGCTGCGGAACCCGGACTGAGATGGGTCCAGGATGCAGTTCTCCTTGAGATAGCAGGTCAGTTGTCTGTTGACGGTCTTCTCAATGACCTTCGCCGGGAACGGGATGAGGGAGATGGGCCGGAAAGTCTTGAGGTCCATGAGGTCAGCCTTGAGTTTTTTGAGTAAGGCGTTGATCTTGACGTGCTTCCAGCTTTCTGGAAAGGTTGCTGTCTTTCCAGAGATGGGGTGTGATGGTGATGCTGGCTTTGTTGAAGATGTGGTGTGGGCATGGCTCTGACGGAGATCCGGAGTGGATGGTGTTCATGATTTTGATGGTGTCGTCGTCAGTTATGTTGGTCCAGGAGAGCAGTTGGTCGGTGCAGATGTTTGGCCGCAGAGACGGAGGTCTCCATGGTTGTCGGGACGGTCGTGGCGTTGAAGCTGTCATGGATGTCTGGGATCTTGCAATGGAAGAAGGTGGCAAGGGAGTTGCACATGTGTTGCGAAGGTGAGATGTCATTGGTGTTGGAGCTAGAGTTGGAGAGTTCCTTCACGATGTTGAAGAGCTCTTTGCTGTTGTGTGTGTTGTTGTTAGGCGATCTTTGAAGGAGGCCCTTTTGGCGGATCTGATGAGGTGATGGTGTCTGCGGGTGTCGTTCTGTTGGGCTGCGCAGCTGTCCGGTGTCTGTTCATGGTGCCATTTCTTTTTTAGCTTTAGGCAGGTTTGCTTGGAGGCCTGAAGGTCTTCAGTGAACCAACTGGCTTTCTTGCTGGTGTGTCTGTTGGAGGGTTTCTTGATCGGGACGAGGGTGTTGGCACAGTCGTCTATCCATTGTCTGAGGTTGCTGGTGGCGGAGTCGGGGTCAGTGGGGTCGGTGGGTGGGCTCCGGGTGAGGGTGGTGGTTAACTGGTCTTCGGTGGCTTTGCTCCAGCAGCGGCAAGGGATCTTTTGGGTGCGGTGGTGCGTGGTGGGTTTCCGTAAGGTGAAGTGGATGCAGCGATGGTCGGTCCAGTGGAATTCGGTGGTGTGGTAGAAGGAGACATGGCAGCTTGCGGAGAAGATGGGGTCAAGCATGTGGCCAGCAGATTGGGTGGGTGTTGTGACAAGTTGTCTGAGTCCGAGGTTGGTGAGGCGTCAATCAGGGTGGTGGAGTTGCGGTTGTTGTTGTTGTTGAGGTGGAAGTTCAGCTCCCTGAGAAGGATGTAGTCTGTGGAGGCGAGGGCGTGTGTACTGACAAAGTCTGCGATGGAGTCGCTGAATTGTGGTCAGGATCCAGGGGGTCTGTAGATGAGGGTTACTCTGAGGGTGGTGTCGGGATCGGTGTGGATCTTGAAGTGCATGTGTTCGGCGGTGCTGAGGGTGTCAACTGTGTTAGTCGAGCTTCTGAGAGTGTTCCTGTGGCAATGGCGATTCCCCCTCCTACTCTATTGGTGCGGTCCCTGTGGGTGATCTTGTAGCCGTCCGGGATGGCTATGGCGATGTCGGGTGCGAGGAGGGGTTCAACCACGTCTCCATCAGGAAGGCAACATCTGGGGATGTTGAGTCGAGTAAGTCCCAGAGTTCAACGGCGTGTTTGCGGGCAGAGCGGGTGTTGAGAAAAATGCATCTGTGGTGGTTACGTTCTTTCACGGTGGGTGGGTTTGCGGAACGGATGCTGGGGAAGCTGCAGTTCCGGCAGGAGAATGGTCCTTGGGTGCGCTTCGGGGCAGCCAGGAAGCAGGTTTGTGGTCGTCCGGTGTTGAGTGCGCGGAGGGTGCTGGCATTGTAGCAGGGACGGGTGGCATGGCATTCGGGGGGGGACAGGGGTCCTGGCAAAGGGGTCAGTCCAGGCACGGACGGGTGCAGATAGGCTTGCCTTTGGCGTGCCTTCAGTGTGCCAGTGGCATGAGCGCAGCTGCGCAGCGTCCGCCATGAGAAGAGGAGATGGGAGGGAGTAGGCAGCTGAGAGGAGGGGGCAGATGAATGTGCGAGCAGGGTTGGAGCCGCAGGGACGCAAGTGCAGGAAAAACAGGGGCAGGAATGGCGAAAGGAAACAGAAGCCAAAGGGCACAGAAAATAACAGGGAACAAGAGCCAAATAGACAAATAATACAGAAGCAATACAATAACAGCAAAAACGGGGGCATGGGCAGCGCGAGAAAACAGAAGGCAGAAGGGCACAGAAAATAAACAGGGAACAAGAGACAAACAGACAAATAATACAGAAGAACTACAATAACAGCAGAAGACAAACTTACGGCCTACCACTGGCCACCAGGGATGAGGCAGCTGGGGCTTCAGGGCAGGACACAGGTGATGCTGTGTGGCTAGGGGAGCGACCTGTCTAAGAAGGGTCAAGGAACGGTTAATTTGGAATCGTGTGTTTCAATTGGCACAGAGGGGGAAAGCAGCCAACACCATTGCTGGCTCCATGTCCTGAAGGAACTGCAGAGGACACCTCTGTGTTAGGATTTGGGTCAAGTCCCCTTTCAGTGACCATGGACTGTTATCACGTGACCTGCCAGGACAGGGATATAGGTCAGTCCTACCTTTCATTCCTTGCTTGATATTGCTAGTGTGTGAGTTCCTGGTTTCTGGTTCCTGTGATGTTGGTTTCTGATTCTGTTTCCTCACGGGCTCGTGAGTGATTCTGGATCCCCTTCGAATTTAGTCTATTCTGTTTCCCTATTTCCCTATTCCTTGCTTCCCGGTTTAGTCAGGTAGTCAGTTTCCTTTTTGCCCTTTCCCTTCCCTTTTTTTGCCAGTTCCCATTATGTGTTTCGATTGGGGGGTTTATAGGGGCTCCTGCTCCCCCGTTGGAAAGCCTATTGTTTTAATTTGTAAAGTGGCTCGGTGTTTGTTGGAGCGTTTTGGAGACGCATTGTTAAACGAACGTTTGGTTCGTTTCCTTTCGCGTCGTTTACCGCTCCATGTTGTTGTGTGCGGAAATGACGTTTTGGGTCATTCCGCAAGTTTGCATCTGATCCGAGTGCTGGGATAGCTGGCTTTCCTTGTGCCTTATGTCCTGTCCCTTCCCTGGTTGAAACGAGACCGTGTAGGTTTTTTTTTAATGCCGGTAACGAGGCATTTTTTCCCCTCATGACCCGAGAGACACTTGAAGCACTGATTAGTGTTTGTTTAGTCCCCGAATCCGAGAGGAGTTATCTCGGACCGGATTTGGCATTTTCTGCTGCCCGAAGTCTCCACGAAGCAAAGCCTGTATCCCTGGCTGGTAAGAAACGTGAATGTTGTGACAGGACATGGTCATTGGTAATGGAGCTATTGGAAAGGTACATGAAGTGTATTTTTGTTTGTTTAGGTGCAGAAGCGTGGAGGAGGGAGCAGTGATCTCATCGTTCTACAAGGGTGGAAGTTGACTTGGTGTCTCCTTATATTTTATTCCACCCTCTTTCCTGGTTCATCTGCACACTCATAGTTATAACTTTGTGAGTGGCATATGGGCTGGGGAAGTGGATTGGCTCATACTACATTCCTGCAGTGTGCGGGCTAAGTGGACGGAATCCAACAGAATATCAAGCCCACGATTAATCACACTGCCCGGACGAGTATGGAGGAGGACTCAAGGGATCCCTCGGGTGGAGCCGAGAGCATTGCTACCATGCAAGATGTAATGGGAGCTTTAGCTGCATTACAAGCTCAGGTGCAGGACCTACGACAGGAGAACTGAAGTACTGGGTTTTTCAGAACCGGTACTGATCCGGTAACCCAGCGGTGCCAGGGACAACACCCTATGACTTCGGGTCCTTCCTGTTTCAGACTACAGAAACACAGAGTGAAATCAAATCAAATCAAAGATCGAATTTATTGGCTGCAACCAAGTAACAGGTATCCTAGAAGTACAACATGGTGTATATTCTCAGGAGACTGCTCAACATTACTAAGCATGAGCGGATTTTGCGTATTGGCAATCCGCGGATCTGCGGATTTGCGTTTTTGCGGATTGCGACAATACGCAAAATCCGCGGATCCTAGCGTAGTTTTTTTTTGCGTGTTCGCACGGGTTTCTGCAAGTTCGCGAGGGTTTTATTGTACAAAACGCTCGCGAATGTGCAGAAACCCGTGCGAACACAATGTGCCTACTCATGGCCAAACGGACGGGGCTTCCATGCGAGTGCACATGCCTCTTGTGTGTATAAAAGGTCAGAGGCCGATCAGAGCAGCAGATGAAGATACAGAGACTCCTGGTCACAGGAACAGCACAGGGATTGTGCTGCACATCCCTCTTGTGTGTATAAAAGGTCAGAGGCTGATCAGAGCAGCAGATGAAGATACAGAGACTCCAGGTCACAGGAACAGCACAGGGATTGTGCTCGTGAAAGTCAAGGATGCAAAGGCCTCTATCCAGCATCACAGCTGACTTTCGACGGTAGATGTGGTAAAGAAGGCACATTGCCCAGCCTCGACGACGCTCTCGATTGTTTCTGGGCTGATGAATGAGTTACTGCATTTGAGCTTCAACTAGTTCCAGCGACCATGTGTGTGTTTACAATGGCGCCAGCAAGCTGCCAGCGCCGTTGTAAAATAGTTACAAAGTTAGCTTGCACAGGAAGCACTTAGATAAAATAAAGCAGCACCTGCTTCGTTTTATCTAGTGGTTCCTGTGCAAGCTAACTTTGTAACTATTTTACAACGGCGCTGGCAGCTTGCTGGCGCCATTACATGAGTGGGTGGGCGTTCAACTTTTGAACCCGTTACATCCGCTGATTTTTTCGGATTTTGTGGAAAATACGTAAAATACACGGATTGCGTATTCACCAAAAATCCGAAAAATCCGCGGACGTAACGGATTTGCCGCCCATGCTTAAACATTACAAAACCAGCCTGCTCTTTTTATACAAAATATTACGCTTTAGGCAAACATTCTTAAGTTTAGAGTTGACCATTCACATATTTTCACTACAAAGAAAAAGCAGAGTCATGATGACAATCCCACATTTCAGTTTGTCTAGCCCACAATCAATTACCCGGCAAGGCTCAGTATTTTCATCAGATATCGACGGACCCCCAATAAAAACGGGCACCTCCTCCTCGTAAAGCAAGTCATGAAGTAGGAAACAGGGACAGGTGTGTGCAAGATTAGGAGTGGTTTGTGTGCGATGAAAGGTTTATGGCACGTTGTGCCTTGATGCTATCTCGTTCGGCCACTGGGAGAGGAACTGACCGAACAGGTTTGGCCTTGGGCGGTGGAGTCAGCTTGCCCGGGTCGTAGAGAAGTCAGGAAAGGTGTACGTGTCCTTCAGGATCGTGTTTGGCCTAATCATTGGCCTATGTGAGGGCAACTCACAAAATGGCTGCCGTACACAAAATGGAAGCCGAGGATTCGGGACGAAAACCACGGTTTCAATGTGAAATCATCACTCGAATATGACGAAAATGCTTGTGCATAGTGTACTAGCCATTCTCGGTCTTCTGATATCAAATTTGTCATGATACGAATATGTTTATGACACAGGTCCAAAATTTTCAGTACCACAGACCCTCCTTTTGCTCTTACATAGGCAATAACCTATACTCATGCTAATCTGAGTCCAGGTATGTATTCCTAAAATCATTGAGATGTTGCTGTAGCATCATCCTATTACTTAGCTCGTCCCTCGATACAGGTTTCCTTACACATGATGTAGCACAGAGGCCACATAGTGCAGGAGCACACTGTACACACAGACAGAACAGGAAAAGAATGGCTAATATCATCCCAATGACCTTCAGAATTTTCCATCCCCAGACGGATACCAGTTCCCAGAACCATCCCATTAACGACCAATCCCCTTTGTCTACATGAATAGATTCGGAAATTTTATGCAGTTTGGAGATGGCCTGGTACACTGTTGAAGCGTTATCTGGAATGAAAACAAAGCAACTCGATTGGATCACTCTACATACCCCACCTCGGTCTACAAGTATGACGTCTAACGCGACCCTGTTCTGAAGGGTCATAAGTCGATCCGACTGGAGCTCAGCAGTCAAGTTACTAAGGGCACCAGCAGTTTCAACCATGGTGGCTTCAACCACCCTTGTCAATTGCCTTGTGTTCCTGCTGTTAACCATGGGTCCCCAGAATGGTAGAAAACCCCTCACGAAGTCTCCAAATTCTTGTTCTGCAGTGTCCTCTTCACTGAAGACACCTCTACCTATCCTTGTCTTATGGTAATCTGCCGTCGCTGTGTAGGTGGGAGGCAACAGGAACGAAACAAAGCATGTGCCCAAAAAGTCAGGGGGCAACCATGTATAGGCTTTATCATGGCAGATGAAATAGGTACCCTTAGCTGCTAAGAACGGAGGGGAAGTCTGAGACATAAAAACATATGTCTCAGTGCAGATACTCTTCCCTAGCTGAGCTCTGGGATTCTTGCCAATACCTTGCAGACATAAGTGACCCTGATGGGGTACAATCCAAATCGGGGAAGATCTCTTAGCTTGCTGTTTCTCACTCAGAGTGACTCCATATCCGGTCACGTTCCATCCTATATATACTAGTGTCTCTTCCCTCGGGATAGTCTCATAGGAGATATCTTCCTTAACCATGTCTATTATACCCTTAACTAGAGCACTATTCTTAGGGTTATCTTCCACAGAACGTAGGGGGTAGGTCTCATGTGCGTAGATGAACATGGTTCTGTATGCCCATACAGAACCATTGTGGCTGAAAGGCATAACCAGATAAGGGATACCTTTATCCGTGTTGTGAGGCATAAGACCACACACTTAACAGTTAGTAGTGTTCATTACTAGTTGGTGTTGGTGCAAAAGCTGAACAAAGGAGTTATTAATAAACTCTAATCTCCTAGCGGATTCATGTTCAGGAAGAGGTTGAAAAGAATGTGAGGAAATAGTAGTAGGAGGAGGTATGGGCGATGAAGTGGGTGTAAGTGTCACTCGAAAAGAGGATAAAACATATCCTATGAAAAACATCATTACACTCAACAACACGAAAACACACAATATCAAGAAACGTTTCTTGGTCATCATTCTGCAAATTGTAGTCTTAAAGTTCATTTGTTTGGCAGGTCTCTCCATCTCGAGAAACTCCATCCTCTCTAAAATGCTGCTCACGAAGGTAGGGTGTTCTATGCTAAAGGATGCTTCTGTCAGTCCAGGGCAACTCCCTTAGACCAACCAGAACCGTAGACCTAATGTCTTCGACTGCACCCCAAAGACTTTGGGCAACCGCGACCCTACAGCTGAACCCGGATGGTGGTTCGAAAAACAAAAATAAAAAGTTTCTCAGATGAGAGAGCTGCACTTTCAAAATTTTGCAAAGAGAAGGAAAGTAGTATTTGTCCATAGTTCTCGGCCTCAGACTGTAGCGTTGCTTCCCAGATACTGTCTGGTCTTGAAAAAGGAGTTCAGGCTCTGTAGTGTCCAATCGAATTGATGGTGGCACAGCTTCTTGCAAGAGATTGTCACTTTCTTGTTCAGAGATTGTTCCTTTTATGCGTTCATCACTGAAAGGCAGAAATCGAGGCACAGTTTCAGTCTCTGAGTCACCGACACCCTCCTGGACCCACCGGTCGTACAGTAGAGGCAAAGGCACCCTCTTGCAATGTACGCCGTGGATCCAGTTTTTCTTCCCCTCCACTCGAACAGCTGATCTTGTTGAGAGAAGAACTAGATGAGGGCCGGTCCACCGGGGCTGGTCATTCTTTGGTCGCTGGAAATTCTTGACCAGCACCCAGGATCCAGGATCGATCAGATGTCCTGGAGCTTCAGAGACCTGAGGCAGAGTATCGTGAACCTGTTGGTGTAAAACACGCAATTTAGCCGTCAAATCATACAAATAGTCAAGCAGTACAGGGTGTTCGATCAAACTGAATTTTTTTCGGCCTTGCCACTCCCCATATGTTGGCCGGGCGGCCGAACACTATTTCATGCGGACTAAGTCCCACTCGCGAGTGTACAGTCATTCTGGTTGATAGGAGTGCTAAAGGCAGAGCGTCAGGCCATTTAAGGCCAGAGCTCGCTTGAATTTTGGCCATTTTAGCTTTAACGTGCCATTGTAGCACTCTACTAGTCCAGCTGATTGGGGGTGATTTGCAGCATGAAACTTCTGATGGATGCCTAGCCCTTCACATACTTTTTTCATCACTCGACCCACAAATTCACTCCCATTGTCACTCCAGACCATTCTCGGCATTCCGAACCTAGGGAAGAACTCTTTGGCAAGGGCTTTAGCTGTGGATAAGGCAGTGTTGTCCTTTAAGGGATATGCTTCTATCCATCTTGAAAAGGCACAAACAACAACGAGTACGTATTTCAGATTGTTGCACCTTTCCATGTGGATGAAATCTAGCTGCAAAACCTCAAACGGGTACGTTGGAGGCGCAAAATGACCAGCTGGAGTTGAGGTTCCCCTACCAGGATTGTATTTCAGACATACCATGCAATTCTTGACCACATTCTCTGCACACTTGTGAATTCCAGCATTTTGCCATACCGGAGCCAACAACTTACAAATCCCTTTCACACTGATGTGAGCCATTCCATGAGCCATCGTAACAACTGCAGGCACATACGCATCGGGTAACAACCATCTCTGATGATCTGACAATTCAACCCAACAACCATGCGCATCCAATTTACCCGTACCTCCTCTCCACACACTCAACTCTTTCTCTGTAGCTTCAGCTTGAATGGACTTCACACTTTCTATCGAATCTTCACACATTCCTACGTCACCAATCCATCTTGCAGGGCCTGCAACATACATTCGGCTCATCACATCCCTCGCTGTTTCTTTTGCGACTTCGTCAGCAAATGCATTTCCACGACCAACATCGTCAGTCACATTCTTGTGTGCACTGCATTTTACAATCGCGACTTGCAACGGCAGAGTAAGTGATTAAAGGAGCTCATTCACCAATTGACCATGTTGAATCTTAGTTCCATGCGAAGTCAGGAACCCACGTTCTTTCCACAATCGTCCAAAACTGTGAGCCACACAAAATGCATACTGGCTGTCGGTATATATGGTCACTTTCATTCCTTTCGACAACACACACGCTCTCGTAAGTGCAATCAATTCTGCTGCTTGAGATGAGTTATGTGGGATACGTGCAGCTTCAACAATCGTAAGCAAAGTCGTAACAGCATATGCTGCAGTCGTATCTCCATTCGGAAGATTGAAACATGAACCATCCACCCATAAGGTACCATCACACTTTGCAAGAGGAGTGTCGCTAAGGTCTATTCTCCCTTTTGTTTCTTCTTCTGTTCTGAGAAAACAATCATGCTGTTCAGAAGTATCTAACTCAGTTTCAATCGGCAACAACGTAGCTGGGTTAAGCGTGTTGCATCTTTTTATGTTCACATGACTCGCTAACAGTGTCAACTCATAACCTGACAACCGAGCACTAGTTAAGTGCTGTGTCTTGGTTCTGTTTAACAACGTGTCCACTGCATGTGGAACCATCACAACCAATGTATTATTCATGACTAAGCCAGCAGACTGTCGAATAGAAACAGCTGCTGCTGCTGTCGCTCTCAAGCAACTTGGCAACGCTTTAGCTACCGGGTCCAAAGTTGACGAAAAATACGCGCATGGACGCTGCCTGTTTCCGAACAACTGTGTCAACACTGATAATGCACAACCTTCTTTCTCATGGACATACAATGTAAAGGGCTTACTATAGTCGGGGGTACCCAACACAGGAGCTGAACATAATGCATTGCGCAATTCGAAAAAACTTTTCTGACACTCTTCAGACCATGGAAGGGGAGTCGGTGTATCTTTACAGGTTAATGCTACCAAAGGTTTGGCCAACAACGAAAAATTTGGTATCCATTGTCTGCAATATGATGTAATACCCAAGAAAGCACACACTTCTCTCTGTGTCCTAGGCACACTCAATTTCGCTATTGCCTGAATTCTCTCTGGGGTCAGTTTCCTTCCCTCCTTCGATAAGAGATGACCTAAGTAGGTCACTTCTTGTCGACAATATTGCAATTTGGAAAGCGACACTTTGTGATGCAAATCAGACAAATGATGCAACAATGACAATGTTGCTTCTTTGCATATTTCCTCAGTATCTGCAGCGATGAGCAGATCATCAACGTACTGAATAAGGGTAGCGCCATCAGGTAAAACAATTGTGTCAAGCTGTGCTTTTAAAGCTTGACTATATATCGATGGACTTTCATAGTAGCCCTGGGGAGCGCGTTTGAAGCGGAAGCTGCGACCTCCTAAACTGAAGCCGAAAATATCCCTACTTTCCTTGACAATCGGGATGCTGAAGAACGCATTCTTCAAGTCAATCACAGAGAACCAAGTAGCGGAAGCTGGAATCATAGTCAATAGGGCAGTGATATCAGGGACAACTGGATATTGTGGCACAACGATTTTGTTCACTTCTCTAAGATCAATTACAAATCTGTAAACGGGTGGCTGAGAAGGATCAGTACGCCTCAAAACAGGTAAAACAGGACTATTGCAAATGTTGCCTCTTGTCTCTTCACTTACATCTTTTTCAATCAAATCATAAATGATCGCTAGCAACGCTTTTTCACCTTCACTAGAAATCTTATATTGGGGAATTCGTGGCATTTTAAAATTGGCTTTCAATGTCACAACATATGGCGGTATTTCCAAAAGACCCACATCCTTAGGACCAGTAGCCCAAAGAGTATCAGGAAGAAATGACAATTCTGTTGGAAATTTGTCCTTTGACAAATACATTAGAGAGATCACCTTTTTACCCAGTGTAAGTTGTACTCCTGAAGGAGAACAGTACAAAGTCGCATACAATCTTTTCAACAGATCCAATCCCAACAAGTTTTCACCACAACCCGTCGTCAGAATAAGGGGTGCTTCCAATTCACAAGGTCCAACAGAAAGGGACATAGGACTAGAAATCGGGTTCCTAACTGGGGCGGCAGAAAAACCTACTGAAACATTCATTTCGCCAGACAAAGGTGCGCCAGGGAGTTTAGAGTGCATAATAGAACTCTTTGTAGCACCAGTATCCAACAGAAAAGGCTCTGACACACCTGATGTAATCACCTCAAACTAAAGGTCCACTCTGATCTACTGGAACTGAAACAACTCCCTCTCTTTGTCTATGGCTATCCTAGCAATAATTACCTTCCATATTCTCATCCTCTGCATAGTAGTCATCAGCATAGTACTGAGCTGTCCTATTAGACACGTTATTCTGCTGATCAAACCTATTCATTGAGTTCTGAGGTGGAAATGAGTGCGCGTTCTGGGGGAAATTTCCACGTCCTCTACCTCTAGGCGCTTGTGGAGTACCTCGGCCTCTTGCGCTAGAAACACCATCATACGCTGTAACAAAGCAGGACAACTACTTTTAAAATGGCCCTCTTCTTTACAATATGCACACTGATTAGGGCCCACAGGAAAACGTTGTTGAGGATATTCGGTCCTTTGCGCGTTTCTCTGAAACTGCTGAGGCTGCTGATAGTTACTCTGACCACCACGTGGCGGGTACGCCTGCTGTAAAAGAACCTTTGTCTTTAACTCTTTCGTTTTCTTGTCTACTCTATCTTTTTCATCTTTATCTCGATTTTCGTAATACTGTGAAGTAGCCAATATCTGTGCTGAAGAGGAAACGGCCCATGAACTTTCTGAATCCTTTAATTTCTTACACAACTCGGGAAACAAGTTATGCACGAATTTGTCAACGAACAACCGTTGACCACCTTCTGTACTCATATCTTGACCACTGTGGTCGACAAACGTCTCTTCAAACCTAGTGAAGAAATCAGACACTGTTTCATCTTTCTTCTGCTTACACGCAGACAACTTGTCCCAATTCACCCTCATAGCAGGCAACAAAGTCTTCATGTAAGTAATTATCCTACCAGGGAGCTCTGCCACTAAAGGTTCGGGTTTAGCACCACCAACTTGTCGGTCATCGGCAGCACTAATATTAGCCCATGTGTCACCTAACTCCTGAGCATGATCTGCATGACGAATCTTTCCCCATAAAGGCTGAGGAACAACATTTCCAAACAACATGTCTATGTCGGCTAAATTCATAATGCAAGAGCCTGCAGTCTGTGACAATTCCTTGTAATACCCTGCAGGATTTTTACGGGGATCAGGCAATGTCTGTTTAAGGGCCAAAACTTCAGCGCGCTTCCACGGAACATGTACCCAAACACGCTGAAAGTGTGCTGGAACAGCTGGGGGCTTATTATTTGGACCAGCCACTACTGCTTCCTTCCATACTGGGGGAACCTCCCTCATGGGGTATTGTCTCACCTTCTTTTAAACAGAGGAATCAGACCCAAACAACGACCGAGAAACACCTTCACTCCTAAACGACAACAATGTCGCAACTGCTTTCTTAACATCTGAACCCACAATTGCGCCTTTCCCAAACTCGAACCGTATATGACATAACTTGGGTGGATTGGGCTCCAAATCATTCTCCTCTAAATCCTCACTCAGGAAGGTACACATTTTCTCAAAAACGTATCTCTGTTTTGGTGCTTCCCACTGATGGAAGACATCCATAACAGACTCTAGCTCATATTTCGACGGTTCAGTAACCCATTTATGTGCCAAATAATTCAAAGTTTCCTTCTCCCTAGAATCAGGCAGTTGACTACGCAACTGTTTGCGCTCTGAGACAGGGGTTGCATCTGTTGCTCAAAAGAGAGGATATAGAAGGCTGCAGTGCTAGTCATTCTCTGTCGAACAGAAGGAGAAGTCGATGAAAGGACAGGTGAGTCAAGGCAGACGCAGAGGCAGTATCAGGAGGAATACCAGGAGTGGTAGTCGAGGTAGTTGTCAAAGTTGTGGGAAGCAAAGGCAGAGCAGATGTCAAAGTCGGTGGCCCTTGAGGAGGCTGCACCGGAAGAGTAGGAACCAGCTGAAGAGCAGCCGGTGGTTGTGGAGGAGCAGGAGGCAATACAACCAAAGGTTGTGCAGCTAAAGGCTGTGGAGGTGCCGTAGCATTCTGCGCATAAGGGGGTGGTGAACTCAATAAATGCAACATTAGGGGGTCTTTTTCAATGTCTTTTGCTGCATCTTGCTGAAGAGGCGGCAAAACAGGGTAGCATTTATCGATAACCATTTTACGTTGCCTGTGCAACTGCTCACCCATCTGTTCTTTTTCGTTATCTTTAAACTGCATGGCAGCTTGTATTATCGAAATACCCCTTTCTCTTTTATTCTTTTTAGCTAATTTAATTTCTTTCTGTTTGGCTTCCTTTCGCCATAGGCGGAAAGAGTCAAACATCGCCGGACGAGCTTTCTTCTTGAAAAGTCTAACTTCTAAATTGTCTAGGATTTCCGTGTCAAAGCTACCATATTGGGGCCATTTCAAAACACCATCCTTTCTGGTGTATTTGGTCCATACTTCATTATATGTGATGGGGCCTACTTCATGTTTCACATAAAGTTCATAAGTTGGAGTTCCAATCGGAGGAACCGGACACGAGTCCTCCAATCGGGAATCCCTATTACAACCAAGACAAAACAAATTTCCAAGTCTGCTAAGACCAGGCATCTTCGCTCTCTAGTCTAGCTTCAAACTTCAAGGGATTATTGATTATGATATTCTTGTGAATACACGAGTCCCTCGGCTTTGGTACTTGCAAGTTCCAAATCAAAGATCCCAAGGGATACTCAAACTAAGGACTGGGAGACGCCCCACTTATACTTAACTGAGGTATCGATGACTTCACCAGAAGACTCGTCTATCGTTTCGCTCTACCAATCATCAAGGGTCCAAAACAGGGCGATAGTCAGGGCAGCAGTCCTTCGTAGCCGTCGGGAATCAGGGAACCTCGCAGCAAAGACTTTCGGACCACGTCGACATGCAGGGGTCGATGAAGTGGCGGCCTTCCTCCAGAATTTTCACACAAAGCTCCTCACAAACCTCTGGCTTGGACTGGTACCGCTGATATCGCCCCACGTTGGGCGCCAACTGAGGTACTGGGTTTTTCAGAACCGGTACTGATCCGGTAACCCAGTGGTGCCAGGGACAACACCCTATGACTTCGGGTCCTTCCTGTTTCAGACTACAGAAACACAGAGTCTTCTAGGTGAAATCAAAGATCGAATTTATTGGCTGCAACCAAGTAACAGGTATCCTAGAAGTACAACACTGTGTATATTCTCAGGGGACTGCTCAACATTAAAAAACCAGCCTGCTCTTTTTATACAAAATATTACGCTTTAGGCAAATATTCTTAAGTTTACAGTTGACCATTCACATATTTTCACTACAAAGAAAAAGCAGAGTCATGATGACAATCCCACATTTCAGTTTGTCCAGCCCACAATCAATTACCCGGCAAGGCCCAGTATTTTCATCAGATATCGACGGACCCCCAATAAAAACGGGCACCTCCTCCTCGTAAAGCAAGTCATAAAGTAGGAAACAGGGACAGGTGTGTGCAATATTAGGAGTGGTTTGTGTGCGATGAAAGGTTTATGGCACGTTGTGCCTTGATGCTATCTCGTTCGGCCACTGGGAGAGGAACTGACCGAACAGGTTTGGCCTTGGGCGGTGGTGTCAGCTTGCCCGGGTCGTAGAGAAGTCAGGAAAGGTGTACGTGTCCTTCAGGATCGTGTTTGGCCTAATCATTGGCCTATGTGAGGGCAACTCACAAAATGGCTGCCGTACACAAAATGGAACCCGAGGGTTCAGGACGAAAACCACGGTTTCAATGTGAAATCGTCACTCGAATATGACAAAAATGCTTGTGCATAGTGTACTAGCCATTCTCGGTCTTCTGATATCAAATTCGTCATGATACGAATATGTTTATGACACAGGTCCAAAATTTTCAGTACCACAGAACGCAGGTCTAAAACAGGAACTAGGGGCTGTGAGGGCCAGGGAACAGTCACAACATAGGGGACAAGGACCTGTTTTACAGCCTGCGACATTCCAGTATGGCGGTGAGTCGGGACAGAGCACTGGTGGGGGCGGGGTTCCTATAGCTGTAACCGTTACAACCCCTGTTGCTGTACCGTTGGCTCCCCCTGAGAGGTTCACTGGGGACAGTGATAAGTTTGATACGTTTATGAACCAGTGTCAATTACACTTTATGTGCAAGCCTGGTGTCTTCCCCGATGACTCAGCTAAAGTAGCTTTCACTATTTCATATTTGGCTGGTACGGCTGCTCAGTGGTCTATTCCCTTAGTAGACAGCGATGACCGTGTGCTGTATAACTATCCGGCTTTCAAGGAATTAATGCGGGGTTTATTCGCTAAGCATTCTTTCATGCAAGCTAGCGATGCAGAGCTTTTGAAACTACGGCAGGGCAGGCAGGACTTATTAACATATATTGCCTCGTTCAACCGGTTGGTGTCCGAGACTCATTGGCCAATGGCCAAGAGGACTTCCTTGTTCTACCAGGGTCTTTGTGAGGACCTCAAGGATGTGGTATCTCAGGTGGTGGATCCACCAGATGACTGCGCTGCATTTATTGACCTCGTAGTAAAATTGAACCATCGATTGTCAGAGAGGCGTGGGGAACGTAATTGTTTCCAGGTATCCCGGGGAAGTTATGTTAAATCCGAAGTAAAGCCAATTGGGTAGCATAAGACAGCACCTGAACCCATGGAAATAGGTGGGGTAAGAGGGCCATTGACTCCGGAAGAGAAGAAAAGGAAGAGAGAGTTGAATTTATGTTTGTATTGCGGTCAGGGAGGCCATTTTGCCAGGGAATGTCCTGTGAAGCCTTCAGGTGTTGGTTATGGAAAGAAGGTAGCGTTTCTCCAGGTGGATGGACGCTCAGCTACGAAGGAGGAATCGAGGGGAAAATATAATGTATTGGGGGTAATAGATCAGGTACCTAGGCATTTTATTATTACCGCCCATCTTTTGCTTTCTGTGCATAATCGAGTACCTGTGTCAGTTCTGCTGGATTCTGGTGCTACCGGAAACTTTATTGACATTAGTTTGGCGGACAAACTAATGATTCCCTGTCGCTATAAAGAACAGCCGGAGCCAGTGAGAGCCATAGATGGGACAGAACTGTTTATCACCCGTCAGACTGTTCCTTTACGGTTACTGTGAGAGAATGGACATTCCGAAACAGTGGTCTTTGATTTAATTGATGCCCCTTCTTTCGGTTTGGTGTTGGGGGTTCCTTGGCTGCAGGAACACAATCCTAAGATCGATTGGGTGCAGCGTTTGGTGACATTGGACTCCACTTATTGCCTTAAACATTGTTATAATGTGGCTAGTGAACGGATCTCCCCTTTGTCTTGTGCGGTGGCTGAGGTGGGCTCTGTTCCACTGCAGCATTCTGCTTTTAAAGACGTTTTTGATAAAGGTCAGGCTCAGGGTCTTCCTCCGCACCGGTCTTTTGACTGTAAGATCGATTTGGTGCCTGGTATTCCTTTACCATGTAGCCGCATATATGCACTTTCAGAACCCGAGGAGCTGCATCTTAAGGAATACCTAGATGAGATGTTAAAGTTGGGTTTCATCCGTCCCTCTTGTTCGCCTGTGTCTTCAGCGATCTTCTTCATACCGAAGAAAGAGGGGTCGTTGAAGGCCTGTGTGGACTACAGGGCCTTGAATAAGGCCACGGTTAAGAACAAGTACCCTCTTCCACTCATCCCCGTGTTGTTGGACCAGCTCCGCAAAGCCACAGTGTTTACCAAATTGGATTTGCGGGGCGCTTACCATCTTATACGCGTTCGCCCCGGGGATGAATGGAAGACGGCCTTTAAGACCAAACATGGCTTGTTTGAGTACTGTGTAATGCCGTTTGGCTTATGTAATGCGCCAGCGGCCTTTCAGTTCTTCATCAATGAGGTCCTTCGTGAGTATTTGGATAGAACTGTCATCGTCTATCTGGATGACATTCTCATCTTCTCGGAGACTGGTGCTGAACATCAAGAACATGTGACACAAGTGCTACAGAAATTGCAAGAACATCATCTGTATGCCAAATTAGAAAAGTGTCAGTTCAGCAGCTCTGAGGTGGAGTTCTTGGGATTAATTATCTCAGCGGAAGGTATTCGGATGGGCCCAAAAAAGATACAGGCTATTGTGACCTGGCCCATACCATCTACAGTTAAGCACATTCAGGCGCTTTGGGGTTTGCCAATTTTTATCGGTGTTGTATTTCTCATTCTTCCGATATAGTGGCACCCATGACCCGACTGTTGAGGAAGGGGGTTCCCTTTGTTTGGTCTGCTGAGGCTCAGGACGCTTTCCAACTGTTACTCAGGACATTTACATCAGCACCTGTGTTGGTGCATCCCGATCCTGCCCTGCCGTTCTTCGTGGAAACGGATGCTTCGTTGTGTGCGGTGGGTGGGGTGTTATCCCAACGGGAGGAGGAGACCGGTCATATGCACCCCATTGCCTTCTTCTCCAAGTCCCTGTTGCTGGCAGAACGCAACTATACTGTGGCGGAGAGGGAATTATTGGCAGTGAAGTTGTCCTTCGAGGAATGGCGCCATTATTTATGGGGTGCCCGGCATACCATCACTATTTATACGACCATAAAAACCTGGATTTTTTTTGGTCTGCTCGTGCTTTGACTCCGCGTCAAATGCGGTGGGTCCAGTTCTTCAATGAATATGTTATAACTTACAGACCCGCAGCACAGCAGATCAAATCTGACGCTCTTTCCCGGATTCATGTAGACCTCAGGGAAGTGAGTCCCCTGAGAGAAGACAGACCCATGATTGATGGTGAGAGGATCATAGGAGTCACAACAGCTGATGACTTCCCTTCTCTGGTGAAAGAGCGGTTACGTCAGATGGATTTGGCTCCTTGGTTAGCACTGCCCCAGGTTGTGACCCAGGATGGGTTGTTGTATCATGAGAGTCGGTTGTTCGTTCCCCCGGTTTTGAGAGAAATGGTTCTGCAGTGGTGTCATTCTTCTGCATTGGTGGCGCATCCTGGGATACAGAAGACAAAGGAATTGTGTTTGAGATGGTTTTGGTGGGAGACTTTGGCAAAAGACATTCAGGGTTATGTGGCCGCTTGCCCTGTTTGTGCCATTAGTAAGCCCTCTCACTGTAAGCCCTCTGGTCTTTTGCAGTCCTTAGAGGTCCCTCCTACTCCTTGGCATACCATCAGTATGGATTTTGTGACTGACCGTCCATCTGTGTCTGGATTTACCGCCATTCTTGTGGTGGTAGATTTATTTACAAAAATGGCGCATTTTATCCCGCTATCCAAGATCCCTACGGCGAAGGAGATGGCCTTGGTATTTATGACCTCGGTTGTGAGGATACATGGATTACCATCGGCAATCATATCTGACAGAGGGGCTCAGTTCGTGTCCCATTTCTGGACGGAGCTTTGCTTGGTGCTCAAGATGGAAATATGGTTGTCATCAGCGTATCATCCGCAGCCGATGGTCAGACTAAGCGCACCAACCAGACCATGGAGCAGTACTTGAGGTGCCTTGTTTCGTCTTTGTCGTGTGATTGGGTGACTGCTCTTCCTATAGCGGAATTTGCCTATAATAATAGTCTGCACTCCGCCTTGAGTATGACTCCTTTTTATTGTTTATTGGGGTATCATCCTAGAGTGTTAGCTATCCAACCCACTGGACATGTGCCAGCCATAGATGACGAGTGTAAGAGGTTGAGTGATATCTGGGGTGTGGCAAGGGAGCAGTTGTAGGAAGCTAAGGCTGCTATGAAACTCCAGGCAGATAGGCATCGGGCCCCTGCCCCCTCTTATCAGGTGGGAGATCAGGTTTGGTTGGCTTCTCGTAATCTGAGAATGCAGGGGTCCCGTAAATTGCAACCTAGGTTTGTGGGCCCTTTTCCGGTTGTTCAGGTGATTAATCCGGTGGCTATGAAGCTCCAGCTGCCAGAGGAATATAAGGTCCATCCTGTGTTCCACACATCATTGTTGAAACCCTATGTACCCTCTGCTCAGGTGCTGCCCCCTCCCCCTCCTTTGTTAGTCGATGGACAGGATGAGTTTGAGGTCCAGGCTATTCTTGACTCCAGACGCAGGAGGGGCCATCTTTATTATCTGGTGGATTGGAAGGGATACGCCCCTGAGGATAGGATGTGGGAGCCGGCTGGGGGGGTGCATGCACCCCGTTTGGTCAGGTTGTTCCATAGACAGCATCCCTTGAAACCCCGCCCGGTGGGAAGGATCATTGCGGGGGGTACTGTTAGGATTTGGGTCAAGTCCCCTTTCAGTGACCATGGACTGTTATCACGTGACCTGCCAGGACAGTGATATAGGTCAGTCCTACCTTTCATTCCTTGCTTGATATTGCTAGTGTGTGGGTTCCTGGTTCCTGGTTTCTGGTTCCTGTGATGTTGGTTTCTGATTCCGTTTCCTCACGGGCTCGTGAGTGATTCTGGATCCCCTTCGAATTTAGTCTATTCTGTTTCCCTATTTCCCTATTCCTTGCTTCCCGGTTTAGTCAGGTAGTCAGTTTCCTTTTTGCCCTTTCCCTTCCTGTTTTTTGCCAGTTCCCATTACGTGTTTCGATTAGGGGGTTTATAGGGGCTCCTGCTACCCCGTTGGAAAGCCTATGGTTTTAATTAGTAAAGTGCCTCGGTGTTTGTTGGAGCGTTTTGGAGACGCATTGTTAAACGAACGTTTGGTTCGTTTCCTTTCGCATCGTTTACCGCTACATGTTGTTGTGTGCGGAAATGAAGTTTTGGGTCATTCCGCAAGTTTGCTTCTGATCCGAGTGCTGGGATAGCTGGCTTTCCTTGTGCCTCATGTCCTGTCCCTTCCCTGGTTGAAACGAGACTGTGTAGGGTTTTTTTTCTGCCGGTAACAAGAAATGTTTTACCCTCATGACCCGAGAGACACTTGAAGCACTGATTAGTGTTTGTTTAGTCCCCGAATCCGAGAGGAGTTATCTCGGACCGGATTTGGCATTTTCTGCTGCCCAAAGTCTCCACGAAGCAAAGCCTGTATCCCTGACTGGTAAGAAACGTGAATGTTGTGACAGGACATGGTCATTGGTACTGGAGCTATTGGAAAGGTACATGAAGTGTATTTTTGTGTGTTTAGGTGCAGAAGCGTGGAGGAGGGAGCAGTGATCTCATCGTTCTACAAGGGTGGAAGTTGACTTGGTGTCTCCTTATATTTTATTCCACCCTCTTTCCTGGTTCATCTGCATACTCATAGTTATAACTTTGTGAGTGGCATATGGGCAGGGGAAGTGGATTGGCTCATACTACGTTCTTGCAGTGTGCGGGCTAAGTGGACAGAATCCAACAGGAATCCAACACTCTGCACTTCGCTCCACAACCCTGGTCTCAATGACGACAACAAGCGCCACCGCCACCGAGCCACTACTTGCACCGTGACCTCTTTGCACCGCACTCTGCACCGCCTTGCCTCACTCCGCTTCCCTGGTCCCTCTGTTGCTTGCACCATGTCCTGAAGGGCCAGCAGAGCGCCTTGCTGCACAACGACGACCACCATCGCCACCGAATCTCTGCTTGCACCGTGACCTGTGGACACTGCACTCGGTACCACATCACTTCACTCCACGGCCGTAGTCTCACCGCAACGTCACCTGCTCGCTGACCTCGACACCTGTGACTGCATCGTGGTTCGGGGGCACCTCTCATGAGTAACATGATACACCACCTCATCCCACAGCAAAGTCTGGGCTAACCAGCGCCAGCTCCCATCAATCGGCAGTGTCATTTGCACTCTGATCTGTCGGCACCACCATCAGCAATGCCTCATTCTCCGCCACATCCCTGGTCACACCAATGCCGCTAGAGGACCATCAATTAACTGTTGCCTGTACTGCGACTTGTGGGCACCACACGCCGCACCGCTATGGTTCAATCAATCAATCAATCAAGACATTTATAGAGCACACTACTCACCCGTAGGGTCTCAAGGCGCTAGGAGGGGGGGGGGTGTTACTGCTCGAACAGCCAGGTCTTGAGCTTCTTCCTGAAGGAGAGGTGGTCATGGGTCAGGCGCAGGTCGGTCGGGAGGGAGTTCCAGGTCTTGGCGGCCAGGTAGGAGAAGGACCTTCCTCCTGTTGTCGCTCTTCGGATGCGGGGGACAGCGGCGAGGGCGTGGCTGGTTGATCTGAGGTGGCGCTTGGGAGCATAGAAGTTGATTCGGTTGTTGAGGTAGCTCGGGCCTTGGTCGTGTAGGGCTTTGTGTGCGTGGGTGAGGAGACGGAAGGTGATTCTTTTGTTGACGGGGAGCCAGTGCAGGTCTCTCAGATGTCCGGAGATGTGGCTGTTTCGTGGGATGTCGAGGATGAGTTTGGCTGAGGCGTTCTGGATCCGCTGGAGTCTCTTCTGGAGCTTGGCGGTGGTTCCGGCATAGAGGGCGTTGCCGTAGTCCAGTCGGCTGGTGACGAGGGCCTGGGTGACAGTCTTCCTGGTTTCGGTGGGGATCCACCAGAAGATCTTCCGTAGCATGCGCAGGATGTTGAAGCATGACGAGGAGACGGCGTTGACTTGTCTGGTCATGGAGAGGGAGGAGTCCAGGATGAAGCCCAGGTTGCGTGCGTGGTCCGTCGGTTTGGGTGCGGTGCCCAGGGCGGGGGGCCACCAAGAGTCGTCCCAGGCGGAGGGCGAGGAGCCCAGGATGAGGACCTCCGTCTTGTCTGAGTTCAGTTTCAGGCGGCTGGTCGTCATCCACTCGGCTACGTCTCTCATCCCTTCGTGCAGGTTGGCTCTGGCGGCGGCGGGGTCGTTGGTCAGGGATAGGATCAGCTGGGTGTCGTCGGCGTAGGAGATTATGTTGAGGTTGTGTTGGCGTGCGATGGCCGCGAGGGGGCTCATGTAGACGTTGAAGAGGGTGGGACTCAACGAGGATCCTTGAGGGACGCCGCAGATGACTTCGGTGGCCTCTGACTTGTACGGTGGTAGGCGGACTCTCTGTGTTCTTCCGTCGAGGAAGGAGGTGATCCATTCCAGTGCCTTCTCCTGGATTCCGATGTTGCCGAGGCGCTGCACTAGGGTGCGGTGGCAGACAGTGTCGAATGCCGCGGAGAGGTCCAGGAGGATGAGGGCCGCTGTTTCTCCGTTGTCCATCAGGGTGCGGATGTCATCGGTGGCAGCGATGAGGGCGGTCTCGGTGCTGTGGTTGGCTCGGAAGCCAGACTGTGAGGGGTCGAGGGATCCATTTGTCTCGAGGAAGGCGGCCAGCTGTTTGTTGACGGTCTTTTCGATGACTTTGGCCGGGAACGGGAGGAGCGAGATGGGGCGGTAATTCTTGAGTTCGGTGGGGTCCGCTGTAGGTTTCTTGAGTAGAGCGCTGAGTTCTGCGTGCTTCCAGCTCTCAGGGAAGGTGGCGGTGTCGAAGGAGGTGTTGATAATGTCCCGCAGGTGGGGTGCGATGACAACGTCGGCCTTGTTGAAGACGTGGTGAGGGCAGGGGTCGGTTGGAGATCCGTAGTGGACGGAGTTCATTGTGCGGACGGTGTCTTCGGTGCTGATCGGAGTCCAGGCGCGGAGGGTGGTGGTGGGTGGCGTTGCTGCGGTTGTGGCGTGCGTCGGTTGGATGCTGAAGCTGTTGTGTATGTCCGCGAACTTGTTGTGGAAGTAGGAGGCGAGGGAGTTGCAGAGGTCTTGCGACGGGGTGATGTCGTTGTTTCCGGCGTTGGGGTTGGAGAGCTCTTTCACGATGTTGAAGAGTTCCTTGCAGTTGTGTGCGTTGTTGTCCAGTCGGTCCTTGTATGCATTTTTCTTGGTGGCGCGGATCAGTTGGTGGTGTTCCCGGGTGGCGAGCTTGAGGGTGGTCATGTTGTCCATTGTTGGTTCCCTTCTCCATACTTTCTCGAGGGCTCGGCAGTTCTTCTTGGAGCTCTTGAGTTTGTCGGTGAACCATGGGGCTTTTCTGCTGCCGGGTCTGCTGGACGGGGTCCTCAGAGGGGCGAGTTCGTCCGCGCAGTTGCTGATCCACTTCGTGAGGTTGTCGGCGGCCTGGCTGGGGTTTGCTGAGCCGGCAGGAGGGTGCTGGCTCAGGGAGGCGGTGAGCTGGTCGGCTGTGATCTTGTTCCAGCTTCTTCGGGCAACCTGTTGCTGGTGGTGGTGGATGGTCGTTCTTTTGAAGGTGAAGTGGACGCAGCTGTGGTCCGTCCAGTGGAGTCCAGTTGCGTGGCTGAAGGCGATGTCTTTGCTGGATGAGAAGATGGCGTCGAGTGTGTGTCCGGCGAGGTGGGTGGGGGTGGACACCAGCTGCTTGAGTCCGAGGTTGGCGAGGTTGTTGAGCAGGGTGGTGGTGTTGCGGTCGTTGTTGTTCTCCAGGTGGAAGTTGAGGTCCCCCAGGAGGATGTAGTCGGCGGAGGGGAGGGCATGCGGGCTGATGAAGTCGGCGATGTCCTCGCTGAATCGTGTGCGTGGACCCGGGGGTCGGTAGATCAGGGTGCCTCTGAGGGTGGTTTTGGGGTCGGTGTGGATCTGGAAGTGCAGGTGTTCGGCGGTTGTCAGGGTGTCGTCGGTGTTGGTCGTGATGCGGATGGTGTCTCTGTGGATGATGGCGATGCCTCCTCCCATCTGGTTGGCGGTGCGGTCCCTCCGGGTGATCTTGTAGCCCTCTGGGATGGCGATGGCGATGTCGGGCGCTGAGGAGGCGTTCATCCAGGTCTCCGTGAGGAAGGCGATGTCAGGGGCTGTGGTGTCGAGGAGGTTCCAGAGTTTGATGGCGTGTCTGTGGACGGAGCGGGTGTTGAGCAGGATGCACTTGAGGTGGTTGCTGCTGGTGTTCGGCTTGGCGGGTGCTGGTGCAGGGTAGGTCCGGATGCAGGTGAACTTGCAGGCGTGGCAGCTGAAGGGTCCGTGGGTGTGCTTCGGGGAGGCTCGGTGGCATCCCGGGATGCCGCCGGTGTTGAGTGCGATGAGTTCGGCGGCGTTGTAGGTCAGTCGGGTCGTCTTCCTTCGGTGGGGGCCAGGGGTCCTGGCACTGGGCGCGGTCCAGGCGCGGACGGGCGCAGACGGGCTTACCTTTGGCGTGCCTTCGGGGCACAATCGGCGCGCCCGCTGCGCGTTTGTACGGTCGCCATATATGGCGAAGTGCGCGGGGGGGCGGAGCAGCTGGGAGGCGGGAGTGGGGAGGGTACAGAAGGCAAAAGGGGCGGGGTTAGCGGCGGTGGCGGGAAGCGGGGAGGGAGGACGACGGGCAGCTAATACACAGGCAAAACAGAAAGGAAAATACAATTAACTGGAGACCAGGCAATACAGAGAGACAAAATACAATTTTAAAACAGCAAAGACAACAGGGGCCGGTCAGGCGAGCACGGGCCACAGGGGCCGGTCAGGCGAGCACGGAGGACGAAGGGCGGCAGCGAGGCAGTCAGGCAGGGGGGCGCACACAGCAGCTGGTTGCCGTGCGGCGCAGGGGTGTCCTAGAATTAGGTCACACTCACCTGCGTCGCACGGTCTCCATATATGGCCAAGTGCGCGGGGGGGCGGAGCAGCTGGGAGGCGGGAGCGGGGAGGGTACAGAAGGCAAAAGGGGCGGGGTTAGCGGCGGTGGCGGGAAGCGGGGAGGGAGGACGACGGGCAGCTAATACACAGGCAAAACAGAAAGGAAAATACAATTAACTGGAGACCAGGCAATACAGAGAGACAAAATACAATTTTAAAACAGCAAAGACAACAGGGGCCGGTCAGGCGAGCACGGGCCACAGGGGCCGGTCAGGCGAGCACGGAGGACGAAGGGCGGCAGCGAGGCAGTCAGGCAGGGGGGCGCACACAGCAGCTGGTGGCCGTGCGGCGCGGGGGTGTCCTAGAACTAGGTTCACATCGCAACGGCTATAGTTGCCATGAACAGCCCGCACCGACACAGTCGGCGAGAACCAAAGGTACTGTTTACAAGTCTGTTGACACTAACACTGGTCTGCACCGATGCGATCAGCCGCAACTGTTGGATTCTGTTATTTTCAGCACTGCGGTAGCCCAGGACAGAGCTGTCGGCTTCAAGGAACTGCATTTTAAAGTCATTCTTACAATATTTTTTGATTACTGTATATTGGTCTTTTCTTATTTTGGTCTTGTTTGCACGGATACATATTGATTATTTTTCTAATACTGCTTTGGTGTTCTTTTGAAGTGTTTTCACTGTGTTACTGTTGGTTAGGTGTACATGCTTTATACACTGTCTCTGAGATAAGCTTGGCTGCTCCTGCCAAGCTACAGAGGGGGTGAGCTGAGCTATTTAAGTAGTGTATCCCCCTTATCCTGGCTAGAAGGAAGGGTCCCTATTTGGAAAGATTGAGAACCTAGGAGTATGGATTGATGATACACTTAGTTTCAAAGACCAGCTGAACTTCGTGGCATCTATCGCTTCATACATTATCAGATCATGCAAGAAAATAATGCTGCTGCTTCCTAAAGACGCACAACAGACTTTAGTTACAGCATTGGTAATGTCGAGGTTAGACTATTGCAATAGTCTCTACCTCAAGTTACAAGAAGGAGCAACGAATAAACTACAAATGCTGCAAAATGCAGTGGCCAGACTCCTTACGGACCCTCCAAAACATGTATTTATTTAATTATTTATTTTGAGAGTTTTATAGAGCGCGGACAAGACCCTTGAGGGTATCAGAGCGCTTTACAGTACAAGGGGATAATCAAGACATACAAAAGCGATATGACCATGAAGTATACATAACACCATAGAGCAACAAAGGGCAGGGCAGTAATGATAAGTGAGAAAAAAAAAACATCAATGAGCTCACAAAAAGCAAAACAATAGGGTGCACCGGAGCAAGCTGAAGAGACATGGTGGCAGCAAATAGAGTGATTATGGAGAAAACTTCACTGGCTACCGATTAGGAAGCGCACCCAATTCAAGGTTGGTCTTCAAGGCCCTCCAGGGAAAACAACACTTCCGTTGGTACTCACCTAAAAGAGCACTCCGGTCCTCAGATGCTAAATTGGTGATGTTACCCTGGACGAAAAAAACTAGCTGCGGCGGTAGAAGCTTCATTGCCAATGCTGCCAAAGCATGGAATACCCTCCCAATACATCCGAGACGTATGGCCAATCTGATGGCATTCAGGAAGGCTTTAAAAACATGCCTTTTCATGGACTAGCCCACGCAACACACTAATCTTATGATCCCTCTCAAGTTCTTCACCCCAGTGCCAGGACACCTCCGGGTAGCATCTGCGCTCTACAGTAGTAATTGGCTACAATTCACTGTGTCAGAAGCACAGGTTAGGTTCCCAAATGCTGAGTGGACACAGCCAGTTTCTGCTTTAGTGAACTTATGAACATTAAGGCCAGATTTAAAGATTGTTCTACAGTTCCAAGTCCTGAGTGGTAACCAAATTGGTCAATTGAAAATGCCCTAAATGTTAATTTGTCCAAAATTACCCTGCCCACTATTTTAACTGAACTATTGAGCAGGGAAATTGGGCGATTGCAGTGGGGTTTGGTACGATCCCTCTTTTTAAAAATGGGACCCTAATGGCTTTTTGCCTGGTCTGGACTAGGGGGCCCACGATTGCAGCTTTTAAAACATTTGTAATCAATGGGGCCAAAAAGTCTTGTAAATGCTTCTATAGGTCCACAGGAATTCTATCTGGTCCCAGGGCTTTCTCTGGGAGACTATTTTCTGTAGCTAGTAATACCTCACTCACCTTAACTGAGTTACTTAGGGCACGGACAGCTCATGTATTACAAGCAATTTCTGTGTCTGGCAATGAGTTAACTATCCTTGGCTCTGGGGAGATAATTTCAGGGAAGTTGTTAACTCAAGATTCAGCATTTCATCAACAGACATGGGAACAGAATTTCCCACCTCCTAGAAGGCACAAGAGTCTTTTAAGGATGGTGCAGTTTTTAAATCTTCCCAAGCCTTGCCCTTCAAAAAGTGCTTCCTTCCTGCTGTTGCCTTTCTATAGTCCTTCTTGCTTTTATTATTTCATCCTTATATCTCTGGGTCTTTTCTAATGCCACCCACAGCGCCTTGTGTGCTTTGGAGCAGATCGCATTGAAACCACCGTGGATGTTCAGGGGGTTTTCTAATGTATTTGGTAAATGTATCTGCCATGAAGCTATTGAGCTTTGTAAAGGCCACTATGAGGTTTTCTGGGGAGGGGGGGACAGGATCTGAGAGTACCGTCTCTATCTCTGCCTTGCTATTTATAATAAGGTCTATAAAGAAGGCCTCCTTATCAACCTTTTCCCATTTTATACTAAGGCCCTTGTTTCATTATATGTAACATTATGTTTTTTTTTCTTTTCGGTCTCTTTTTTTGACACCAGTAGGTTTAAGGTTAAGGGGTTATGTCACTCAAATAACTTGCCTTCTCTACATACCCCTTAACGGCACTAGATCTTTACTAATTAAAATATGGTCAATTGAGGATGATACGAGACCTACATATGTTGGGATCGGGGGGTGATAGTCACATCGAGATCTCAAGATCTTGCGCAAATTTCAGATGCTTTGTGGTGGTAACTCTATTTAATGTATCCCCAGATGGGTATGTTTAAAATGATTCAGGGGCTGATCCCTCTCGTCACAAATGCCGCAAGATTCCCGAACCTTAGGATCACAGGTTCCTATATTAAAATCCCCACCCAGAATATTTGCAGACCCTTTCTATGTTTTTTTAGCATTGGTAATGACATCCTCTAAGTCATCTATAATATTCGTTACAGTTGAATCAAAAAATATTATAATAAAAATGAATTCAAAGCAGATCAAATGTCTGATGTGATAATTAGAAGCAACTGATATTAATGGGAGTTACACAGTTTTCTTGTTGGGATGTCTGTCAGTGCATTACTTAATTAATATGTTGTAATAATTAATATTTATTTATTCAATATTTTATATTGTTAATTGTGGAAATTAATGTATTGGTTATTATTTATTAATTGGTTATTAATCATTATAATTAATTGTTAGTTATGTTAACGTTGTCATTCTTTTAGGAGCGTGTTGTGAGTTTATAGCGGAGTAGGGTAAAAAGTAATCTATACTACTATAATAAAGGAAGAACTTTCAGCCTTTGAGGCGGGTAAACTCGGGAACCACAGCGCCAATCCACACACCCGATACACCGTTGGAATCGTCAGGGTGTGTAGATGGTTATAGGCTATATAAATAAAATAAAAACGTTATTTAAAAAATTTTAAGTAAAAAAAAAAAGTAGTCCCTCCGAAGTAGCACCGGCCGCGACGTGCGTGCTCACGTCAGGAGCGCGGGGAGGAGCGGCGTCCAGGAGCGCGACGAGGAGCGGCGGACATGGCACGGGGGAGGAGCGGTGACCTGAGGAGCAGTGGACAGGCCAGCGGCGGTGCGAGCAGCGGACAGGCAGGAGGAGCGGTGGCTCAGGTAAGGGGACCCATGTTGGGGCAGGCGGGGGTCGGGGGTCGGGGAAGGCGGGGGTTGGGGCAGGCGGGGGACAGGCCGGGCGGGGGCCCGGGCTGCTGCACAATGTCGGGGCGGACGGGGGTCGGGGAAGCCTGCTGCACCCGGACAAGGTCGGGACGGGCTGCTAGTTTACATATAATGAATTATTAATTAATGTTTATGTATTTAATTTTATTATATTGTTAATTGTGGTAATTAATGTATTATCAATTTGGGGTCAATTACGTTTGTCCCCGTAACGGCAAAAGGGACCGCACGCCATATGTGCGGCAGTCCCACGATTCAAATTCAGATGCACCCACCAGCCTGGTGGGCACATCCTGCATTTTTTACATCGCGTCAGGCCGTGCTGTCAGCAGCACCCGCCGCAATGTAAAAAAGGCATGTTGTGCATTTGCATACACAACGTGGAAGGCATCGCGTGGTGCCTGCCACCTCATGCATGCAAATGCAGGGGGGGTTCCAAAGGTACCCACCAGCTGCACCACTCACCCCCCCAACATCCTGGGGGCCAGCAACGGGCCTCCAAAAGTGAACTCCACCTGGCTTTCCATGGCAGGAGCTCCGCTACCCATCATAATATGGTTTGCGGTGTCTTGCAGACACCACCACCATACTTGAGCCCTTTTCTGCCCGGTTGCCTGTCTGACCGGCAGAAACCCGGCAGACGGTCTTTCCATCTGCCGGCGTCCTCACGGCCATCGTGATTTGGTGGGGGGCAATGGTAGGCAGGCGGTGGTAATTGGAGGGCAGATCACCACCGCCAGATGGGCAGTGGCGATCCGTCCACCAACCTAATAGACCCCCTTAATTATTAATTGGTTATTAATATTTAATAATTAATTAATAATTGTGTCATTTTTTTAGGAGCGGGTAGTGGGTTGATACGGGAGTGTAGTGGAAACTAATTTCATTTAAAAAGAATATACATTATTTATATTATATTTATTTAATGTTATTTTATAGTGTTAATTGAGTGAGTTAAATTATTAATAATTGTTTTTAATTTGCTTGTTAATTGTTAATAATTAAGTAATTAATTGTTAATTCATTAGGTTAATTGTGCAATGTTTTGCAACATTGGTGGTGTCATTAATAGGAGAATATATAGGGTCGTAAATTATTTGTAATGAATTAATTAATTGCTAAATAATGCTAATTAATTTGCTGGAGTGGAAATGGTAAAATATTCTCCTTTGCTATCCAACTCTTTCCCTACTGTTGCAATTGATGGAAAAGGAATAGTAAAATATTCCCCTCCCCTATCCAACACTTGCTGAAGTGGGAATGCTAATTTTTACCCCTACGTTATCGGTGTAGTCCTAATAGTTCCTGTTATGCAGGACCTACGCTGTTTATGGCTAACCTATACTGTGAGTCTGGTGGCAGACTGACTCCGTGCATCCCCAGCGCATATGTTAGCCCATGGTTTGCATTAGCTAGCTCGCAGTGACTACTAGAATCTCCTGCTATCAGAGAAATTAGTTTTTGGCAATGTCATAACACAATACCCTCAGACTCGTGGGAACAATATACTAATTTTCACCCAGTCACTCGTGCTTGCTTGTTTTGCTCTCAGAGAGATACAGAGAAGAAACAGTTGAGTGTTTTTACAATTGCTCTTCTTATGTAGAATAAGTGGGCTGTTACAAATGTAACACAGTAGCAGAGATATAGAACCAGCAATACAGTGAATAAAAAGGAATAGTATTGTTCTACCATTGTGCAATAGTCACAAATATACACTTAAATATGAAATGCATTTATAAAACAAACTGCGTTATGATGAGTCCCAGCCTGAACACGAGTCTCCCGAATGCAGGAATTCCAACATGGCCGCCGCAACGTGTCAAACCAGAAGTGAGGAGGATGCACTGGTGCTTGAGAAGCGCTACAGGCAGGAAGAACATCAACCGCAAGGAAGGTTGAGCAACCACAGACGAGGTCGGCATGGGCGTTCAGCATTTTGAGCCGGAGGAGGAGGAGCGGCGACGCGAGGGAACCAAAAAGACCGAAGAGAACGGAGACCCTGAAGAAGAGAGAGAACCGTGCCCACAGACAGTCATGGATGAGACGAAGGATCCAGAGGAAGACTGACACAAATACCAACGCTTGCGCCGGACCACGCTCGATACCAGTACTCCCGAGGTAAGGAAGGAGGCTGGTTCTCCCCACACCACGGCCCAGGAGGGTCGTGGATACAGGCAAGTGCCTATTACTCTGTTGTGTGCATTAAAGGGTTGGTGGGCAGGACTGCAGGGCACCTCTAACTAAACCACTCAACCCCTCCCTTAGGAACCACATGAGGGAAAAGCATTGGTGGAGGTGTGCACAATCCCAACCCCCTTTTCAACTTTAAGGAAAAGCAATAGCCTGAAGTTTGTTTTCTAGTTTTTTTCTTTCCTTCCCCTCCCTTGGCTTCCCGTCTCCCGACTGGAGTTCTACACCGGAAAACAGAGGAAGAGCACAGCATGTAGAAAGACCCAGAAGAGACACCTAAGTATCCGTGGTTTTGAAAACCTCTATCCTATTTGCGTTTAATTGACAATAAAAAACCTTTGAAGACTAAACATAGCCTTCTCTATATTATGTGGAAAGGGCTTTAGGGGACCTGCTCGGGCCGATACGAGCACATGCGTACTCCTAAGATGCCTGTCTAGATGTACCTGAGTGTACCTAGCATGTGAGTAGGTGCAAAAGAGCTTCTAAGCCTAAGAGCCTAATGTCTAAGAGACAAAATTCCCACTAGAATTGAGTCGAACCCCCATACCTGAATAGTGAGAGTGTAGGGCTTTGCCCTGGACTTGAGCTGGACACCCTGCGAGGGATCATCAGACCACTGTCAGCTGGAGCGATGGCATGCAGGAGCTGCAGCGTCTCTGGTCAGTGTGTCAGTCTTCAAGTCTCGGTTCCCTCCTGCTTTCTGATTGCAAGAGGTGCTATATTTATACAGTCTATGTGCGTGTGTTACCCATTGTTTAGTATGAGGTATGACGTTGGGGATTAAACCTTGTGCGTCGATGGGAGAGGTGAAGTATGCCTCCTGGAGATAGTACTCACCAACTATTCATATGTGCTAAAGTTGATGTCTTAGCAATATCGATTGGGAAAAACCTACACTCGGCATGGAACTAGATTAAATGTTTAGTCCATAAAGTCTATAGTCCTTATAAGTCGTGATGTTCCTATAAGCAATCTATCCTTATTTGGAGTTATGTCCTAATAAGGCTCAGTCATATGAAATAAAGGGAGCTGATGTAGGGAAAGTGTACGATGTTCCCTGGACCTATATTAGGGTACCGATATGAAATGTAACACCCACTCCACCTTATCCTTAACAATATTATTACACATTCTGAGATACACATTTTCATAACTGTGTCAGTGTATAAAATTATGAAGCAGTTATTTAAAATGTAAATCATAATAAATCATTTAAAAACAGTTAAAAAACGAGGAAAAATGTTCTTTGGTAAGGTTTGATATTGTCGTAAAGTTCCGCAAATCACAGTTCTAAACAAGTTCGATCACACAAGTTTAATTACGGCAAGAGTATTTAGAAGGCCATGCTTTATGATAGAAAGTGTCAATTTGACAAAGATATTTTAGAAATATAAAGGGAAGGAAAAGATTCCACATTCATTCCCAGCACACGGTGAGCCAGATTCAGATTAAATGTCCTGCCTGGGAGAAATAACATTATCAATGCCTGCTACTGCATGGGACAAACAATGCAATAACCCGCATAGCACGTCAAGTGCGCGTAGATAAGACTCCTTGCTGTCAACAGCTGGTTTGTAGGCTTCCGGTACCGAATTCGAAACCATGGTGTCAATGGTGGAGCTGAAATTTATTCGAGTTGTGAAAAGCACCTGCCGTTCCTTAAGGAAGGAATGTGTCAAGATGGGAATACGCTGGGCCGTGATTGGGACCACAAAGATTCCACCCTGGAGTCTAAATCCACTGACATTTCAGTCAAAGGTGTCAGACAGATGTCCAACTCGCATTTACCTCCACAGAACAGGCATCGGAAGACAGGATAAGAACCAAGAAGCACTTAGTTCTCGTAGGCGAGGTGCACCGAGATGCTGTACCATGCGTTCACGGTAATGTCTTTCCATGAGAACCTTCGCAATCTCGCTGGCGAAAGGTCCATCCAATGTGCAGCAGGTAGACGACAATCAAGATTCCAGCTACAGGGAGCTTTATCAGAGGTAGACCCCGGAAAAGACTTCCAAACATGGAGTGTATGAACTTAGGAATGACTCCGAGGATAGTCTAGAAAGTGCTAAGGAATCTGGACCCTATGGTCTTAAATAGGTGTGTAATGCCACTCGTATCAGTCATGTTAAAGATACATCCCACCATTTCTACAAAATGTAGGGGGCAGTTTGTTTGAATCAGCACCTTCATCTCGGTCAAGGTTCTTGCAACTCGAAGTTCAAAGGTTTCTCAAGCGGAGGTCAGTGGCACGGTTTTCTGTAAAACCATGGCTTTCATTCCGCTCAAAGCATCAAACTGTACCAATGAAACATTGAGTGAAGGCCATACTAGCGCCTCCCTGACTGTATATGTGGGAGGAAACAATACTTGCATACAGCAAGTAACCCTGGTGTTCACGGTGACCAGATATGCAACGCTTGGAAGCATGCACAGCAACCTTGATCGTTCAGCATCAAGTAACTCCCATTCGAAAGTAACCCGGACAGTTGCGATATTACGGCAGCTGGTGATTTTTTCATGTGACAAGACAGAATCAAAACTAAACCATTACAGGCTCTGTGCAAAATGATTTTTTGGCATATGGTAGAACTGCTGAAAGCGTTCTTGCAGTTGGTACCACTAAGAATCACTTCTCCATCCCTATTCCGGCATAAAAATATATATTGGTAAATCCCAGAAATTTTAATTTATTCTTTACCCAATTTCTCATATCTGCCTGCCTGCCTTTGCTCAAGGCAATAGTGAAGCTGAAATTTAGTAACCGTCAGAGTGATTTGGCCATGGATTAGCCACTAAGTGGATGGTAATTCAGCTACTGTAAATGGTAGTCTGTCCAGTTTTTCAATTTGCAGCATTGTATATTTAGCTCCCCTGTGTGCCATTTCAATCTGTGTATCAGTTAAATTGTATTCTGAAACAGAGATGTACTGTTTATAAAACGCCAAGGCACAAGGCCTGCACGCAAAGATTGTAGCGTCCAGCTCAATAACTTAATAAAACGTAACTGTGATTGGCTGTGTTGTTATATGGCTAAATCCTGTTCCAGTATGTCAATAGCCGAAGATACAATGTTGCCCAATGAATATATTCTGAAGCTCAACGTAGTTTACCCATTATCCACCACAGCTAAAGCTTTTTCCAAGTTTATACAGTCTATTTCCCGTCTTCGCTCTGAGGTTTCTTGTTTGGAAATTTTCCAGATTTCATTATAGGCAGCATAAAAGCCTGCATATATAAAACGTTTTTGACGCTGTTACCTAAGTCCTAGTAAAAAGTCCCTAAGATACATGTCTTGTGAGAGTAAAGATAAGTGTTGTTTCACTTCTGTAAGTGTTTAGATTTCTAGCCAATCTAGGCACAACTTCCCAACACTAGTGGATGTCAATACCTCTGGATGTTCTCTATTTACATATTGTGGGTCTGGCTATGCATACTGAGTCCTTTGGTGATGCCTAGGAACCTTTTATGACATGTGTTTGTGTCTAAGGGCCAAACCACCCATCCCTTCAAATATGGATCTGATCTATTGTACCGCAGTATGTCATCAACTGTTGCCCCTTCCTTTGTAGAAGAATTATGCCACCCCAGTGTTGGTGTAGGTCCCCTTGGGGTGTTCAGGTCCTTTATCTTGGCTATTCCAAGACAGGATGTCTGTTGCACAGTCTCATTTAAAAAGATCATCTGCTGTGGAATGAGGCATGCTCTAAATAGTGCCTCTGGGCCCTGGACCTGCCAGTTCATTGAACCCCAAATTGATTTTAAGTCAATTTTTTCCTTCCATAGGTGGAAACCCTGTTCAGACTATTGGGCCAAAAATGAAGCAGATTAAACCTGTTTGGTGTTTGTCAACATAATTTTCTGTGCTGAGGTTGGTGCAACCTTATAATAAAATGAGGCTGGATGTGTGGTGTTAAATCGAGAAAAGTAGGCACATTTCTGTGCAAACACTTGTGAACTCATTTTTGGTGGTGTTGAGCAATGTTCCCACTTATGGTACTCAAATACATTCCTGGGTGAAATGGATTTGAGCAGGAAATGATGATCACAATGTTGATAACAGTACAATTTGTCCCAGTCGGAAGAATCCTCTGACATTTCGTTATTAGAAAAGGCAGCAGTTTTCTCTAAATCAGACAACATGTTATTAACTGTTTCAGTGTGCCAATCATCAGACAATGTCCTGGAGGTAATGATATTACTCGATGAGATTTTGAATGCATTATTAATTTTTAAAAGTTCGGTCGGGCTGAAAATGTTTAAATCAACCTTGTCCCATACTATACCATCGGGTATAGGAACTGCTGTAATATTCACTGATGACAAGTCTCTTTGTTCACGATGTGACGATGTGCGTGGTTTCAGGAGGATGTTTACCTTTTAGGCTGTGGAATCTTGTTGAAGATAATGTCCATTAATAAGCATACTAAAAGTCAATACTAAACCTAGCCATAAAAGAAAAAACATTATCCCAGAAATTAGCCAGAGTTCAACCCCCTTTATTTGCTAGTGCTCGCCATGTGGTCACAGCATTTACTGACCATAAGAATCTCCAATTCTTGAAGTCAGCAAAGACCCTTACTGCCAAACAATTAAGATGGTCGCTCTTTTTCACTTACCGCCATGGTTCAGCTAATGGGAAGGCAGATGCTTTGTCCATATTGGGAACTGTGTCTATGTTTGAGGAATCCAAGGAATAGACAATTATGCCTACTGAAAGATTATTATGTGTCTTACAATTCTCAGAAATAACAAAATAAATTGGGAATCAATGTCCGATGAAGAAATCCAGAATTTTGCCAAGGAAGATGAATGAAGAACGGAGATTGACAACCTCCCTTATGTCAAAGAGGCTTTGTACCTACCCACTGAAGAAATGTGCGTGTCTGCTTTAGAAGCCTGTTATGATGATCCTTTAGCAGGGCACAAGGAATTCTTAAAAACTACTGAGTTGTTTAGGAGATAATTTTGGTGGCCTGCAAGTATCCCTTAAGTGAGACAATACATCCACTCTTGTGATAAATGTACACAATGGACCGTATTGTAGATTTACCCACCAGTCAAGGCTAGTACATCATCTTGGTCTTTGTAGATATATTCTCCAAGATGAGTCAATTAATTCCTCTAAAGAAGGTTCCTAAGGCTCCTCAACTGGCCCAGTTATTTTCTCAACGTATAGTTCGAGCTCATGGGATCCCAGTAGCTGTAATTTCTGACCCACTTCGTTTCTTGGTTTTGGAGAGCCTTCATGCAGCAGCTAGGAATTGATTCACAATTCTCTATGAGTTACCAACCTGAAACGGATGGTCAGATGGAGAGGTGAATCAAGAAATTGAACAATACCTCTGTCTTTACCTTTTAGACCAAGATGGAGAATGGCCAGATGTCATCTGGACAGCGGAATTTGCGTATAACAATGCAGTTCATGCTTCCACAGGATTCTCTCTATTTTATTTGAACACTGGCAGACATCCAAACATAATTTTAGGAAGGTCAGAAGATAAGGTTCCCGCAATAAAAGACCTTAGTGAAAAGATTCAGGAAACATATCAATCTGCCCGAAAAAACTTTACTCTAGCGAAAGACACTTACAAGAAGTATGCAGATCAAAAAAGAGGTTCAAATCCCACATACTCAAACAGAGACTCGGTCTAGTTGTCAACTAGACATTTACACCTCAAGGGAAAGAAAAAGTTTAACCTAGGTTCTTGGGACCCTTTAAAATAAACAAATTGTGAATCAAGTCACAGTAAAACTCACCTTGCCCTCTCAGATGAAGGTCCACCCAATATTCCATGTGTCCCTACTAAAGAAGAATCCTGTTAATGTAAGGTTAACCACCCCACCAAGTCCAGTCACTATAGATTCACATTCAGACTACGAAGTCAGTAGAATTCTAGACTCAAGATTTAAGAGAGCAAGAATGCATTACCTAATTGACTGGAAGGGTTGTTATATATATGTGACCGGCCTGTCTCGTGCAGAAGCGGTCGCTCCCCACGCTCCCTGGTATCGTAGCATTCTGTGCATTGCGCACACTGCCTGCATTTTAACCTGTGCCTGAGTAATTTATCAGCACTATACCGCATTGATTGACTGCTTTTTGTCTTGTGCCCGAGTTATTTATCAGCGCTAAGCAGCATTGATTGACTGCTTTTTGTCTTGTGCCCGAGTTATTTTTCAGCGCTATACCGCATTGATTGACTGCTTTTTGTCTTGTGCCCGAGTTATTTTTCAGCGCTATACCGCATTGATTGACTGCTTATTGTCTTGTGCCTGAATTATGTACTATCGCTATATCGCACTGACTGCTCATTGATTTGTGCCAATTTGATATCGTAGCGCTGGATTGCACTACTTGTGTGACAATATTTGCCTGATTGTGCCGGCGCCTCTGCCCATACCATTGCGACTCCCCAGACTGTGCCCTAAGCTCGTCTAGTTTCGCTTTTGTTTCTGCTGCCGTTTTGTTGTTGTTTGCCTCCCAGCCCGTCCCTCCACCCTGCTCCCGCCTCCCAGCTGCTCCTCCCTCCCACAGAGAGTAAAGGAACGTCCCACCCGCCTTAACGCTGTGACCGGCCTGTCTCGTGCAGAAGCGGTCGCTCCCCACGCTCCCTGGTATCGTAGCATTCTGTGCATTGCGCACACTGCCTGCATTTTAACCTGTGCCTGAGTAATTTATCAGCGCTATACCGCATTGATTGACTGCTTTTTGTCTTGTGCCCGAGTTATTTATCAGCGCTAAACCGCATTGATTGACTGCTTTTTGTCTTGTGCCCGAGTTATTTATCAGCGCTAAACCGCATTGATTGACTGCTTTTTGTCTTGTGCCCGAGTTATTTTTCAGCGCTAAACCGCATTGATTGACTGCTTATTGTCTTGTGCCCGAGTAACTTACTAGCGCTATACCGCATTGATTGACTGCTTATTGTCTTGTGCCTGAATTATGTACTATCGCTATATCGCACTGACTGCTCATTGATTTGTGCCAATTTGATATCGTAGCGCTGGATTGCACTACTTGTGTGACAATATTTGCCTGATTGTGCCGGCACCTCTGCCCATACCATTGCGACTCCCCAGACTGTGCCCTAAGCTCGCCTAGTTTCGCTTTTGTTTCTGCTGCCATTTTGTTGTTGTTTGCCTCCCAGCCCGTCCCTCCACCCCGCTCCTGCCTCCCAGCTGCTCCTCCCTCACCCCACCCCCCTCAGCTATCCACTTATGACAGATGCCAATGCGCGCAGCGTTCACGCGCAGCGGTCACGCCCTATGTGCGCCAAAGGTGCGCCAAAGGTAAGCCCGTCTACGCCCATCCGCGCCTGGACCGCGCCCAGCGCCAGACCCCCTGGCCCCCGCAAATTCCTCTCCTCCCGCATTACGTACGACTCCGCTACCCTCTCAGCACTCAACTCCGGCCGTCTCCCAAACTGCTACCAAGCCGCCCCAGTACACACCCATGGACCCTTCACCTGCCACTCCTGCAAGTTCGACAGCATCAGGACCCACACCAAATCCACAAACTCCAAACAGAGCTCCGACATTAAACACCTGAAGTGCATCCTGCTTAACACCCGCTCGGTCCACAGACACGCCACTGACCTATGGAACCTACTCGACACTACATCGCCGGACGTCGCCTTCCTCACAGAAACCTGGATGAACGCCTCATCAGCTCCCGACATCGCCATAGCCATTCCGGACGGCTACAAGATCATCCGTAAGGACCGCACCAACCAAATAGGAGGGGGCATCGCCATCGTCCATAAGAATTCCATCCGCATCACGACCAGCTCAGACGATAACCTCGCTACCGCCGAACACCTTCACTTCCAGATCCACACCGACCCCAAGACCACACTCAGAGGAACCCTCATCTACAGGCCACCAGGACCCCGCACACATTTCAGTGAAGATATCACTGACTTCATCAGCCCACACGCCCTCCTCTCCAAGGACTACATCCTACTGGGAGACCTCAACTTCCACCTGGAAAAGTCAAACGACAGCAACACCACCACCCTTCTGGACAACCTGGCTAACCTCGGACTCAAACAACTCGTTGACACCCCCACCCACTATGCCGGACACACGCTCGACCCAATCTTCACCTCCAGCAAGCACATCTCCTTCAACCACACCACAGCTCTCCTTTGGACGGACCACAGCTGCGTTCACTTCAACTATAAAAAGACCTCGACCCACATCCTCCCTCAACCAATTCCCCGCAGAAATTGGAACAAAATTACCACCGACCAGCTCCTCACATCGCTTCACCAAATCCCTCCTGCCAAATCATCGGACCCAAACCAAGCAGCCACCAACCTCACACAATGGATCACCCGCAGCGCCAATGAACTAGCACCCTTGAAAAACCATCTAATCAAGCAAGGTAGCAAAAAATCCCCCTGGTTCAACGATGACCTTAAGAAGTCCAAGAAGCTCTGTCGCACCCTCGAGAAAGCCTGGAGAAAAAACCCAACCACTGTCAACATGGCCACCTTCAAGAACGCCACCCACAAACACCACCAACTGATCCGATCCACCAAGAAATCAGCATTCAAGGACCGTCTTGACAACAGCGCACATAACAGCAAGGAACTTTTCAACATCGTCAAAGAATTTACCAACCCCACCGCCGGCACCAAGGACATCACTCCTTCCCAAGACCTCTGCGACTCCCTCGCCTCATTCTTCCACAACAAAATTGCCGACATACATAACAGCTTTGAAAACCATTCCGGAGACCAGTCCACTCCACCCACCTCTGAACCTAAACCCCCCTCCAACAACCTTTGCGCCTGGAACCCAATCACCACCAAAGACACCATCCGCCTAATGAACTCCATCCACTCAGGATAGCCAACCGACCAATGTCCCCATCACATCTTCAACAAAGCAAACTCCATTATCGCACCCCATCTCCGAGACGTCATCAACTGCTCCCTCAACTCCGCTACCTTCCCGGAAAGCTGGAAACATGCCGACCTCAGCGCCCTTCTGAAGAAGCCCACAGCAGACCCCACTGAACTTAGGAACTACCGTCCCATCTCGCTCCTCCCTTTTCCTGCCAAAGTCATTGAGAAAGCCGTCAACAGTCAGCTCGCCGCCTTCCTCGAATTCAACAAATCCCTCGACCCCTCACAGTCCGGCTTCCGAGCCAAACACAGCACTGACACCGCCCTCATCGCAGCAACTGACGACATTCGAACACTACTGGACAACGGAGAAACAGTCGCCCTCATCCTACTTGACCTCTCCGCAGCCTTCGACACAGTCTGTCATAACACCCTCATACAACGCCTCAGCAACGTCGGAATACAAGGAAAAGCATTGGACTGGATCATCTTGTTCCTCGCCGGAAGAAACCAGAGAGTCCGCCTCCCCCTTTTAGATCAGAGGCCACCGAAGTCATCTGCGGCGTACCATAAGGATCATCACGCAGTCCCACCCTCTTCAACGTATACATGAGTCCCCTCGCATCCATCGCGCGCCAACACAACCTCAACATCATTTCCTACGCAGACGACACCCAGCTGATACTCTCCCTCACCAAAGACCCAAACGCCGCCAAGACCAAATTACAAGAAGGAATGAAAGAAGTAGCAGAGTGGATGAAAAACAGCCGTTTAAAACTGAACTCGGACAAACTGAAGTCCTCATCTTAGGTTCATCCCCCTCTTCTTGGGACGATTCATGGTGGCCACCAGCACTAGGAACCGCACCCTTACCTATGGACCACGCACGCAACCTGGGCTTCATCCTTGACTCCTCCCTCTCGATGGCCAGACAAGCCAACGCCGCCTCATAATCATGCTTCAACATCCTACGCATGCTCAGAAAAATCTTCCGTTGGATCCCCACCGAAACAAGAAAAATGGTCACCCACGCACTGGTCACAAGCCGACTGGATTACGGAAACACCCTTTACGCCGGAACCACTGCCAAACTACAGAAAAAACTCCAACGCATCCAAAACGCCTCGGCCAGACTCGTTCAGGACATCCCCCGCCAAGCTCACATTTCCGGTCACCTGAAGGACCTCCACTGGCTCCCCGTCAACAAGAGAATAACATTCGGTCTCCTCACCCACGCACACAAAGCCCCCTACGACCTAGGACCCGAATACCTCAACTCACGCCTGTCCTTTTACACCCCCACCCACCAACTACGATCGTCCAATCAAGACCTCGCCGTAATTCCGCGCATCCATAGATCCACCATGGGGGGAAGATCCTTCTCCTACCTAGCGGCCAAGACCTGGAACTCTCTCCCCACACACCTCCGCCTTACTCAGAACCACCTCTGCTTCAGAAAGCAACTAAAAACTTGGATATTCGATAAGTAAAATACCCCCCCCTCCCTCAAGCGCCTTGAGACCCTCTGGGTGAGTAGTACGCTATACAAATTTTGAACTTGGACTTGAACTATATATATATATATATATATATATTATCGTATAGTATTGTTCTAGCATTGTGCAATAGTCACAAATATACACTTAAATATGAAAGGCAGTTATAAAATAAACTGCGTTATAATGAGTCCCAGCCTGAACACGAGTCTCCTGAATGCGGGAATTCCAACATTACCGCCACAACGTGTCAAGGCAGAAGTGAGGAGGATGCACTAGTGCTGGAGAAGCGCTACAGGCAGGAAGAACATCAACCGCAAGGAAGGTTGAACAACCACAGACGAGGTCGGCATGGGCGTTCAGCATTTTGAGCCGGAGGAGGAGGAGCGGTGACGCGAGGGAACCAAAAAGACCGAAGAGAACGGAGACCCTGAAGAAGAGAGAGAAACGTGCCTACAGACAGTCATGGATGAGACCAAGGATCCAGAGGAAGACTGACACAAATACCAACGCTTGCGTAGCACCACGCTCGATACCAGTACTCCTGAGGTAAGGAAGGAGGCTGGTTCTCCTGTGATGTATTCCTATAGATTCTGTATCGATCCCCCTATTCCTGACCCTATTCTGGTTAGCAAACTAACAAGTTAACTAGCAGCCATCTCATGAGGCAGAAAACCCCCATGATGCAGGAACCGTTATCTGATAAAGCCACACTACGGCACAGGAACGTGTTTATCTGATTAGGTCATAACGCTTGCCATCTAATTAGACAAGCGATATTCCTCCAGCCCCTGATAAGGCATACGGAGTTCTCAAAACAAATCAAACCTATGACAGACCTGGGAAAAACCCTGCGGCCATTGTTTTGATTTCACCGAGAACTTCAGCAAAAGAATGTGCTAACGACCTGGTCGTATGACATCCTTATTGACGTATCTATGTCCATCCTTACGTCAATCTCGGCACCTTAAAGGTATAAATATTACCGATATTGCCCTATGCAAAACACGCGGTGGTGACGAGAACGGAGCAGCCAGACTTGCCGAAGCCCAGAGCAGAGCAGACCCCGCTGGCGCAGCCCCGCCTTCCTGACGCGCTGAGAACGATCAGCTGCCTATTTCTCCTGCCGAGAAATCCAGCTCCGGCGCTTCCGGGTAGCCCTCGCAGGCAGCCTGGAATATCGAGACCAGAGACGAGAGATACCATCCCTCATCCATCCTAGATTCCAGGTACAGAACTGAATAACCCCTCACAGAGAATTCTTTAGTCAGTCACTTGGCAAAACAAACTTAACGTAAACTGTAACTTTCTATTCCCGCCCACGTATTAGGCTTAGGTCAGAGACACGGGGTAGGCGTAGCTAGAAACACCAGTTGAGTACGATTAACCAAATGTATATGTGTATGTAATATATTTTATTCATTTTAAACCTTCATATGGCTTAGAAACCATATCAATGTTTTTACAGTATTATTTTATACTTCTGCTTTTAATGTATGCACTTTACTTAACCATAAGTATTGCAATAATATCGATCCATTTCTCTTGTATGAGAAAAGAGACTTATCAATAAATAACATCTTTTATTGAACACGCCCGTCTCTTCCTTTTCTCTACAAACTGATGAGACTAAGAATGCACGTACTGACTGAGTAAAATAAATTGCCTTTTGTTCACACGACTCTCGAGATACACTCTTGATTAGGGGAGAGCAAAGTTGTCATGTTCTATGGTTGTCAGAAACTAAATCCCTTCTTGTCTATCCAGGGAGGTTCAACTCCTCCTTGCCTATTCGAGAAAGTTTCTAGTGAACTCTGAGCTAGCTGGCAAACCCAAAACTTTAAGTCTAATATCGACAGTAGTAGACCTAGTTAACGTCCGGTCTAGGCCTATACTATTAAAGGTATTATTCCAATGCGCAGAGCCTATTGGGATAATAGGAACTACACTACATGGCGCCCAACGTGTTTGGAAGGGCGATAAAACTAACGTAAGACATTTAGAGTAACGCAGTCGTGCTTTCTCACTCAGACCCCTTTATTCCCATAATACTCCAAAGACGTCTGGAGTGGGTGAAAGGTAATATCCGCCAAACCTCGCAGGAGGAAACTCCTATGTATGGTACTTGGTTTAGTCAACGTTGAAGGATAAACCGGTCCAAAATATTGTGCATCTAATCTTTGTTTCCATAAGAAACCTGATCTGCAAACAAACAAAATAACCTTCTGTCGGTAAAATGTCAGACAGTGAAGGAGAAAGAGAGGCAGTTAGATTAGCAACTGAAATAGCAGCAGCTGATACTGCACTGCAAGACGCAGACCCTGATATAATACTCATCCCGGTCATTAAAAGGAAATCTATAACTTTAAAACTTATAGAAAATGGACTGACACCTAGAGGTGGTACAGTCATATTCGTAATTGAGGCACACGAATATCGGCAGACAGAGGTATACTATTCATGGATAAATTTTCCAGCAGCAAATGCTGTAACAAAGTACTTCCACTATTACAAAGTAGAGGAACCTCCTGGAGAGTACACTCCTTTCGAGGAGGTGGAAGTACCACTTAAATTTCAAGAGCATTTGCTCTTATTTAATGGCGCCCTAAAACATAATAATCACATCACCAGGCTCGGTCCTTTAGGTAGACCAGGAGCAACGTGGCCGGTCCTAGCCGGATACACACCACATCCAGACATCAATGGGATGTCTGCAGCAGAGCTGTTAACACAGCTAAAACAATTAATAAAACTACATAGACAATTAGTCCAATATGTGATGCGGACTTCAACAATTCAGCCAGCAATTAAAATTCCACAGCTGACCCCTCACCAGGGGAACACAAATAAAATTACACCACAGAACATTCAATCATGCCTAGGTAAAGTACCAGCTAAACGGGAACAAATACCATTCTGGTTAGCACAAAAAATCACCCAAATCGAGGCTGTGTTTCCAGACACCACCCCGTTAGAAAAACACAGGATTCTGACTATCTGTCTTCCAATGGGAATCGCACCACACATTGAGGACTGTGACACTTGGGGTACAGTCTTTGCTTCCATCTACACAAAAACGCACGGTGTTCCATCCATTTCGGTAATACCAGATGTGCTAAAACAAATTCAAGACGAATATGGTCCAGAGCCCGCTTTAACTCTTGGTATGAAATTACTAAAAGACTTCAAGCAGGTCTCGGCTATATTATTAGCCAACATAAAAGGAGAAGCAGCGAACGTGGCGATCCGCCAGAGGTTAAAAGAGACAGATATAGCAGACCAACCAGCTGAAATTGCCAGAATCATAGAAAAATCCTATGAGGAACTAGGTAGAGATAGTTTAGGTGGAATACCAGTAAAACCACAACTGATTGAAAGTCCTGAAAAAATATTTTCTAATAATAATTCAACATCACAGAAAAAGAGCTGGGATGGAAACAAACAATCCAATCCTAAAGAAAAGAAATTCCAGTCTAGAGGAAGGTCTCCTAGGCGAAGAGAAAAATCTCCGAACCAAAGACACAGGTCACCCCAAAGTGACCCCTCTGGGAAAAGATATAACCTTAGAAATAGGGATAATATAAAGAAACCTGATAGATATCAAGACATTGATACACGTCCCTCTCAATCGTTTCAGACTTCCTCGCAGAAATCGGAAAGAAGAGGACGATCAGAACAAAGAGAAGAGCACGCCAAGTCCAAAGACAAGGAACCTGCTCAGCTAAAAAAGAAATTACAATTTCCAAAAAAGAAGGTAGCCAGTATCAAGGTAGTTAACAATGCCGAGAATACTGAGGACACAACTGAAAAACGGAGAATGGGCTCAGACAATGCTAGACAGCGCAGCAGAAGTGAGCATAGCTCGCAAAGTCCTTATGAATCATCTGGAGACAGTGGACACGAATCAATATCTTCAAGTGGAAACTACAGACACCAGAGTTAGCAAACCTCACAAAATACATGAAATAACATTACGTATAGAAGGAGATAAGACTAGAAAAATAAGGGGACTATTTTGGGATAATCTCTCCAAGGGCTATGACATCCTTCTAGCTGAAAAGGACTGGCCACCAGAATTTGTCAGGGAGTGCCCTCATGGCGAAGAAATAATTATGCCTGCCTTCTCAAATCATATCCCAATTCATAAAAAATACACATTTGCCAGAAAGTGGGCAGTAGCCCTAGCTCCTGCTTTATATAAAAATCACGTAGGATGGGATGAGGACTCTCCTCCTCACAAAATCCAGTTAAAATCACAACCTACTGCACAGAGGCAGTACCCAATTAAGCAAGAAGCTAAAAAACAGGTAAAAGAAATCCTAGATCAGCTAGAATACCAGGGGGTGATTGAAACTTGCACCTCACAAATGAACAACCCTTTGTTTCCGGTCTCCAAACCAGACAATTCATATCGTCTAGTTTTGGATTACCGACACCTTAACTCATGTTGCAAAACTTTTGCAGTGCAAAACTCGCATAGTGCTGCACTAATGAATAACATAGTGCGCAAAAAATACAAAACAACATTAGACATCTCTAATGGATTCTTTTGTCAAAACATAGCACCAGAGAGCAGATATCTGTCTGCATTCTCAATAAATGGCACTCAAAAACAATTCTGTCGGTTAGTCCAGGGGTACAAGAACAGCCCAGGAGTATTCTCAGCGAGAGTAACAGAATTACTACAAACATATGACGACGAAGCATTATCGTATGTCGACGACATATACTTAACAGATGATGACTTGGAGACTCACTTGAAGAGAGTGAACACCATAATACTTGGGTTCGCAGCAGAGGGTTACAAATTCAACTTTAAAAAATCCAGAATTGCCCATCTGACAGTCCTGTTCTTAGGATATGAATTATCAAGTGAAGGCAAAAGCCTGGCTGACAATTTCCTAGAGAAATGTGCCGTACTCCAAGCACCTAGAACACTAAAAAACCTACAGTCAATTCTAGGCTTCCTAAATTTCGGAAGAACATACATTGCAAATTACGCAGAAAGGGTCAAACCCCTTTATGATCTAATAAAACCGGATTTTAAAAGAACCAATTGGGCTCAAATACACACAGAAATTCTGAGATCCTTACAAACAGACATGCTAATTAAAACAAAATTAGAAACACGTGATAACACACGCAATCTTGTGATTCGAGTCATCCCAGGAAGATGCGGATTCACATACCTGACCTCTAATGAGGGAGAAAAGGTACCAATTGCATTCAAATCACACTTGTACACTAAGGCTGAAATGAAATTCAGCCCAACGGAAAAAATTCTAACTGCAATACAGACAGCTATAGCAAAAGAACGAGCCCTGGCACACGGTAAACGAATAATAATCGTGACACCGATACCAGCCCTAGAGGCGGTAACAAAGGCAAGCATTCCAAATGCTAAAGCGCTCCATCCGAGATGGATACAATGGGCTAATTCTCTTGCTGCAACAGACGTGGCATACGAATTTGATCATAACTTAAAGACACAAGAATTTCTCCAATATGAATTTGAATGTCCTCCGCCGACCGAAATTCTGCCTCTAGAACATTACGGCTGTATAATATATACAGACGGATCAGCACAACCCGCAGTAGGGGGTAAACAAGCTTACAGTGCTGCGTGCGCGATCGTTAAAGGGTGCTGGCACGAAGGGAAATTTAAACCAGCAATCACTAAAACACAATCTTTAGGAGATTGTACAGCTCAGCGAGCTGAACTATTAGCGTTCAAGATGGCGCTTGAAAATACCGATCGAGAATTCCCCACACTCATAGTGTGCGATTCGTATTATTGCGTTCAGTCTTACAATGAATACTTGCAGATCTGGCTTCAGAATGGTTTCAAGGATGCAAAAGGTGGCACAATCAAGCATAAAATGCTCTGGGAACAAGTAGTTCTTTTACAAAAAGAACTACCAAAGACTCACGTGATACACACACTGAGTCATCAACGTGATGGCGTTCACGTTGCAGGGAATTCATTGGCTGATGAGGCCGCGAAGGCAGCTGTGCAAACAGCTTCCGTAGCTGCCATCACACGGTCAAAAACAAAAATAGACAGCGAAATATTACAGGCTGTCAGTGCTACAGAAAAGGATTCGATAGAAACACTCCCGAAAGGTTTTCCAGTAAAATACTCATACATAACTGATGCAAACAATGTTCCTTTTGTTCGAGTGGGGGATAGGGCAATTCCAAACATGGAACATAGGTTAGGACTGATAATAGCGGCACACGAAGGGCTTGCTTCTATACATGCTGGCGTCTCAGCCACAGTATCATTATTAAAACAGAGATACTGGTGGCAACAAATGAGAAGACAAACAAGGAACTATGTTTTAGAATGTGAAATATGTCAAAGAATGAAAGTATCAACAGTGAGACGCCCAGCGCAGACGCCCCTTCTAATCTCGGATAAACCATTAGCCTGTGTTTACCTAGACCACTGTGGTCCCTTACAAAGGGATGGTAACTATAAATATATCTTGGTTGCAGTGGACTCATGTACGAGATTCATATGGATGTGGCCCCAGCGAACGGCTGACGCCAGAACTGTTATAAAAGATTTGCGAGTCTTTATCGGCTCATACGCAATTGGCATGCTGCATTCGGACCATGGTCCTGCTTTTAGCTCTAGAGCTTATAAGGAGGCCATGGTCAGCATGGGCGTGACATTGCGGTACTCTTGTCCATTTCACCCTGAGGGGAACGGAATTGTTGAAAGAAAAAACCGTGACATAAAGCAATCTATAACGGCAAAGGTAATAGGTTCGGGAGCTGGGTGGGTCAAACATCTAATAAGTGTCCAACGTAGTCTAAATAACCTGCCAAGAAATTCTCTGAAGGGATACAGTCCGTACGAATTATTATTTGGAACTAGGATGTTAATCTCTGACCTTGACAGTCAGACTTCAGTGGTAAAGGAAAAAAGCTTTGATATCAAAGATCGTTTGGCTATTTTACAGGACTTAAACGAAACAAGAAAAGACCTGAGCAACATAAAGTTGAAACAGCAGCCAACAACCACTGAAGAACCACCACCTGTCCCAGCAAGACCTGTCTGGATTCCAAAAATCGGGGATCTAGTCAGAGAAAAGATCGCGGTAAAGAAGGACCTTCTTACAGAAAAGCAGTTCCTGTCTTGTCTGTCAACGGGACACGATCAGTTGTACTACCGCCGCTTGCTGGTAAAAAGGAGAACCGAGTTGTATCCATCGACCTGGTAAAACCACAATCATGTGGCCGATAACAAATAGTAGGCCGAGTGGACTCCCCATAAGTAGCAGAACACCAAGGTTTGCTACCAGTACAGAGGTACTAACAAAGAGGCTAATCACATTCGAAACGCCTACAGAAGAACAACAAGGACTATGCAACAATGCAATGGAACTTAGACCTCTGAAAACCCAAATAAAAACATTTAGCAGAGACACACCAACCTATAATGAAGTAACAAACGAATATGCAAGAAACAGTAATCCTGAAGCTATTGGAACAATTGACAGAACTGCATCCGGCTACTTCATAAACTTCGATGATTCCTCTGAAGGCTTCACTGAATCAAAAACACAGCCATCAACAAAAACCTTTAAAGATAAAGTTAAAGTACTTTTGAAACAACTGAAAGAAACATATCTAATTTCTCCATGGATCGAATTTTGGGTGGGTTTTGGTGCATTTATCCTCATACTTTGGCTCATCATGATACTTACTTTGGGACGCTTCATTGAGGGAAAATATGCTAAAATGGATACAGCAAGTCAGAAAATCAACTTGATCCTCAAACCACACACATCTTCACACGTCGAGAAAAGAGAACTTTCTTCAGTCAACTTCACAGCCAATCCTATACCGGGGTGGGGTAGCATGGGACAACACTGACTACGAAATCTATGGTCCGGTTGAAATCCTGAAATATCCACACCAAATTAAGATCTCATTGAGTGACTTTGTAAAACCAAGCTCATTTGCTGATGATTGGGACTTCGAAAGTATAAACAATATGATGTCTGACTTAGTGATGTCTGCTAAATTTACCAAACATGATTATTTGCAGGGTTCTACAAATTATGATAGTATGTACTGTTATAACCACTATGGTAACCATTTTCTACATAGATCTGCACAACCTAGAAATGTTTTAAATTATAATCAATGGGAACATTGTGCAACCCCTCCAAAAGGAAGCTCACGAACCGTTTACGACAAATATTCATATTTTTCAGGTTTTAACATAAGTAATGCTGAAACATTTTATTTCAAATTGTCAAATAAGACAGGAACGAAGACCATGATAACAAACACAAAATTGATCTATTCAGACTCATTCTTTGAACAAATGAATACTTTTGGTTTTGATTATTGGGACAAATATGTTGAATTGAAAAGTGTTTGGGGCACAAAAGAATGGCAAGTACAGGGTATAGAATCTTTGTTTAGAGCCTGCATGATCCCAGAACAAATTATATTTTTAAATGACACTGTTCAACAAACTACCTGTCTTGGCTTAGCCAAAATCAAAGACTTAAATAAACCGTCTATTCCAAAACCAACAATGAACAGCAATAGCTCTACAGAAGAAGAGATAGACGTAAATTATGTATTAAACCAAAACAGAACACATCCAGATTGGAAAAAGTGGTTGATCTGGCCCACAGATACTAATAACTGTCAAGACAGATTCCTGAACAAAACACAGGGGTTCAAAATGACCAGGCCAGACCCTAGATATTCCCAAAGACATCACCCAGGAATAATAACCACCTACAGTGTGGGCAAATTATGCCTTCAATGGCTACAAACTTCCACACTGGCAGAAATTAAGCAACACCTAACTTTACTTACTGATGGTGCTGACTTGCGTGATTTCATGATGGGACCGCGCAAACAGCGTCAAAAACGTTTCATAGCAGCCTCTGTATATGCAGCATACAACGAGGCCTGGAAGGTTACTCAAATTGAGACAGCAGAAAGGATACGGGAAATTGACCGTATTAATTTGGAAAAATCACTTTCTGTAGTGGACAATGGATTAATGACTCTGTCCTCCAGAATTTTTTCTTTGGACAGCATTGTGTCTTCAGCAATCGACATATTATCGCAAGACTTACTGTTATTACAACACGGTCAGTCCCAATTGCGTTCTAATGTACAGCTTGGCTGGACGTTACAAAATCTGCGTTCAGGCTATGTGCCTTGGCGTTTAATCAACACAACGTCACTTTTCAATATCTTTAACCTTACTGATAGACAAATCAGTATGGCCCAGAAGGGTGCTGATTATACAATCCTGAGCATTGAGAAACTTGAGAGATTACCAGTGACAATGTCAGAACGACCTGTCAGTGAATGGATAATACATGGGATAATTAATATTCCAATATCAACCTTCAGGTTTCAATACTGCCAAAAATATATACAGGCTGGCATGTACGAAAAGCTGGGAAAGGGGTACATTAAAACAACATGGAACTTGCCCTATTCACATGCATGTGTCAGTAATAAAGGACAGAAAGTGTTTCTTAGTGGCAATAATTGTGCAATGTCACTAAGCGGTACACTTCTGTGTAACGGAATTAGTTTGCATGGAGCCTGTGAAGGGAACTCAAATAACCTTTCATGTCACCAGCAAGGCGCACCTGCAACAGAGATTGAACCATTCTTTCAAAGACTCTATAATGGGAGTTACATTCTAATTGTAGACCGCAGATGCTGTAGTCTTATGCCCGGGACTCCTTATCTAGTAACTACGACTGCGAAGGTCAAGTGCTGTGGACACTCATTGTTCCCCAGCTCCTTTCCAGACAGGGAGGCAAGGGCATGGCCCAACTTGAAAATTACTTCTATTCGAATAGATACTTTAAGCAGAATGAAAACAGTGCTTCTTCAGACGCCGACAAGGCTCACGTCATCAAAAGAAACGTATGATCTCCAAGTCGCAAGGACGACTGCAGAGATACATTCATTGTTATCAACTAATTCCCCCATACATTTCGCAGAAATCCTGAATGAAATCTTAAATATTTCTGATACCAGTGGAGTCTCAAAGGTATTTAAGACAGTATTTTCGATGGCATTAACACCATTCAAAGCCATACTGGGTATTTTTCCAGATTTCGTCCATTCGATTTTTGGCGGACTTCCCCTCATTTTGGGACTAATTGCAGGAATCCTATTCCTAGTCCTTATATTTCGTTATGGCAAACCATGTCACAGACAAAACACCTGCGACAAGGGAAGAAACAATCCTAGCCATTGGATACCGGGACCGGATATCAAAAATCCTGGGACTATCCCGGCTTAGAGACCTGAACATGACTTGGTTTCTATCCTTTCGACCAATGTGGCAACGATGTGTTTTACCTGTATTAAGGTGCCTGCTATGCGGAGAAGAATGCGTGTTAGACACCTGTCTGACGCTACAATCGGATGCGCCAATGGATGCAGAAACATTGTTGAGTCCAACAAAGGCTCATGCTTTGTGCTGCCCTCAACGGCTACCAATCCTGATGACGGCATTCGTGGAAGCTTCACCACTACGATTAAGGGGTAGTGAGGTTCAAGATGAAAGCAGCATCGATCAGGTACGACCTTCTGTCAGCAATCCAAATCAGAATGTCAATGGAGACAATCATGCACACGAATGCATGGTTACACCTATTTCCGAGTTAGTGGAACTCTCCCAGGAAGCTGTTGACAACTTTTTCGAGAGTCTAAATGATATGATGTTCTCACCGGAGCAGAAATAGAGACTTTTGAGCAAGCTCATACACGGCGTTCCCTGAATTTGGCCTTCAACTTTAATAATACAGTCGCATGAACAATTTCCCCTCCAGTTCACGGACAGCATATTTTTCAGCAGCCCCAAAATATTTTTGGATATTTTTCGGGACACTATCTTCTGCTTAAAGTAAGAACTATTCTTAGAGAACTAACATTTCTAATTTTAGATAGTTTATAGACATTAGCTGCCCGCTGGTATGTTCATAAATATTTTATTCTGTGATGAAATGGTCTCGAACTTTTTTTCTGTATTAAGAGCCATTTCATGTGTGAATTTTCATATACAAAATAGCAATAATGTATACAAATGCGTGATTACTTTAGCATTTTCCTACAGCTTGAGTGCATACTATACATATGACTGCATTTTTTCCGTGTATTTGATAATTTCAAAATGCATTTATGTATTTTGGGGTGGTAAGGTATACACATTACTCTATAGTATGTTTTACTGTGCATAGATTAGTAAATATGTCCATAGTTAGCGTGGAGTGGGTGTGATGTATTCCTATAGATTCTGTATCGATCCCCCTATTCCTGACCCTATTCTGGTTAGCAAACTAACAAGTTAACTAGCAGCCATCTCATGAGGCAGAAAACCCCCATTATGCAGGAACCGTTATCTGATAAAGCCGCACTACGGCACAGGAACGTGTTATCTGATTAGGTCATAACGCTTGCCATCTAATTAGACAAGCGATATTCCTCCAGCCCCTGATAAGGTATACGGAGTTCTCAAAACAAATCAAACCTATGACAGACCTGGGAAAAACCCTGCGGCCATTGTTTTGATTTCACCGAGAACTTCAGCAAAAGAATGTGCTAACGACCTGGTCGTATGACATCCTTATTGACGTATCTATGTCCATCCTTACGTCAATCTCGGCACCTTAAAGGTATAAATATTACCGATATTGCCCTATGCAAAACACGCGGTGGTGACGAGAACGGAGCAGCCAGACTTGCCGAAGCCCAGAGCAGAGCAGACCCCGCTGGCGCAGCCCCGCCTTCCTGACGCGCTGAGAACGAGCAGCTGCCTATTTCTCCTGCCGAGAAATCCAGCTCCGGCGCTTCCGGGTAGCCCTCGCAGGCAGCCTGGAATATCGAGACCAGAGATGAGAGATACCATCCCTCATCCATCCTAGATTCCAGGTACAGAACTGAATAACCCCTCACAGAGAATTCTTTAGTCATTCACTTGGCAAAACAAACTTAACGTAAACTGTAACTTTCTATTCCCGCCCACGTATTAGGCTTAGGTCAGATACACGGGGTAGGCGTAGCTAGAAACACCAGTTGAGTACGATTAACCAAATGTATATGTGTATGTAATATATTTTATTCATTTTAAACCTTCATATGGCTTAGAAACCATATCAATGTTTTTACAGTATTATTTTATACTTCTGCTTTTAATGTATGCACTTTACTTAACCATAAGTATTGCAATAATATCGATCCATTTCTCTTGTATGAGAAAAGAGACTGATCAATAAATAACATCTTTTATTGAACACGCCCGTCTCTTCCTTTTCTCTACAAACTGATGAGACTAAGAATGCACGTACTGACTGAGTAAAATAAATTGCCTTTTGTTCACACGACTCTCGAGATACACTCTTGATTAGGGGAGAGCAAAGTTGTCATGTTCTATGGTTGTCAGAAACTAAATCCCTTCTTGCCTATCCAGGGAGGTTCAACTCCTCCTTGCCTATTTGAGAAAGTTTCTAGTGAACTCTGAGCTAGCTGGCAAACCCAAAACTTTAAGTCTAATATCGACAGTAGTAGACCTAGTTAACGTCTGGTCTAGGCCTATACTATTGAAGGTATTATTCCAATGCGCAGAGCCTATTGGGATAATAGGAACTACTCTACACTCCCCCCACCACAGCCCTGGAGGGTCGTGGATACTGGCAAGTGCCTATTACTCTGTTGTATGCATTAAAGGGTTGGTGGGCACGACTGCAGGGCACCTCTAACTAAACCACTCAACCCCTCTCTTAGGAACCACATGAGGGAAAAGCATTGGTGGAGGTGTGCACAATCCCAACCCTTTTTTCAACTTTAGGGAAAAGCAATAGCCTGAAGTTTGTTTTCTTTTTTTTACTTTCCTTCCCTTACCTTGGCTTCCCGTCTCCCCACTGGAGTTCCACACCGGAGAACAGAGGAAGAGCACAGCATGTAGAAAGACCCAGAAGAGACACCTAAGTATCCGTGGTTTAGAAAACCTCTATCCTATTTGCGTTTAATTGACAATAAAAAACCTTTGAAGACTAAACAAAGCCTTCTATATATTGTATGTGGAAAGGGCTTTAGGGGACCTGCTCGGGCTGACACGAGCACATGCGTACTCCTAAGATGCCTGCCTAGATGTACCTGAGTGTACCTAGCATGTGAGTAGGTGCAAAAGAGCTTCTAAGCCTAAGAGCCTAATGTCTAAGAGCCAAAATTACCACTAGAATTGAGTCGAACACCCATACCTGAAGAGTGAGAGTGTAGGACTTTGCCCTGAACTTGAGCTGGACATCCTGCGAGGGATCATCAGACCACTGTCAGCTGGAGCGATGGCATGCAGGAGCTCTGGTCAGTGTGTCAGTCTTCAAGTCTTGGCTCCCTCCTACTTTCTGATTGCAAGAGGTGCTGTATATATACAGTCTATGTGCGTGTGTTACCCATTGTACAGTATGAGGTATGACGTTGGGGATTAAACCTTGTGCGTCGATGGGAGAGGTGAAGTATGCCTCCTGGAGATAGTACTCACCAATTATTCATATGTGCTAAAGTTGATGTCTTAGCAATATCGATTGGAAAAAACCTACACTCGGCATGGAACTAGATTAAAGGTTTAGTCCATAAAGTCTATAGTCCTTATAAGTCGTGATGTTCCTATGAGCAATCTATCCTTATTTGGAGTTATGTCCTTATAAGGCTCAGTCATATGAAATAAAGGGAGCTGATGTAGGGAAAGTGTACGATGTTCCCTAGACCTATATTAGGGTACCGATATGAAATATAACACCCACTCCACCTTATACTTAACAATATTAATACACATTCTGAGATACACATTTTCATAACTGTGTCAGTGTATCAAATTATGAAGCAGTTATTTAAAATGTTTAAAAAAATGTTTAAAAAATCATCTAAAAACAGTTAAAAAACAAGGAAAAATGTTCTTTGGTAAGGTTTGATATTGTCGTAAAGTTCCGCCAATCACAGTTCTAAACGAGTTCGATCACACAAGGTTAATTACGGCAAGAGTACTTAGAAGGCCATGCTTTGTGATAGAAAGTGTCAATTTGACAAAGATATTTTAGAAATATAAAGGGAAGGAAAAGATTCCACATTCGTTCCCAGCACACGGTGAGCCAGATTCAGATTAAATGTCCTGGCTGGGAGAAATAATATTATCAATACCTGCTACTGCATGGGACAAACAATGCAATAACCCGCATAGCACGTCAAGTGCGCATAGATAAGACTCCTTGCTGTCAAAAGCTGGTTTGTAGGCTTCCGGTACCGAATTCGAAACCATGGTGTCAATGGTGGAGCTGAAATGTATTCGAGTTGTGAAAAGCACCTGCCGTTCCTTAAGGAAGGAATGTGTCAAGATGGGAATACGCTGGGCCGTGATTGGGACCACAAAGGTTCCACCCTGGAGTCTAAATCCACTGACATTTCAGTCAGAGGTGTCAGACAGATGTCCAACTTGCATTTACCTCGGCAGAACAGGCATCGGAAGACAGGATAAGAACCAAGAAGCACTTAGTTCTCGTAGGCGAGGTGCACCGAGATGCTGTACCATGCGTTCACGGTAATGTCTTTCCATGAGAACCTTCGCAAACTCGCTGGCGAAAGGTCCATCCAATGTGCAGCAGGTAGACGACAATCAAGATTCCAGCTACAGGGAGCTTTATCAGAGGTAGACCCCTGAAAAGACTTCTAAACATGGAGTGTATGAAGTTAGGAATGACTCCGGGGATAGTCTAGAAAGTGCTAAGGAATCCGGACCCTATGGTCTTTAATAGGTGTGTAATGCCACTCGTATCAGTCATGTTAAAGATACATCCCACCATTTCTACAAAATGTAGGGGGCAGTTTGTTTGAATCAGCACCTGTATCTCGGTGAAAATTCCTTGCAACTCGAAGTTCAAAGGTTTCTCAAGCGGAGGTCAGTGGCACGGTTTTCTGTAAAACCATGGCTTTCATTCCGCTCAAAGCATCAAACTGTACCAATGAAACATTGAGTGAAGGCCATACTAGCGCCTCCCTGACTGTATATGTGGGAGGAAACAATACTTGCATACAGCAAGTAACCCTGGTGTTCACGGTGACCAGATATGCAGCGCTTGGATGCATGCACAGCAACCTTGATCGTTCAGCATCAAGTAACTCCCATTCGAATGTAACCCGGACAGTGGCGATATTACGGCAGCTGGTGATCTTTTCATGTGACAAGACAGAATCAAAACTGAACCATTACAGGCTCTGTGCAAAATGATTTTTTGGCATATGGTAGAACTGCTGAAAGCGTTCTTGCAGTTGGTACCACTAAGAATCACTTCTCCATCTCCATTCCGGCATCAAAATATATATGGTAAATCCCAGAAATTTTAATTTATTCTTTACCCAATTTCTCATATCTGCCTGCCTGCCTTTGCTCAAGGCAATAGTGAAGCTAAAATTTAGTAACCGTGAGAGTGATTTGGCCATGGATTAGCCACTAAGGGCCCGATGTAGGTAGCCCTTTACCGATCGGAATCGGCCGAAAATACCGATTTTCGGCCGTTTCCGATCGGTAAAGGGCTATCGAGATGTAGGGGCACATTTTCGGTAATTTTACCGATTCGTTATCATTTCCGAATCGGTAAAGTTACCTAATCGGTAATATTTACCGATTCTGTAATGATAACGATTCGGTAGAACTACCGAAAATGCAATGTAGGTAGCCAATGTTCCATCAGCACATGGCCTACAGAATCGGTATTTTACCATGGAATACAAATCCATGGTAAAAAACCGATTCCTGTGTACATGCACATCTGTGCATGTACACATGTGCCATGTGACAGACAGACGTGCCCTTAGGGCATGTCTGTGTGCCACATTGCACACATGCCCGTTTTGGGGGTGCTAGAGGGTGTCAAAGTGACACCCCCTGCACCCTTGTGAATTCTTAAATTACCGATTCGGTAAATACCGAATCGGTAATGCCTAATCATTCCTATGGGCTTCAAAGCCCATAGGAATGAATGGGCATTACCGATTCGGTATTTACCGAATCGGTAATTTAAGAATTGTTAAGGATTCGGTAACGAATCCAGATGTTGGGACCTACATCCCATTTACCGATTTTGGAATACCGAATCGGTAGGATTCGGTATTTCAAAATCGGTAAATGGGATTTACCTACATCGGGCCCTAAGTGGATGGTAATTCAGCTGCTGTAATTGGTAGTCTGTCCAGTTTTTCAATTTGCAGCATTGTATATTTAGCTCCCCTGTGTGCCATTTCAATCTGTGTATCAGTTAAATTGTATTATGAAAACAGAGATGTACTGTTTATAAAACGCCATGGCACAAGGCCTGCACGCAAGGATTGTAGCATCCAGCTCAATAACTTAATAAAACGTAACTGTGATTGGCTGTGTTGTTATATGGCTAAATCCTGTTCCAGTATGTCAATAGCCGAAGATACAATGTTGCCCAATGAATATATTCTGAAGCTCAACGTAGTTTACCCATTATCCACCACAGCTAAAGCTTTTTCCAAGTTTATACAGTCTATTTCCCGTCTTCGCTCTGAGGTTTCTTGTTTGGAAATTTTCCAGATTTCATTATAGGCAGCATAAAAGCCTGCATATATAAAACGTTTTTGACGCTGTTACCTAAGTCCTAGTAAAAAGTCCCTAAGATACATGTCTTGTGAGAGTAAAGATAAGTGTTGTTTCACTTCTGTAAGTGTTGAGATTTCTAGCCAATCTAGGCACAACTTCCCAACACTAGTGGATGTCAATACCTCTGGATGTTCTCTATTTACATATTGTGGGTCTGGCTATGCATACTGAGTCCTTTGGTGATGCCTAGGAACCTTTTATGACATGTGTTTGTGTCTAAGGGCCAAACCACCCACCCCTTCAAATATGGATCTGATCTATTGTACCTCAGTATGTCAACAACTGTTGCCCCTTCCTTTGTAGAAGAATTATGCCACCCCAGTGTTGGTGTAGGTCCCCTTGGGGTGTTCAGGTCCTTTATCTTGGCTATTCCAAGACAGGATGTCTGTTGCACAGTCTCATTTAAAAAGATCATCTGCTGTGGAATGAGGCATGCTCTAAATAGTGCCTCTGGGCCCTGGACCTGCTAGTTCATTGAACCCCAAATTGATTTTAAGTCAATTTTTTCCTTCCATAGGTGGAAACCCTGTTCAGACAATTGGGCCAAAAATTAAGCAGATTAAACCTGTTTGGTGTTTGTCAACATAATTTTCTGTGCTGAGGTTGGTGCAACCTTATAATAAAATGAGGCTGGATGTGTGGTGTTAAATCGAGAAAAGTAGGCAAATTTCTGTGCAAACACTTGTGAACTCATTTTTGAGGGTGTTGAGCAATGTTCCCACTTATGGTACTCAAATACATTCCTGGGTGAAATGTATTTGAGCAGGAGATGATGATCACAATGTTGATAACAGTACAATTTGTCCCAGTCGGAAGAATCCTCTGACATTTCGTTATTAGAAAAGGCAGCAGTTTTCTCTAAATCAGACAACATGTTATTAACTGTTTCAGTGTGCCTATCATCAGACAATGTACTGGAGGTAATGATATTACTCGACGAGATTTTGAATGCATTATTAATTTTTAAAAGTTCGGTCGGGCTGAAAATGTTTAAATCAACCTTGTCCCATACTATACCATCGGGTATAGGAACTGCTGTAATATTCACTGATGACAAGTCTCTTTGTTCACGATGTGACGATGTGCGTGGTTTCAGGAGGATGTTTACCTTTTAGGCTGTGGAATCTTGTTGAAGATAATGTCCATTAATAAGCATACTAAAAGTCAATACTAAACCTAGCCATAAAAGAAAAAACATTATCCCAGAAATTAGCCAGAGTTCAACCCCCTTTATTTGCTAGTGCTCGCCATGAGGTCACGGTATTTACTGACCATAAGAATATCCAATTCTTGAAGTCAGCAAAGACCCTTACTGCCAAACAATTAAGATGGTCGCTCTTTTTCACTAACCGCCATGGTTCAGCTAATGGGAAGGCAGTTGCTTTGTTCATATTGGGAACTGTGTCTATGTTTGAGGAATCCAAGGAATAGACAATTATGCCTACTGAAAGATTCTTATGTGTCTTACAATTCTCAAATTGGGAATCAATGTCTGATGAAGAAATCCAGAATTTTGCCAAGGAAGATGAATGCAGAACGGTGATTGACAACCTCCCTTATGTCAAAGAGGCTTTGTACCTACCCACTGAAGAAATGTGCGCGTCTGCTTTCGAAGCCTGTTATGATGATCCTTTAGCAGGGCACAAGGAATTCTTAAAAACTACTGAGTTGTTTAGGAGATAATTTTGGTGGCCTGCAAGTATCCCTTAAGTGAGACAATACATCCACTCTTGTGATAAATGTACACAATGGACCGTATTGTAGATTTACCCACCAGTCAAGGCTAGTACATCATCTTGGTCTTTGTAGATATATTCTCCAAGATGAGTCAATTAATTCCTCTAAAGAAGGTTCCTAAGGCTCCTCAACTGGCCCAGTTATTTTCTCAACGTATAGTTCGAGCTCATGGGATCCCAGTAGCTGTAATTTCTGACCCAGTTCGTTTCTTGGTTTTGGAGAGCCTTCATGCAGCAGCTAGGAATTGATTCACAATTCTCTATGAGTTACTACCCTGAAACGGATGGTCAGATGGAGAGGTGAATCAAGAAATTGAACAATACCTCTGTCTTTACCTTTTAGACCAAGATGGAGAATGGCCAGATCTCATCTGGACAGCGGAATTTGCGTATAACAATGCAGTTCATGCTTCCACAGGATTCTCTCCATTTTATTTGAACACTGGCAGACATCCGAACATAATTTTAGGAAGGTCAGAAGATAAGGTTCCCGCAATAAAAGACCTTAGTGAAAAGATTCTGGAAACATATCAATCTGCCCGAAAAAACTTTACTCTAGCGAAAGACACTTACAAGAAGTATGCAGATCAAAAAAGAGGTTCAAATCCCACATACTTAAACAGAGACTCGGTCTAGTTGTCAACTAGACATTTACACCTCAAGGGAAACAAAAAGTTTAACCTAGGTTCTTGGGCCCCTTTAAAATAAACAAATTGGGAATCAAGTCACAGTAAAACTCACCTTCCCTCTCAGATGAAGGTCCACCCGATATGCCATGTGTCCCTACTAAAGAAGAATCCTGTTAATGGAACCTTAACCACCTCACCAAGTCCAGTCACTATAGATTCACATTCAGAATACGAAGTCAGTAGAATTTTAGACTCAAGAATTAAGAGAGCAAGAATGCATTACCTAATTGACTGGAAGGGTTACGGTCCTGAGGAAAGATCCTGGGAACCCTCTGGAAACATACACGCTCCCAAATTGGTAAAACAATTTCATGACACTTACCCTATCAAGCCTAAGTTGGTAGGACGGTCTTTGGAGGGAGGTGCTGTCAGGTACTTGATTGTCAGTGCCCTCATATCATTGCCAAGATGTAGAAAGTAAATTAGTTTGGCATTCAAAACTGAAAAGACTGCGTCCCCACTTATGGTTACTCTTAATATCACAGACTGGCTCAGAGAAAACCCAATATGGCAGCCGTCATCTAATTCAGAGTGCATGCTCTAGTCTTCCTGCAAGAGGATTGAGCTGAAGTGATTCTCTTGTGGGAACTCCGTGTGAGTCGTGCACTTCAACTGAAGCTTTTGACAGAGAACAGCGATCGTCCTTGGCGCCTGTCAAAAGATAGGATTCCGAGTTGGTTTGAGACCTGTTTTCTGCCTGCATCTCGCGGAAGGGTGTGCACACCGGGAACTCCGTTCCTAAAACTCCTGAACTGTTTATTCTCCCTGAGAGAACTCTTCTTGTCAGGACCCCCAGAACCTTGTGAGGAGCAGCGGTTTGAAGTAAGGTTTTCCTCTTAAGGGCATGAGAAGAACTCCATGGTGACAAGCGTTTTGGAGTAAGACAGAGACTATTGCCTGAACGTTCATACCCAGAGCCAACTTGCCTTGCTAAATAGATTAAGGAGCATCTCTCCATGCTCCTTTTCATGTGAAGACATTTGAAGGACCAAGGAACATTGTGTGTTGATATTATTGATTCCAGTCAGCGTTACAAGAGAGTGGTTAGCCTGTAATGTAGTTCAGGTAAATAACCTAGTTCAGGAGGGAGGTTAACGGAGGGCTTAGGGAGGGGTTTAGAATTATAAGTATTTTCTTTCGCCCATCTGCAGGTCCTGTCTGAACACTTCCCTGGTTCTAGGAGAAAGATCAATTAATCTAATCCTTAGAAGATTCTAGAACAGAGAAGGTTCGGTAGCCCCCTGAACTCTCAGGCAGTCTCTCTATTTTTCTCACATCCCCTTTCCCCCCGTGGGTGTCAATACAGTTCTGTCTTGACAACTGCGAAGGGGACTTAGGAGCTATCATCTGCTTCTGTGGAAGACTCTGGTGCTCAGGTAAGATTTTTGAGAGATTCTGACACAAGTTAAGGCAGCAAAAAGTGTCATGGCCCCTTAGCGGTTTGTAATATTTGAATCATATTGAACAAAGATAAAACTAAAGCCATCATCCAGGACATGTCTTATTGGCACTTGGAGATCACATTAAGTCATTATCTGTATTCTGCTTTATTACTGACTGAACAGGTCAGGCTGTTTTCTCCTGCACATGTCATGCTGCCATTGCAGGCATTTTGATGTAATATGAAAAGCAGTGGTGCTACACAAGTCCAATGAGATTGAGTAGAAACAGCATGATCTACTTTTTGATTGAATCAATCCTTTGCCTCATGTTACCCTGTAACACTCACGATTAATTAGACTCTTTACCTGGATGTGCCCTGTGCTCCACATCATTTCATCCATCTTCAGCTTCATCTGCTCCCCGTCATGAGCATTGGAGTCAAAGGTCCCCACTTGTACCAGCCTGTCAATGCCATCAGGAAAGATCTGGAGGTTCACAAAATCAAACACTGCTGGTACATCTCCATTCTCATCAAAGAAGCCTTCCTCTCCGCCACTGGTGTTAAAGTGCACACTTCTCACATAGGGCAGCATCTGGAATTAAAAAGCACAGGACTTTAGGGAGGTGTCAAGCGTACCCCTAGGTTGCCCGATTCAGCCCAAGGTTGTGTTTCTAGAACTTCCAGGGTCATACTGGCCCATGAGGCAAAACACAGGATTCAGGGAAGTTTCAGGTGAACCCATAGGTGAACTGATGCAGCCAGAGGTTATGTTTCTTAACTTCCAGGTCACACTTGCCTACAGGATGGTGAACAGACATAATATCGAAGGAAAAATATAGAATGGACATAATATCGAATGGACAGAATATAGTGGTTAAAAATATAGAATGGACATAATATCAAATGGACAGAATATAGTGGTTAAAAATATCGAATTGAAGGTAAGTAATATCTATTTTTAAAATATAGAAAGTCAAAATATCGGAGTAAGTAATATCGATTTTTAAAATATAGAAAGACAAAATATCGAAGTAAGTAATATCAATTTTTAAAATATAGAAAGTCAAAATATCGAAGTATATAATATAGGTATTTAAATATATCGAATTTTTAATAATATCACATTTTTTAAAGTGATTTTTTTATGTTATTTAATTTTTGCGGAATCTAATTCTGTAGCGGGTTGTGGGTTTATAGGGGAATAGGGTGGGAAGTAGTTTAATTGAAATTAATTAAAAATGTTAATTTATTTATTGGTATTTATTTTTAATTAATTATTAATTAATTTTTAATTGGTAATTACTTAATTATTAATTTGGTAATTAATTTTTAATTGGTAATGTATTTTTATTAATTAATTGATTGATAATTATGTTTATTTTATTAATTTATTTTCCGTAGCGGGTTGTGGGTTTATTGGGGAATAGGGTGGGAAGTAATTTAATTGTAATTAATTAAGTATGTTAATTTATTTATTGGTGTTCAGTTTGAATTGTTAATTATTATTTCATTAATTTTTAATTGGTAATTTATTTTTATTAATTGATTATTTGATAATTAAGTTAATTTAATTAATGTATTTTCTGTAGTGGGTTGTGGGTTTATAGGGGAATGGGGGGTAATAATTGAATTGTGAATAAGTAAATCATTTTTATTTATTAATTGGTATTTATTTTTAATATATTAATTAATTGGTAAATAATTTGTATTAATATGTATATCATTGTATTTATTATTATTAATTTGTATTTGTAATTGGTTAATTATTATATAATATTAAATTTGTAATTTATTTTAATTAATATTTTCTTGGTATTGATATTTAATACATTTTTCTTAATATATTAAATCTTTACTTTCCCTACTGTTGCACTCACTGGAGTGGGAATAGTAATTTTTACCCCTACGTTATCCAACGCTTTCTCTACTGTTGCACTCTCTGGAGTGGGAATAGTAATTTTTACCCCTACGATATTCAACGCTTTCCCCACAGTTGCACTCCTTGGAGTGGGAATAGTAATTTTTGCCCCTACGCTATCCAACGCTTTCCCTACTGTTGCACTCTCTGGAGTGGACATTGTAATTTTTACCCCTACGCTATCCAACACGTTTCCTACTGTTGCACTCTCTTGAGTGGGAATAGTAATTTGTACCCCTACGCTATCCAACGCTTTCCCTACTGTTACACTCTCTGGAGTGGGAATAGTAATTTTTACCCTCCCGCTATCCAACGCTTTCCCTACTGTTGCACTCTCTGGAGTTGGAATAGTAATTTGTACCCCTACGCTATCCAACTCTTTCCCTACTGTTGCACTCTCTGCAGTGGGAATAGTCATTTTTACCCCTACGCTATCCAACACTTTCCCTACTGTTGCACTCTCTGGAGTGGGAATAGTAATTTTTACCTTCCCACTATCCAACGCTTTCCCTACTGTTGCACTCTCTGGAGTGGGAATAGTAATTTTTACCCCTACGCTATCCGGCACTTTTCCTACTGTTGCACTCTTTGGAGTGGGAATAGTGATTTTTACCTCTACGCTATCCAACGCTTTCCCTACTGTTGCACTCTCTGGAGTGGGAATAGTAATTTTTACCACTACGTTATCCAACGCTTTCACTACTGTTGCACTCTCTGGAGTGGGAATAGTAATTTTTACCCTGCCGCTATCCAACGCTTTCCCTACTGTTGCACTCTCTGGAGTTGGAAGAGTAATTTTTACCGCTACGCTATCCAACACTTTCCCTACTGTTGCACTCTCTGGAGTGGGAATAGTAATGTTTAGCCTCCCGCTATCCAATGCTTTCCCTACTGTTGCACTGTCTGGAGTGGGAATAGTAATTTTTATTCTTCCGCTATTGAACTCTTTCCCTACTGTTGCCCTCTCTGGAGTGGGAATTGTAATTTTTACCCCTACGCTATCCAACGCTTTCCCTACTGTTGCACTATCCTACGGTAAAAATATTGTAATTTTTTTATTAATATTACGTTTATATATATATATATATATATATATATATATATGTATTAACAAATCAATTTGTATGTTTTTTTATAACTTACATTATTTATTTCTTGATTTTAAAGTTATTTAAGTATTTTAAGTATGTTTAAGTTATTCATATTTATTATTTCATTAATTTTAATTAATTTAAAGCATTAAAAAAAATGATATTTTTACTAACTATAATTTTTTACATCGATATTTTTGATTCGATATTTTTGTACTTACCTGTTTGGAGATAGGAGTTCGATATTTTTGTAGTCTATATTTTTACCTCAATATTCTTGTAGTTCGATATTGTTTCAGTGATCCCTATTGGACAAACCACAGGACTTCAGGAAGGTGTCAGGTGAACCCCTACTTGATCTGGTACATCCAGAGGTTGTGTTTCTGAACTTCCAGGGTCAGACTGGCCTAAAGGGAAAACTGACACTGCTAGGAGGACTGGTCTGACAGGACACTGTGCTGCTTGGTTTATTTGGTGATTGCGGGGCTGTTTTATGGTCTGGTTGGCCAGAATGTATTGAAGATTTCCCATCCACAGACACCAGCACCTGCTTCCACAAAGAAACTGGACCAAAATCACCGATGACCAGCTCACCTCCTCACTCAACAACTCCACCCCAACCATCGCGGAAAACGATGACCCCAACACCGCAGCCCGAACCCTGCATAGATGGATCTCGGACAGCACCAACACCATAGCCCCCCTCAAGAAAAACAACAATACCCGTGCCAAGAAAGCCAGATGGTTTACCACCGAACTTCGAGAGTCCAGGCGCACATGCCGCCGCCTCGAAAAGGCCTGGAGAAACAGCAAATCCACAGAAGCCCACAACAACTTCAGAGCCGCCACCAACGCCCACCATCAACTCATCAGAGAAACGAGGAAAAAAGCGATTGAAGACAGAATCTCCACCCACGCACACAACAGCAAGGAACTCTTCAGCATCATCAAGGAGTTCGCCCAACCCACCAGCGAGTCTACCGACATCCCTCCCTCACAAGACCTCTGCGACAAACTCAGCATCTTTTTCCACCACAAAATCAAGAGCATCTACGACAACTTCGACGAAGACAACCAACACACTGAACCCTCACCAACCACCCCCGACACCCGGAAACCAGCGATTGATGACTGGACACCCCTCACCACCGAAGACACACTGAAGATAATGAAGTCAATCCACTCAGGGGCCCCCATGGACCCCTGCCCCCACCACATCTTCAACAGAGCTGCCAACACCATCGCACCCATCCTCCGCCAAACCATCAACCGCTCCCTGGCGACCGCCTCATTCCCCGACGACTGGAAACACGCCGAGGTCAACCCCCTCCTAAAGAAACCCTCAGCGGACCCCACCGACCTCAAAAACTACAGACCCATCTCCCTGCTCCCGTTCCCAGCGAAAGTCATCGAGAAAGCCATCAACAGCCAACTCGCCACATTCATTGAAGAACACAACATCCTCGACTCCTCCCAATCCGGCTTCAGAAAAAACCACAGTACGGAAACCGCCCTCCTCGCCGCACCAGACGACATCCGCACCTTACTGGACAAAGGAGAAACAGTAGCCCTCATCCTCCTCGACCTATCAGCGGCGTTCGACACAGTCTCCCACCGCACCCTAATACGCAGACTCTACGATGCAGGAATCCAGGACAAGGCCCTCGACTGGATCTGCTCCTTCCTCTCCAGCAGGACGCAGCGGGTCAGACTCCCCCCTTTCATCTCGGACCCCACACCTATCACCTGCGGAGTCCCCCAGGGCTCCTCCCTCAGCCCGACGCTCTTCAACATCTACATGGCTCCACTTGCCCCCATCGTCAGAACCTACGGACTCAACATCGTGTCATATGCAGACGACACCCAGCTCATCCTCTCCCTATCCAACGAGCTCAACACCGCCAGACGCAACTTTAGAGAAGGCATGGAAGCCGTCGCCAAATGGATGAAAAACAGCTGCCTACAACTAAACACCAACAAAACAGAAGTACTCATCATGGGCCCAAACCCCGACGCCTGGAGTGACACCTGGTGGCCCACCGCCCTCGGAAACCCTCCAACCCCCACAGACCACGCACGCAACCTGGGAATCATCCTGGACTCCGAGCTCAAAATGGACCGCCAGATCAACTCTGTCTCATCCTCCTGCTTCCACACCCTCCGCCTCCTTCGTAAGACCTTCAAATGGATCCCCCTCGAACACCGAAAGACAGTCACTCACGCCCTGGTCACCAGCAGACTCGACTACGGCAACGCACTCTACGCCGGAATAAACAAAAACCTCATCTGCAAGCTACAGAACATCCAGAACGCCGCCGCAAGACTGGTCCTCAACCTGCCAAAACACTGCCACATCTCCCAGCACCTGCGCACACTCCACTGGCTCCCCGTCGAGGCGAGAATCACCTTTAAGATGCTCACCCACGCACACAAGGCCCTCCACGGCACCGGACCAGCATACCTGAACAGCCGACTCAAATTCCACGCACCCCAAAGGACCCTACGATCAGCCCAGCTTTCCTACGCTGTGGTCCCCCGCACCAGAAAGACCAGATCGGGAGGCCGCTCCTTCCCCTTCCTCGCGGCCAAAGCATGGAACGCCCTTCCGCTCCACCTCAGACAGACAACATCGCTCCCCATCTTCACAAGAAACCTCAAAACATGGCTCTTCGACAGACCCCCTCCTTGATGGAATGGAACCTGCACCCCCCCAACCCCCCCCACCCCTAGCGCCTTGAGACCCTTACGGGTGAGTAGTCGCACTTTGACAAACTCCTGATTGATTGATTGATATTAACACAGATATTGCCTGCAGCAAGCAGACAATAAATCAGTCAATCAATCAAAACAATTTATAGAGCGCGCTACATACCCGTCAGGGTCCCAAGGCGCTGAGGGAAGGTGGGCTGCAGCTAGTGGTCAAAGAGCCAGGTCTTGAGTAGTCTCCTGAAAGTCTGAGGGTCTTCTGTCTGCCGTAGGTCGAGAGGGAGGGAGTTCCATGTCTTGGCGGCGCGGTTGGAGAAGGACCTGCCTCCGGAGGTGGTTCTGTGGATGCGTGGGATGGCGGCCATGGAGAGGTCGGCGGAGTGGAGTCTCCTGTTGGGTGTGTAGAATGAAAGTCGGTTGTTGAGGTATGCCGGGCCGGTGTTGTGGAGTGCCCTGTGTGCATGGGTAAGGAGCTTGAAGGTGATTCTTCTGTCGATGGGGAGCCAGTGCAGGTTTCACAGGTGAGGGATGATGTGGTCTCGGTGGGGGACGTCCAGGATCAGGCATGCAGAGGCATTTTGGATTCTTTGAAGTCTGCTGAAGAGTTTGGCTGGGGCTCCGGCATAGAGGGCATTGCCGTAGTCGAGCCTGCTGATGATGAGGGCGTGTGTGACGGTCTTTCGTGTGTCGGTAGGGATCTATCTGTAGATCTTGCGGAGCATGCGGAGGGTGTAGAAGCAGGTTGAGGAGACTGCGTTAATCTGGTTGGTCATGGTGAGTTTCGAGTCGAGGATGACTCCCAGGTTGCTTGCGTGGTTGGTTGGTGTAGGGGCGGTGCCCAGGGAAGTGGACCACCAGGAGTCGTCCCAGGCTGAGGTGTTGTGTCCGAGGATGAGGATCTCTGTCTTGTCCGTGGTCAGATTGAGCCGGCTTTCTTCCATCCAGTCGGCAACCGCCTTCATGCCGCGGTGGAGGTTGGCTTTGGCGGTGCGGGGTTTGTTGGTGAGGGAGAGGATCAGCTGGGTGTCGTCGGCGTAGGAGATAATGTTGAGGTTGTGAAGTCTGGCGATGTGTGCGAGTGAGGACATGTATATGTTGAAGAGCGTCGGGCTGAGGGATGATCCTTACGGGACACCTCAGATCGTCTTGGTGATTCCGGAGTGGAACGGGGGAAGGCGGATTCTTTGGGCTCTGTCGGAGAGGAAGGAGGTGATCCAGTCCAGGGCCTTGTGGCGGATCCCTGCGTCGTAGAGGCGTGTGCGTGGTGTGTGATGGCAGACGGTGTCGAAGGCAGCGGAGAGGTCCAGGAGGACCGCTGTCTCACCGTTGTCGAGCAGGAGTCTGATGTCTTCTGTGGCGGCCATGAGGGCGGTCTCAGTGCTGTGGTTCTTGCAGAAGCCCGACTGGGAGGAGTCGAGGATGTTATTGTATTCTAGGTAGCATGTGAGCTGGGTGTTGACGATCTTTTCGATGACCTTAGCCGGGAACGGGAGAAGGGAGATGGGCCGGAAGTTCTTAAGGTCGCTCGGGTCCGCCTTCAGTAGGGCGTTAATCTCGGCGTGTTTCCAGCTCTCAGGGAAGGTGGCGGTCTTGAATGAGAGGTTGATGATGTTGCACAGTTGGGGAGCAATGGCGCAGTCGGCCTTGTTGATGATGTGGTGGGGAAGAGGGTCGGACGGGGCACCTGAGTGGATGGAGCTCATTGTTTTGCTCGTGTCCTCGGTGGTTACGCTGGTCCAATCGGTGAGGTGGTCGTGGTCGGTGGGTATCGGTGGGGCCGGGGTGGTGAGGTTGGCGGGGTGCGTCTGAGGATTGAAGCTGTCGTGGATGTCGGTAATCTTGCGGTGGAAGAAGGCATCGCACAGGGCTTGTGACGGGGGGATGTTGTTGGTGCAGGAGTTGGGGTTGGAGAGTTCCTTCACGATGTTGAAGAGCTCCTTGCTGTTGTGTGCGTTGTTGTCGAGGCGGTTCTTGAAGGCAGCTTTCTTGGTGGTCCTGATGAGGTGGTGGTGGTTGCGGATGGCGTTTTTGAGAGCTGCTTGGCTGTCGGGTGTTTTCTCCTTGTGCCAGGTGTTTTCCAGTCTCCAACAGGTGCTCTTGGAGGCTAGGAGCTCCGGGGTGAACCAGCTGGCTCTCTGACTGGTATCTCTGTGGGCCTGTTGTCTTGTTGGGGTGCAGTTCTCCATCCAGAGTCTGTGGGTGCGGGCCCCCTCCTCGAGGTCGGTGGGGTTGGTCGGGGGTTGAGTGCGAGGTGTGTTTGCAGAAGTTCCTTGGTGATTTTGCTCCAGTGGCGTCCAGGGATCTGTAGGGTGCGGTGGTGTGAGACGGGTTTCTGGAAGGTGAAGTCGATGCAGCGGTGGTCGGTCCGGGTGAGTTCGGTGGTGTGGCTGAAGGCGACGTGGGGACTGGAGGAGAAGATAGCATCGAGCGTGTGGCCGGCGATGTGGGTAGGTGTTGTGACGATCTGTGTCAGTCCGAGGCCGGTGAGGTTGTCGATCAGGGTGGAGGAGTTGCTGTCGTTGTTGTTTTCCAGGTGGTAGATTAGGTCGCCGAGGAGGATGTAGTCGGTGGAGGTCAGAGTGTGCGTGCTGATGAAGTCGGCGATGGAGTTGCAGAATTGGGGGTGGGGTCCTGGTGGTCTATAGATGAGGGTGCCTTTCAGGTGGTCTTGGGGTCCGTGTGGATCTGGAAGTGCATGTGTTCAACGGTGTTGAGGGTGTCGATGGTGTTGGTAGAGATCCTGATGGTGTCCTTGTGGATGATGGCGATTCCTCCGCCGACGCCGTTGCTAGGGTCTCTGCGGGTGATCTTGTATCCGTCGGGGATGGCCACTACGATGTCTGGGGTAGAGGCTTCGTTCATCCAGGTCTCGGTCAGGAAGGCGATGTCAGACGATGTGGAGTCGAGCAGGTCCCAGATCTGAAGAACCTGAAAGCAGAAGGAACAGAGTCTGGGTCACTTGCCAGTGACCAGGAAGGTGATGAGAAGATGCCCACCGATGTCGGGTGATTTCAGGTGCAGGAGATGAAGTTTGACTCTTCAGCCATGAGGACCAAGAGGCGTTGACGATGACCAGGAGCTGGATTCCAGCTGTCCCACGAAGGATGTCGAGTGCTGCGGTGTCGGTATCCAGATTGGACTGAACAAACCTAGGCTACAGCAACCCACGCAGAAAGCAATGATTGGCTTTGGTGCAGACCAGCAAGGTCTGAGGGACTCACCCTTTGGAGGGCAGTCAGGGCACGTCTGGACCAGCCAGGGAAGCCCATTAAAAAGAAGAATTACCTTCATAGGGACCCACCTGTCGACGGACCATGGATCGCGAAGGAGCCTCGAGCAGAAATGCTAGAAGTGGTCCCACGGAACACTCGTGGAGTGTAGGCCCACGGTCTTCGGTTGTCAAGGTCACCCAATGTCCACAGGAGCCGATGATTGTCCCAACGCCACTCCACCTCAGACGCCACCCAAAATATTAAATTATAGGGTGCACCTCAAGCAGAGGGGAAAGGGAAAGTGGAGAGAAAAGAGAGACACAGCCTTCTCCGGGTAGCGAGGGGTAATTCCTCACTGGGTCTATGTGGGATCTTCACTTGAATTGAACCTGCATAGGAGATGTGATTGACAGGCATGCAACTCAACCCTTTTAATACATCAATGAATCACCATTATAGCATGTACTATCATTGATCTTACCCAAATGACCCTGGGCTGTCGCTTCTCTCTTGTGTATGTTTGTGTTTTGTTATATTTTTCGCTGCCTAGGAATAAACATGCTTGATTAGCATCAGTTCTAATTCTTATTAACTACTCAATTTGTACTGACTTATATATTTAATTCACCTTAAGTCGTTATTTTGATGTTTTAAGATAGTTTGTCAGTAAATATTTCCAGAGTCATGAATTTAAGCCCAAGGTCTTCAAAAGTCTTGTGAATACTAGTGAATGGATAAACTCCTAAACGCTTCTATCTGGATTTAGACAGTTGTACTAATCATGAATGTATTGGCATATCTAAATCAGCTCCACGGAATATTATTATGAATCCCGCTGCACAAGAAACACTCCCTTAACCCTCTTTTCAAACTTCAGAGGAATTTCTGTGGTGCTCCTTCAAAGCGGTGAGTCAACTTGGTCTTCGAATTCGCTGTCAAGGTCCCATGTTGAGCATGCGTTGCTGAAGTCACTATTGAAGCGTGGAGATATCTGACTAAACGACAAAACTAACAAAACCCATGCGCGAATGGACGCTTCTTCCTCGCTTTGGGCTACAGTTGAAGTGCGCAGTTCCTTCTTGGAACTCGCACTTCGTAATTGATGCCGTCGCGCGATCTAAAACACTAGACCGCGAACCTGCAATGTGAAAGTCTCTACCAGTGCCGCCATTTTCTCTGCAAGAGTTCTGTATACATTTCAAGCAGCATTTCAATAAGAGTTTTGTCACAGGAATTCTTTTATGTCCACTAGAATATTTAATCTGATTTGGTGAATGTTTGTTAATTTTTGCAGTTCTGCCCGCAGTGTGTGTGGTCACATTAATCCTGACATCACTGCAGATGGTGCTCGGGGCTTGGACTACAAGTAGCCCAATGCACAACTTTGGGAAAGCTTGGGAAGTGGATGCACTAACAAATGTGCACGGATCTCGTGTCGGCCTCTGAGAAGTCTGGAAGTCCGTGTCCTGAGTCGCAAATACTTCATGGTTCGGTGGGAGCCTTAGAAATGCAGACCGGCAAGATGCTTCTTGGTGCCTGCTTGAGCAGGGAAGTCACTCCCTGACCTCAAGGGAGATTCTTCCGTCTTCTACTCGATGTAGAATGTTGAAATTCCAGATATGTGTTGCAGTGTTTCGTGCAGGTGTAATCTGAAGTCCTAAGCACTGGGATCCTATACTTATACTAAGTTAGGAGGTTGGACATACTCTAGGGACCCACCTATGGGAGATTCCAGGGAGGGGGGTGTTTACATCCCTTTCCCTTTGTCCAGTTTCACGTCAGAGCAGGGGCTGAGTGCCCCTGCAACCAGTTTGCACTGGGATATGCACAGGGACAGCAAGTGTGCCCCCAACCCTGTCTGAAAAGCATTCTCTCAATGCACCCACCCAGCACCAATACACTAAAGCCTGTCTGGGAGGTGGTTACACCTCCCTGTGACAGGAACCCTATTGTCCAGGCCTCCCCTGCCGGAGTTTCATCCAGCAGCAGGAGGTCAGACCCGTGTCTGTGGCATCCATTTTGTGATTCCAGGGCTCCTTTAAACCATTACTTGTTAGACCAGTGTGTACATGTCTTTCCCTCTAGAAGGGTGGTATTCCCTGTGACAGGAAGCCTATTGACCAGGCCTCCCCTGCCGGAGTTTTGTCCAGCAGCAGGAGGTCAGACCCGTGTATGTGGCATCCATTTTGTGATTCCAGGGCTCCTTTAAACTATTACTCGTTAGACCAGTGTGTACATGTCTTTCCCTCTAGAAGGGTGGAATTCTACGCCCGCCACCAGAACTGGCCAGGGGAAGGATTCCAAAGTATTTGACACCAAATAAGACATGTTTCCATGCAGCCATTACAAAGTTAGCATTTACCACGTGGTTATAATGCACTTAAGAGTATATTTTATTTTATTTTATTTAGAAAGTTTTATATAGCGCGAACGTGACCCTTGGGTATCAGAGCGCTTCACAGATACATATACATGAGGTAGATTTAGAAATACAATTCACATAGCATTACCATATAGGGAATGAGGTAGGTAATTATAACTCTGAATAGTAAGCGTATCACACTGATATGAGGTAGATTCGGTATATGTCAAACACAAGATATATTTTGACTATGTACACTAGTTTGTTACAATTAGGCTAGTATTAACAAGAGATATATTCTGACTATGTACACTAGTTTGTTAAAAATTCGGATAGTACTAACACCGGGATTACACAGTTCTATATTTTTCAATTTGCGTCTATCCCCCAAGTTGTCATAAACGTTATTCAATATCCTACTATATTGCATGCTGTATTCCTGTATAAACCGTTCTGATTTGGCTCTAGTTCAAAGCGGGTGTAGCGCCTCTAGGTTGTTTCTGTTTACTGGACCTTGTTTCTTGCTTCCATTCGAAGATCCGTTTTGGCACCTTTCAGATACGGTGGCGGTGAAGTCCGTGCTTGACTATGTAAGGAACTTACTCATTAGGAAGATCTTAGCTTCCTTTTTGAATGAAGATATGTTAGCAATTTTCCTGATATTCCTAGATTCTTATCCAATGTGACTCCTAATGATTTGGCTGAGTCCACTAGTGTAGGGGTGTAGTTTAGTGCTGTGATCATTTTGGTCCATTCCATCGCCTCTGTATTGTTCTTTGGCGGTGAAATTAATAGGAATTCAGTTTTTTGTGCATTCAGCTTCAGGTGATTACTGGTTCACCAGTAAATTGTCTTTTTTAAAGCCTCATTAATTAACTTGATGTCCTCCAGAGACGCTACTTTGATGTAAATCTGCGTGTCGTCCGCGTGCATGTGATAGGATATGTTTGCGTCTCGGAGGATTAATGTCAAAGGTTCAACGTATAGGTTAAAGAGTGAAGGAGATAGTGTAGATCCTTGAGGGACCCCTATCGAGTTTGGACAAGATTGGGATAATGACTGGTTGACCAAGAACCTTTGAGATCTGTTCTGAAGGAAGGATTCAAACCATTTCAGTACAAGTCCCGACATTCCCATCCTCTTGTGTAGTCTGTCTAGTAGTTTTTCATGATTTACCGTGTCGAAAGCAGATGATAGGTCGGAAAGGACTAGTAGGCATGTTCTATTAAGATCTAGGGCCTGTAATGCGTCATCAACGATATGTAGAATCGCTGTTTCCGTACTGTGTTCTGTTCTGAATCCCGATTGGCAGTTGTCCAATAGCCTGAAGTTTGTGATGTGTTGGCTTAGTTGGTTTTGTACACATTTCTCGATTAGTTTGGCCATTAATGGAATATTGGTAACTGGGCGAAAGTTATTAGGATCTGCTGGGTCCGCTGTTGGTTTCTTGATGATCGGTGTAACTTGGCCTGCCTTTAAGCATTCTGGAAGGACCCCTTGCGATAGCGAGGCATTTATTATTTTTGTCCATATTGGGATGATGATGTGGTTGATGTTTTGTAAAAATTTGGTGGGGAGTGGATCATTGTAGTGGTTATTTGGTTTGATGTCCGCTAGTGTTTTGGCGATGGTATTCTGATCATATATCTTGAAGGTATCCCAATGCGCTTTGTTTTTAGTTTCCTCAAGGTCATTTGTCTGATTGGTATTGTACAGACTGTGTGGTTGGATGTGCAGGTTGTCCGCATCTAATTTGAGCTCTGTATACAAAGTGATGGCCTTGTCGGTGAAAAAATTTGAAAATTCTTCACAGCTCAGATGGGTTTTAGTGGTTTCTTGGGCCGATTTTGCCGATTTGTTGGATTGTTGCTTTAGTATCTCAAATAGTTTCCGTGGTCTGTTTTTGGCGTTATCCAATTCTGATCTAATATATTCTTTTTACACTTTAGGATCTTTTTGTTGTATTCATTTCTGATTTTTCTTAATGATTTCAGCTCTGGTGTTGCCGGATGTTGTCTCCATTTCCTTTCGGCCATTCTTAGTTTCCGTCTATCATCGTTCAATGAATCATTAAATCAAGGGTTTTTGTCCTTTTCCGAGACTCTTTTTAGCTTTAGTGGCATAGTGGTGTTAACTATATTTGTGACTGTCGTGTTGAAGTGGTCTATTAGGTCATTCCCGTTCCGCACGTTATTCGGTAGCTTCAGTTCTTTCTCACAATCTTCTACTAATCGTTCAATATTCGACTCTTTAATATCCCGGGTCCACTTTTTGAGTTTAATAGATTGCCTGATCTTTCCCCTTTTCAGCATTGGTATTAGGAAGATTATGGCGTGGTGATCCGACCAGTCACACGGCATAACTGAGTGGATCTCAATGTTATTGTTTCTTGAAAGTATCCAGTCTAGTGTTCCTCCTTTTGAGTGTGTTGGCTGTGTGCAGGCTTGGGTAAGGTTTAACTCAGTCAAGAAGTCTTTCAGAGTGTTGATCAGTTTGTCCTTACTGTCGTCCCAGTGTAAGTTAAAATCACCCAGGAATATGTCGTTAGAGTGAATGTTAGAGTTATCCGTGATAATCTCCATTAACTGGTCTATAAAAGTAGCATTATTTCCTGGAGGATGATATATGGCATGCAGGATGCAACTTTGAATGCCTGTTGATCGTACATTAAGGCCTAGGTTTTTCAAAGGATTCCAAAGGATCGGATTGTATTTGGTTGATTTCTATGTCTCATCGGTGGATGCAGGCTATCCCCCCCCTTTCTTTTTTGGTCTATCCAGTCTTACTATGTTATACTGAGGGGGCACTAACAGGTCCATGCATGGAGATGATGATTCCGAAAGCCATGTTTCTGTTAGGATCGCTAGATCAATTTCCTGGTTAATGATAAGTGCAGCGACGTCTGACGTATGTTTTACTGTTGACCTACAGTTGAGCAACAGACATTTCAACGGTTTTCTTGAATTACTAGGGTCCTGTTCAATCGGGTTCGTGGATAGTTGGACTTGCTGCAAGTTGTTGAGGTCTGGTTTCCTTCCATTTTGTCTGGATGTTCTGTTAGCATCAATCGGAACTGTTCTAATTATCTCCCCTCTACTGTGTTCTTTGGGTTCGTATCTATTTAGGTTATTATATGGTCTGTTTGCATCACAGAACAGCCTCATAGAATATATTCCAAAAGCTGCAGAGGGGCCCAGCTCATGCATGGGCAGCCTCTCACACATAACCCAGCACTCTGCCTTCAGAATTGATCAGGTCTACCATAGGAGTGACTTATAGGTTTATATGTGTCAGTGATTAAAAGTAGATATAGGTAACCTATATCTTAGAAAGGGGTGCATGCACCACCTTAACCAGGCTGCAGTAGCAGACCAGTGGTGCCATTTTGAAAGGGCTTTGCAAGGGGTGGCATAATACATGCTTCAGCCCCTGGTAGGCCTCTGGGGTACCTATGCCCTTAGTACCTAAGGTACCATATACTAGGCAGTCACAAGTGAAACCCAGTACCCAATCTGGAGTGTACCTAAAGTACATGCAATCCATTTAGAGAGGAAGCAGCTAGGCTGGGGTCCTGGATAGCAGGGCCGCAGCCAGACTAAAGTAAAAAAACAATGAAACACCAGCAAAAGGTGGGGGTAACCATAGTAAGCAGACTCTCCTACACCGTACAAGTTCAAAGCTTCCTCGATTTGCATGTATTGGACACTTTTTGCCTATCTCTATTCCCTAATGCCCTGGTCCATATTCCACCCCAGCCTGACCCTATAAACGTCCCTGTCAATGTGAGTGAAGGTTTTTATGGTATCTGTACGAAAGTGCCCTTTTTGACATTGTCCCCCCACTCTTTGCCTGGCATTTGATGTGTTATCGACTAGAAGTGCACCAGGTTCTTGCTAACCAGGTCACCAGTGCCAGATCTCTTTCACTAAATTGCGCAATTGTTTCCCCTGATTGGCGACACCTTTAGTACCCTACGTCAGTTCCTAGTAAATGGTGCCCTTAGTACCTGGGGCCTGAGGTACTAAAGAGGGTCCCCAAAGACTGCAGCATGCATAGTGCCACTCTAAGGGACCCCTCACCAAGCTCATGCAAACTGCCACTGCAGGCTGAGTATCATAGTGCAGACAAAAGTGAAAACAAACACAACATGGCACACAGCATGCGTGCCCTGCCTGCCAGCACTGCATGCAGTATAAGTAAGTCACCCCAACAGCAGGCCTTACCACCCAAAGGCAGGATGCACTATGCTACATGTGAGAGCATAACTGCATGAGCACATATGCCCCCATTCTGGTCAATTCCATTACAGCCAGTACAAGTGATCAGGGAAGCCATTTCACAGGCATGTGCTGGACTCTGGTGAAAATGTGTTCCCCATCTACATGATGGCCCTATTGAAAATAGCGATGTCTGTTATCAAACATCTCGTATTAAAAAACCCACAATGTTGGTGTCGAATTTAGTAATACATGCTCCCAGAGGGCACCTTAAATTTACCCCCAAAAAGCCTATTAGCTACTGTTGTGATGACTGACTGGTTTTTGCCAGCTGCCATGAATTTCTGACCCCCAGGGGTGAGGGCATTTGCTCTCAGGAGGCCAGCAGTCAAGCCTGTTCCGGAAGAGGGTGTTTTCACCCCCTCCCACAGGATACCCTGCAGATTAGCATTCCAAGGCAGAGGAGCTTCAAAGAACGCACCACCTTTTGATATGTGAATCTGGTTTCACTTTCAGGAGAGGAAGCCGACCCCCTTAGTACAGAGCCATTTTGTACCTGGATAGGTGAAAAAATTCGCTAGTCAGACTCTAAAGTGGACCACCTGAAGTGGAGATGACTTATCAAAGATAGCCATCTTGGTGTTGGCAAACATAGGAATCTTGGACAGGGTTAGGCCCCACCCCACAAGACATGGTCATACAGGGGTTGTAGTGACCACAAGGGTAGGTAACCCACTGGCTACTTATCTACACTCCCCTACAACTCCTCAATTAAGAGGCAGATTTACAAGCCCCTTGTGACATGTTTATGACACCGTTGTGTCACTTCTGTGGTGCAGCAATGTCGTAAACAATGCGTCACCATGCGACAGAGTTACTCTGTGACGCATCTAGTGAGATGAGTCAGGTTGTAAAGCCCTGCGCTACCTTATACGTGCGTCAGGTATAATGTATGCAGGGTGGGCCTTCCGTCACATGGAAGGCCCGTAAAAGTGATGCAGTGAAATCTACAAGATTTCACAGTCACTTTTACGTCCATGCGGCATAGGAAGTGACGCAGAATGTTAGGCATAGGGCGCCCTTGAGCATTGCTGGAGTTGTGTCACGCTTGCGACATAACTCCAGCAATGCTCTGCCCTTACTCCAGAAGATGCGACACGCGTCAGTCGCATTGTAAATGCAACGCATTGGTGGTGGCGCAAGGGTATTCCTGCGTGTCCCATCTTTACTGGCACATCCCTGCTAATATGAAGTATGTACCAGTCCTTAAATCTCACCCTTCGTATCGAGAAAAAAAGATCCTGCTGACCAAAAGAAGATGAAGGGCCAATGATGCGTAACAGCAAGAACTACAGAAGAAGCAACTGACTAGGTACCAGCTCTGTCGGCCTGATTGCCGATTCTTGACAATTGCTCCAAAGTTGTCTTGCCCTACAAGCTGCTAATCTTTCTAAGCGTGGAATGACTACCAGCACTTCTCCAAAGACTCAAGAACTCCTGTGGAGCAGCAACACTATTCCTCTACATCTTGCAGGAATCAAAGACTGTGCTGTGAGGCTCCAATACAGTGAAAACAGAATGCCAGGAAGCACCACTGAACCCGAGCTGCCAGCCCGATCTGAAGTGGGCAAATGGTGCCCACGCAGTGTCCCATCCCTTCATACCCGAAGTCCACCTTGGATTCCCTGCTGTGGACTATTAGACGTCACCTGCAGCCTCTGTTTGCAGGCCTCCTCTGTAGAAAGGTAGGGCCGAATTCGACCAAGAACCCTTCAGTATTTGCCCGGCGTTAGCCGCCTCTCATACCATTCGAGATTACCAAACAAAGAGGCAGGCGCTGGAGACAGAAGGCAGGAAACAGGAGTTTATTCTGACGGAGCAGAACACGTCAAATCAGACAACAGGGTATCTTCTCGAGGTGCTCTAAACGCATCCTTGAGGCCTGGCCTCTTATACACAGGTTTATTGCTTTATTACATAAAACACATTCTTGTCAATACTTTGATGTACGGAAAGGCATCCTCGGAATCTCCGCTCCAAACCCGTTCCCACACATATTTACAGTAAAAGTCCTCACCCCGATCTCAGTAGGTGATGACTATCGCGCAGCTGGATATCCCGCCGGCTCCCGGAATGTGTGCGGCTGATCGGATCTCATGGGGTGGGGGCTTTTATCAGTCATAGATTCTTTGAAGAGGGACAGCTTCCTACTGTAAGGGGCAATAAACTGTATCCGCAGGGCTAGGTGATGGCCTGGGATCGGGCGGAACAATCGGGCACAGAGGAAGGGGGTTCATCAAAGGATGCGTGATCATTAAAGGGACGGAGGGAGGTGTTAGTCGGGTACGGGATGTGGCTCCGAGGCAGGGCCGCGCTGAAGGGGTGGTTTATGGCCCAAGCATGTGAGAACGTGGGCTGTCAGCGCGCGGGGGATGCTGGCGGGATCAGAGTGGGAGAGAGAGAGACGCGCTGGCTATCGGCAGTGGGCAGAGAGGCCATGGCGTTCAAAATGGCTGCTACTTACGCGTACATTTGAGCTAAAAGGGGACAAGATGGCGCCGATAATGTTTACGTCGCAATCTAGATTTTAACAGTCCTCCCTTTTCAACATATCTAGCCAGCTTGTCAATTCATGTCTATCCCCATCATATTACGGATTTCTACATCATACAAAGCTTTCATGCGTTCAGCTTCAAAGTTCGGAGTCTTAGGGCAAACACAGTTAGCAAATAGTGAACACAGAGGTGGCAAGCATTGAATACCCAGGCAGAGTCCACATATTACGACGATTGGCATCAGTACAATCATGAGCAACCTCCATCCCCAGTCCTTTACAGTACTCCAGAACCAACTCCCGAGCGACCATCCTTCTTGTTCCTGATGAACTTCTGAGGAGAGTCTGTGGAGGTGTTCGATGGCCTTGTAAAGGGAGGGTGAATTGTCTGGTATGTAGGTACAACAGCTGGACCCGATGATACGACATGCTCCTCCACGGTCCGCCAGAACCACATCTAGAACAAGGCGGTTTTGAAGAGCCACCAGACGGACCGCCTGAAGCTCGGCTGTATTGTTTGTGAGGATACCAGCTGTAATGTTCATCGTTGTCTCGACTGCCTGGGATAAATGTCGAATGGCACGACTGTTCGCCATCCATCCCCAAAGTGGAACAAGTCCTTTCATTGCATCCAAGAATTGTGCTCCAGTGGAGTCGGCCTGCTCGATGTCCTTTGATCGTCTCTGTCGGTGATGGTTTGCCGGAGCCACATAGGTAGGAGGAAGGATGAAGGCTATGTAGCAGGTACCTCCCCAGCCCTTTGGGAGCCAGGTGTAGGCTTTTGTACCACAGACGAAGTACATGTTTGGAGAGGTGACAAAAGAGGGTGGGTCGTTGAGTACAAAGCTCTGGTGATGCGGCAAGTGCTGTGGCCCACCATTTGTGTCCCATGGCCTGTGATGCATACGAGGCCCGAGACATTGACGACAGATAGGGCCACAGTCAGGGTGGCAGCTGTTCGTTTCCGGAGGTAGGAGAAGGTGGGTCTGGCTGGATTGTTGAATATTTGCATCTCCACCATTTCTTTAGCGGGGATGTCCATGTGAACAGAGGCATTGGAGGATAGAGGGCAAAAAGGAGCAGCAGCTCTCCTGGTTTTGTTCAGCCATACTCCATGATAAAAGTGTGACATAGTTCTGCTGGAAGTGGCATTGTCTCTGTAGCTCTCTTGCAAGAGGATCAGCCAAGCAAGACAGGAACCATGAACAGAGAAAGGTGAAGGGATGAAAGGGATGGAATGTCCGGCGGCATGTGGTATCAACCCACAGATCCAGCAATTCGTGGCATTGGCAGCAAGGTTGTGTTGGTGCAGCAACTGTACGAAGGAGTTGTTCCAGAACTCTTTACGCCTTTCTTGGATTTAAGGTGAAAGAGAGACCAGGTAGTGTTCTTTCATGGTGGTAGGCTGTGCAGTCGTTAGAAATGTCTTATGAGCCGGTGCGTTCTCTTCCACGATCCAGAAGGTAGACATGAGGAGGAGGCAAAAGAGAAGAGTGATAAGAAGAGCAATAGTCTTTGAGCTGTGCAAACTGTCAGTTTTCGGGTTCCTGTAGCGGGTCTTCGGATGTCCGGTTGCTTCCATCATCTTCGTATCGGGAGCTTCCATCATCTTCAAGGTGCTCAGTAGTGGGCAGAACCACAGACTTCGTTTGGTTTCTCTCCTGGCAGCCTTTGTAGTGTTAGGCCGCCGCTCTGAGAATGATAACTTAGTTAGTGGTCTACTTAACCGAAGCTCCCTCCTTTCGTCGCAGGTTATACCCTTCTCTGGATGGCACAGTGGGATCAGGGAATTTCGCCAGTTCGAGTGTCTCTGTTTCAGGGTAGCAGCTCAGGGATGGTCGGTCTTTGTTCAGGAGCTCTTCCTGGCTGCTCACGTCTTCGGTCGACGTCAGGGCCGGAGAGATTTTCTTGCAATGATGTGCATGCAGCCAATTTCGCTTCCCGTCCACTCGAAGAGCTGTTCGGGTGGTGATCAAGACTTGCCAGGGGCCCGTCCAGTGGGGTTCCAGACTCTTCTCCCGCCGGAAGTTCCGAATCAGGACGAAATCTCCAGGCTGGATGGTATGTCCGGGGCCCCTGGAAGCATCGGGGATGGCCTGCAGCACCTGATGATGAATAACAGACAGTGTTTTAGTTAGGTTATACAGGTAGTCAGACATTAGGATGTCCGGGACGTCGTGAATAGATGTCGGTTTGAGTGCGGACCAGATACTCATGGGCCGGCCGAAAACGACCTCGTAAGGGGTCAAGTGGTGTTTGGTGGGGGTGGAACGCATTGACAGCAATGCTAGGGGGAGAGCGTCTGGCCATTTTAGTCCTGTGGTAGCCACTATTTTCGCCAGTTTTAGTTTCAATGTGGCATTGTGCCGCTCGACCAGTCCAGCAGATTGGGGGTGAAAAACTGCGTGGAATTTCTGTCGTACCCCCAGTCCTTTCAGGATGAGCTGGATAACCTCGGCTACAAAATGGGGGCCATTGTCACTCCATAAAATACGTCAAAGGCCGTAGCGAGGGAAGAACTCTTTCACTAGTACTTTTGCAGTGGCACTAGCAGTGTTGTCACGCGTCGGGTAGGCTTCCACCCATTTCCTAAAAGCGCACACAACAACAAGTACATACTTCAGTCCTTGACATCTCTCTAACTGGATATAGTCCATCTGTAGGACTTCAAATGGATGGTTGGGGACCCCAAACCCTCCCCGGGGTACGACAGTTCCTTTCCCAGGGTTGTGTTGCAGGCAGACTAGACATTGCTGGACTAATCGTTTGGCTGAGTCTGTAATTCTATCGTTATGCCAAACTCGGGAGACAAGTTCGGCCATAGGGGCAGATCCTATGTGTGCAGGGGAATGGGCCATCGTCAGTATGGGGATAAGGTACGAGTTGGGTAGCAACCATTTGTTCGTGTCTTTTGTCCGCCAGCAGCCTTCATCATCCTTTAATCCCACCCGTGCCCATTCAGTCAATTCTTGTGGTGAGCTGGCCATTTGGATGTCCCTAATAGTTTCCCTAGCGTCCGTCCATTTTTCTGCTTGTGACCTAGTCACGTACATGCAAGTCGTCGTCCTGTTCTCGGCTGTGGTTCGGGCAGTGATGTCGGCCAGTGCATTTCCCTGTCCAATGATGTCTGTCACCTTTTTGTGTGCATTGCATTTGATTACGGCAAGTCGTTTGGGGAGGAGAACCGCTTCAGTCAGAGCGGAGACTAGATCTCCGTGCAGGAGGGGCGTGCCATGAGATGTCAGAAATCCCCTCTCCTTCCATAAGAGCCCAAAATGATGAACCACCCCGAAGGCATACTGGCTGTCCGTGTAAATGTTTGCTGTCGTCCCCTATGCTAGGATACATGCTCGTGTGAGGGCAATCAGTTCTGCCGCCTGGGCGGATCGTTGCGTGATGCGGGCGGTTTCAACTACAGTTCGGGCTGTGGTAACTGCATAGGCAGCTGAGGTGGTGCCGTCGGGGAGTTTAATGCAAGAGCCGTCTACCCATAGCTCTCCGTCAGGGTTTGGGAAGGCAGTGTCTCGGAGGTCAACTCTACTCCTAGTCTGTTCGTCCGTGAGGGTCACACAGTCATGTATTGGGGGCACATCGGGATCGTTGTCAGGCAGAGGCAGCAAGGTGGCTGGGTTCAGTGTGGTGCATCGTTTCAGCGTGATGTGAGGTGCGAGCAGTGTCAGTTCGTACCCAGTCAGTCGTGCGCTGGTCAGGTGTTGTGTCTTGGTCTGGTTTAGGAGGGTGTCAACAGCATGAGGCACTAGTACCGTGAGGGAATTCGAGAGTACGATTCCCTCACTTTGTCGGATAGAGACAGCAGCAGCGGCTACTGCTCGAAGGCAGGCAGGCAAAGCTCTTGCTACAGGGTCAAGAGTGGCAGAGAAATAGGCACATGGTCGTTGTTTGGGGCCAATGGACTGAGTCAGGACAGACAAAGCGCATCCCTCCCTTTCGTGAGTGTAGAGAGAGAAGGGCTTTGTATAATCAGGGGTTCCTAGGACGGGCGCGGAACAAAGGGCGTCTCGTAGTTCCTTGAAGGAGGATTGACATTCAGGGGTCCAAGGGAGCGGGAAGGGGACATCTTTAGCCAGTAGGGAAAGTAGTGATTTCACAATGAGGCTGAAATTTGGCAACCATTGTCGGCAGAAGGTGAGGCCTACCAAAGAGCGGACTTGCTTCGGGGTTTTAGGGATAGGGGTCTCTAGAATAGCCTGTATTCAATCGGGTGTGAGCTTTCTCCCGTCTTTGGACAAGAGGTGGCCTAGATAAGTGACTTGAGGTTGGCAGAATTGCAACTTCTTCTTGGAGACCTTGTGGCCATTTTCCGCGAGGAAGTGCAGGAGTTGGATGGTGGCTGTGACTGCAAGTGGAGTGGTGTCTGCCGCCAAAAGGATATCATCGACATACTGTATCAACACCACTCCATCCGGTAATTGGACTGCATCCAGCTGTCTCTTGAGGGCCTGGCTGTAGATGCTTGGACTTTCAGTGTAGCCCTGGGGTGCTCTGCAAAATCTGTATGAGCGGGATTTTAAAGTGAAGCCGAAAAGGTAGCGGCTGTCCGAGTGAATGGGGATGGAGAAGAATGCGTTCTTGAGGTCGATTACCGTGAAGGTGGTGGCAGTGGAAGGAATCAGGGTCAGAATGGTGGTGATGTCTGAGACTACAGGGTACTGGGGTACAACCACTTTGTTGACTTCTCGTAGGTCGATGATGAAGCAGTACGCTTTTTCATCTCCCTCACCCTGCTTCTTCACAATGGGTAGGATAGGGCTGTTGCAAACATTGCTAACTACTTTTTCTACCACTCCTGCATCTACCAGGGACTGGATGATTTTTACCAACGCCTTCTCGCCTTCGGGCGATATCCGATACTGTGGGAGTTTGGGGAGTACTGCGTCCTGTCGAACAGTTATGTGTACAGGGTCTATCATCATGCGTCCTACGTCAGAGTCAGTCTTTGCCCATAGGTACAGAGGTAGGGTGTCGAGTAAGGACAAGTCAGTGTCAGTGATAGAAAACATGCGTTGTGTGCGACAAGATCTGAGCAGTGTTGGGTTGTCGTACAGAATGACTCGAACTCCGTCTTGTGAACACCTAATAGTAGCTCGAAAATGTTTCAATAAGTCAAGTCCCATAATGGCGTCGGGGGTGTTGGAGGAGAGCAAAAACGTCGTGTCAGTGGTGTTATTGTCCGAGTTAAAAGAGATCGGTGTGGACAAGGGATTAGTGGAGGGCGTTCCATCAAAACCTATTGATGTCACATGTGAGCCAGACAAGGGTGCCCTGGGAATCAATCGTTTAGACAACGCACTACGTGTTGCACCTGTATCTACCAGAAATGGATACTTCGTACCTAGGACCTTAGCGGTGACATAAGGGCCTTGCTGGTCAACATAGAGCTCGACTGGATCCCTTCCTTGCCCTTGGCAGTCCTATGCAAAGTCGTGGGCATTGTCGCAGTCAGACTGTTGGCACTGATTCTGTCGGGGACGGTCAAACGTGTTCGGTCTACCAGGTCTGTCATTGTTGGTGTCGCTTGTGTGCCCTCGTCCCTGTCCTCTATTTCTCGGCCCGCCCGCTACGTCTCTCGTGTCTTTATTTCTGAGTGCTTCTTGCAGAACTAGACATTGAGACTTCCAGTGGCCAAATCTTTTGCAAAACGCACACTGGTCCTCATCGAGGTCTGTTCGCGGAGCGCCGGGTGCGGGTGTGCGGTCTCTAGGGGGTGGATTTCTAGGAGCATTCGACTGGTAGTTTCCTCTATACTGTTCCCTTCCTATAGTCACCCCTTGCAACTGAGCAATCGTCACCCTCTCTTTCAAGTCCTTTTTCTTCTTCTCAGTCGCTTGATCGTTCTCGTTCTTTTGTCGCTCATAGTATTGAGCCAACTGAAGGATAGCTGCGGGCTTAGAGGCCGCCCAACTACTCTCGCTAGTCTGTAGTTTCTGCGAGACTTATGGTGTCAGGCCTTTCACATAGTTCTGGACAAACAAGTGATGTCCGGTCGCAGTGGTCATGTCCTGGCCGCTGTAATCGGAGAACACCGTTTCAAACCGGGAGAAGTATTCTGATACGTCTTCCTGGGGTTTCTGGCGACAGGCCGTTACTATCGACCAGTCCACCTTCCTTTCTGGAACTAGGGTTTTTAATTTCTGCACAATCTTATCTGGTAAGTCTAGAATGGCCTTCAAAGGTTTCTGTCCCGGCTCCCGTTGTTTGTCAACATTACCAAGTTGTATCCAGGTATGTCCGAACAGCTCAAGGTGGTCGACTTTCCGGATTTGCTTCCACACATCAGCTGGCAGACATAGCCCGAAAAACAAATCAATATCCGCTAGGGTCATAATCGTTGAACCCAGAGCGGTGGCTAATTCTGTATAGAAGGCTGTGGGGTTCTTTCGCAGATCAGGCAAGGACTTTCGGAAAGTCAGGATGTCTTGCCGATCCCATGGTTGGTAAACCCAGTTGTAAACTACCCTCCCTCTCGCATCTTGGTGGTTAATATCGTCGTGTGTTCCCTGTCCTCGTGGGGGAACCCAATAGGGAGCAGCCTCCTTTATGGGCATCATCGTGTCAATTTTTTCTACTCCGGCCTCAGTTACTGCAGGAGTCGTGGTGTTAGTCTCTGGTTTCTGTTCCGTGAGGTGGTGGAAAACTTCAAGCGTACGCGTGAAGAGGTTCGTCACATCACACTCGTCCCCATCTCCGACATCAACTTTTCTATACAGAGTCGTTAGGTTTTCAGGGACTTTTCCTTGGTAGCGGTCTTCGTAGGCATTAGGGTATGGTAACAAAGGCGTATGAAAAAGTGCCGCCTGTGGCTATTGGCATATGTATGGTACATATCCGTTATATAATCCTCACTTTCCTTTCGCACCACCAGTGTCTTTACAATCTTATCGATCCCAGCTCGTTCATCCTTACTTAATCTATTCGATCTCGCAGGGTCTTTCCTCCCAGCTTCGGGATCATCTGAAGTCGCTGCTCGTGCTGCGCTGGGCACGAGGGGTTCGGTCGGCGCAGAGACCATGGGGACCGAGGCTCTGGCACTACTCTCGCCTGTCGTGGGGGTTGCGGGTGCTGCGCTAAGGGTTGGGAAGGGGCGTATGGAGGGGGCATGTAGATGATCGGGGGACCTAATAGTAAATCATCGTTCGTTCGCTGTTTCGAAGGTAGCTCGGGGTAAAGTGTAGAGGGTGTCATGACGGGACACTGGCCTGATGATTCGGAATCTTGTTTTAGCTTGGTTTCCTCTCTTTCTTTTATTTCTTCCTTTAATTTGTTAGCGGCCAGGTGAGCTGCCTTGCATAATTCCTTTTCTAACCTGACCTCATTTCTCTTCTTTCGCTGTTCTGTTTCTTTGCGCCACATGCCGAAGCTATCGAGCATAGTGGGTGTTGTCTTATTGTTATAAAGGGCTGTTTCCAGCGCGTTTATTTTGTCGTTATCAAAGGATCCTATCAGTGGCCACTGACTTCCCCGATCCTTTCTCGTGTATTTATGCCACAGCTTACTATAAGCCACGGTGACTAGTCCATATTTAGTAAACATGTCCTTATTAGGGGTGCCCTCCAGTGGAGCCGGATGGTTCACCTCTAATAAGCGGTCCGGGCTGAACCAACTACCAACAAACGGGGCAAAAATAGGCATGACGGGTTACAAAGGGGACAAAAGTCTGCACTACCTATCCTTCACTATTCACAAGGACTAAACAGAGTATTGCGACTCTGTGCTTATTTGTAAATAGAGAATAACCCAAAGAGAACCAATTCCGAACGATCAATGTTCGGACAAACAATCAATCAAATGAGGGATAAAAATAGACACAACGTATTACAACGGGGGCAAAAGCCTGCGTTACCTATCCTTCACTATTCACAAGGACTAAACAGAGTATTGCGACTCTGTGCTTATTTGTAAATAGAGAATGATCCAAAGAGAACCAATTCCAAAACAGTAAATGCTTGGATAACAATCAATCAAATGAAGAGGGAAGTAGGCACGACGGATTACAAAGGGGGCAAAGGCCTGCGTTACCTACCCTTCACTATCTGCAAAGACTAAACAGAGTATGGCGACTCTGTGCTTGTTTGCAAATAGAGAATCTCTCAGAAACAATCAAATGAGTAACACTAGTATTTTCAAACAATCAAACAATCAATTCGCAATTCGTCGTGTTACACAACCTTACCCGGACCGCATGGACAGTTTCTCGTCTTCTGCTTCCAGCACCTGATCGTCCTCTGTTCTCCGTAATTGCTGTGGCACTCCTGATGGTTCCCAGTCAGGACCGTAGATCACTCGAGAGAGGTCTGCTCGGAACCGGTGAAGTTCGGATGATCGGCTGCCAGACGAGGGTCTATCGGGCAGGAGCTCTTCCCGATCATTGCAGTCGTTCACTCTGTCGTTGGGACCTCTCCCACTGGATCCACGCGTCGCTGATGGGCCCCACGTTTGGGACACCAATTGTCGAAAGGTAGGGCCGAATTCGACCAAGAACCCTTCAGTATTTGCCCGGCGTTAGCCGCCTCTCATACCATTCGAGATTACCAAACAAAGAGGCAGGCGCTGGAGACAGAAGGCAGGAAACAGGAGTTTATTCCGACGGAGCAGAACACGTCAAATCAGACAACAGGGTATCTTCTCGAGGTGCTCTAAACGCATCCTTGAGGCCTGGCCTCTTATACACAGGTTTATTGCTTTATTACATAAAACACATTCTTGTCAATACTTTGATGTACGGAAAGGCATCCTCGGAATCTCCGCTCCAAACCCGTTCCCACACATATTTACAGTAAAAGTCCCCACCCCGATCTCAGTAGGTGATGACTATCACGCAGCTGGATATCCCGCCGGCTCCCGGAATGTGTGCGGCTGATCGGATCTCATGGGGTGGGGGCTTTTATCAGACATAGATTCTTTGAAGAGGGACAGCTTCCTACTGTAAGGGGCAATAAACTGTATCCGCAGGGCTAGGTGATGGCCTGGGATCGGGCGGTACAATCGGGCACAGAGGAAGGGGGTTCATCAAAGGATGCGTGATCATTAAAGGGACGGAGGGAGGTGTTAGTCGGGTACGGGATGTGGCTCCGAGGCAGGGCCGCGCTGAAGGGGTGGTTTATGGCCCAAGCATGTGAGAACGTGGGCTGTCAGCGCGCGGGGGATGCTGGCGGGGTCAGAGAGGGAGAGAGAGAGACGCGCTGGCTATCGGCAGTGGGCAGAGAGGCCATGGCGTTCAAAATGGCTGCTACTTACGCGCACATTTGAGCTAAAAGGGGACAAGATGGCGCCGATAATGTTTACGTCGCAATCTAGATTTTAACACCTCTACCATGATCACTCCCAGTGATGAAAACCTGATGCCTAAGGAAAACTCTATACCCTTCATACCTGGCCCATGGAGAAGAGGACCAAAGGTGTCACCAGGTATTGTGAGGCTGGAGCACCCTTGTTGGTTCAGCCTGACGGGCCTCCCAGTCTGACCCTGTGCCCTGTGTTCAAGACGACCAATTCCTTTGACTTGCATTGGGCACCCAACACTGTTTTGCACCACTGCACCCAGCATCACTCATGCCATTGGAGTTGACCTGCTGGTGCTGCCTTGGACCTTTCCCCATACTCACCTCAAGTCCCAGAGGTTGGCATCGTAAGTCACTATAAAGAACTTGTAGGCCACCTTTGTTTTTCCTCCCATGTTGCTGTCTCTGAAGACTCTTAAAACGTAAAAGTATTTCACCTGAAAAATGTTCTTACTTGAATCTATTGAGTATGGTACCTAAATATATATAAAGATATGTATTTTTTATAAATTGTTCTTGATTTCCTTATTGGGTCGTTATCATTTATTGGCTATTGTGTGTATTTTCAAACGTCTAACACTCCTCTTCAATAAGCCTAAGCCTACTCAACCACACTAACCCATAGAATCCTTAGGATTGATAGTGCAAGCCACTCTCCAGTTATAAAGGAATAGCTGGGCTCTTTACAAAGTATATCTCATTGTGATATACTCTATAAAGGGCTGGCGTCCTACATTGGTGGCAGCGGTGGGATATAAGTCTTTTGCTTCACCATGTGGTAAATAAATGATTCCATCTAAGAAAGCTAAAATTGTCATTAGTTACGAAAAATTTTTCCAATTTAAATTTTTTCTAATTTGTTTAGAACCTAGCTGTTCAAGGCCTTGTGTTAAGTCCCACAGTGAAACTGTATTGAATTAAAAAAAAAACTATTTGTTAGTTAGGCCCTTTAGAAAGTGGACTTTTTTTTGTTGTAATTTTCTAAACAGGTTCCAGCTATTGTAATACCATGTCTGAGGCAGGTCCTTCCCATGAGCTCTACTTGGATCCTTACAGGAAACTTAAGTTGGACAGACTTAAGTCCCTCTGCCAAACGTGGAACCTTCCCATGGGATTAAGACTCACTAAGGTACATCTGCAAAAACTGATGCAGAAAATACCTGGCTGAGGCAGGAACCCCTCATCAAGGAGAAAACTGAAGTGAATGAATTAGGCGATGAATCCAGCAGTGGTCCCACTAATGGCAACACCTCTGATGGTACTAGGCGTAGTGCCCCAGAAGGCTTAGAGGGTGAAGATGCTTATTGTCTAAAATCTGCCAAGAGTATATACTTAGAGGCAAAACTCTTAGCTATAGTAAGGAAAACATGGGCCGAGGACCCATCTCTTAAAGCAGCAAAATAATAAATATGGAGAAAGGTGGGGCTGTGACCCTAAGATCCTCAAAGGGATTGTACCCAAAATACAGAGAGGGTGATGCCATCATCAAATGGTTTACAGCCGTTGAGAGGGCTTGTACAATGAGGCAACTCAGCAAGACAGATTGGGGCTCTCTTCCCTGGGAACTGTTCCTAGGAAAGTGTATAGATAGACTCCTGACACTGATTGAGGCAGATGCTGAGTCCTCATGGAGGATCTCCTGATTGAGGGCTTTGAACTCACCACTGGGATGAAAAACATCAATCATAGTGATTACCATTTTGTTGTGCTCGTATAACTGTATACATCGCTGACCCAACAAATATTGTACTGCCTTAATACCATCGCTATGGTGGATACTGGTGTATAGTGAAGTTATATCCATACCTTTCAAAAAGCAATCAGTGCCCCATGTGATGGTTTGTAGTTTGCTGAGAAAGTCATTAGTGTCTTTGATGAAAGATGGTGAACCTGCAATCATAGGTCTGCCAGGAATGGGTGTAACATTCTTGTGGAACTTGGGAATAATATATAGTACAGGGGTCACAGGATGCTCATTCTTCAAAAACATATATTCGTTTTTACTTAAAAGACTCATTTGCTCAACTAAGCTAATTCCTTAAATACCATCTCCTTCACACGTCGTAGGTCTTGAAATGAATCTCTTTTATAGCAAGCGGTGTCATTTAGATGGTGCATGGCTTCCTCCATATATTGAATTTTAGGCCAAAGTGCAATAATGTCTCCTTTGATGGGTTTGTTGATGATTTTTTGTTGTCTCTTAGCTTGCGGATGAGATTGGAATATTCAATCAATCAATCAATCAATCATAACATTTATATAGCGCACTACTCACACGGCAGGGTCTCAAGGCGCTTGGGGGAAGGGGTCTGCTATTGCTCGAACAACCAGGTCTTGAGTTGTCTCCTGAAGGTGAGATGGTCCTGGGTCAGCCGGAGATGGATGGGGAGGGAGTTCCATGTCTTGGCCGCCAGGTAGGAGAAGGATCTACCTCCGGCGGTGGCTCTTCGGATGCGTGGTACGGCAGCGAGGGCGAGGCTTGTAGAACGTAGCTGGCGGGTGGTCGTGTAGAAGGTCAGGCGGTCGTTGAGGTACTTGGGGCCCAGGTCCTGGAGAGACTTGTGTGTGTGGGTGAGGAGCCTGAATGTGATCCTCTTGCTGACGGGGAGCCAGTGAAGGTCCCTCAGGTGGCTGGAGATGTGGCTGCGTCGGGGGATGTCCAGGATGAGTCGGGCGGAGGCGTTCTGGATGCGTTGGAGTCTTTTCTGTAGCTTGGCTGTGGTTCCGGCGTAGAGGGTGTTTCCGTAGTCCAGTCGGCTAGTGACGAGTGCCTGGGTGACCGTCTTCCTGGTTTCGGTCGGGATCCATCGGAAGATCTTGCAGAGCATGCGTAGGGTGTTGAAGCATGATGAGGAGACGGCGTTGACTTGTCTGGTCATCGAGAGGGAGGAGTCCAGGATGAAGCCCAGGTTGCGTGCGTGGTCTGTTGGCTTGGGAGTGGTGCCCAGGGCGGGGGGCCACCAGGAGTCGTCCCAGGCGGAGGGCGATGGTCCCAGGATGAGGACTTCCGTCTTGTCTGAGTTCAGTTTCAGGCGGCTGTTCTTCATCCACTCGGCGACGTCTTTCATCCCTTCGTGTAGGCTCGTTCTGGCGGTGGCGGGGTCTCTGGTGAGGGAGAGAATCAGTTGGGTGTCGTCGGCATAGGAGATGATGTTGAGGTTGTGTTGGCGTGCGATGGCTGCAAGAGGTCTCATGTAGACGTTGAAGAGGGTGGGGCTGAGTGATGATCCTTGCGGTACGCCACAGATGACTTCGGTGGCCTCGGATCGAAACGGGGGGAGGCGGACTCTCTGTGTTCTTCCGGCGAGGAACGAGATGATCCACTCCAGTGCCTTCTCTTGGATACCGATGTTGCTGAGGCGTTGAACTAGGGTGCGGTGGCATACAGTGTCCAACGCTGCAGAGAGGTCCAGGAGGATGAGGGCCGCTGTTTCCCCGTTGTCGAGCAGGGTTCTGATGTCGTCGGTGGCTGCGATGAGGGCGGTCTGGGTGCTGAGGTTGGCTCGGAAGCCGGACTGCGAGGGGTCGGGGGATCCATTCGTCTCGAGGAAGGCTGTAAGCTGTCTGTTGATGGTCTTCTCGATGACTTTGGCAGGAAAAGGGAGGAGCGAGATGGGGCGGAAGTTCTTGAGGTCGGTGGGGTCCGCTGTTGGTTTTTTCAGTAGGGCGTTGAGCTTGGCATGCTTCCAGCTCTCCGGGAAGGTGGCGGTGTTGAAGGAGGTGTTGATGACGTCCCGGAGTTGGGGTGCGATGATGGAGTCGGCCTTGTTGAAGACGTGGTGGGGGCAGGGGTCGGTTGGAGATCCGGAGTGGATGGTGTTTATCGTGCGGGCTGTGTCTTCGGTGGTCACCGTGGTCCAGGTGATGAGGGTGGCGGTGGGGGGCATTGGTTCGATGGTTGGGTGCGTGGATGGTGCGCTGAAGCTGTTGTGGATGTCGGTGATCTTGCGGTGGAAGAATGAGGCGAGAGAGTCGCAGAGATCTTGTGAAGGAGTGATGTCGTTGTTGCCGGTGCTGGGGCTGGAGAACTCCTTGACGATGCTGAAGAGTTCCTTGCTGTCGTGGGTGTTGTTGTCCAGTCGTTCCTTCAGTGATTTCTTCTTGGTGGTGCGGATAAGCTGGTGGTGCTTGCGGGTGGCTTTTTTGAGGGCGGTCATGTTGTCTGTGGTCTGTTCGAGGAGCCAGGCTTTCTCGAGGGTGCGGCAGTTTTTCTTGGAGTCCTTGAGTTTGTCCATGAACCAGAAGGCTTTCTTGCTTCTGGGTCTGCTGGGAGGGTTCTTTAGTGGCGCGAGGTTGTTGGCGCAGGCGGTCAGCCACTGCGTGAGGTTGCGAGCTGCTTCGTTGGGGTTCGTTGTGCTGGCGGGTGGGTTCTGGCTGAGGGAGGTGGTGAGCTGCTCGGCGGTGATCTTGCTCCAGCTCCTGTGAGGAACCTGTTGCGGGTGGTGGTGGGTCGTGGTTCTTCTGAAGCTGAAGTGGACGCAGCTGTGGTCGGTCCAGTGAAGTCCGGTGGAGTGGCTGAAGGTAATGTGCTTGCTGGATGAGAAGACGGGGTCAAGCGTGTGGCCGGCATAGTGGGTGGGGGTGTTGACCAGTTGCTTGAGTCCGAGGTTGGCGAGGTTGTCCAGCAGGGCGGCAGTGTTGCGGTCCTTGTTGTTCTCCAGGTGGAAGTTGATATCCCCTAGGAGGATGTAGTCAGCGGAGCGGAGGGTGTGCGGGCTGATGAAGTCCGTGATGTCTTCGCTGAATTGTGTGCGTGGTCTCGGGGGTCTGTAGACGAGGGTGCCTCTGAGGGTCGTCTTTGGGTCGGTGTGTATCTGGAAGTGGAGGTGCTCGGCGGCGGCAAAGGTGTCGTTGGAGTCTGTCGTGATGTGGATGGTGTTCTTGTGTACGATGGCGATGCCTCCTCCAGTCTGGTTGACGCGGTCTCTCCGGATGATCTTGTATCCGTCTGGGATGGCGATGGCGATGTCGGGTGCGGAGGAGGCGTTCATCCAGGTTTCTGTTAGGAAGGCGACGTCTGGTGAGGTTGTGTCGAGCAGGTTCCAAAGTTCGATGGCGTGTCTGTGGATGGAGCGGGTGTTGAGCAGGATGCACTTGAGGTGGCTGTTGTTGGTGCTCGGCTTGGTGGCTGTGGTGCAGGTCCGGAGGCAGGTGAACTTGCAGGCTTGAACGGTGAAGGGTCCATGGGTGCGTCTCGGGGTGGCTCGGTGGCAGGCTCTTGTTCGGTCGGGTTTGAGTACGATGAGGGTGGCGGCGTCGTAGGTCCGTCGGGGGCCAGGGGTCCTGGCGCTGGGCACGGGCCAGGCGCGGATGGGCACAGACGGGCTTGCCTTTGGCGTGCCTTCGGCGCGCCCGCTGCACGTGCACGCTGCGCACACGCGCGGACTCTGCCATAAATGGAGAGTGGGGGGGCGGGGCGAGGGAGGAGCAGCTGGGAGGCGGGAGCGGGGTGGCGAGTGGGGGGGAGCGTGCAGGGATGCTGGAGGGAGCGGTTGTGGGGCCGCGGGGGAGCAGTGGCAGGGAGAGGGGTGGGGCAGGGAACAACAGTGGACGATGGTGCAGGAAATTACAGGGCACACACGAGAGAGCGAGAAACGGCAGAAAAATGAAACAATGAGGAACAAGCAGGCACAGGGTCAGTCAGGGACAACAAGCAGGCACAGGGACAGTCAGGGACAACTTACAGCATACAAGTTACAGGGCAACACGAGAACCAAGGAAACGCGAAAACAACGAGAAGCGGCAGCAGAGATACCGCTTGCAACACAGGGACAGTCAGGGACAGGGGCAACACCAAGGCAGGGGCAGTCTTGACTCGGCTCAGCAGCGGCGGCGGCAGCGGGAGGAGAACGGGCACACTCGGGGTGACCACGCGGCAGGAGGAGCGACTGGACGGACCAGGTCAGGTCAGGTCACCATTGTCTCCATATGCCTATTACAACATTTGCCTTGGTTGATGGATCTGTTCAGTTTCTTTAAATCATCAATGACCCGATCACTAAATACATCAATCGCATCTTCAGGCATCATTTGGTACAAAAGTGGAAGTAGGGCGAAAGGGGCTGCCAATAGAAATGCTGGTATTGATACCAGTCGCCTTCAAATCTTCCTGCATAGAACTTATTTCATCATACTTTTTTTGTTTAAATCTGTTTTTATTAATTTTGATTTTGCATAGTTATGAAAGGCAACATACGTTTGGATGTTCATCTATACATAAGACCTTCTGCCAAAACATTGTTGTACATTTCTTTTTGTGTGGATGCTGAGAATACCAGGAATACCTATGACATTGTTTGTACAGGCTCAAGACTGACCTTGGCGTTCGATTCATATTACAGCTTGCAGAGGTTACAGTTCAATAATAGCATGTTTTCATCATGGCGTTGTCCTTCTGAAGAACATTGAAACCTGAAACAGGGGTCCCACTGATACTTGGTCCTTTTAAACCAACAAAGAAGAAATTGGCACAGAAGCTGAAATATAAAAGAGCATCTTTAATAAACTCAAATGAGTGAGACTGCGTCACATAGAAGCCTTAGCAACTGAATGAGGCAGTCTCAGGAGTACAGAAAACTGGGGCTATATGCTTAGTGTTACATAGTAAGCATAAAACCAAGGGGCAGTCCTGGCTCATGTAAGCATGCAAAATTACTAAGATGGGCATACAAGATCTGATTACTCAACAAAATGGGAGGAGAGTTACTTCTCCATGCAGCAGCAAAAATAGCCTGACAGTTATACTAGAGAAGCAGGTGCATTCTACTAGCTAGGTCCTTCTGGGCATTTGCGAAGGTGGAAGATGCTAAATATAATTTGTCTCTAGGCAGACTTCAAGAGCAGTTAACACTGAGGGAGGACAGAGCACATGGCGAGCACATGGCAAACAAAATGGCTGCCAGAAATACAAAATGGCTGTCAGCACATGCTAACAAATCCGTCCAATATTTAACGCTTCCAGTTCATTCATTGTGGGCTTCTGAACTGATGGTATGATTGAGAACAAAGAAAAACCAACAACAACAGTGCTGACTGGTACATGTGTAGTTATCCCTCCCACTGCCACCCCATACCCATCTCCCCAGTGTTTACTATCGACCTGGTGGTTGCCTCTACTCTCTAGCATGGAGTGCACGTCTCCCACTACTTGCTCGCATCCCTCTCTCTCGGACTGCCCCTCAGAGCCTTTCTTCTCCGTTTGCTTTAAGGTACAGAGTAGTCCCTCCCATTGGGCTGCTATGGGCTCTTTCCTCAGCCCAGTGTTTCTTCCCGCAGGATGGCGATTCCGTCTGCCTTGGCCCATGCAAAGAGTGAGCATCGCCACACCGGCGCATGTGGTGGGTCTTGTGCCTTCCACTGCTTAGTTAAAAGTTGCTTGGCGACCACCAGACCCAGGTCTAGAAACCGGGATGTTACTTTTGTGGCGGGGGTCCTTCTAAAATGGTGCAATAGGTATGCAGTCCATTCAAAGGGTATATCGCGGCCCGTGCATATGTGTAATAGCCTGCTGATTGTGTGCCAATATGTACATAGTCTGGGACAAATCCACAACATGTGTATCAACTCAGCCCCTGGTTCAGCGCATCTGGGAAATGTTGCATCTGTGTGATGAAAATACTTGTTAATCATCTAGGCGTAAGGTATGCTCTATGGACAATAAATAATTGTATTTGTCGCAATCTCATATTCCTAGGTATATGCACTGGGCTTTTAAGTATCCTCTCCCATTCCTTGTCAGCCAATTGGTGCCCCAAGTCCAGCTCCCATTTGTGGCGGAGTGGATCTAGGCTTATCGCTACAAGTGCTCGGAGTGACGCCGCAAACCAATTGTCTGCCTCCCCATAACGTGGAGGTACTGTATAGTAAGGTGTTGACTTAGTTCCATGGTTATGTCCCCTCATCTGGCAGTCAGTGTTGCTACTAGTGAGCAGTGTGTTAGGAATTGCCCCTGCAGAAATCCCTTGTCCGAAGTGTACCATCACGGTACAGATCTCCTAGGGTATGCATATCGGCTTACTGCCATTCCGTGAGTGAGAGAGGTGTGAGTACCCTGGGCCCACTAGGGTATCCCTCCAACAATATTGCTGGTGCGTAAGGGATGATAGCTCTAGTGAGATATCTTCCAGGGGATGTATGCGATCCATCATGTCTTGCAGTGCAGCAGCGTAGCTTTGGGAAACAGGCTGAAGTTCCTTGAGTGTCTGGCTATTGATGGTGAATTTCTCAGCCAGTTTAGGGTGGTCTGCATGTAAGAGCGTGAAGTCCGAGGTAACTTTATCGATCTGAGTTTCCAGAGAGGTTCTGGTATATTCTAGTGCGGTACTGATTTTCTCCACTGCTGCAATCACAACATCCATTTTGGCCGCAAGGGCCGTGATTGGTGGTTCCATCTCCCCTTCATCTCTTATGCGTGAGGGGTCCAAACTTCCCATACGCAGCGGCCCTTTCTGATTCTTGGCACGCATATATCCCATCACAATTTGCTGCTCCATAAGCATTTGCATTCAGCCTTTAGTGGGGTTGGTCTCGTCGGAGGTTGGGCAACAATGTGAAATCTGGGGGGTCGCCCGTTGCACTTGCAGGTGTGGGTTACTTGAGCTGTGTGTTCAGGTTTGTGCGTTACAGGCAGTTGCACTATGTGTGGCGTCTCGTTCTTGAAAGCGGGGCCTGTGTCTTGTAGGCCCTGAGTGCAGACCCTGCATCGGCAGCTCTCTGGCAGTGTGGAGTATTTGGGCTCCCAGTGGGTGGCAGCTGGTATTGTCTCTCAGTGTTAGGGTGTCTTTCTCTTCATTAACGTCGCTCCTCAGCGGCAGGGCACTCGTGCCTTTTCCTCTATGGGTTGCAGCAATTTCGTAGGGGATATGTGTGTTCTGCCCATTCCTTCTGCCTCTGTCACCTCTTTCCGCAGCACACTACAGCCGCGGCATCATCCCTCTGGTCCTGGTAGGCCGGTTTTGCACAGGCCTTGAGGGTCACGTCTGCACTATCATTCTTGTCTGTTCTGGGGTTGTTTCCTCCCCCACAGCTTCACCTTCACCTGTTTTTCGCCCGCTCCGTTGGCCTGTTGACTACCGGGTTCCTGCATGTGACTTTGATGGCGTGTACTCACTGGGCTACTTCCCGGCTCGGGGGGTCATCTACCGCTGTCTGTCTCCCCTTCTGAAGTGATGAGCCCAGGTGCGGGTTAACATACCCAGATTAACAAAAGGCATTAATAGTAGTAAAGTTAGTCATCCTAACTTTACTACTACTAAATGCCTTCTGTGAATACCAAAAGTAGTAAGTTTAGGACTTTGTCTCAGATTAGTTCTGTGAATCTGCCCTAATGTGATTGAAGGTAAAATCCAGAAAGATGAGATTTACCTTAGTCGAAAAGATTCTGCTAATTTGTTTCACAAGGACTGACCAGGATTGAAGACCTTAGTATTTTTATAAATAGATAGGAATTTTACTGGTTTAAATAACTCCTTGATGGAGTCTTTGCGTTATTGATTTTTTCCGTGATATATCTTGATTCTTCAGAAACGATTAGGGACTTATAATCATAAGGAGAGATTTATATTTAATTGTATCACGAGGACAGTAATCTTTCCTCTATCTCTGTTCCTGATGTCTACATTATTGTTTGACAGTTTTTAGACCCAGTGAGTGACAGGGGGAAGATGTTTTTTTTTAATGATTTGTCACTGTTGTTTCAGAAGCCAGTAGGGTGACTGCAGAGTCAATACAAATGGCAAAATTGGTGGTTGCTGCATCCATACTACTTCCTAATAGAGGACTGGAGCTCAAGAGAATATTGTTTAATATAGCAAAACAGCTAATTATGGTGAAATGTTCTGTTATCATCATTATGCAAACCATTATTTACATAGAGCTAGTAATCCACATGCAGTTTTTAATTACACGCAGTGGGAGCATTGGTCAACACCACCAGTGCGTAGGTCAAAAACATGCCTTCAGAAGTTTACATATTTTTCTGGAAACAACCCTGTACACCCAGTGTCTTTGGGCCATATGTAGGTAATCTACATTTACAGATTCTAAGATACCGATTTTTACCGATTCGGTATTTCAGAATCGGTAAATGGTATGTAGATAAAAATTTGGTAAATATTACTGAATTGGTAATTTTCAGTATTTAAGAATCAGTATTTACTGATTCGGTAATTCCCATTAATTCCTATGGGCCTTCAGGCCTATAGGAATGAATGGGAAGCCATTCACTATTACCGATTCGGTAAATACCGAATCAGTAATAGGGGGAACATTCTCAAGGGTGGCAGTGGCAGTGGCAGTGAGTAATTGCGTGGGCTTTGTGTGTTGAGGCGAAGGTGATTGTTGATCTTGCCGCCTCCCATTGACTCATTGCTGCTAAAAATATTGTGATTTTTAATACTGCTCTGTTTTGCACATTTATTTTAAATTGCTGACTGCAAGGGAAAGTTGACTACTAACTTCCTTGCATTTTTTAAAATCGTTTGCACAGCCTCTACTTCTTAAACGTATACTGCCATACTTTGCACACTGCTACCTGAGGGTTAACGCGGTCCCCGGTCCGTCACGGTTCCTTAGTGCCGGTTGTACGAAGGGACGCGACTCCTCCCACCAATCTCTTCACTTACGGGTGGACGGGGTTAAAGCAAATGGGGGCCCGGCCGTGCAGCGGACGCGCCCAGCGGGCGCGCCAAAGGCGAGCCAAAGGCAAGCCCGTCTACGCCCATCCGCGAACCGAACGTGGCCAGCACCAGCCACGCTGCTAGTGGGCTGAGGGGGGCGGAGAGGAAGATCTGATGGTCTGGCCCCGAGCTGGCAGCCTTCAATAGTGCTAATCATTGCACAGTTCATCAGATAGACCTTGTAAATATGAACCTGCCACCTAACTGCTCGCTATGCGGACATGGTTTAGGTGCAACTATTGATACAGTAACATCAACAGATCAAACCTATGACACACCAAAAGGAACTCCGGCCTGGCATCCAGACCCTGGCGTGCCCTTTAGGGCTGGTCTTGTGAACTGTCGATCCCTTCCGAGACACGCCAATGACATCTGGCTGACTCTGACGGAATCATCTTGGGACGCCATGTTCCTAACGGAAACCTGGTTAAACTCAGATACCATGGCATCTGTTACCTTAGCCATTCCATCTGGCTTTAAAATGTGCTTCGCAAACAGGGAGGGAAAAAAAAGGGGGGGCGGAGAAGCTATCATCTTCAAAGATTCCTATGATCTGACTACCTCGTGCTCCCTCGACCTCCCAGGTATTGAAGGGCTCCATTTTTGTTTTCAGATAAATGCTAGGGTAGCATTAGCAGGTCTGCTTATCTACAGACCTCCGGACTGTGCAGCAAACACCACTCTTGAGCTCTGCAACTACATTGTGCAAAAGTCATTAGCCTATACCAATTTCATGGCACTCGGGGATTTCAGTTTTCATGTTGATGACCCCAATAGCCTCCAAGCTATCCAATTTAGCTCACTTTTAGCAGCGGCTAACTTAGCTCAACTTATCTCGGGCCCCACACATAGGGCAGGCCATACCCTAGATCTAGTTTTCTCTAATTTTCAGGCTTCAGTAGAATCTCCCCAACCCCTGCTCTGGTCGGACCACTACCTGATTTCTTTCAAAATAAATATGAGCAACCCAGGCCATGCAAAAGGGAAACGACCCACCATAAAAAGGAAGTGGAAAAACCTTACAGCTGAAACCCTGGGTCCCATTTAAGATTCAAACCCGCCTGCACTCACCTCTGATCCAAATAGGGATGCTGTGGCAATGCATCACTGGATTGCTACGGCGGTAGAGGCCGTTGCACCTGCAAAACTTTCACTATCACGCAGACAGTCGCCTTCGGCCCCGTGGTTTTCAGAAACACTTAAAGCAGAAAAAAGCAGGAGATTAGAACGTAATTGGAGACTAAATTATTGTGACGTGGATAAGGCCTACTACAGAAAGGCCTTGGATATGCTACACAAATCCATAAAAAAGGCTAGAAGAGAATTTATTGCGTCCAGCATTCAGAAAGCGGACCACTCGGGGAAAGAAGTCTTTAAGGTAGTCCGATCCTTCTTTAAGCCAAGATCTATTGAGACGGAGGTGTCTTCAACTCCGGCTATGTGCGATGACATTTCCAACTTCTTTCACAATAAAATTCAAAAGGTATATGGCACCTTCTCTGCCTCGACTGTGACAGAGAGGTCAGATTCCGCTCTAGCCGGTGTACCTCCTCCATTGTTCTCATCTTTTTCTCAAATTTCACATCAGGAGGCGCTGGCAGAGATTGGAAAATGTACATCAGGGGCCCCTGACGATCCCTGCCCCCCAAAACTCTGGGAGATGATTGCACATTCCTTAGTTATCACACTCACCCATGTCTGGAACTCATCCCTCACAATCGGAATTTTTCCCGACTGTTGGAAGCATGCTACGCTGCTCCCCTTGGAAAAAAAATCCTCCGGAGCTCTGGGGGATCTTAGCAATCTTAGACCAATCTCATTACTGGCTGCGCCAGGGAAAAACTGGAGAAACTGATCCAACGCCAACTCAATAAGTTCATTGAAGGAAATAATGTACTACACGAAACTCAGTCAGGCTTTCGGTCGAGCTTCAGCACCGAGACGGCCCTCATAGAGGTAATGGAGTCGATCAGATGGTCATTAGATTCAGGAGCATCAGCAATGCTGGTGCTCCTGATCTATCCGCGGCTTTCGACACGGTCGATCATGCTAGGCTGATTGAGAGGCTAGAGTGGATCGGCCTGGGTGGGAAGGCGCTGGCCTGGCTCCAATCCTACCTGAGTGCTCGGTCCCAGAAAGTCGTCCTTCGCCCTTTTTCATCCTCACTAAAACCTATACGTTGTGGTGTCCCCCAGGGATCAGCCCTGAGCCCTTTACTTTTTAATGTGTATCTAGCCCCTCTCTTCACCTTAATCGCCAACTGGGACATCAAAGCAATTTCGTACGCCGACCATACTCAGTTGGTGCTTCCCTACCAAGATCTGACGAAGGAGGCCTTTAGTAATTTTAAGGGATGTCTCCGTGATGTTGCCATCTGGATGAACACGAACAAACTAAAATTAAATGCAGGGAAAACAGAGGTGATCTTTTTTGGGAAAAGCCCCGCGCCCTCACCAGATCTTTGGTGGCCGACCGAAATGGGGCCTCCTCCCTCTCCTATACAAGTGCAAAAAACCTCGGGGTGAGGTGGGATGATGACCTCTCCTTTTCCGCCCACATTCAATAAGTAACGGCTGGCTGCCTTAATAAATTGCGAAATCTACGTAAATTCCTGGACTTACTGCCCGAAGACTGCCGCAAACTCGTAATTCATGCCACAGTGACATCGAGGCTGGACTACGCCAATGGCCTGTACTTGGGCTTGCCGAAGTATGCTATCCAGCGATTACAAGTGGTGCAAAATGCGGCGGCAAGGCTGATCAAACATACACCATTCAAACAACATATCTCGCCACATCTGCGGAAGCTGCACTGGCTTCCAGTGAAAAGCAGAATTGAGTTTAAGGCTCTGACACTTGCCTACCGTGCTTTGCAGGGCAATTGCCCACACTATCTTAAACTAAGACTCCACCGCTACAAACAGGCACGCTCCCTGCGATCAAATGCGCAAAAGTTGCTCCTGGTCCCACCCGTCTCAAAAGCTCGGCTTGGAGGGAGGACGTTCTCAGCCGCAACAGCCAGATTGTGGAATGCCCTACCACCCGAACTGCGCAATGTGAGCTCAGAAGTGTGTTTCAGGAAACAGCTAAAAACCTGGCTTTTTAATCACTAAACTTCTTTTGTGGCACTTGTTTCACGGTCCCCTCCCCCACTTGCTCACTAAAGCGCTGGGACACCTCAGTGGGAGGTAACTGTTGCGCTATATAAGCTTCAGTATTATTATTATTATTACTATTATTATTTACCGTTTCGGTAATTCCCATTCATTCCTATGGGCTCATAGGAATGAATGGGAAGCCATTCACTATTACTGATTCGGTAAATACCGAATCGGTAATAGGGGAAACATTTTCAAGGGTGGCAGGGTGTCACATTGACACCCTGTTGCACCCCTGAATAGTGGATGGGTACACATGTGGCAGACATACATGCCCTAAGGGCATGTATGTCTGCCACATGGCACTTTCAAAAAAGCAAATAATTGCTTTTTTTAAAGTATTCGGTACTTACCACCAACTTGTAGTGGGTGGTAAATAACGAATCCTTAAATGAAAAATGCACTCACTTCAGTGCTCCCTACCTTAAGGATTCAGTAATTTACCGAATTGGTACTTAAATTACCGTTCGGTAAATTACCGAATCCTTAAACCTGCCTCCTACATCTCAAACCCTAAATACCGGTCGGTAATGGCCGCAATTCGGTAATTTCGGCGGTTACCGACCGGTATTGGGCTACCTACATCTGGCCCTTAGTATTTTAAACTTTTCCTTCCCAGGAGAAAAAAATATGCTTAACAAAATGCATTGATTTATTCCTTTGTTTCCCAACTGTCTGCACAAGGATATACATTTTTGAAAGACAACATTGATTTTGAATCTATTTTGGGAACAACATATTGACAAGTCCAGGTCAATGAAGCTATGTTTAGAGTGTGTCTCACTCCAAGACCAATGATTTGTCTAAACAAAACAGTACTGTAAACAAAATGCCTTCGGTCTAGCTAAGATGGAGGACATGAATATACCAAACATTACCGCAATTGTATGTTTTGATGATTGGCAAGCTTTTACAAATTACGCAGAGAAACAGCTCAATAACATGGTACAGATTGTCACATAAATCTTTTCATATGATTGACTGGTGTGGCCATTAGGAATGAGTGCTTATCATGCATGTGTTTTAAACAACGTGAAGGGTTTTAAAACAAACAGACCGGACCCACGGTATGTGTGGACACAACACTCGTGAGTTGTCACTGCATACAGTATGGGCAGGCTATGCAAGCGATGGTGACAGCGCCCACTGTAGATGCAGCGAAGGAACACTTGTCTCTCCTGGCTGATGACATGGATTTACAGGACTCTCTGTTAGCTCCTAGAGCAACACATCATCAACGTTTCTTATCTGTCAACTATAATGAACTTTGGGACGTTTCCCAGCAGGAAGCTGCTGAGCTCAAACTGGATATTGGCAGGGATAATTTAGAAAAGCCATTGGCTGTTGTTGATAACAGCATGACTACATTATCGACTAGCATTTATTCTCTAAATATCATTGTGTCTTCAGCAATAGACATCATACAAAGTGACATGTTCCTCTTTCAACACGGGCAAATTCAACTTAGATTGATTATGCAATTGAGCTGGACATTGCAGACTTTAAAATCCGGTTGCATGCCTTGGAAATTTCTGAATGTGACGGATTTCATTTTGCCTTAAAATTTCAAAAGCTTGCAAAAATAATGGCAAAAATGACATGACTTAAGCATTTAGCATTTAGAGAAATTTCCTTTCACACTACCTGAAACACCATCTGGTTAATTCACAGATTTATCTCACTGTCAATTTCTATGTTTCACTATACATCTTGATTGAAACATTTTCAAGTAGGCAGATATGAGGCCTGAGGGAAGAGATTTGTATGTGAGACATGGGTCCAAACTTTGGATTTCAGATGCAGGAATGGGGAAACTGAAGTATTTCTCAGCAGAAACGAATGTAAAGCTTTGTTTGGCCACTCTCCCTTTGCAAGGAGGTCATGCTTCATGGATCTTATAATGCATCTTTGGCCAGCTTATCATGTACTCTGAAAGGTGCCCAAGCTGCTTAGATTTAGCCGGCATTCAAATTGCTATCAAATGGAACTTATTTGATGCTGAATTAACAGGGTTGTTGTAGGATGAAACCAGGAATACCCTATGTGGTGACGGTTTCCAGGAACGTGACTTGCTGTAATAATATGCTATTTCCGCTTGTGCGTACAGTCAAAGAAGTCACAGTATAGCCTTCAATAGCAATAATTTAAGTGAACTTTGATAAGTTGAACAGACCGAAAGCCATTTTGTTTCAAAAGGAGGTTTCTGTAACAACTGCTTGAGAGACATTTGAACTCCAAGTTGCAAAGTCTTCCTCTGAAATACAATTGCTATTATGCACTAACATCCCTCAACATTTTGGAGAAGTTGTGCATCGCATATTTAGTGCATCTAATACTGTGGAAGTAGTACACTTATTGTAAGCGATTGTTTTTGTAATGATTCCATCTTTCATACAGTCCCTGGTTTCCAGCCTTTCTTGAAGGCATATCACTGGTACTTTTCCTGATTGTTGGGATTCTGGTCCTATTTTTGCTGCTCCACAATGGATGTTTGTTAGATCTGGCACCTTGGCGTGAGTCTCCCATCCACTTTTTTGCTGATGTGCCTCATGTGTTTTACTGGTGTTAGCTGCTCAGGGCACTGTGCCACTGCCAATCAGTGCCACAGTGCAAGTGCTCCCTATGACAAGTGAATACATTGATTGGTTTCCATGATTGGCTTATTTGGTTTACTGTCAGTCCCCAGTAAAGTGCGCGAGGTCTTGTAAATACAAATGCTGCTGGTGGGCTTGCAGCACTGGTTGTGCCACCCACAGAAGCGGCCTGGTTAAATGTGTCTAAGGTCTGCCATTGCAGAACCTGCGGGCAGTCTGGTACTGTCATGCTGGCTGGGCAAGTGCACCCACTTGCCAGCCCCTAAACCTTCCCTTTACTTCATGAGAGTCACCCCTATGGTAGGCCTAATGGCAGGGTGCATTGTAAGTATAAGGTAGGACACACCCAGATGGATGTGGCATGCCCTAATACTGAATTACAGCCATTTTCGTTTTTCACTATTGTAAGGCTACCTACTCTCCATAGGACAGTATGGGCGCTGGAATTATTACACTCTATAATCCTAACAGACTCAGAGAGCATGGTAGAAAGTCAAGTTTAGTATGCCAGAACTCAGAATAATAAAATACATCTTCTAGTAAAGTTTATTTTAATATCCTGTGTTTGCAAATACTACTTTTAGAAAGTTAGTATTTGCTTGCCTAACCATTTCAGCCCGCCTCTGCTAGGATGTGTATCTGCTGTCTGGTTTCTGTGAGTGACAGGGCTGGGGCTGACAGGTGGTGAATAGAGGGATTACACCAGGATGGGTGGGGGGAGTGCCCCTTGACTCTGAATAGGACTGTGCTCTGCCGCCACAATTCCGGATCCGCCCCCTTGGGAGCGGCTGCTGTCTCTGCCCTGCACCTTGTAAAGAGAGAGGGGAAGACTGTCAACAGAGTATTCCCGGACTGTACTTGTCACTACAATGCTGGCTCCACCTCCTGCGAAGCGTCTGATGTCCCTGCCCTGCTCACTGAAAGAAAAGCCAGAGCTGCCCAAAACAAAGTGCTCAGGGCCTGGACTGGAGTAGGCAAAGTCCCCCCTGGTCTGCAAGAACAAAGGATTTGTGGTATAAAGGTAGGAGCCCTGCTCCTAAGAAATCAGATCCTGCTTTTGAACCAAGAAGAACTCTCTGCCTGAGGAGGAGGAACCGGGAAAGCTGAAGGAGGAAGTCTGTCCCTATCCTGGGGGACTGGCCTGCAGTGGTTGCCTTGCTTCCAAAGGAGAGGAAGAAACCCTTTTCAAAGACTTGCTTTTACTTTTCTATAAAGAACTTGTGCTTCAAAAACGATTTCCAAGTGCCTGGAAGTGAGCTTGCCCTCTGAATTAAGCCCCGGGACCATTGGGCTCTTTCCCCCCTTCCAAGACGAGCTGCTGGGCTACCTATGCTCGTGCCCCACTGAACGCCATTGCCTGAGTGAGCCTCGTAAATCTTGATTTGACCCTGAAGTGTCCCGAGTTTGTGCTGGTGCCACCCGACACCATGTGCCTCCACTGGTTGCAGCCGTCGCCCCCACCATGTCACCCCGGGGCCGCCCCGCACCTGACTCGCATTTGACCCTTCACGCCCAGAGCCGCACCGCCACTGCCAACAGCCGCCATGACCCGTAACTGCCTTTGCCCAGAGCGGGACGGTGCGTACACCTGCAGCGTACTGACCCGCACCACGATCTAGAGCTCCTGGAGTCGCCCCGTCTTTAATATCCGCCCAATACGCCTCGTACTCCGGGCCGAAGAACCAGGCGGTTGCTCCAAAGGTACGGTTCGTATGCTCGTACGCTGGAAGCGTACTGAATTGCACCACTCCATGTCTCACCCCCCAGAGGCCGAGCCGCACAGGGAGAGCCACGCTGTACGTCGCATACAGGCCGCTCCGTGCCGCATTGCCACCTCTGTCATCGCAGCTTCGTCCCGAAGGAACAACCCGCTGAACTCTACCGCAACGAGACCCCTCCGCAACGCCTCCTGAGGTTCTGCCCCAACGCCCCACATCGCGGCGCTGGTCGAGAGCCGAACCTGCACCCCAGGGGCTGCCGATGACCGTCTTTGTTTTGCCCGCATTGTCACAGCAACCTTTCAGGTACTTTTGCACACATCGCCTAAGGGTGCACACCACGGGCCAGAGAGTCCGTTTTTGTTGTTAGAGATTCTTTTTACGCTTGCACCAGCAAAGAGTCACCCCAGGTAGTATGAACTGTGCCAACCTGAAAATAAGCCTATTTACAAAGAGAACTCTTTTTCCAACATCAGTATTGCGCACAAATGAAACGTTGTTTATGGTCTTGTATTTTGCCTGCATAAGAGTTATATATATTTACATAAAGTCTATACGTTTTTATAAATGCTAGACTGGTGTCCATTTGTGGTGTTGTCATTTGATTACTGTATGTGCTTACAAATGCTTAGCCTATGACGCCCTGAGATTAGCCTTGTCTGCTTGCGCCACACTACCTAAATGGTGAGCAGGGGTTATTTATAAATGGTGATCCCCTTATCCTGACTAGAGGAGAGGGTCCCTGCTTGTCAAAAGTAATTACCTGTGCCAACCAGTGCTTGTGGATACACGGTATTTTTTGTTTTTCCATTTGGTGCGTACACAAATAAATCAGAAGGTTTTCCGACGTGTGAGCTGGCCACATACAGTTGTCCATGTGAGAAGCATGGATTACAAATTTTTCTTTTTTTTCTTTTTTTTTTGCGGGAGTGTACTCAACAACTTTTAACAATTTCTTTTGGGTTTTGTTTTTTACATTTTTTTAAATGTATTTATTTATTTATTTTTAGCCAGAAACCTTCGCGGTAGTGTACTCAACAACTTCCCAAAGTTTCATGCCGATCGGATGAATGGTGTAGTAATGCATAAAGGACAAACGGACATACTTTGGTTTTTATATATATAGATAATCACTTCAAAGTTATAATGGTTGAATTATTATCTTTTTTCACCATTCCTGAAGTGCTGGTAACAATGCTTTGGTTCCTTCTGCTAATAATTGCAGCTCATGTTCTCTATACAAGAGTCCAATTGATTCAATAATTGTTTGAAATGCCAATTTGTGTATTTCTTGTGTCTCCCTTTGGGCGTGCCTAATATAACATCGAAAGGGTGGATCTGTTTCCAAGATTTCTTGGGGGAATTATAGTGGTCATGTTCTGAGGTTGCAGACTTTGTCAGGTGTAGGAGGTCAAGATGATGCACTGTGAGTTAGCCAGGAATTGGGCCAACATATTCTGATTATATGAGAGGCGTCATTCCCCATATTCTGGCACATATGTTTTCCACACGCATAGTCCTACTTAATTAGTAAAAACCACACAACTGTAGTCATTACTATCATGGGTCTCAAGGACAGGTTGGGTGAAAAATAAATATATTTGTGGACTATTTTTAAAATTATTTGAAGTATTGTTCATGAGAGAAGGTCAGACTACAAGCGTTTAAAGATTGGTGGATGAGGTTTTCGTGAATGAGAGTTATCTACTCTAGTTAGTTACAGAAAATGGAGCACAATTTTGTTTACATGGAATAGAAACATATTTTAGAGATTGTAACACATGAAGACAGTGTAACACAATCCAACAGCTAAAAGTCTTGTTGAGAAAATAAATATAATTTATCATTAAGTCAGTAGGACTAGTATTCAGATGGCAGTGTACACTATAAAACCATTTGTCAGTATATGAACAAAATGGTGCGGTTTTATAGAACCACGTTTCATGAAGTTACCGAATACACACACACTGAGGGATGTGAATTTAAGAAGTAAGGTGGATGTAGGAAATATTTCAATCTAAATGATGACGCTTCGGCAAACCAGCGCTTGTGGAGGCAGGACAGCGGGGCAAGTACTAGGACCACACAGCCCATAATCCAGCGAGGCCACCGGCAAGAGCAGCAGCCCCTCCCCCCTTGACACCGGGGGCTTCTTCAGTGGTTCACGCCTCCCACTACGCGGGAGACGCTTCGGTAAACCATTCCGCACCGCGGGACGCGTGCGGGCGGGCGCCGGGCTAAGCCCGGGCAAAGTGCGGGCCGTCTGTGACCGTTAGGGGCCAGAAGAGGCCGGGCTGGGCCACCTCCATTGGCGCTTCATCTAAGGTCTACCGACCCCCTGTAAATAAGGTACTGTGCTAACCATTTAAAACTCTGGGGACTTACTGATTTGTTATAAAGACTTCTTAGCGTTTTTAAGCTAAGCCTCCATTTTCAAAATAAGTAAACGGAAGGGGTAGCAGGTACAGTGGATGATTTTATCAAAAGGCCTGAGTCGGTGCTCATTCATGAGATTCAGGCAACCGAGAGACGGTTATCCCTAGATCTTGTCCCGTCCCAATCACGTCTGTTAATTGGTGGTACTCAGGATTCACCTTCTATAGATATAGAAAATCAGAGACCTTCCCCTGTGTCTTTGAGCACGGACATAGAAGTTATAAACACCTTACCTACCTTTTCTCTGACCACTCAGGACATACATGCCCCAGCCAGTAACACACGAGCAAGATAATCAGACGGTGGACACCTATCGTTTTATTACCTGGTGGAAAGAAAAATGCATTAAAGCCTAGTCTGGCAGAATCCAGGTGTAGGATATTAGATCCGAACACAGATGTCCAGAGCATCAATGAAGGAGGGAGTGGCAACGGAACAATGGAGGCTAGGTCGACTAACTCCATTTCCACTCAGACTGAAGACCTCCTGGTCAACGGCCCTAATACAACTAATACAACTGATATGGGCTTTGAAATTCTGGACACCTTAATGGAAGGCTTTGAATCCAGATTAGACGACTTAATTGGGATTTTTGTTAAGAAACTTAATGTCCTATGGAAAGACATGTCCAAGATAAATGATGTGGCAGCAAACATAAATAAGGTTGGGGAAGGTAGTATTGCTCTGCAACCCATGTTGTCGGGCCAAATAACCTGTGGTAAGGACACGCACTCTCGAAGTGGAGCCGATCCCATAGTTCCACCCTAAGCCGTGTCTGGCGATTTACGCGGGGATGGGGGGGCTTCATCATCTTCGGAAAAAAGTGTCACTAGTACTACCAAGAGTGGGAGGTTGTCGTCAGGGAATATTAGTAAAAAGTATTTGCAAGGGAGGCACTAACCAAAGTAGGACATCTGAGCAGGATATAAGGCCAATTAATGGCAGTAACAAAGCAAATAGTGTGTAAGTCTAGCCCTAATGGTAATCCGGACGTCTTACACCTCCCACCTGCCTCCGCCCCATATGTGCTGGTTTTGAGTGGCGTTCCAGTACTTAAAGAGGGACCTAGGGAGTCCTGGTCTGATTTGCAAAGCAAGTCAGTAGACTGGCTCCATAAACACAAAAAGTTTGACCCACACAGAAGAGAGGATATAATCATGGCAAGGAGAGTAGGGTGGGTTGGACCCTCACACAAATGTATACAGGGGGACTGTATTGTCTTAAATTTTAGAAAGCCCCAGCAGGTTCATCATCTTTTATCTGCTACTGACGAAACATTTAACCCTCCGACCAATATCAGCACACTCCCTTTGGGCTACTTTTATAAGCCATCGCTCACCCCAAACTGTGGCACCAGAATAGCTATGCCCGTATCTAATAATTACCAAGTTCCCTCTAGTTTGTATCTGCTAGATTGACCATCAAAGATGCTAGACATTGCAGACACTAGTGACACTCCAGCTCAAGACACGCCACCTGTACCTAACTGCGCCCAAGAGAAGACAGATTTAGTAAAAAGTGTTAATGGAGCCAGTTTGAGTGTATTGAGCTGGAATGTGGCAGGTCTTCGAACAAAACTTGAAAACATAGATGGGGTAAATTCGATAAAGGAATATGATATTCTCATGTTCCAGGAAACATGGGCCACTGAAGAATTATATATTGAAGGTTTCCATTGTTCTAGTGTGCTATCCCAAACACCTAGGATGGGAAGACCATCGGGAGGACTGTTTATGTGGATTAACGAGGCAGCTGGGGGAAGTTTCAAAGTAATCACAACTCATAGTTTAAATTATCAGGCTGTACTTTTCAAAAGAGGGATCCATTTTTATTTGATAAACTTTTATAATAATGATTTTCAGTCAGTTCCAAACAAGAGTTTTATAAAGCTTTTTGATATTATTACAGATTTGGATAACCAATCTAATAATGGTGACCTTTTTGGTACATTAGTAGGGGGTGATTTTAATGCTAAAATTAATGATTTGGGCCCAAATAAGGCAATAGCTCACTTTGCACAATCATCGACCAGTAGAGGCAGAGAACTCAAACAGTTGATTAAATCGTATAACTTAGCCAATGTTATGGACCTGGTCGCAGGATCAACTACGACCAACCATCCAACTTATAGGGGTAGGGGGTGTAGTTCCATAATTGATTATATTTTTGTATGCCCTCTGATTGAAAAACAGTTGGTTTTTGCCGAAGTAGTACCGTCTGAGTTAGTAGACCATAACCCCATTAAGGTAACGATATATACAGCCCGACGTCTGATTTTTCAGACCCAATGCGGGGCTACAAACTTAGTAGTATTAACTGATAACCTAAGATTGTGCTGGAAGGGGGCCGATAATTCAGAAACCTTCAAGAAATTGGCAAAGGGTAATATGCCACTTATCGACTCTTGCCTCTCATTAGAATCATCACCATTGCAGATGAGGATTTTGGGAAGATCTGTCAGACGATCAAAACTATCCTCTCTAAACCTCCCCCGAAGGTGGCACTCACCCCTAGATGGTTTAACCACGATTGTTCCAGAGCAAATAGGAACCTACGCAGGGCATTAGCCCCACCCCGAGGTGCTCCATAGGAGTTAAGTAGGCTAGAGAGGAATATAAGGAGGCTATTAAATACAGGAAGAACGAACCTTTGAGGGAACGATGGGACAAACTGTCTGAGGCAGCTAGTCTAACAAATGGTAATATCTTCTGGGCAGTGGTCAGGGAAGTCCGCTCTATGGGCCAGTCCCTGACTCCGATCAGCTGTAATATAGCTAGCGACGCATGGGTGGTTCACTTTTCAACTATCTATTCCACTCCATCTCCATGCGAATTAACCCTTATTCCAGGTAATCCAACTCCCATTGATATCAGTATTTCAGAAGTAGTTGAAGCAATTAACCAGAGTTTAGGCAATAAAGCACCGGGCCCAGACGGGCTACCCATTGATTTAATCATGTGGAACCCGGCCTTCTGGGCCCGCTGCTTTTGAATATTTTTAATAACTTGACGTTGGCAAAGATACCTGAGACTTGGGTCAGAAGTATAATAGTTCCGATCTTCAAGAAGGGAGATAGATCTCTTCCGTGTAACTACCGACCTATCTCCCTAATAGACAATACCCTCAAAATTTTAGGTAGAGTCCTGTACAATAAAATTGTGAACTGGATAGAAGCAAATGACATCCTAGATCCTTGTCAGTTGGGTTTTAGGGACAAGGTAGGAACCAAGGAACAATGCCTCAACCTAAACCTGATTATTGGTAAATATGCTACCGCAAAGAAGTCCCCCGTCTACATGGCTTTAATGGATTTCTCCACAGCCTTTGACCTAGTGAATAGGTCGAGGCTGTGGGAAATCCTTTTGGCTGGAGGTCTGGATGAAACCTCGGTAAATTTCTTGGCATATTTGCATAGAGACCTCAAGACTCAAGTAAGGTTTGGGGCGGGTGGAGAGGTTTCGGGGCCCATTGATATCGTCAGGGGGGTTAGACAATGTTGTGTGTTGGCCCCTCTGCTTTTTATTATATATATCAACGGCCTCAATACCTCCTTGAGTTTGGCTACCCGAGACATCCCATATATTAATAATGAACCCATCTCTGTGTTGCTTTACGCAGACAATGCGGTTCTCATAGGCCGTACCCCAAACTCACAGCGTCTTCTTGTTCTAAATTTTAACAATTATATGAAAAAACTAGACCTGAGCGTACATTTTAAGAAATCATTCCTAATGAGTAGTGGCCCGGGGAAGCGTGACATAGACCCAATTACAATAGACGGCCAAAAACTGACCTGGGTAAGATCCTTTGTTTATTTGGGATTGGCCTTTGCTGCGAACGGCTCCTGTAGTGAGCATTTAGCTCATGCCAGGAGCAAGTTCTCAAAGGCCACCAACTCGATCTTAAGCTTACCTTGCCCTAAGACCACGGGTGCGCTTTTAGCCGTAGAGAAAATGTATAAACTTCATTGGACCCCGGTGGCCACATATGCCGCCGAGATCTGGGGAACAGCCAACTGCTCAGTAATTCAGCAGGAAGAAAATAGCTTTTGCAGAAAATTATTGAACACCCCAATTTCTACCCCCAATATATATGCCACAAAGTACTCAATATTAATTTTATATCTGATTTTATCCAGGCACGTCCAGCACTTATGTGGATTGCAGTGTGGAAGAACGAAGCAGCTTCCCTGACACAGCTGATTATCAAGGATTGTTTACGCTGTGATAAGGGCTTAGAAATCCCATGGCTGAGCGGTGTTCTAAGTAGTTTGCGTAGTATAAATAGGGAAAGTGTTTTTTTCGGGGACCCCACATTAGTAGCCTCAGTTGCAAAAAAGGAAATTCAGAACACCCTGTACTCCCTATATAACGATGAGCGGGAGACGGTAGAGGCTAGGAAAACAACTGTGTGCAACTACATGCTTATTGAACGGTATAGTTATCCGCTTCATACGTATTTGTCTTTACTAATGAGCCATTGGGAGACAAGCTTACTGTTTCGATTGAGAGCTGGTACAATTCGATTCGCACTTTGCTTCCCACTTGGCCACAGCCCAAATTCGAATTTTAACCTGTGTTCTTGTGATGGTAGGAGCGAGCAAACTATTATGCTCTTTATATTCTTCTGTAAATACTATATCAAATATTTTAAACAGTTCTTAAGTCCCTATTTTAACATAAGAAGACCAATTACTCTGGAGGTAGCATATCGATTAATAATAGAATTAGATGATGTTGAACTTATCTTTCACACTAGCACTTTCTTAAAAACCGCAATAAGGGCGCGGAGATCCATAATGGACCCCTGATACTGCTTAACATAAACTGTGATGTGTTTCTTTTTAACAATTACATGTACTGTTTTGATGGACAGTTTTGTACAAGTCACTTTCAAAACCCGTATATTGTATTTTAAAGAAAAGAGGTGCAAAGGATGTGAATATTAAGGTGGGTCAATTGGTCAGAATAAAATATGCATTGAATGTTTGCAAAGGGAATTACGCATTTTCTGAGTATATCAAATTGCTTAAAGTGGGTAAGAATAACGTTAAGGTGGAGATTTGTACCACGTACAAACAGAGAAGGATTGTGGTGTACTGCTATGATCATTGCAAGGAGATGCAGGAAAGAAGAAAAGAGAAAAGATGGTGACAGCATGAGTGCTGATAGAGCTTTGAGATTAAGACTGAGGAAGGAGTTGTCAATGGAAAAAAAGGTTAAGGGCAAGTGGTGTATTCTGGGATTACGAGATGGATAACTCACCAAACCTTGAGAGGTTGACATGCTAGTGTGTGCAGTATCTATAATCTTACATTATGAAAATATGTTGTAGAGAATTTGCAGTGACAGATGAATATGTTAGGGTCTCCTTGTTATGCATTCTCTTTGGAATGTATAGAATATTATGCTTTAACATTGGTTAGTTGGAGAGGCTGCCTGCATTCTAGTGTTACTTGCTATACCACTTAGTGGAATAGGATTCCTTTTATAGTGAATCACACTGATAATTTGAAGTATGTATTAAATAATTTGTATTTAATGCTGGTTTAGACAAATTAAAGAATTGGTAAACATTGAGGGATAAGGAAGTCATGTCATCTTACCTGCCATAGTTTCAGATGACTCAGTTCAGCACAGCTGCTGTTCCGGAAGGGTCCTGTCCCAGGTGTGCATGAGATCAGGTCCTGGAGAGCTTGAGCCAGGGCATACACTGCCAGGTATATGTGGTAAGTAAGGCTCATATCATACAGTACAAACATTGAATTTATGTCTTCCACAAACTCTAGGCCTGTACACATCAACTTGCCATCACCAGCTTCCTTTAAAACTAGTATTAAAGAACTGTCATTGACCGGCCACTTGCAGTCAAATGCTACTTCCCAGAAGGTTTTTATAAATATATCTTCAGGATACCTTGCAGGATGAAGGCTTTCTAAAAAATTCTTGAATCCAGAAATTTCAGGGGCATGTAGTACTAATACCAGGGAACCATTTAGTAATCTCCAGGACTGCACTGGAAAATTGGTTGCACTAATTGTAAAACCAGTTGATAAAATCCAGATTTTCTCAGGTAATTTCATATAGCTCAGATGGTGCAGCAGGGCAATTAAGTCATTGTTGAAACAATCACAGATGATTACCTGAGCGGAAGAGCTTCTTATTGTTTCAGCAATGGCTCTCAACCTTTCCTCGCTGTATCTGTCAGAAAGTTTCTCCCAAAAGGACACACAGATTCCCAGCCTCTCTGCTTCTTCCTTCACTTCCTTTATCATCATATAGCAGACATCATTGTCTGAAGCCAGGAGCCCGATCCAAGTCCAGTTAAAATGTTTCACTAACTGGGCAATGACCAACGACTGAGGACTTTGACTTGGGACAGTGCGTAGAAAGGAGGGAAACTGGCTTTTGTCACTCAGCACACTATGCTGCGCGGCATAACTGATCTGAAAAGAGAAGGGCATGCAGAAATTGGCACATGTTTCTTCAAGATAGAGTAGGGGATGATATTAGGGGATTTGAAGATATCATGAGCTGTCACATTCAATCTCACAAAGGTATAATCTTCATTTAGTTTTAATATAATAAAGATAAATTGCGAAGATAACTTTTGAATTACTTAAAATATGATTTGTCAATGCTTGTAAAATATCCTATATGATGTGAAAGAAGGTTATGATTCTATTGAAGACCATCTGTGAGGACGAGGCTTTATCTTTACTTACTACAAACACAGCCGTATTACAAACAAAAAACACATTTTCTAGTATTCTAGGCATCCTAACTTTCAGCAAATTAATTATTATTTGGGATGAGGACTGCCCCTCAAGACTTGGAGCAACACTCCAAGAAGGCCATCTGGTTCACCCCCCCTATCCATGAGTACAGATGCACCTGAAGACGACTCAACAAGAGGTGGAGGAACAGTACAATCCTAGACACCCACTCTACCTTCACGCCATCAACACACTCTACCTTCTCCTCAAAACCACAAAGAAAACAGCCTTCCAGGACTGAATGAGTGCCAACGCACATAACAGCAAAGAACTCTTCACCATCGTCAAGCAGTTTGCCAGGCCCAACAGAAAGACCACATACGTCCCTCCCTCTCAAGACCTCTAAAACCAACTCAGCACCACCTTCCACCACAAGATCAGGCAGATCTATAACAGCTTTGACATCCAAGACCCCGCTACTATGCCCACCACCAACGCACCACAACAGATCGTACTCAACTGAACTCCGCTCACCACAGACGACACACTTAAGACCATGAAGAGCATCTACTCAGGAGCCCCATTGGATTCTTGCCCATACCACATCTTCCATAGAGAAGCTGCCTACTTCGCCCCCAGCTTTACTGCACCATCAACTGCTCCATCAAACCCACCACCTTCTCTGACAACTGGAAAGACACTGTGATGAAACCCCTGCTAAAGTAACTGTCCGCCAACCGAACAGACCTCGAGAAATTCAGACCCATCTGCCACCTCCCCTTTCCAGCAAAGGTCATCAGAAAGGCCATCAACACCCAAATCTCCAAGTTCATTAAAGAGAACCTCGTCCTGGACACCTCTTAATCCAGTTTCCAAAGCAACCACAGCACCAAGACCGTACTCCTCGCCGCCAATGATGACATACGCTCCATTCTCGACCAATGCAAAACCTCAGACCTCCTCCTACTGGATCTCTCAGCTGCCTTCATCACTGTCTGAACTGCCAGGCCAGGGAGGACCTGGCCTGGCAGTTCGGTCTAATAATCCACATTTGTAAAGCGCACAATCACCCGTAAGGGTCTCTAGGCGCTGGGGGCCGTCGGGAAGATTAAGCAAGCTATTGCCCAGAGTCACATGGTGCTGGGCTAACCTGCCGCCGGAGCTGAGGATCGCACCCTGATCCCCAGATTCCTGGCCGCGGCGCCACACCTCTCCGGACTATTCCAATTGGATGCATGGTCAAGACTGATTTGCATATGGCTGGGTCCAAACTGGAATGGCATGGTGAGCAAAACACAATGGATTTAGGCCCAGATCTCTGTACTGAGGTGAATGTATGAGAGTGTTAAGCATTCCAGACATCAGTTGTTCTTTTAATTCCTTGGAGACAGCCACCCACTGGCACAGGGGCCTCCTCAATGTTATCCTCATTATCATCTTCAACTTCATCTTTATTCTCCTATGAGGTTGGCTGTTGCTAAAAGATCTCCTCCAAGGGTCTGGCGGCAGTGTGGTCATCCTTGTACTTGTACCTAGACTCGGGTTCAGCTTCAATACTAGCTACTTGCACATGCTGATAAGTTCTGCCATGTTACGGCTGTCCACCTCCATGTTCCCCAAAGTCAATGTAATCATGTTTAAAGGGGAGCCCAGTCACTTTACTCCTGGTTAACAGGTGTAAAGTGCAGAGAGTTCTATGTCACAAAAAAATGAAACATCTGGGGTTCAATGCAGAAAATTTCAATTTCCTTCACTAACCTTCTGGTTTATCCATCTGATAGTAGTTATTACAGTACTGGAAGCTTTGAGGCTTGAAGGGGCTTCCAACTAGTCCCACCTCATCCCCATAACAGTCTATTTTAGGTATTTGGCACTTTTGAGGTCTTCTGGTGCCTTGTCATCACGGGGAATGCTAGAGATTGCTTCACTTTTCTTCAGCCGCTAGGCATATCACCCTAGAGCTATAAGACTATCTTTTTTATTAGTAGTGTCAGCTGAAGAAGTAACAATAAATGCATTAGCAAAGATTCTAAAATTCATCACAACAAGAAAATACCAATTTGATTAAAACAAGCTTCAATTAATAAAACATTCAAGTTAAAGGAGCAGAAAAGACTAGCAGTTAAAATATACACTCATACTTAAAAAGAAAGACGAATATTCAAACATTCTACACCTACATTCAGGACTAAGACGAATGCAGCCATCCTGCATCTGTTTTGTTTGTTTGTAGATTTATATAGTGCGACTTATCACCCCTGGGGGTATCCAGGCGCTGTCCGTCGGCGCTGGGAGATTAAATGATTTCCCCAGAATCGCAGACAGTTACGCCAACGCAGACACCTGAACCCGGATCCCTAGCTTCCGAGTCAGCAGCTCTGGATGCCCCGCCACATCCCCGCTCCTTTTTAACTTTCCATGAAAAGGGAGGGTGGAAAAAAATGCATCACTTCTGTTTATGTTTACCAGTAGCTGCCCAAGCGTAAATGCAAAAGGACGCTGCGTGACAGCTCACTACTCCATCTGTAACACAAGCCAGTGCATCAGGAGACTTTATGTCAAAGTCCGCTCACCTGTGAATCCTGATTTTTCTTCTGTTGGGAAGATGAAGACTGCTCGCCCCTGCCCTTGTATCCCTTGCTCTGCTTCACTGGGTAGGAACAGTGCGCAGACACAAGAAACCCAAGGGAAGGGGGAAGTGGATAAAATAATAAAATGAGAGATAAACACAGCTCCTCTTGCAGCAGCTGCCGAAAGCGATTGTACTCAGCCTGTTGAATCTAGAACAGATAATAACATAGAATACAGTGTTTTAGAAGCCCTTCTCAAAGAATGTTGCAACTCAAATCAAAACTTGTTACGTAGTAATCATTTTACTCTCTACTCTGGACTTTCTGCGCACCAGAGCTTTCGATTTGATTAGGAATAAACTTCTTCCCTTTAAATAAACATATTCCTTATTACAATACTGTGTGAAATACCCAATCTAAGTTGTTATCTATAAAAAATCTTTCAATCCACTCACTGTTATATCAGCCGAAATAACATTGTTCTTAACATTCTGTTCGCTTTGTGTATCAGTGACCTTCTGGGTAGATATAGTTATTGCACAAATGACAAGCAGAACATTGCACAAACGACAAGCAAATAAATTATAACCAAAATAATGTCTCTTTTTTCAAAAACTGAATTGTTCCTTGCATTGGAGTGCCTTGCAAAAGAATATCAGTTCTTTGTCCCAATTAACTAAAGAAAACTTGGTCCGATTATTGTCTTCAACTCGAAGAGAACATATCCTTTCATGTACATGAATTTCCACTTACTTGTGACTCTGTAAAGTTTTACTCGATTTCTTACTGTCTGTCTTTTTCTTTTGTTGCAGGAGGATCGTTTTTTCAGAGGGACCGGAGTGGAACCGGAAGGCTGGATTCGCCGGAATTGCCGAGGACACGAAGCAGGGACGGACCAGGAAGAGAGGCAAGAAGCCCCGATGCTGCCAGGAGTCTACAGGAAGGACGAAGGGTCTCCAGGAGAGGAAGAGGGCTGGAGCAAGAAGACCGGCGCGGAACACACAGGTAAGTAGAAAATCCGACGAGCACAAGCAAGTTCTGATGTTTCTCGAAGCCTTTTATAGGCGAGAGCGGGCGGGGCTCACTCGCGCTGCACGTTTCACATAAGACAGTTTAAACACGTGCAGCGCTCCTAAAACAAGATCTCAATGCCGCGTCTGAATTCAAACATTAAGAACATTAATGGAGTTTGGAACTGCAACAAGCCTTGGTAAAAACATTTCCTGAAACTAAAGAACATGTAATACAAGGAATTTGGACTGGCATTATTCTTCAGATACTTCACATATTGAAAGATGCTAACAGTTTACGCTTCTGTTAATGTTAGGAAAAGGGACAAGCCCTTTGTACAGAACAAACCCTTACAGTCGCCTTCCTCAAAGGCCCCCTTATAGGCCGAGGTTTGCCACGATGTTTCAAGTAAAATGTTCTGAGAAGACGTGGAGCGTGCACAAAAGAAGCTGGCTCCCATGAATTTTCTGTATTATCATAACCTTTCCAAGCTACTAGATAAAAGAGACGCCCATGATGTCTTTTAGCATCTAGAATGTTACGAACTTCATATTCTAGATGTCCTGCGATAGAGATGGGTGGAGGTGGGGTTTCTGCCCGAGTATGAGGGTTGTAAGGTTTAAGTAAGGATACATGAAATGTAGGGTGTACTGGATACTCATCAGGAAGCTCTAGTCGTACCGTAACTGGATTTATTAAAGCAACTATGCAGAAGGGTCCAATGAATCGCGGTTGTAATTTCCGAGAACCGTCAATATTCAAATTCCGTGTAGAAAGCCAAACCTTATCTCCCACTTTATAAATTGGTGCCTCTGTTCTATGTTTATCTGCTTGTTTTTTCATTTGATCTTTATAACTTCTCAAATGTTTTATTGCTTTTTCTTAAATGTCTAACAAAGAAGTTAACCTTTCTGTTACTGTTGGGAGAAGAGAGTCATTCGAGATTACAGGTAAAGTTCTAGGATGATATTCCTGCATGAAATAAAATGGCGAACAATTTGTAGCAGCATGAACAGAATTATTGTATACAAATTCCGCCAGTGGCAAAGCCTCAACCCATTCACTAGAGTAATCCGCTAACAGACAACGTAAGGTTTGAAGCAATGTTTGATTCAGACGTTCTGTTTGTCCATCTGTTTCCGGATGGAAGGCTGTGGACAATGCTACTTCTATCTTTAACTTGTCACAAAGTGTTTTCCAGAATTTTGAATTGAACTGACTACCTCTATCTGAAATCACCTTACTTGGCAGTCCATGAAGACGCACAACTCCTTTTAGAAATATATCTGCGAAGACTATTGCCGTGGGCAACTTTGTTAAAGGCACAAAATGTGCCATTTTCGACAAATAATCCACTATCACGAGTACAGTAGTATATTTTTTACTGGGGGGTAAAGTTACAATAAAATCTACACTCAACGTGTTCCAAGGTATCTGTGGAGTGTTCATTGGAACTAATAGTCCAGCCGGTGCTCTATGTGATGTCTTTTGACGAGCACACGTAGGACAAGTTTTGACATATTGTTTCACATAATTACTCATGGTGGGCCACCAGAATTTTCTCTTTATGTTTTCTAATGTTTTAACCCAGCCAGGATGTCCTGCCAAAGAAGAAGTATGATGCCATGTGATTATCTGTGTTCGTAACTCATTGGTTGGTACATAAAGGAGAGAATCATGATACAACAGGCCATGCTGTATAGTTTTCAACGGATGTTTCAGCCATTCTTGCGGAGAAATTTGTAAATGAGTTTCATATAACATCTTCATAAAATCCCGTTGTTGGACAGGGGCTAATATGTTTTGTGGTGCTATTATAGGTTGTCCTCTTTTTTCCTGAATTTGATCTACTGAATCACCATATCTGGACAACACATCCGATTGAATTTGCTGTGTTCCTGGTCTATATGTGATAACAAAATCAAAACCACTAAAAAAATGTAACCAACGCATTTGACGTTGTGTTAAGGCCTTAATGGAACTGAAAAATTGTAGATTTTTGTGATCACTAAAGATGGTGACAGGAAACTTTGCCCCCATTAGATGATGACGCCTCTCCGAAAAAGCTACTTTTATGGCTAATAATTCTCGCTCAGCCACCGTGTAATTTTGCTCTGCAGGAAGTAATTTTTTAGAGTAAAAGGCAATTGGATGTAGTTGACCATCAACTGAATCTCGTTGTGAAAGAACCCCACCTATCGCCACCTGTGAAGCATCAGCTTCTACATAAAATTGCAGATCAGGATCTGGATGTTTTAAGATCGGTGCTGAGGTGAATCTTTGTTTGAACTGCTGAAAGGCTTGTGAAGCCTGAGTATCCCACAAAAAGCGCTGTCCTTTCTGCAATAATTTTGTAATAGGAGCCATTAGGTCTGCGGAATGGGCAATAAACCTCCTATAGAAGTTAGCAAACCCTAAAAACTTCTGAACGTCTTTGAGGGATGTTGGTTCAGGCCAGTCAATGATTGCACTTACTTTCTTTGTATTCATAGTGATACCCTGTGGTGATAAACAATACCCCAAGAAGTCAACTGAGGTTGCATTAAAAATGCCTTTTTCTAATTTAGCGAATAGATTATGCTCTTTTAATTTTGATAATACTGCTCTAACCTGTGTTGTGTGTTCTTCTGGGTTTTTATAATAAATAAGGATATCATCTATGTAAACCATTACACAAACGTCCAAAAATGAGTGCAAGACCTCATTGATAAAAAATTGGATGCCGCTGGGGCATTACATAAACCAAAGGGCATTACTGTGTATTCAAACAAGCCAAATTTGGTCTTGAAGGCTGTTTTCCACTCGTCTCCCTCTTTAACTCGTACCAAATGGTACGCTCCTCTTAGATCTAACTTGGTGTAAATGGTGGAATGTCTTAATTGGTCCAACAGGACCGGAATCAAAGGGAGTGGGTATTTGTTTTTAATCGTGGCTTTATTTAATCCCCTATAATCTATGCAAGCGCGAAGAGTATTATCCGGCTTTGGTATAAAAAAAAGGGGAGAGGACACAGGAGAAGTAGAGTGTCGAATACATCCAGACAATACCAAATCATCTAGATAGCTTTTTAAATACTTGGTCTCTTTTTCTGTTAAGGCATAACCTCTACTATTAGGCAAAGGTGCGCCAGGGATCAAGTCAATGCAGAAGTCATATGACATATGGCAAAACACTTGCTTTTACCGGGTCAATGACATCTTTAAAACTCAAGTATTTGGAAGGAATACCAGTATCCTGAAGGGATAGAGTATTAGCACAGTGCAGAACCGAGAGGTGATCATGGCCTGCTTCCTTATCATAAGGAGACCTACAAAAAAAGGAATCCAAAGTAACAGTCCTAGCAACCCAGTCTATTTTTGGATTGTGAGCAATGAGCCAAGGCACCCCCAAGATTAAACCAAAGTTGGGAGTATCTATCAGATCAAAACTAATTTCTCCAGTGTGTCCATTCTGACATACCATAGTAATAAGACCAGTGTTCTTTGTAATAAGGCCTGAAGTCAAATCCGAGCCATCGACTGCACAGACGGTCTCAGGGTGTGTTTTATGAACAATTGGTAGATTCAATTTCTGAGCCAAGGCATTATCAACAAAATTTCCTGTGGCTCCAGAATCCAAAAGTACAGGGAGAGTGTATCTCATTTGAGTACTCACTATTAAGACTACATGTATGAGGAAGTGTTTTGGAATACGTGGTACAACAAAAGCTGCAGAGAAAGAGGTCAGGTTTGACTTTTTCTCGAGCAAGTGACCTCTTCCCTTGCCGAGTTTATTCGTTTTCCGAGTGTGAACCTGTGTAGATAAGAGATTGACCTTCTTTATGGTCTTAGGTTTTATGCAACACTCTTTGGCATAGTGACCGGCCTTGCGACAATATAAGCACAGTTGGAGCTTTCTGCGTCTTTCCTTTTCCTCAGATGACAAGGGACCTCTGAGTGTCCCTATTTGCATAGGCTCTGGTTCTCGGAGTTTGTTATTTGCTTCCTTCTTGTCATGTTTAATAAAAGTTAATTTAGATTCCATCCTAGCTTTGTCTCCTTTTCTTTCACCGATCTAACTTGACCACCAAATCCACAAAATCTGAGTAGTCGTCAGGAAGGTCAACAATATGAGCTAAGGCATCTTTCAGATCATCTCTCAAACCCTTTTAAAATAGAGAAACTCGTTTCTCCTCAGGCCATTGAGTTTAAGTTAGAAGCCGATTGAAACTAGTAAGATAAGTTAGCAAGTCTTTGTTTCCTTGTTTTAGGTTTAACAATTCGTTATCACTGGCTTGAATATAAGTATGTTTAGCGAATAGCCTAGTCATCGTTCTTTTAAAGTGATTCCAATTATGTAAAATCGGGTCGTCTCTATCCACATATGGAATTGACCAATTAGCTGCTGTCCCTCCCAAATAAGAAAGGACAAAGGCCACCTTGGTAGCATCGGTGGGAAACTGTTGGGGTTTGCAAACAAAGTGTAACTGACATTGATTGAGAAATACATGAAATTTGTTACTATCTCCATGAAAACGTTCTGGAGCTGCTAGGGGCACGACATTGGGTACATTGACTGTGACTTCTACTGGAGAAAATGTGGAAGCTGATGTTTTGGGCCTTTAAATAAAGAAGTGAACCGTGTTCCCCAAAGACTTTCCCTTGGTTTGTAGCGGACTAACTCTTGCTTTAAGGTTTTATTTTCTAGCTTCAAAGTTTTTAATTCTGCTTGCATACGATGCAAAAGAGTGGTGACTGACTCATTATTAGTCAAATCCTCATCCAATGCTTGTGCCAAACCAGTGGCATCAATAATTTCTGAATCATCCCCCGTATTCATCTTTCCAACAGAATTTGGTGGTGGCTTGTGCTTCTGTCAAAGTCTGCTCACCTGTGAATCCTGATTTTTCTTCTGTTGGGAAGATGAAGACTGCTTGCCCCTGCCCCTGTATCCCTTGGTCTGCTTCACTGAGTAGGAACAGTGCGCAGACACAAGAAACCCAAGGGAAGGGGGAAGTGGATAAAATAATAAAATGAGAGATAAACACAGCTCCTCTTGCAGCAGCTGCCGAAAGCGATTGTACTCAGCCTGTTGAATCTAGAACAGATAATAACATAAAGTGTTTTAGAAGCCCTTCTCAAAGAATTTTGCAACTCAAATCAAAACATGGTACGTAATAATCATATACCTCTCTACTAAATAAACATATTCCTTATTACAATACTGTGTGAAATACCCAATCTAAGTTGTTATCTATAAAAATGCTTTCAATCCACTCACTGTTATATCAGCCGAAATAACACTGTTCTTAACATTCTGTTCGCTTTGTGTATCAGTGACCTTCTGGGTAGATATAGTTATTGCACAAATAACAAGCAGAACTTTGCACAAACGACAAGCAAATAAATTATAACCAAAATAATGTCTCTTTCTTCAAAAACTGAATTGTTCCTTGTATTGGAGTGCCTTGCAAAAGAATATCAGTTCTTTGTTTAAACACGTGCAGCACTCCTAAGACAAGATCTCAATGCCGCGTCTGAATTCAAACATTAGGAACATTAATGGGATTTGGAACTGCAACACGCCTTGGTAAAAACATTTCCTGAAAATAAAGAACATGTAATACAAGGACTTTGGACTGGCATTATTCTTCAGATACTTCACATATTGAAAGATGTACAGAACAAACCCTTACACTTTATGACAACATGACTCTTGAAGAATAGGCAAAACCATTTATTGTGAATAACTGTCAGCCAGAGATAGAAAAATCTGCAGTGCAAGGCTGTTTTCCTGCACCAACAGTGCAAATTCAATAGTTATCTCAGAATTATGCTTTTTCCTTTTGCCCATATTGTATTTAACTAGTAAAATGCTGAGCCTAAATTTAACATGAAAAAAGGGCAGTCCTTCTGGGTAGATCCTGTCTACGGGCCATTATATCAAGGAACGGCGATAACATTGTCGCCGCTTTCAGCGGCAGGAAACTGCTGCTGAAGCAGAGATAAGGCGCTTGATAATAGGGCCTTGTGAATTCCCATAAAAACCTGGGTTCTGGTGTAAAGGACATCAAACCTGGGCTTCCATTGGAATTCACAAGGGCATATTATCAAGCCCATTATCGCCGCTAAAGCGGCGATAATGCCGTTCTTGATAATATGCCCCCAAGTACCTTTCTATACCAGGATTATCTCTATTAATGAGATATCTATAAACCAAGGGCCTCATTTACAGTAGAGGCTGGTGTAAGGAAAATGTTGTAGGGCAGCACAGGGGGCGGGAGTATGGGGGAGCATGGGGAGAAGCAAGGGGTAGCAGCAGGAGGGGGCCGAAATAATATTTAAAAAACTGAAAACGTACCTGCTGGTATTCTGCTTGCCGCACTGCTCACCCAGCTTCTCCCCTGGGCAAAGCTTCCCCTGCAGACATACTAATGCTGCTCGCACCATGAGAGGAGCGCAGTAATAGGGCGGAGCGCACTGGTTTTGCACTTCATCTGGAGCTTGGAGTCGGTGCCTGCGGATCTCTGCACCCAGCAATACAGCTGGGTTGGAGAGATGTGAGTGTGCCTGAGAAGGCCGGACAAACCATTATGCGCACTGACAGCAGGCCCACCCCTCCTCCTCCCCTGTGACAGTGCTGTGGCCCCACCCCAAGACTCAGCCGCAGGATGAGAAATAAAAGGATCTGCATTAAGATAATTGTATTTTTTGTTTGCCTCTGCGGTTAGGAGGTTGACGCTCCTCCACCCCATCTCATTTAAAATACAGCCGCATCGCTGCATTGCAACATTTTTAAATGCCATGAATGCTCTATATTTATGGTATGGCGCACTGTAGCATAAGGAACAGGCAGTGTCAAACAATATTTACGCTGCCGATGGCGTCTTGTCACAATGCAAACTGATGCATCATTAGCAAAACTGACATAAGGCTGGTTAGCAGCACGGAAAAGTACTCTAACTAACCTAGCATCACTTTTCATTGTCTGAAGTGTCAAAAAACACAACACAATAGCACTTTGGGAAAAAAAACGTTGGCACACTTCACAGAAGGCAGCCATGGAGCGGGGAAAACAGAGCAGCAGCAAGGACAACAACCCCAACAACCCTAGCGCCAGGCGGGATGTCCAAACAGAGAGGGGAATAGGAAGTACAACTCCAGTGAGGCGGAGAATGACATCTTGATCACTGAGGTGACAGAGCACCAACATCAGCTCTGCCATTAAGGAAGAATGAGGCCATTTGACAGTCAATAGTGGTCGGGATCAACATAGTGGGAAAAGCCGTGAGGACAGTCATCAACTGCAAACAACACTGGCACATATATAAGCACAAGACGAAGGAGAAACTAGCCAGGCAGGAATACAGACTGGAGGAAGAAGCCAGGCGCCACAGGAGGAGCTGGATGCCTTGCAGGAGGGGGTGGCAGCTGTCATCTAAGAGGAGTTGTTAGCAGAAGTGCTAGGACAAGACAGTGCAGCCCAAAAGGAACAACAAGACCTACAGGGTAAGTCGCAACAAGGGGTAATGTTTGAAATAGGTAAAGTTGTGCAGTTCAGCTAACTACGTCTTTGCCTCCACTGCACTGTGTGCAGGACCAAGGACAGGAATCTGGGTCATGCACCATTAAACATCACATAAGTGTAAGTCACACTGCCCAGTTACATGTGGCACAGATCAGTCCCGCTCCTTCACGTTTCTCCTTTCCATCTGTGACGTGCAGCACCAGGTTAGGGTCAACTTGTATACTGGAACTTGTAGTGGAATGTATGACATGAGTCATAAGAACTACAAGTCCCATAATACAGAGCAAAAAACATAGAATTAAAAAACACATCATGCATGAACACATTTACCCCGCCCAACCTGACTTTTACAATGCAGGCCACCTTGCACCATGAGAATAATGTGTCTAATTTGGGCCCATGCACACAAATCTGGATTCCACGGAAATGGAATGGGCTTGTCAGAGGAGAAGCTGTACCAATGAGCGGGGGGTCAGGTGTGTTGGGCATGTGAATAGTTAAAACATAGGAACATGCCAAGAGGCACGTGTATAGTAAACTGCATGAAACTACATTGCACGCTGCTTGTCCTTATTTGTGGGTTGAGAGCACACAGTTGTCAGCTCCCACGTTAGGGACCTGCCAAACTCCAGTCATGATGCGCACCAGAGGACCAAGGGACACATTTACAAGTCCCCATTGCCACCATAACGCCACTTTCATCAACGTGGTGGTGGCTATAGGAGCTTTGCCTTATTCACAAGGCAGTGTTAAGCCACTTAACGTGGCTTAACCCCGCCGTGTGAAACAGGCCCCCTTTCACTGTACACTTAGCACGAAAGGGGTGGGCAATGTGTTTTGCAGTGGGCGTTCCACTGCAAAACCCATTAATTTTGACGCTGCCCCCTATTTGGAAGGGCAGTGTAAATAGGAGGCAGCGTCAAAATTAAGACCAGGGAAAACCTGGCCTTAAACAGGCGCATCAAGGAGAAATGTTTCTTTCTATAGGTGCTGCGTTGTGCAGCACACATAGAAACAGCAAAAGACCATTGATTGCTTATGTGTGCTGCATTAAGCAGCACACATAGAAGTTTCAAAATGCCATTTCAGACTTTTTATGTGTAGGAAGGGACATCTTCCTGCGCATAAACCATCTTCCCCTACAACACAGGCAGGTGTCTGCGTTGGCGCTAGGCACTAACATTAGCACCAGGGCAGGGGGAATGCATGACTACACTGTAATCTTGTAAATACATTACAGCCCTGCGTTTTCAAAGTGGCGGAGCCTTTAAGGTGGCTAACACCGCACTCCGCAACTTCCTGGAAAATATGCTCCCATGTGTGTTGAAAAAAAGATGGCGTGTGGCCCGGGTAAGCCCCTGGTAGGGCAGGGTCTTGTAGGAGCATGTTGAACTGCCACTGTGTCTTAATGGGGTTACATAGCATAGCAAGGAGGTGAGAAGGATAAGTGTGCTGCAAGGTAGCCAGACCAAGACGCATGCACTGCTGTGTCTGAGAGTGCCACACTTGTGTCGCAGCTAGGAAGGGATGACAGAGAAGAGACGTTGAACCAGGGTGAAGATGTAGCACGTGGCAGGAGGGAATCTGAAGCTAAACTGGCTTACCATGCCACACATGTCAAAGTCAGAGGATGTGAAACAGGGATCTGTCAAGGTGTAGGATGAACTAGTTTGCCACCACAAAGGCCAGGAGTCAGGGATGGTTGGAGGATGAATGGATGGGCCCAGTTCTGTGGCACACCTGGGCAGGTACGTCACCTAGGCCAGCATTCCTACCATGTGGGATACACATCATCCGATAACCCTCACAAACAGCCAGCCATGTCATTCCATTGCATATGGTTACGCATATTGTTGCTGTTGTGGCACATTCAAGTCGATGTATTATGTGTGTGCCATCAATGTGTGGTAGTAAGTTGAGTGCCTGGCCAAAAATCAGAATTGCCCAAAGAGGTATTTACACGTACAAGTGAGTGGCCCTTAGTACAAAGATGTGTGAAACTCTGCAGATTACCTACCGTCAATGATTAAATGATATGAGTGTCAGTGTTAGCAATCTACCTAGTTTGACTGGGGCCACCCCCTCAGAGCTGCTACACAGTGCACACTGTCGACAAATATGGAGCTAACTGTGTGTGCTATGAAATCACATGAGTATACACAAATAGAAAACCCATGTCATTTGCATGACCCCTTACATTCCAGAAGTATAGCAAGGTTGGGAGGTATGTAGAAGTGTGCAGGATGTGTGTAATGAACTGAAAAAGCAGAATGGGTATACAAGGAGGCACAACAAGGTAGAATTCGGTGGTGTACTGTTTGAAAGGCAGACCGCATGACCATATCTAAAACATGTGCAAACCCACTTCACCTTCATAGAACCGGTGGGCTGAGTACTGGTCACAGGGAAGGCAGGTGCCCTGGGCACTAGGTGCAATGTGCACAGTAGTGGTGTCAATACGTCAATACACAAACAGAATAAGCACCATGAAAAACAAAGCTATTCAGCAAGGCAGAGCTGGAATGTACCTCATATTACACATACAGGAATGGCAGGGCCAGCGAGAACAATTGTCATAACACAACAAGTCAGCCTTGTCACACAGTGGTTGTGTGAACAAATTTGAGATACTGCCACCTAAAAGCCAACTATATTGCAGCTTGTCCTCTGAACCTATGAGGAACAGATGTCCTAAGCATTAATGTTGACCTGACAGTGAATCAGTAGGAAGTCTGAATGTCAACCCGATAACTGATGTAGCCATCTAGCATAGATTAACAACAAAGTATATCTATTTCATTCCAGTGGATGTGCCAACAACTGAGCAGCTGGCTATCCTGGATGAGTATCCTGCTGACGATGACGGCCTGCCAACCCTTGACCAAGACACCCTCCAGCAAATCTTATACTCCTCCTATACTCCATTCAGACACCATCTCCACTAAAAGAAGGGCCAACAGCATCCCACCGTCTCCAAAGGATCAGCCTATCACCCCACAAACACCACCAACCAGCCCATATCCGCCCTTGACTCTGAGGATCACCAAATTGAATTCAACATATTGCAGTAGAAGTCTAGTGGGAGCTGGTAGATGGGGTGTGGGCAGGGATAGAGACCGCAGGAGGCACCTTACAGGAAGTCTGTAGGTGCCTCAGACCCAATAAGGACAACTCGGAGGCCATAAGGGGCACCTACCCTCTGCTTCATGACTTTGAACATCCCCTGACTGACCACGCCCGGTTGCCACCCAGCTGGGGTGATCCACACATCCTGGAGTCCATGGAGGGGAAGCAGGACTTTTATATACGGCGATGAATGCCTTATACTGCAATGTTGTTGCTGTGCTGGCAAAGCAGCAGGCCCTTTCTAGTGGTGTGCTGCCTAACTTGTTGGTGCAGAGAAATGCTTCTGGGAGCAAGAGATCCACAACTACAGACCCTGATGCATGTGTGCCTCTGTCTCATCAAAAAATGACAACACCCCCCTCACGGGAGGCTCCGCACATATCAGAGGACAACATTGTGGACGTTCTCTCTTTCCACCAAGAAAATGCCTGGAAGCATTTCTCTGTGCCACATGGATAGTTTCTCTATTGGCCGATGCTTACGGCCTTGGAAATGTACCTCTGAACTGTTACGGTCTTCATTTGAGTTCCCACCTGTTATTCTCACCCACTCGTGGACTGACAATGTGGCCTATCTTTCCTAATGACAATTTGGTCCTCCTCCCCACTGATGCACTCCTCTACTCCACATGCCCCATGACATGTATCCCCCATGGACTCTTGGACATTGAACGGCTAACAAACTATATTGAGGTTGTTACCCCAAGGACTGCCACTATCTCCTTGCCTCTTTCATTCACGTGACAATAAAATCACTTACCTGAACCAGCGTGTTGTATATCTATTTATGATTGTTCTAAGTAGACTGTGGTGGATGTGCTGACCCTAAAGACACTTCCTACTGTCTGAAGAAAATTGTGTTTCATAGACTCTCGGGAAAATCTGCACAGGCCATGCGTAGTAGTTTATGTGACCACTGTGTGCATCCAAACTAGCAAGTAGTTACCCAAGGTCGCATGCATGAAGTGTTACAATTAGCAATCTGCCAATGATACGACTGAATGACGTTTCTGCCCATGTGGGGGATACTTCCATGCATACTAGCCAGCAAACAACAGTGGTGTGACAACACAATGGTGCAAGGGAGAGTGTGTACGTGGCTGCCATCATCAGTGTGCCACTAAACACATCATAGACAAGTCACAATGGTTTGACTCAATTATCCATATAAAACATGTAGCATCATGTACACAAACACAAACACACACAGACAGTGCAGCAATAGGTTAATCCTGTTTTGGGCTGTGAGTCCATTCACAGCTGAGCGCCACAGACAGTGCACAATCATGTTTGACAATCCCTTACGTGACTCCATTGCAAACTTGACATGATCTACTCCTTAGGTGCTCCACCTAGTAACCCATGTATACAAACTCTATTGCAAACTTCAGATCATGTACACCTTATGTGGTCTACCTTGTGACCCATGTATACAAACACTACCAGGAAATCCTACAGTATGTGTTTAACCCCTTCACTGCGGCGGCTATTCCGCCGCAGTGCTAAGGGGGCGGGGCGGAAATACGGCGGGCGCATGCTGGTGACGGAACCGCTCCGTCACCAGCATCGGTTGCGCTGTGCTTGTGACAGAGCGGTTCCGTCATGGCCCGCCCCGCTCAATAGAACGCTCAGCGCAGGCGCGGAATTCGCGCCGCGCATGAGCGGCGAGCGGGCCATGACGGAACCGCTCCGTCATCAGCACAGCGCACCCGCAGCTGATGACGGAGCGGTTCCGTCATCAGCATGCAACGGGTTAACAGAGCCTACGCAAATGCGACAACTGCCACACAGTTAATAAGTACACAATTGTAAAAAATGCAAAACACACCATAAAAATCATAAATCCGAAAAATCTATGACCTATACTTAACTTATCGTACCCTACATATATACCGCAACAAACTGGTTACACATCAAGGTCTGGGCATACCCTTCCCACATAGGGTGAACAGCAAAACACACAAGATGTGCCAATGTGCAACATTCCGTCCATCATCTTGTGTTTTTTGCTGTTCGCCCTATGTGGGAAGGGTATGCCCAGACGTGGGTCCCATGCTCACTACACCACTGGAGTCAAGCTATCCTGGCTGATGACGGCTGATAGCCAGAAACCGGTCCTAGGATGCTTGATTCCGGTCCAGGGAAGACATGGCTTGGCAGTTCGGGCTGTACTGTTCCCATGAGGCACAGGGTAAAGACTAATTTGCATATGGCCATGTCTGAATTGGGGTGGCGTGGTGAGCAAAATAATGATGGATTAAATTCAGATCTGTGACTGGGGGTGAATGTTTTGCCAATGTGCAACATTCCGTCCATCATTTTGTGTATTTTTTTGATACACACAAGGCCACTCACATAGCAGCATAGATTGACTCTGTGACAGGTAGTTGAAACATAGACAGAGTGTGGCTAACTACCTCCAATTCAACAGACCTGTTAGACACTTCTCCAAGAATTACAAATGGATGTACCTGGAACACTTTAACATAGATTACATGATGAAAATCAAACAAGAGCATGTGGTCCTTTACATATCCATACATTTCTGTACGGATTGTTACCTAGATTCACATGAGCTCATACGTACTGCATTTGATGAGTGTGTGCATGCATGCTGTAGATTTCAAATATTTTAGAAGATTGTGCTGTATCTTGCAGGTAAATGGTCAAAAATGTTCAAAGGTGCCAAATCTTGGTGATACAGTATTTATTTCTTTATTTATTTATTTATATAGCGCCTGAATCGACCCCTGAAGGGGTATCTCTGCGCTGCAGACATGCATCAGGGAGCTGAGGACCTGGATCAGGATCAGTGGCTGAAGAGGAAGGTCTTTAGAAGCTTTCTGAATTGGAGGTGGATTGGGCATTGTCTTAGGTACAAGGGAAGCTGGTTCCAATATAGAGGACCGAGGTGGTATAAAGCCTTTCCTCCCAATCTGGCCCTCCTAACACGGAGGACCACAAGAAGGGATTTGGTCGCGGAGGGATCTGGAAGGTGTATACGGCGTAGATAAGCGGGCCGAGAATGTTTAAGGCTTTATGGATCATGCAGCAAACCTTAAACTTGACCTGCTCGTGCACTGGGAGCCAGTATAGTTGATGGAGGAGAGGACGAGAGGCAGTCCGGGAGGGGGCATTTAGGACCAGTCACGCAGAGTGTTCTGAACTACCTGCAATCAGCATAGCGAGGATTTATTTGCCGAGACCAGAAGGCCATTGCAGTAGTCCAGATGGCTCAGTATTAGTGCCTGTGTCAGGGTCTTCCGAGTGGAGTCAGGAAGCATGGGGTAGACTCGGCGTAGTAGGCCCTGCATATGGAAACAGGAGCCAGCGGTCTGAGCTGCGTGCTCCTGCAGAGTGAGAGTCTGGTCCAGGCGAATGCCTACGTTCTTGACAATGGGCTTGGGGGCGGGGGTGCCTAGGTCCGCCGGCCTCCAGTCCGGGGTCCATAGAAATGGGGCATCACCAAAGAGCATGCTCTCTGTCTTCCCCACATCAAATTGGAGGAAGTTACATCTCATCCAATTGGATATAACCTTCATTCCAGACGAGAAGGTCGACTGTTCAGTTGGGGTAAATTTACTGAAGGGGAATAATAACTGTGTATCATCAACGTAAGAGATAGGGATTAAGCCGCAGGTTCTGAGGAGATTTGCCAAGGGAGCCACATAAATATTGAAGAAGGTCGGGCACAGACACAAGCCCTGGGGGACTCCCTTGGTCAGCTTCATAGACACCGATCGATAAGGACTGAGATTAACAGTCTCGGTCCTAGAGGAGAGAAAGCTCTTCATCCACCGTAGGGCAGAATTTCTTAGTCCAATCTCTTCCAGTCTCCTGAGTAATATCTCATGTGAGACCATGTTGAACGCGGCAGAAAGGTCGAACAGCAACAGAATCATTGATTGACCCCTGTCTAGGGTCATTCTGATGTTATCCGTAACCGCTAGCAGGGCTGATTCGGTGCTGTATTTGGGTCTGAAGCCTGTCTGGGAGGGATCTAAAATACCAATAAGTTCGACATGGTCGGACAGATGTGTTTCTCTAAAAGTTTGCTCAGGAGAAGAAAAAGTGAGATGGGGCGGAGAATGGGGAGATCAGTCATAGGAGCCTTGAAGTTCTTACGGATAGGTATAACCTGTGCTGTTTTCCATTCTAGAGGGACATGACCCTCTCTTAGCGAAAGATTGAGGAGGGACGCTATGGGTGATGATAGTTGGTGGACTAGGAGGCTGCGACTTTGGTTGGGATGACATCTAGGGGGGGAGCCAGATTTTATGGTACATAGCAATGCTTCAACATCTGGCTAATGGCATCAGTTGGTTGACTGTGAAATGGCCTGTATGCTGAGAATACAGTGCATACATGCCTGTTATACTTAACACATTGGTCTTAATCTGCACAAAACACTATAAAGGTATGGGAACTTGTCTATTATTGGGCATTGGGTATATGAGGCCATGAGTGAGGCATGTAACAGCATTGGCATGTGTGGACTGGTGGCATGTCCCACATTGACTAATATCTATTCAGTCTGCACTGAGGTAGTGTAGTGTAGTCCCAATAGTACCCTGTCATGCAGGACCTATGGCATTTATGGATAACCTATACTGTGGGTCTGGTGGCAGACTGACTCCGTGCACCCCCACTGCATATGTTAGCCTATGGTTTGCATTAGCTAGCTCGCAGTGCCACTAGAATCTCCTATTATCAAAGAGATTAGTTTTTGGCAACATCAGAACACAATAACCTCAGAATCCTGGAAACAATATATCACTTTTCACCCAGTCACTCGTGCTTGCTTGTTTTGCTCTTAGAGAGATACAGAGAAGAAACAGTTGAATGTGTTTACAATAAGGATTTATTGCACAGTAGTTCTTCTCATGTAGAATAAGTGGGCTGTTACGACTGTAACACAGTAGCAGAGATATAGAACCAGCAGTACAGTGAATAAAAAGGAATAGTATTGTTCTACCATTTAGCAACAGTCATGAACATATACATGAATATAAAATGTGTTTATAAAATAAAGAGCGTACTCCTAAGATGCCTGTCTAGATGTACCTAAGTGTACCTAGCATGTAAATAGGTGCTATATAGCCTAAGCCTCAGAGCCAAGAATCCCACTGGGCTTTAGTCAAACCTCCATATTTGAATAGTAAGATTGTGGGACTTCGTCCTGGACTTGAGCTGGACACCCTTCAAGGGATCGTTAGACCACTGTCTGCTGGAGCGATTGCATGTCGGAGTCGCAGAGTCTCTGGTCAGTGTGTCAGCCTTGAAGTCTCGGTTCCCTCCTGCCTTCTGATAGCAAGAGGTGCTGTATTTATACAGTCTATGTACGTGTGTTACCCATTGTTCAGTATGAATATGATGTTGGGGATTAAACGTTGTGCGTTGATGGGAGAAGTGAAGTGTACCTCCTGGAGAGTGTACACATTAATTATTCATATGTGCTAAGGATGACATTTTAGCAACATTGATCGGGCAAAACCCACCCTCATTATAGAACTAGGTGAAAGGTTTAGTCCATAAAAGGCTGCAGACCTTATTAGGTGTGATGTCCTTGTAAGGCATTCAATCCTTATTTGGAGTTATGTCCTTATAAGGCTCGTTATTATGAAATAATAGGAGCTGATGTAGGGAAAGTGTACGATGTTTGCTGGACCTATATTAGGGTAACAATATGAAATATAACGCCCACTCCACCTTATGCTTAACAATAATAATACACAATCACGAAACAAATAGTTATAACAGTGTCAGTGCATAATATTATCAAGTAGTCATTTCAAAAATGTCTAAAAGTGTTAAAAAGTAATTTAAAAACAGTTTAAAAAACGAGGAAAAATTTTCTTTTGTAATGTTTGATATTGCAGCAAATCACAGTTCTAAATGAGTTCAATCACACAAGTTGAACTACTGTAAGCATTCTTAGAAGACCATGCATTGGGATGGAAAGTGTCAATTTGCAAAAAGTTCTTTTGAAAATAGATAGGGAAGGAAACATTTCCATATTCGTTCCTAGCACACGGTGAGCCAGATTCAGATTAGAAGTCCTGGCTGGGAGACACAACATTATCGCTGCCTGCTACAGCAGGGGACAACAATTGCAGCACCTCGCATAGCGTGTCAAGTGTACATAGATGTAACTCCTCATTGCCAACAGCTGGTGTGTAGGCTTCCACTGCTGAATTCGAAACCTCGGTGTCAACGCTGGAGCTGACATTTAATTCAGTCTTAAATGGCACCTGCGGCTCCTCAAGGAAGGCATGCATCAAGATGGGAATATGCTGAGGACAAAGTCGTGCTTGAGACCACGAGGGTTCCAGCCTGGAGTATAAGTTTGCTGACATCTCCGTCAGAGGTGTCAGTCAGATGTCTAACTTGCATTCGCTTCCGCAGAATAGACATGAGAAGGCAGGTATGATGCAGTCCTCAAAGACTGGTTTGAATGATAAGAACCAAGAAGCACTTAGTTTTCGCAGGCGAGGTGCATCGAAATGATGTATCATGCGCTTATGGTAATGTCTTTCGAGGAGAGCATGTGCGCAATGTCGCTGGCAGATGGTCCGACCATTGAGCAGCAGGTAGACGATAATCAGGATTCCAGCTACAGCGAGTAGTATCAGAGGTAGAACCCTGAAAATGCTACCAAATACGGAGTGTATAAAGTTAGGAACAACTCCAGGGACTGTCTGGAATATGCTAAGAAATCGAGACCCTATGGTCTCAAATAGGTGAATAATACCACTCGTATCAGACATGTTAAAGATACGACTCACAATGTCTACGAAATGTAGGGGGCAATTTGTTCGAATTAGCGTCTGTATCTCCGTCGAGGTCCTTGCAACCTGAAGTTTGAAGGTTTCTCAAGTGGAGATCAGTGGCACAGTTTGCTGTAAAAGCATGACAACTATAGACCGATATCTAACATCCCACTTCTAGCAAAATTTCTGGAGAAATGTGTGCAAAAGCAGTTGAGCCAACACATCACCAACTACCACCTACTCGAAGACTTCCAATCCGTGTTCAGACTGACTCACAGCATGGAAACCACCCTCCTTCACATCGTGGATGAGGCCCCCAAGCCCTTGACCAAGGCAAAACTTGTCTTCTAATCCTCTTAGACCTATCCTTGGATTTTGATACGATCAACCACGAAACTCTCCTTGAACATCTCAAATTCAGGATGGGACTGGATGGCACCCTTCTTGAATGGTTTAGGTCCTTCCACCAGAATTGCACACAGAGAATCCTAATTAACAGGAACGTATCCGCTCCCTCTCCGATCACCTTTGGAGTCCCCCAAGGCTCAACCCTATCCCCCACACTCTTCAATTTTTACCTTGAACCGCTCCCAGAGGTGAAACGCACTGCCAGCATCGCCTACAACATGTATGCCGACAATACAGAGATGTACATTAAAATCTCTTCTGGCTCACATCTAACCAGCTTAAACTGAACGCGAAACAAATGGAATTTCTTCTTATCTCCCCACCCAAAACCAACCCAGACATTCAAGAATGGATCAAGGCTGTCACAGCGCTGAACTACCCTTCTACCATTGTGGACTCTGCTAAATCCCTTGGAATAACCCTAGACTGCAGCCTGAATATGCATGCCCATATCAACTTGATGGCTAAAACTTCCAGATTTCCCCTAAACCAGTCAAGAAACCTGAAACCTTTCCTCAACACTCCGGACCAGATTTGAATATGGTTTCTCTACCCTCTCAGATCTACCTAAGAACTCTTTGGCCCCATTTAAAGCCTGCCTCAATGCCGCCGCCAGACTCCTAATAGGATCAAAGAAATTCAACCACATCTCTCAAACCTTAAAGTTCTGAACTGGCTTCCTCTCAAGGGCAGAATCCCACTTAAGCTGGCTTGCTTAACGCACATGGCCATTTACTCCAATTCTCCAATATATCTCGCCCTGAAACTAGTGATATCCGGAGGAACCAGAAACTCACTGTCCGCCAGAAAAATCTTGCTCCAACCAGCACGCTTGCTGAAAAAAAAGATCGTACAATGCGCCTTCTCTGGGACCGCCTCAAAAATATGGAACTCACTCCTGCCTGCCATCAGAAGACTTCCGTCTCTCGCACACTTCAAAAAGGAGGCCAAAACTTTCCTAATGGGCAAATTCCTCTCCTAACGCTCGCATTGCAATCACCTCAGCGACTCTGTTTCACATACTACTACATACTACTTACTACGACATTATCCACAGCTTTTCCGGATAATATTTGCCAGTCACTTCTGGGCATGCCACCTGGGAACTGAAACTGCCTCTCTTGCATAAAGCTTTTATCTGTTTCTAACCCACATGTATCCGGCATTTGTTACTGCTTATTCTTTTCTTTTGTTGTTTAATGCAGCTACCTGCTCTTCCTCAATTGTATCCACCGTTCCTAAGTCTTGTATATCACCTGTCAATACTGTAAAGCACTCTCATACCTTCACAGGTCTTGTTTGCTCTTTAAAAACTCAAAATAAATAAATATATGAAAATGGCTTTAATTCTGCTCAAAGCATCAAACTGTATCACCGAAACACTGAGTGAAGGCCATACTAGCGCCTCCCTGACTGTATTTGTCAGAGGAAACAATACTTGTATACAGCAAGTAACCCTGGTGTTCAGCATCAAGTAACTCCCATTTGAAAGTAACTTGAACACTGGGGATATCATGGCAGCTGAAGTTCCTTTCACGTGGCAAGACAGATTCGAAACTGAACCATTACAGGCTCCGTGCAAAACAATATCATGGCATATGAGTGAACCGCCTAAAGCGTTCGTGCAGTTGGTACCACTAAGAAACACTTCTCGATCCCCACTACAGCATCAAAATTTATATGGTAAATCCCAGGATTTCTTAATGCATTCTTTACCCAATTCTTCATATGTTCCTGCCTGCCGTTGCTCAAGGCAATTATGAAAATGAATTGTAGTGACGGAGAGAGATTTGGCCGTAGATTAGCCACTCAGAAGATGGTAATTCAGCCACTGTAAACTGTAGCCTTTCCAGTTTTTAAACTTGCTGCATTGTACATTTAGTTCCCTTTGTGCCATTTCTATCTGTGTATCAATTAGATTGTATTCGGAAAACAGAGACGGACTTTTTATTTACCGCCAAGGCACAAGGCCTGCACGCAAGGATTGTACCGTCCAGCTCAATAACATACTAGAACGTAACTGAGATTGGCCGTGTTGTAATATGGCTAAATACTGTTCCAGTATGTCAATAGCAGAAGATACAATGTTGCCCAATGAATATACTCTTGAGGTCAAAGCTGTTAACCCATTATCCACCACAGCTAAAGCTTTTTCTAAGTTAATACTGTCAATTTCCCGTATTCTCTCAGCGACTTCTTGTTGAGAAATCTTCCAGATTTCATTATAGGCAGCATTTATGCCTGCATACATTAAACGTTTTTGACGTTTCCTAAGTCCTAGTAAAAAGTCCCTAAGATCCTTATCTTGTGAGAGTAAAGATAAGTGTTGTTTCATTTCTGCAAGTGTTGAGGTCTCTAGCCAATCTAGGCACAACTTCCCAACACTATAGGATGTCACTACCCCCGGATTTTCTTTCTGTACATAACGTGGGCCTGGCCTATGCATACTGAGGGGCATATTATCAAGGGGGTTTATCTCTGCTTTTTTGGCTTTAAAAGCCAAGAAAGCAGAGATAAAATTATCTCCCTATTACCTAGCTGTCGCTAACACCAGTTAGCGACAGCTAGTAGGAGATAGCGACCACCTTGGGCCCCACTTTGCATGTCAGTGATATTTATCACTAATGACATGCAAAGTGGGCGTGCCAAGATGTTAGCGGCTGGAAACAGTCGCTAACATCGCTATCTCCTATTATCAACTTTTGGAGATATTCGCGCTAAGCGCGAATATCTCCAAAAGCTAACGCCTGCCCAGAGCAGTTCTTAGCCATGTTATCCAATGGGAGGTGGATAACATGGCTAAGAGCATTAGCTCGGTAATGCATGAATATCGCTGACTTTTCAGCAATATTCATGCATTGCGGCCATTTTTTTATCGCATTTGCGTTAAACCTTGGTAATACCAAGGTTTATCTGCGATAAAAATCGCCGCAGCTCAGCGGTAAATTTTTGTCTCTAACCAAGCAATAGCGATAATTATCGCTATTGCTTGGTAATATGCCCCTGAGTCCCTTGGCGATGGGCAGGAACCGTTTATGACATTTATTTGTGTCTAAGGGTCAAACAGCCCACTCCTTCCAATTGGGGTCTGTTCTATTGTACTTTAGTACGTCATCAATTGTTGTCCCTTCCTTTGAAGAAGAAATCTGCCACCCCTGTGATGGTGTAGGAAACTTTGGAGTGTTCTGTTCCTTTATCTTGGCTATTCCAAGACAGGATGTCTGTTGCACAGTCTCATTTAAAACGATCATCTGCTGTGGAATGAGGCATGCTCTAAATAGTGCCTCTGCACCCTGGACTTTCCAGTCCCTTAAACCCCAAATTGATTTTGTGTCAAAAAGGAAGCAGAGTAAAACTGTTTAGTGTTTGTCAACATAATTTTTAGCGCTGATGTTCGTGCAGCCTTACAATAAAATTAGGCTGGATCTGTGGTGTTAAAACCTGAAAAGTATGCACATTTTTGTACAAATGTTTGTGAACTACTTTTTGGTGGTGTTGGGCAATGTTCCCACTGATTGTATTTAAATACATAACTAGGTGAAATGGATTTGTGCAGAAAATGATGACCATATTGTTGGTAACAGTACAATTTGTCGTAATCTGATGGACCATCTAACATTTCATTATTAGAAAATGATGCAGTTTTCTCCAAACCAGATTACATGTTATTAACTGTTTCAGTGTCCCAATCATCAGAAAATGTACTGGAGGTAATGAAATCACTTAATGAGATTTTAAATACATGATTAATTTTCAAAAGTTTGGTTGGTCCGAATATTTTGAAATCAATCTTGTCCCATACTAAACCATGAGGTATAGGAACAGCTGTGATGTTCACTGACGACAAGTCTCTTTGTTTACAATGTGACAATGTGTGTGGCTTCAGGAGGATGTTGACCTTTTGGGCTGTTGAATATTGTTGAAGATAATGTCCATTAATTAGCATACTAAAAGTCAATACTAAACCTAGCCATAAAAGAAAAAACATTTTCCCAGAAATTACCCAGAGTTCAATCCAAGGTGATACCAGGTATGTCTTTGAAGAAAGATAAGAAAGTTATTTAATTCCTGTTTGAATGGTGCTTTGGCTGGTGTCGTTTCTGGCTCGCTTTGATCCAGTGAAAATGTATCAAAGTTAATGAAATAGCCAGAAACTGTTCGATCCATTGTTTGAATTGCATCAGGATTAGTTGAAATGTTATTCTCTCGACGAGGCATGTTGATGTAAACGTCTGTATTAGGTCTAATTACAACTTGTGAATTATTCTGATTTTCATTTTGAACTTGAAGATTTGGTTCAAGTGGACAAGTTCCAAAGCATTGTTGCTTAGTCCTTCATTCCTTACAAGTGTCTCTTCAAACGTGATGAGTCTTTCTGTTTGAACTTCTTGGATTGTAGCTAGAGGAGGATGTCTGCTACATCGGAGTCCACTAGGTCTACTGTTTAGTATCGACCACATAGTGTGGTTTGATTAAGTCAATTGAGAGAAATCTTTTCTCCTTTTTACCGGCAAGAGGCGGTAGCAGCACAGTTCTTGTCCGTGTACTGCAAGGACTCGTACAGGTTTTCTGTAAGAAGGTCCAAATTATTTTTTGTCTGTAATTTTCTCTCTGACCAGATCCCCTACTTTTGGGATCCAGACAGGTCTTGCCATACTTCCTTGACTTCTTAAGTGGCAGTCTGCTTTAGATGGACATTGCTTTGTTTTGTCCTGGATTCTTTTAGATCCTGTAAAACAGTCAAATGATCATGGATATCAAATGGTTTTTCATCCGCCACTGCGCCTTCACAATCAAGACCAGGTACCCACATTTGTGTCCCAAAGAGGATCTCATATGGAGTGACTCCCCCTAGAGAGCTTCTTGGCTGGGTATTTAATGTCTGCCGAACCCCAAACAGGTGTGTGACCCAACTACTGCCCTTGCCTAATACCCTATCTGTTAAAGTTTACTTTAAGTCATGGTTTTTTCTCTGCACAACAGAATTTCCCTCAGGATGATACAGAGATGAGAACCACAGTGCTATGCCCATTCCTTCCATGTCCTCTTTGGAAGCCCGAGAGCTAAACGCAGGGCCGCGGTCAGAGTGTAACGTGCTAACTGAGTATGTACCGGTGAAGACTCGCAAATCGGTTATTACAGTTTGTACGTTAGCAGAACGATGAGGCCAAACCCATAGGAATCTCGAGCATGAATCCGCTGCTACCATGATATACCTGTAAGCCCCACCGTTTGTAAGGGGCCGCAGTGGTCCAAGTACACACATGCAAGAGGTTTGTATGAATTCAGTAATGGTGTCTGTGCTGGGCATGCAGCGGTGGAGCCTTTCATCTGCTGGCAGATGTCGCATTCCAAGACATGTCTTTAGTTTACTTAGTTAACCCTGACCACCAATAGCACTGTTCATGTAAGGAAACAGTTACTGTAACGCCTGTTTGTGCAGAGCCCAAACCCTTGTTTGCAGGTAGCATTAACCCGTGGTTACGAACCATATTTGGTATTACACTATCCCCCACTCCAGGAATCTGAGCATAAGGAATGTTTTGTGCAACTAACTTATAGGAGCATTTGAGCAGAAATGTTTTAGGTACTGCTGTGCTGCCTTTGCGTGATGCCATGACACCTACAAATATATCTCAGTCTATTCTCGTTTTTGAATGAGTCAGCGCGTACAGCCCTTTTGCGGCTTCGCCAGCCAATGAATTCCCTTCAACGTGCACGCCATCACATTGATGGCTCAGTGTATGGATCACGTGAGCCTTCGGTAGCTCGGATTTAAATTCCTCTACCTGTTTTCATAGCATTTTGTGCTTTATTGTGCTAACTTTTGCATCTTTAAACCAGTGCAGCTCCCAATGTTGTAAGTACTCATTCTACGACCGTACATAATAAAAATAATCACACACGATTAGTGTGGAGAATTCGTGATCCGTATTTACAAGTGCCAGCATCAGTGCTTTTAATTCTGCCAACTGAGCCGTGCAATCTTATAGAGATTGTATTCTTGTGCAACTAGGATGGAACATGGCATCATGCATGCAACCTTTAACAATAGCACATGCTGAAAAATATTCCTGCTTACTTCCTATGGCCGGTTGCGCAGATCTGTCAATGTATATGATATATTCTTACTGAACGAGAGGCAAGTTTTCATTTGGTAGAGTATATTCTTATTCATATTGCAGGAATGCCTGAGTTTTTAAACTGGGATCAAATCTGTATTCAACGTCTGATGCAGTAAGAGAATTAGCCCATTGTATCCACCTGGGATGTAGCGCTTTCACATTTTGGATGCCTGTCTTTGCAACAGCTTCTAAAGCTGGTACTGGAGTCACGACAATGATGCATTTCCCCGGAGCCAGTGCTCCTTCTCTTGCTACCGCTGTCTGAATGGCTGTAAGGATTTTCTCTGTTGAATTGAAACGGATTTCTGCATTTGTGTACAGGTGTGATTTGTAAGTGATTGGTACAGTTTCTCCCTCATTAAAGGCCAAATAAGTGGCCTAAGTTTACGTGTGTTTGTAAGTGTTTGGAAGCAATCATGTCTTCCCGAAGTAAACAAAGAATATTATTATGTTCTTGTGTCCAATCTCTGGCTGAAAAGAGAGGTTTAATTAATTCATAGAAAGGTTTTACCCTGTGTGTGTAATCTAAAATGTATGTCCTGCTGAAATTTAGGAACTCTAGTGATTGTAAAAAAAATTATGATTTTGGAGGCTGGAGCAGCGCACACTTTTTTAAAAAGTTCCCTGCCAGACTTTTTCCTTCCCTTGAAAGCTCATATTCCAAGAATAGCACATTGAGGTGGGTGATTTTCGACTTTTTAAAGTTAAATTTGTAGCCCTCTACGGCAAATCCCATAATAATGGTGCTTCCCTGGTCAGATGCCTCATCAAGTCTTCGTCTGTTAGATATATATCATCCACATAGGACAACGCTTCTTCATCAAATTTTTAAAGTAACTCATTACTCTTGCTAAAAAATACACCTGAGCTGTTTTATACCCTTGTGCTAGACAACAAAATTGTCGCAGGGGCCCTAACGTGCTGAAGGCTGTCAGATACCTGCTTTCAGGCGCTATATTTTGGCAGAAAAAAACATTTGAGATATCAAGTGTGGTTTTCTTTTTTTTGCTCACAATGTTATTCAATAATGCGGCACTATGTGCATTTTGGACTTCAAATGTCTTTGTGCATGAGTTTGAATGTCTGTAATCTAAAACTAGACGATATCTATTGTTGGGTTTAGAGTTAGGAAACAAAGGATTGTTCATTGGAGAGGTACATTTTTCAATGACCCCCTGGTATTCAAGTTGATCTAAGATCTCCCTGACCTGTTTTTTAGCTTCTTGCTTTATAGGATATTGCCTCTGAGCACTAGAAGAAAGTTTTAACGGGATCATGTGGTAGGTTGAGTTCTCATCCCACCCTGCGTGATTTTTGTACAGTGCTGGAGCTTGGGCTACTGCCCACGCCTGTGAATACGCATGTTTTAAGTAATCTGGAACGTAGTTGGAAAATGCAGGAAAAATCATACTTTCTCCCGTTGGGCACTCCATAACGAATACAGATGGCCAACGCATACAAAACGCCTCCCTACGCCTCATCCTCGACATACCCCGCCACACCCACATCACTGCCCACCTGAAAGACCTGCACTGGCTCCCAGTCAAGAAGAGGATCGCCGTCAAGTTCCTCACCCATGTCCACAAAGCACTACACAATGCCAGACCAGCATACCTCAACAAGAGTCTCACTTTCTACACCCTGAACTGGCAGCTGTGCTCCGCTGACCTAGCCCTTGCCACCATCCCACACATCTGCAGGACCTCCACCGGTAGCAGATCCTTCTCCTATCTTGCTGCCAAGACATGGAACACCCTACCCACACAGCTGCAACAGACCCTGGACCTGCTGACATTCAAGAGACTTCTCAAGACCTGGCTTTTCAAGCAGTAGCTGCACCTCCCCCTCAACGCCTTGAGACCTTCACAGGTAATTAGTGTGCTCTACAAGTATGTGATTGATTGATTGAATCTTGTTCTGCTAACATGATGTCATAACCAGATGATAATTTCTTCCAGAAAAGAGCTTTTACTTTCCTGGGCTTGTCCCCCTACAGCTGGAGTGTTACCTCATGTAACCTATGTGGGACACTCAACCTGGTGTCTGGTGTTTCCCTCGTGATGTAATCATTCAACTCCGCTGTCACAAGAAATTCCTTCAGGTTCAGGGGAGCTATTGTTACTTCTGCTGCGGTGTCTAGGATCTTCATAGCCCATTCCTCATTCAGAAGTTGTGTCCTCAGAATTCTGGGCATGTCTCATTTTCAGACAAGCAACTTTCTTTTTCTTAAATTGAGATTTTGGATTTTGCTTCTCTTCTTTTTTAGAAGTCTTGAGCGCACTACTCTTCTCCGGAATTTGTGCGCTCCTCTTTATTTTCTGAGCGTCTTTCTCTTTCGGAGCCTTTCTTCGAGACCTGAAAGGAACGAGAGGAGCGGGGGCGCTAGAGGGCGCACAAGTGGAATGGCCGCCTTTTGACGAGGCTCCTGATCCCTGGATCAACTATCCTGTAATTATCTTTGAAAACTGGAATGTAACCTGGCCAAAATGACATTATATTGAAGAGTGAAGGTGACCCCAGACTCAACCTGATTTTGAAGGCAATCGGACCTTGTAAGCCGGCTGGGAAGTGCGCGGAAGTTTTGGCCGAGGCTGACCCTGGAGCTGGAGAGACTGCAGTGAGCAGCGTCTGGCGCTGGGACAGCCCCGGGATCGCCACGAGGACGGTAGGCCCAGGCCGTTAGCCGCGATCGTCTGCGCTGCTGCCCCCGGTGTCTCTGGTGTATTATACAGGCGGGACCCCCCCTTTGCTGGATTTTGAGTGGCGGTGTAAAATGTAAATTGATACTTGTATAGCGCACTACTCACCCACAAGGGTCTCAAGGCGCTTCTACGAATACCGCTGTGGAACCCATCCTGGCTTTCCCTGTGAGGTGTCCACTCCTGGGCATCCCCAAGGTGGAGGCCAGGCATCCTTAGCGTTGTGGGGGCCATTGTGGAGATTAAGCAAGCTATTGCCCAGAGTTGCAGAGTGGGACCCATGATTGGAATAGGCACCGAGGCGAGAATTATCAGGTCCGTGGAATTTTGAGCCCAAGACCCGCCGAGGCGGGGAATTGAACCCTGGTCCCGGGCTAGACCTCTGCATCAGGGTCTGCCGCTCTAACCATTGAGCCACACTTCAGGATTGGATTCTGAATATACATTCTTGGTGGCTGTTGTTGTTGGGAGAAGGGGGGAGGGACGAATGGGGGTGGGTCAAAAGTGTGTTTGTTCTATGAGGTTGCATTTAGAAGGCTTACACCTCTGTGATGTTCACTACAATTGGGGTACAGATTGTTATGACCAATGGCGTATAACGAGATACTATTAATTAGCTGACTCGGATGGAGCGCAGGCAGAGGGGATATTGCCTTGACAGGGCATTCAGACACTATCCATCGCCACTGTAGCATGATGCCCTAGCTATGGCAAGAACTGGGTTAAACTTCATCACGTGGAATGTGTGTGGATTAGGTGACCCACGGAAAAAACGACAGGTGTTGTCATACCTCGACAGGCATAATATCCACATTGCTTTTTTACGAGAGACACATTTTAGGCCTCAGAGCAGCTATTCTTTTGCCTGTAGATGGGAGGATTACGCAATCTTCTCCTCCTACTCGACATATGCAAGGGGCGCTGCGATTATTGTTAACAAGGGCAGCCGGTTCACGCTCGTGGGTGAAAAAAGTAGTACATGTGGTCGGTATTGTTTGGCGTGGGGTCGTATGGGGCATGTTTCAGTCACGCTGGTTCGTTGTTATGGCCCGAATGTGGATGATCCCCAATTTTTCACTGAACTGTGGATTGCAGTTGTGGGCTCAGGGCCTGATCACATAATATGGGGTGGAGATTTCAATATATCAAATGACCCAACAATTGATAGATCGCACCCAGCTCCCCACCATTACACCAAGGCTCGTGCTGCACTACACAACATATTACTAGAGTACAGATTAGCTGATTATTGGAGGCATATCCATCCAACTGGCCTGGAAGGCACGCATTTCACTGCACATGCTGCATCATGGGCACGTTTAGACTATATATTCCTATCAACGAGCCTCTGCCCAGCAATAGCTGAAGTGCAGCACTTAGCTAGGACTTACTCGGACCATGCTCCAGTGCGACTCGCGCTGAATGCAGAAGACATGAACCCGTCTAGCACTTACTGGCGGTTACAGCCTACGATCCTGCTGGATACAGTTTTCCAGGAGGAATTGAGGGAGGAAGTGTTGGGCTTTTTTGAACGTAAGAAAGACTCTGTTGCGGCGGTAGAAACTATTTGGGAGGCCTTCAAAGTCACCTTACGAGGGATTTGTATTGCTAAAGGATCGGGAGTCCTTAAGTGCATTCTGACTACGCTCACTAATCTAGAGGCTGAACTTAAGGCCCTTGAGCGCTCTCTGGCCCTACAACCTGACGGGAATACTCAGTCCCAAATAAGAGAGAAACTTACTGAATACACTGCAGAGGCAGACAGGGAAACCAAATTTAGGGGACCGTGTTGGACAGCCCGACGCTACAGTGACGGGGATCGACCGGGCAAAGCACTGACTACGTTGGTTCGCATGACACCACGGTCAAATGTTATATTGGAACTCGAGGGGTTAGATGTAAGCATGGGCTGAAAATTCGTTCCGCTCGCGGAATTTGTGGATTTTCCACGATTTCGTGATCCGCGAATCTCGCGAAATCGCGGTAAAATCCGCGAATCAGCGGGGACGAATTTTCAGCCAAGCACTTACAGCAGTGGTTCCCAAACTTTTTTGACCTGTGGCTCCCTTAACCTAATCGGCAGTTGGCTGTGGCTCCCCACCATTTTTTTACCGGTGGGTGGGTGGTATGTACCTCCTGTTATCTTACTTAAAGTAATTGGGACGCATTCTTTCACTCATCCAGCCATCCGTTCTCTCATCCATCCACCCTTTCACTTCACTCATCTATCCATCCTTTTGTCCATCTACCCCTTTCACTAACTCATCAATCCTTACAGTCACCCTTTCACTCATCCATCCATCCATTCACCATTTCACTTATCAATTCATCCATCCACCCATTCACTTGCCCATCATCTACCCTTTCATTCATCCATCCATCCATCATTTCACACACCATCCACCAATTCACTCAGCCATCAGCTGACCTTTCACTCATCCATCCATCCTTTCACACACCCATCCACACTTTTACCCATCCATCTACCTTTCTACCCATACATCCATCTATTGACCTTTTCTCTCATCCATACTTCCACTCATCAATTCATCCTTTCTTTAATTATCTATCCATTCCACCTTTCATTCATGCATTCATCCTTTCAGTAATCCATCCAGCCATTCAGACATTCCTTCACTTATTTACTCACCCACCTTTCCACATTATGAGCTGAGCCTTTGTCTGCAGAGTTGCAGGCAGAAGAGGCCTATCAAGAATGAACTACAGCAAGGGGTGGGGTGCGGTGGGGGAGAGTTCACTATGCCCCTGCACATAGGCAGACTGAAAACGTAGAAGTCATGAGTCACACATGATGCACAGTGCCAGGATGTGAGGTTACTGTAACATGGTGTTGTTTCCAGGGCTCTGAGCGGTGTAAAAAAAAATGGGGGGTCTCTTCAAAGGGGGTGTTGGATGTAATTAAGAGTGCAGTTTAAAACACCTAGGCTAAAAATCTGCGCTTAGCATAGTGTTGCGCCTGACTGGTATTATGTTGTTTCTGTCATTGCATCCAGATATATAATACAGCAAGTATCATTGCACCAACAACAAGCCAGGACTATTGGCTTTGTCAATGGTTGCTAGTTCCTTCAAATAAAAAAGCAGCAACCATGGCATTGTTGAAAATAATATTGAAAATACTTCAGTTCAAAAATCATGAGACAGTGAAAGAACGTTAACCTGTTCTTTTAAACCCTCCCATGCTCGTGACGGAACCGTTCCGTCACGAGCCTTGGGTGGGCTGTGCTGGTGACGGAACGGTTCCGTCACGGCCCCGCCGCCGTGCCTGCGTGGCGCTGTTTCGCGCCTGTGCGGCGCGTTCTATTGAGCGGGCGATGCCGTGACGGAACCGTTCCGTCACAAGCATAGCTCACCCGCGTGCCGTGACGGAGCGGTTCCGTCACGAGCACGGGACCACCGCGCCGCCGCCATGCCCCCTTAGCGCTGCGGCGGAATAGCCGCCACAGCGAAGGGGTTAAACTTATTTCACAGGCTTCTTTAAATGAAGTGTTCTCTAACATTGCAGCGTGGGCATTTTACTTTTTTTATCTAACAGAATGCCCTTCTGTACACTGAGGCAGGAGGAGCCCGCCACATGCTTGAACACCCCTGACTGCCCCATTGTCATTCAGTAAGTGGCAAACAGCCCCATACAGAATTTCAATGGGCGGGAGGGGCTGCTCCTCTGCTCCTGCAGGAGTGCGAGGCGGCTCCAGCAGTGGGGGTGAGGCCTCTCACAGGGGAGCAGGGCTGCTCCCTGTGATGGCCCTGGAATTTACGGATGGTTGGTCACCCTAGCTGTGCGCGGCGCCCCTGGCACCTCATTACGGCGCACTGGCGAGCCGCAGCGCACAGTTTGGGAACCACAGACTTGCAGGGTTACAGCAGCGGGTGCAAAAGTTGAAGCTAATTTTTTGTAACCTTTTACAAAAGGGTTACAAAAAAATTAACTTCAACTTGGGCACCTGCTGCTGTAAGCCTGTAAGTGCTTCCTAGCGCCTCGTTGCCTACTTGCAACTATTCTCTGACCCTGTTCTGACCCTTGAAGCAGGGTCAGAGAATAGTTACAAGTAGGCAATGAGGCGCCTGTCACGAAAATTAAACCTCAACAGGAAGCACTGACAGATATAAAAACAAGCATTTGCAATGCAATAGGTCTCGCATTAGGAAAGTTTGAGCTATTGTCTTGTAAACGGCAATTTTTTTTATTTATGTGTTGGTTTTGAAAATAGCTAAATAAATAGCTTTGTCATTTACAATGCCAATAGTTATAACTTTCGCAAATGTGACACCTATACCATTTATAATGCAACATGTTTTTTATTTATGTGACTTAGCTGTATTGATATTACAAATTACAATGGCTTTCAATTTTTTAAAATAATTAATACTTAAATAAAAGTGATTTTAATTTATAATGGCAATAGCTTAAACTTTTGTAAATACATTTTGTGAAGATTATGTTAAGTGTATTTTATTGTGACGAAAATCCAAGAACAGAAGTGAAATATTAACATCTTTTTGTTACATTTGTAATAGAGTTTGAAACATTGAGAGAACATATTTGAACCAGTTGTTGTTGAATGGTTGCGCAGATTGATGCTGGGGTGGCGCTGAGTGGTGCTGTGGTGGTGCTGAGTGGTGCTGTGGTGATGCTGAGTGGTGCTGTGGTGGTGCTGAGTAATACTGGGATGGTGCTAAGGGATGCTGTGGTGGTGCTGAGTGGTGCTGTGGTGGTGCTGAGTGATGCTGTGGTGGTGCTGAGTGGTGCTATGGTGGTGCTGAGTGATGCTGTGGTGGTGCTGAGTGGTGCTGTGGTGGTGCTGAGTGGTGCTGTGGTGGCGCTGAGTGATAATGTGGTGGCGCTGAGTGGTGCTGTGGTGGTGCTGAGTGATAATGTGGTGGTGCTGAGTGATAATGTGGTTGTGCTGAGTGATGCTGGGGTAGCGCTGAGTGATGATGTGGTGATGCAGAGGGCAGAAAGGCACAAAGAGCAGTCTAACAAAGGGCAGAAGGGCAGAAAAACAAAGGAAAAACGAGTCTAACAGAGGGCAGAAGGGCACAAAAAAACAGTCTAACAGAGGACAGAAGTGCAGAAAAACAAGGGAAAAACAAGTCTAACAGAGGGCAGAAGGGCACAAATAACGAGTCTAACGGGGCAGAAAGGCACAAAAACGAGTCTAACAGAGGGCAGAAGGGCACAAAAACGAGTCTAACAGAGGGCTGAAGGGGACAAAAACAAGAGAATAACAGAGGGCAGAAGGGCACAACAAACGAGTCTAACAGAGGGCAGAAGGGCAGAAAAACAAGGGAAAAATGAGTCTAACAGAGGGCAGAAGGGCACAAAAAACGAGTCTAACAGGGGGCAGAAGGGCAGAAAAACAAGGGAAAAACGAGTCTAACAGAGGGCAGAAGGGCACAAAAACAAGGGAAAAACGAGTCTAATAGAGGGCAGAAGGGCACAAAAAACGAGTCTAACAGGGGGCAGAATGAATCCCGCCCTGCGTGTTTGTCCACAAAGATGCCACCTTTTTGTGCAATACCTCTACTCAAGTGGAGTACTTTCTACTGTCTAATCAGTAAGTGCTCCCTTATTGGCTAAATGTTTAGGGGCAGATTTACAATAACTGGCGCATCCCCAGGGATGCGCCAGTTATTGTGCGCCGCAGCTCTGCCACCAATGGTGCGCCACATTTACAATGCGGCGCACCATGTGGCAAAAACGGCACAGATGCGTCACGCATCTGTGCGGTAAAAGCAGCGCATTGCTGGAGCTGCGTCGCGCTTGCGACGCAGCTCCAGCAATGCTCTGGGGGGCCCTATCTCCCCAATGCTGCATCAAGCCTTGCGCCTGCTTCAAGCAGGCGCAGGGTTTTGATGCAGCATTGGCCTAAAAGTGACTGAGTGAAATCTTGTAGATTTCACTCAGCCACTTTTAGGAGGCGTTCCTGCGCAGGAACGCCCTCCCCTGCACCGGAACGCCTCCTAATGGCGCAGGGCTTTACAACGTGACGCATCTCTCAGATGCGTCACGTTGTTAATACCCAGCACCATGGCGCATCTTTTGTGCTGCCACTGCATCACAAAAGGTCTCGGTAGAGGGTGGCAGTGGTGAACCAGAGGGTGGCAGTGATGAACCAGAGGGTGACAGTGAAGAACCAAAGGGTGGCAGGGGTGAACCAGAGGGTGACAGTGCTGAACCAGAGGGTGACAGTGGTTAAAAAGAGGGTAGCAGTGCTGAACCAGAGGGTGCAGGGGTGAACCAGAGGGTGGCAGTGATGAACCAGATGGTGGCAGGGGTGAACCAGAGGGTGGCAGTGGTGAACCAGAGGGAGTTAGTGGTGAACCAGAGAGTGGCAGTGGTGTACCAGAGAGTGGCAGTGGTGAACCAGAGGGTGGCAGTGCTGAACCAGAGGGTGACAGTGGTTAAAAAGAGGGTGGCAGTGGTGAACCAGAGGTGCTGTGCAGTGCAGTGGCAGTGGTGAACCAGAGGTGCTGTGATGAACCAGAGGGTGGTAGTCGTGAACCAGAGAGTGGCAGTGGTGAACCAGAGGGTGACAGTGCTGTACCAGAGGGTGGCAGGGGTGAACCAGAGGGTGCTGTGATGAACCAGAGGGTGGCAGTGGTGAACCAGAGGGTGGCAGGGGTGAACCAGAGGGTGGCAGTGGTGAACCAGAGGGTGGCACTGCTGAACCAGAGGGTGACAGTGGTTAACCAGAGGGTAGCAGTGGTGAACCAGAGGTGCTGTGATGAACCAGAGGGTCGCAGTCATGAACCAGAGGGTGGCAGTGGTGAACCAGAGGGTGACAGTGCTGTACCAGAGGGTGGCAGGGGTGAACCAGAGGGTGCTGTGATGAACCAGAGGGTGGCAGTGGTGAACCGGAGGGTGGCAGGGGTGAACCAGAGGGTGGCAGTGGTGAGCCAGAGGGTGGCAGTGCTGAACCAGAGAGTGACAGTGGTTATCCAGAGGGTGGCAGTGGTGAACCAGAGGTGCTGTGATGAACCAGAGGGTGGCAGTCGTGAACCAGAGGGTGGCAGTGGTGAACCAGAGGGTGACAGTGCTGAACCAGAGGTTGGCTGGGGTGAACCAGAGTGTGGCAGTGCTGAACCAGAGGGTGGCAGTGGTGAACCGGAGGGTGGCAGGGGTGAACCAGAGGGTGGCAGTGGTGAACCAGAGGGTGGCAGTGATGAACCAGAGGGTGGCAGTGGTGAACCAGAGGGTGGCAGGGGTGAACCAGAGGGTGGCAGTGGTGAACCAGAGGGTGGCAGTGCTGAACCAGAGGGTGGCAGTGCTGAACCAGAGGGTGACAGTGGTTAACCAGAGGGTGGCAGTGGTGAACCAGAGGTGCTGTGATGAACCAGAGGGTGGCAGTCGTGAACCAGAGGATGGCAGTGGTGAACCAGAGGGTGACAGTGCTGTACCAGAGAGTGGCAGGGGTGAACCAGAGGGTGCTGTGATGAACCAGAGGGTGGCAGTGGTGAACCAGAGGGTGGCAGGGGTGAACCAGAATGTGGCAGTGGTGAACCAGAGGGTGGCAGTGCTGAACCAGAGGATTACAGTGGTTAACCAGAGGGTGGCAGTGGTGAACCAGAGGTGCTTTGATTAACCAGAGGGTGGCAGTGGTGAACCAGAGGGTGGCAGTGGTGAACCAGAGGGTGACAGTGCTGAACCAGAGGGTGGCAGGGGTGAACCAGAGAGTGGCAGTGCTGAACCAGAGGGTGGCAGTGGTGAACCAGAGGGTGGCAGGGGTGAACCAGAGGGTGGCAGGGGTGAACCAGAGGATGGCAGGGATAAACCAGAGGGTGGCAGTGGTGAACCAGAGGGTGCTGTGCCCATACACGACCGCATGGGTAACTTTGCCATGCAAGCGGCCCGCGAACACGCAAAAAGCCCTGCGTACACGTAAAACCCCCCGCGAACACGCAAAAAACCCCGCAAACACGCAAAACCTCAAAAATCCGCAAATTCGCACGAATTCGTGGATTTTGCGGATTGCGATTTCGATTTTGCGCGAATTCACGGAACGCGAATTCGTGAATTTCACCCATACTTAGTTAGATGGTGTGGTGTACAGGGACACGACTTGTATACTGAATTCTTTTGTACAACATTACACTACACTGTATGCTACCACCAGGACTGCTACACTTGACTTACACGCCTATTTCGGAGATCTTTCCTTAGCCTGGCTAAGTGACACGCAACACAAATTCTTAACTGCCCCCTTTGAATTAGATGAGGTGCCTGAGGCCATAATGCATATGCAATCCGGTAAGGCCACCGGATTGGACGGGAGCCCGATTGAATTCTATAAAACTTACATTGACTTCATGGCCCCGATCCTTAAAGAAGTATACGAGGATGCGTTGGAAGTGGGACATCTCCCCCTTCCATGAGGGTTGCTCTTATTACCTCTTTGTTAAAACCAGGAGGGCCCCCTCAGAGCTGTGACTTATATAGACCACTGTCACTACTCAACTCTGATGTCAAGATCCTTGCTAAACTTATCGCCACACGTCTTAACCTCCTTATGACCAATCTGGTCCTACCGAACCAGTCGGGCTTTGTTCCTGGTAGAGCCACCTCACACAACCTGAGAACCTTTTTTACTATAATGAACAATGTCTCTGATGAATTGCCTCTCACGGCCATTTTTTTAGACGCCACTAAGGCCTTTGATTCGTTGGAGTGGGATTATATATTGGCAGTGTTTGAGCGCATGGGGTTTCCCCCTGTTTTTTTTATCCTGGATCAAGCTGCTATATGAGGCGCCTGTGGAAAAAATCCTCATTAATGGTAGGATATCCCATGATATACCCAACACGCGAGGCACGAGGCAAGGGTTCCCGCTTTCCCCTCTACTTTTTGCTTTGGCAGTAGAGCCCCTCGCTGCAAAGCTGAGGCAACACCATAAGGATAAAGGGCTGCAATGTCACATGCGACAAATTCTGATATCTCTCTATGCGGATGACATCACGTTGTATGTCCGGGAACCCCAACTCAATCTGAACCCCATTCTTAGGGAATTTGTAAGATTTGGTAGATTATCTGGTATACATATTAACTATTTATCTGGTATACATATTAACTATTCCCCCTGATGGCTCAGGCTGCTAAATTCCCCATGGACTACCCTATCACATGGTGCGACGACGAGTTTAAATATTTAGGGATTCACATATCTAAGAACAAGGACAAACATATGCGACTTAACTATGGTACGACTATAGACCGTCTTTCAGATACTATAACACGTTGGAGTAGGCTCCCACTTTCTATGGCGGGCAGAGCTTCCCTAATTAAAATGGTGGTGCTGCCGCGACTACTTTATTTGTTTCTGAACATTCCCTTTCACCCTGGGAGATACTTCTTCCAACAGCTCAAATCTGAACTGACTCGATTGGTGTGGGGAGGTAAAAACCCACGGCTAAAATGGGAGACTCTCAATAGACCATACGTGCAGTAGGGATTCGATATACAGGATTTTGAAATGTATTACTATAGTGCTCAGGCACACTACGCTTTTTATTGGATCCATCAACCCCGATACATTCCTCAAGTCGCAGCAGAACACTGGTTGGCGCAACCTGTACCCATTGAGGGCGCTTTGTATATGCCGTCCCTAGGCAGAGATAAGACACCCATGACAGTCATGAGCACGATTAATGCCTGGACCCAACTGGGTAATTTGCTAAATACACAACTACTGTATTCGCACCTCCTCCCTCTGTCTTACCATCCAGATATGCCTTTGTTGCAGGAAACTGCATTCCATAAACTTATGGAACGTACACATATTAGAACATGGGGTGATCTCTACCAAGAAGGGACGTTCCGCACAATAGACAATCTATTTCTTAGCATACAGCGAACACTACTCGACACCTTTTTATATATCCACCTTCGCCAAGGGTTTAGAGCACTTACACAGGACTTCCCCAAAGAACCTCAGGTGTTTGCACCGCTGCAGGGGATTCTCCATAATGCCATGCCCAAACGGCTGGTGTCCACTATATATAAGACGGCCCGCTCACTGAGGGACCTGTGTGCTCCAGCTGCCAGAGCAAAATGGGATCGGGACCTGGGGCTGGAACTTAGGGATCGGCAATGGGAATTCTGCATGCAACAAACTGAGCGGGATTCGTCTAGTAGTAGGCTTAGAATACTACATTATAAATTCATTCACAGACTGTATTACACCCCTGCTCGTCTGCACAGGTATAAATTGTGTGACTCTGATGAATGTAACCGGTGCCATGCACTTGGGGCTGACTTTTTACACGTAACATGGTCATGTGTGGGTATCCACTCATACTGGCAGGAAGTGTTCACTGCCCTATCTGAAATGATTAATGTTGAAGTGGAGCCCTATCCGATTCTGGCACTACTGGGTTATGTGGAACCGATCCAAGCAATACACCGCAAATTTGTTGCACTGGCGTTGCTCTTGGCTAAAAGGAGAATGGCGTGCAGATGGGGCAGGGGGAGAGCGCCCAAATTTAAGGAATGGATAGATGAGCTTGTTTACTGACAGGAACAAATTGCAACATACGCCAAACTCTTACCGTCGTCCTCCGGGCCGTCGGACATTAGGGCCCCATTGCAATGCTACTTGTTGGAGCACACAAATGCTGACCCCTCCGATAGGACTCACTCCCCGCAGGCGAGCTGACAGTTTGTAATTTCCAGCCCCTTTGTATGCAGACCTGGGAAACGGGGCGTATATTGGAGGGAGATCGCTTGGGGTGATCGTGGTACATGCCTCGAGACTGTGTGAAGAATGGTATACCACACGTATAACTTGTACTGTCTATGAATGATGCCCACCGTTGTTCTGTACTGTATTGCATGTCTTGTACGCTGGATAGATTTTTGGACAGACGGCATGTTATTGCTCTGCAGGTACTATATGTCACAGTCTCACTGCTCTCCTGGATATGCATAATTATGTGAGGTGGGTCACCCTGATGAAACTGCCTGTGGGTATATTGCGTTCCCTGATTTTTTGCTTTCTGCCTGATGTCATATGCTGTAAAATGTATTGAGAGCCATTTGGTGTTTATCTTTCATGCTTACTATTACTATGTATACAAGTGCACCTTCTAAGTTTGTAACTTTGTCAAAAACCTGAAAAATAAAGTTAAAAAAAAAAGAGGAACGAGAGGAGCGTGTATCAGTATCCTGATACCTGTCAGGTTTCCTAATATTATCCCTATTCCTAAGGTTGTAGCTCTTTTCAGAGGGCTCCTGTTGAGGAGACCTACCTCGGGACTGAGATCTCTTGTCTTTAGAGTTTTCTTTTTTATCCCACTTCTTTTTAGAAGAAGTAGGTGTCTGCTTTGAAGTGTCCTTTTCAGGACGGCCCTGTAGTTGAGATTTTAAAGCCTTTCCCCTCAAACTATCTCTGCCTACTTCTGCAAATGCAGTTTCAATTATTTTGGGTAGTTCGTTCTCCTGGTCTAGTGGAGAGAACTCCCGTAGGCATTGGTGGATTGCCACTAATGCTGATTCCCCTTTAATGTTAGCAAGTATTATGGCTGAAACCTGGTCATAGTTATTTACTTTCATCACTAAGTTTAGGGCAGGTTCTGCTCCATAGTCATTGAGTTCTGGTATATATGGCAGCAAAGACTGTACCCCAAGAGGTGCAATCCTCTAACTGTGGTGTTATCCCCATGGGCAAACCGATTGTTAACATTAGTTTTTTTTCAAATGGTCTTGTATTTGGGAATACTGCTTCTAACTGGGTTTTTCTACCCATAAAAGAATTTCTTCACGTTTTGTGGGCACTTTGCCCATTACTTCGTGTATTGTTTGTGGAGTAATTTTAGTACCTGAGCTCTATGTAGGAGTTGCAGTAGGTGTATGTACTGTATTTGGACCGCAAGTGTCCTTAAGACAAAGTGTGTCAAGTTCCTGTAGAGTTTTATAAATTCTTTGTGTTGAACAAGTAGTTCATCCTGTGGTCGCTAATATCGGCCATGTTGCTCCTGGTATCCCTAAAGGACCAAGTCTTGCTCTTGTTCTTATGTGGGGTAGGGCGCCAATAAACCAGAAGATATGTTCCTTGAAAGTAAGCGAAATCTCAGTCTCCTCAAAAGGAGTGTAGACCGCTGGAATGTATGTAATAATGAAAGGTTTTTGTTACAGCTTCTGCTGCTGGGAATATAACCCATGAGTAGAATACCTCTGTTATGAAATCTTTGTGTGCCTCTGTCACAAATATTACTACACCTCCTCTGGGTGGTAACCCATGTTTGAGTACTTTAACTGTTAAAGTTTGTCTTACTTTGGCTGCAATTTGTATTGCATTTACATCTTCCTCATCAGACTTATTAAGTCCTTGGTCTAAGGCTCTCTCATAGTCAGATAATGTGTTTAGGACACATAATTATTGTCCAAGGAAAGGATTAAAAGGTTTTATGCAAAGGTTTTATGCACAATTTTGGGAAATTTGTCCTTTCAAGCTTGATTGACCAACAGCCAATACATAGGATATCTCGCCTACTCAGCTGTGGTGGAGTTTTTCTCCCACCTATTCCAGACGTCTCTGGCTTTTGTAAGTAGGGTCTCTGAGAATAAGCATGACTGAGCTACTCAGATTCTACTGTTGATTAAGGGCGCCTTCAATATACCACATTGGGCAATATTAGACCACGTTGGGCGCCATGTAGTGTAGTCCCAATAGTACCCTTTCATGCAGGACGTACAACGCTTACAGATAATATATACTGTGGGTCTGGTGGCAGACTGACTCTGTACATCCGCGCCGCATATGTTAGCCTATGGTTTGCATTAGCTAGCTCTCAGTGCCACTAAAATCTCCTATTATCAGAGAGATTTTTTTTTGGCAACCTCAGACCACAGTAATCTCAGACTCGTGGAACCAATACATTACTTTTCACCCAGTCACTCATGCTTGCTTGTTTTGCTCTCAGAGAGATACAGAGAAGGAACAGTTGAAAGTGTTTACAATAAGAATTTATTGTACAGTAGTTCTCCTTATGTAGAATAAGTGTGCTGTTATGACTGTAACACAGTAGCAGAGATATAGAACCAGCAGTACAGTGTATAAGAAGGAATAGTATTGTTCTACCATTTTGAAGCAGTCATGAACATATACATGAATATAAAAATGCATTTATTAAATAAAGTGCGTACTCCTAAGATGCCTGTCTAGATGTACCTAAGTTTACCTAGCATGTAAATAGGTGCTATATAGCCTAAGCCTAAGAGCCAAGATCCCACTAGGCTTTAGTCAAACCTCCATATTTGAATAGTGAGATTGTGGGACTTCGTCCTGGACTTGAGCTGGACACCCCTCAAGGGATCGTTAGACCACTGTCTGCTGGAGCGATTGCATGTCGGAGTCGCAGAGTCTCTGGTCAGTGTGTCAGCCTTGAAGTCTCGGTTCCCTCCTGACTTCTGATTGCAAGAAGTGATGTATTTATACAGTCTATGTGCGTGTGTTACCCATTGTTCAGTATGAGGATGACGTTGGGGATTAAACCTTGTGCGTCGATGGGAGAGGTGAAGTGTACGTCCTGGAGAGTGTACTCATTAATTATTCATATGTGCTAAGGATGACGTCTTAGCAATATCGATCGGGCAAAACCCACCCTCGTCATAGAACTAGGTGAAAGGTTTAGTCCATAAAAGGCTGCAGACCTTATAAGACATGATGTTCTTGTAAGGCATTCTGGGGCATATTACCAAGGGTGGCGATAGGCAATTATCGCCGGTTTAGCGGCCGTTTTCTCTGAGGCATGCGCAGGTCCCCATGATGCTGGATGACAGTTCCCACATATCACGATAAATGTGGGCTAAGGAATGAACCCAAATACCTCATTGATCTGGAAATGGACGGGCACACTCACTGCAACAAATGGGGATCAGTCACGTGCCCACTGGTTTTGTACCTATGGCTCTGCTGCCTTGGTGTACTCTTGCCTTGCTGAGCTGCCCTTCTGCCTGCTGTTCTCCTGCTGGGTGAGAGAAGGACTGGACCTGGATAACTTGAGCCCAGAGTGACTCCAAGGTCTTGCTGGCTTGCCTTCTGTTCTAAGTCTTCGGGTCATCAAAGACTTCAACTCTTCCTGCTTCAGCACCTGGACTTTGCTTGCTGTAAGTGTTGCCCTGACAAGTGGTGCTAACCCAGAAGTGGTATGAAGTGCTGCTTCAACCAAACCTCAAGCAACCTCATCGTAAACGGCACATCGTTGCCTTTGCATGAGCTGGAACCAGCACATCCTTGTAATTGTAGGAAGAGAAACCAGCGCATCATCCTCTATGTATCGCCAACAATGTGAACAGTAGCCACGCATCACATTTGGAAACAGCCCAACACATCCCTGTAGTTGCATTGAACAAAATCAACAAATCTCATGCTCCACCTCACATCTTTGTCAACGACGCCGCTTCCTGGATCTAGGTACTTTGGTTAAGTGGCCCCAAGTGGGCCTGTGCTCCATTGCAGTCGGGCTGGACTTCTGACTTTATCCTGGTCTAGCGTGACAAGATATCCAATTTAAGTGCTTATTGCTTTGAAACGCTATTTTACATGTATTATTTAAAAATGTATATCTCGACTTCTACCTGTTGGATTTTTGTCGTTTTGGTTTTGTTTTATTTATAAACTCATATTCTACTTTTGTAACTTGGTGTGGAGTCTTCTTGTGGTATTTCCAATGTGTTACTGTTTGAAGTGTTGCACAAACACTTTACACATTGCCTCTTAAGTGCAGCCTGACTGCTCCGTGCCAAGCTACCATAGGGTGAGCACAAGATAAGACTAGGATTGTGGTTCCTGCTTAGATAGGGTGTAAACTCTGACAGCCAGAAACCCAATTTCAAACACTTCTGTCTTAGACAGACAAAAAAACTATACACAATACAATATAATTGGCGCTGAATTACTTATCATATGTCTTGACACATGTCTTGGTCTTTTGCAATAAATTGAGTGGTGATACATACCTCTCAACTTATTTTAAAGGCAAACATAATTTATACACTTCCAAAGTCTGCAAATTTCATACCTGAGGAATCCGGTAGGGTTTCAATATATGAGCCATGGTCATGGATGCTGAAGATGTTAGTTCACCGATAATACCAAGGAGAGTCGGGCTAGAGTAGCAACTGAAGTTTGGGACTGGTTCCTCTCCTCCTGTAAGCAGGTCAATAATCCCCTCCAAGGCTCTCGTTTCCCACATACACGAGTCAAACACCTTCAGCCCCAGGGTCATGTTGGGAAGCAGGTTTGGGTTCTTATTTATTTCAGAGGTGGCAAAAAGCATCCCAAGCATGTCCCTATAATACCGGATCTGAAAACTAGCAAATATTTATTGTTTAATAATATATATTCTTGTGATGTGAACAAACAGATGTAGCATGTACTCATGTAGCTGTTGTTTCTTAATAATCAAGGACTCTTAATGATTACAGAAGTTACAAAATCATGTGAAACAAGACAATGTAAAGCAAAAAGAGATAATGACATATTAGCATATCTAGAAACAAGAAACTAATATATCCGAGGGAGAGAGTATTAATCAGATATAAACTAAAACCCATTCAAATGACTAAGTATAGAACAGGTCAGACATTTACAAGCCATAAACAATTTGGAAACAAGGACTAATGTCTATTTCAGGCCCTAAAATAACCTGCCACTAAAATACAGCTGACCAGATTAATGCAGCCAAGTACCAGACTGGATTTCCGCAGTGCCATAGTGGCTGGGGACCATCGGCCTCCATCGCAACACTCGAAGCGGAGCAGCACTCGAAGCAGAGCAACACTCAAAGCAGTGCAACACTCGAAGCAGTGCAACACTCAAAGCAGTGCTATACTCGAAGCAGTGCTACACTCGAAGAAGTGCTACACTCACTGCAGTGCTACAATCGATGCAGTGCAACACTCGAAGCAGTACACCACTTAAAGCAGTGCTACACTCGAAGCAGTGCTACACTCGAGTCAGTGCAACACTCGCTGCATTGCTACACTCGAAGCAGTGCTACACTCGCTGCATTGCTACACAGGAAGCAGTGCAAGACTCGAAGCAGTGCTACACTCACTGCATTGCTACACTCGAAGCAGTGTGACACTAAAAGCAGTGCAACACTCGAAGCAGTGCAACACTCGAAGCAGTGCTACACTCACTGCATTGCTATACTCAAAGCAGTGCAACACTCAAAGCAGTGCAACACTCAAAGCAGTGCAACACTCGAAGCCGTGCAACACTCAAAGCAGTGCTACACTCAAAGCAGTGCAACTCTCGAAGCAGTGCTACACTCGAAGCAGTGCATCACTCGAAGCAGTGCTACACTCACTGCATTGCTACACTCGAAGCAGTGCGACACACAAAGCAGTGCTACACTCACTGCATTGCTACACTCAAAGCAGTGCAACACTCGAAGCAGTGCTACACTCAAAGCAGTGCTACACTCGAAGCAGTGCTACACTCACTGCATTGCTACACTCAAAGAAGTGCAACACTCGAAGCAGTGCTACACTCAAAGCGGTGCTACACTCAAAGCAGTGCTACACTCACTGCATTGCTATACTCAAAGCAGTGCAACACTCAAAGCAGTGAAACACTCGAAACAGTGCAACACTCGAAGCAGTGCTACACTCGAAGCAGTGCAACTCTTGAAGCAGTGCTACACTCAAAGCAGTGCAACACTCGAAGCAGTGTAGCACTCGAAGCAGTGCTATACTCGAAGCAGTGCTACACTCACTGCATTGCTACTCTCAAAGCAGTGCAACACTCAAAGCAGTGCGACACTTGAAGCAGTGCTACACTCACTGCATTGCTACACTCGAATCAGTGCAACAATTGGAGCAGTGCAACACTCGAAGAAGTGCTACACTCAAAGCAGTGCTACTCTCACTGCATTGCTATACTCGAAGCAGTGCTACACTCGAAGCAGTGCGGCACTCGAAGCAGTGCTACACTCACTGCATTGCTACACTCGAAGCAGTGCAACAGTTGGAGCAGTGCAACACTCGAAGTAGTGCTACACTTGAAGCAGTGCTACACTCGAAGCAGTGTGACACTCAGTGGCCAAAGGTATTACCATCCCATCAGCTTCTGTAAAGCCTCCACTGGCTCCTCAGGCCTCCATTGCACCACTAGAAGTACAACGACACTTGCCGCAGTGCTACACTCACTGCATTGCTATACTCAAAGCAGTGCTACACTCGCTGCAGTGCTACAATTGTTGCAGTGCTACACTCACTGCAGTGCTACACTCAAAGCAGTGCAACACTCAAAGCAGTGCTACACTCGAAGCAGTGCTACACTAGAAGCAGTGCGACACTTGAAGCAGTGCGACACTCAAAGCAGTGCTACACTCACTGCATTGCTACACTCGAAGCTGTGCAACACTTGGAGCAGTGCAACACTCGAAGCAGTGCTACACTCGAAGCAGTGCTACACACGAAGCAGTGCAACATTCGAAGTAGTGCTACACTTGAAGCAGTGCTACACTCGAAACAGTGTGACACTCAGTGGCCAAAGGTATTACCATCCCATCAGCTTCTGTAAAGCCTCCCCTGGCTCCTCAGGCCTCCATTGCACCACTAGAAGTAGAACGACACTCGCCGCAGTACTACACTCACTGCATTGCTATACTCAAAGCAGTGCTACACTCACTGCAGTGCTACACTTGCTGCAGTGCTACACTCGCTGCAGTGCTACACTCAAAGCAGTGCTACACTGAAAGCAGTGATACACTAGTAGCAGTGCTACACTCAAAGCAGTGCAACACTCGAAGCAGTGCTACACTAGAAGCAGTGCGACACTCAGTGGCCAAAGTTATCACCATTCCATCAGAATCTGTAAAGCCTCCACTGTCTCCTCTGGCCTCCATTGCACCACTAGAAGTAGAACGACACTCGCCGCAGTACTACACTCACTGCATAGCTACACTCGAAGCAGTGCTATACTCGCTGCAGTGCTACACTTGCTGCAGTGCTACACTCACTGCAGTGCTACACTCGAAGCAGTGCAACATTTGAAGCAGTGCTACACTCGAACCAGTGCGACAATGAAAGAAGTCCGACACTCAAAGCAGTGCTACACTCACTGCTTTTCTACTCTCAAAGTAGTGCCGCACTCAAAGCAGTGCAACACTCGAAGCAGTGCTACACTCGAAGCAGTGCAACACTCGAAGCAGTGCAACACTCGAAGCAGTGCTACACTCGAAGCAATGATACACTCGAAGCAGTGCAACACTCGAAGCAGTGTTACACTCACTGCATTGCTACACTCAAAGCAGTGATACACTCAAAACAGTGATACACTCGAAGCAGTGATACACTCGAAGCAGTGCATCACTCGAAGCAGTGATACACTCAAAGCAGTGATACACTCGAAGCAGTGCTACATTCGAAGCAGAGCAACACTCGAAGCAGTGCAGCACTCCAAGCAGTGCAACACTGAAAGCAGTGCTACATTCGAAGCAGTGCTAGACTCAAAGCAGAGCTAGATTCGAAGCAGTGCAACACTCGAAGCAGTGCTACACTCGAAGCAGTGCGACACTCAGTGGCCAAAGTAATCACCATCCCATCTGATTCTGTAAAGCCTTCACTGTCTCCTCAGGGCTCCATTGCACCACTAGAAGTAGTACGACACTTGCCGCAGTGCTACACTCACTGCATTGCTACACTCAAAGAAGTGCTACACTCGAAGCAGTGCACCACTTGAAGCAGTGCTACAATCAAAGCAGTGCTACACTCCAAGCAGTGCTACACTCAGAGGCCACAGTCTTCACCACCCCAACAGATTCTGTACATCCTTCACTAGCTTCCCATCTTCACTACAGACTCTGCTGTCAACACCACAATGCGATACTCTATTGCAATCAAGTGAGTTATGAAATGTCTAAGAAGTAAGCATGCTTTCATTATGATGGCTCTCAAATCTGCACAAAAGTAATCTGAGTCAAAATCCTAACTTTACTACTAGTAAATACCTTTTGTGAATACCAAAAGTCGTAAAGTTAGGATTTTGTCTTTGATTAGTTTTGTGAATCAGGCTCACAGTTGTTACTGCACTCTGCCCTCTGTTACTGGTTGTTTTCTGTTCCTGCTTTTGATTGATCTTGTATGTTTATATAGTTATATGTGAAGCACCATGTTTGACATTACATTACAGCCTAAATACATAAAATACACGTTGAAATAATTGTTCAGCTACAATCCTATTTCAGGCCCTGTTTACAAGTATGTGGATACAGGACATCCGCCAAAAGCGGATTTTTTTTCTTGTTCACATCATTGACTCCTTGTATGTCATTGGTGTTCTGCACATGGCAGACGGAACATTTACATCTTTTTGGTGACCGTCTCAATCAGCCAAATCCCCAAGAGTTCTAATTTTAGAAAATTTCAAAACCGAAGGCTGCTGGTGAACAGGCCTCTGTGACTATATGTTCCATGACAATAAATTCCCTTCCCCCCATTGCTTCTCCTACTAACTAGTAAAGGTGTAAATGTAAAAAACAAAAAAAATTCTTTATTGTTCAGTTAATTAAAACCATTACAATATAAAGCATTCTGCGACGTGTAGTACAAAACTTTTAGGGCTGTGGTAAAGGAATAATAAATAGAAGAAGGAAAGGGAAGGAAATATAAAAAGCATAAAAACTATGTAGCAAAGGGTCTGTCACCAAGTTCATTAAACTATTCCCCAGCACAAGTTAATCTTACAGCAGTGTTCTTAAGTCTCAATGAGGGCCGAGCCTATGACAGCGGGCCTCGTTTTTTCACAAAACCGTCCAGAAATATTACTGATCTACAGATCAGTTGGGGGTCCCCCGAGCATAGGATCGTGACTATTGCGGATCGGCAGGTGCGGACTCCTTGCTCGTTAAGTTTGTCCTTAAGCCAGTGCCGCCGACCCTGATACATGGCTGGACAGATGCAGACTATGTGTATCATGTCTTGTTTGCCTGCACCACAAAGGTCGCATTCCGTTGTATCTTGCGGTCTCCATTTCGGTTGGTCTGATCTTGAGGGCAGAGTGCCCAGCCTTAGATGGAGGAATTCCCGTTTAAGTGTCTAAGTAGGGTGCTGGGGTAGGACTTGTGTATGATTTGATAGTCATCCAGGTGTGGGTTCGGGTGCTAAAGCTTATTTTGTCGTTAAGGAACGAGTGTTTCTTAGCAGTCCTTTTAACCACCTGGTTAAACGAAGGAACTGGCAGTTTTGTTTCTCACAATGGTCCCAACTCGGTTGCCGCTAGTGAGAGCTTTAGGTACTTTGAGTACTCGGAGTTCGGGCTTGTCTGGATCGCTTCCCAAAGTGCGCCGTTCATTTTATTCTCCTGTTTCCTCCAGACGTTGTGCCAGAATTTAATGGCCTCGTATTTTTTCAGTAAAACTTGAGATTGTAATCCAAATTCAAGTCTGACTTGCGCTGGAGAGGAACTGTTCGATAGCAAGAAAACCCGTTTATAGACTTTGGTTTGAATTTTGTCCAGGAGGGTGGCACTTTTCCCATGGTGCAAAACACTCCTGTATGCTATTGTGGGCAGTAGTTTTGATTTCATTGCGATTAGCAAAGGGGAGACAAGAGGACCTTTTAACTCAACTGCTAAACTGGCGAAGGCATGCAATAAGGTGGCCCCCTTTCGTTCTATGTCTTTGATGTGCACTAGGAAGTTTAAGCGCTTGTCTAAGTGTACCCCCAGGTATTTATAGCTGGTCATTATTTATTCGGAAGGTTGGCGCGTTATGAGCATTGTCTTTGTTTTCCTGATGTTTATTGTTAGCAGGTTCCTTTTTGTATAGCTGGACAGGTCGTCTAGCAGGCGTTGAAGGCCAATTCTTGTCTGGCTCAACAGTACCACATCGTCCGCGTACGATAAGTGCGTAAGATGAAGGGTGCCTAGCCTGGGAGGATGCACGTTGACCTTGTCTAGGCTTTCTGCCAAATCGCTCATAAACAAGTTAAATAGGTGTGGTGCCAAAACGCAGCCCTGCTTTTATCCATCAGTGGTGTGAATTTTCCTGGTCAGGCGGCGCCCATTATCAATTTTTACCTGCATCCAGGTTTCAGTGTAAAGATTAATAATAGGCAAGAGGATTGAGTCCGGTAGGCCGAGATGTTTTAGTTTTGCCCACAACATTTGCCTGTTGACGCGATCAAATGCCGCCTTGAAGTCCACAAAACAGGTATAAAGGTCCTTGGAATTCTGTAGGCTTTTCTCAGCGATCAAACATAGGGCCATTGCGTTCGTCATGGTTCCCATACAGCGGCGAAATCCGGTCTGGTTCAGTGGCATTTTACAGTTTGTTTCAGACCATTCAGGCAGGTCGGCTAATATCAGTGACGCGTAGTATTTTGCTTCGGCGTCGAGGAGAGCGATCAGACGGTAGTTGTTCGGATCCTTGCGGTCGCCGTCTTTGTAGATTGGAGTTATGATCGCCCCCCTCCAACTCTCGTGAACGCCACCTGTTTTATTTACCGTTCGAAACAGTAGGTTAAGTTTACTAGCCCAATACTGTGGATCCTCCTTGTAGATGGCTTGCGGAATGCCGTTTGGACCTGGGGTGCTGTCTTGCCTACTTTTTCCAATTATTTCTAGGATGCTTTGTTCAACATCTTGCCTGCGGCATAGTGCCGTGGTTCCATAAAGTTTTCCGCGATTCCCTTTGGACACTGGGGCGGGGTCTTCCCGCTCAGGGTTGACTTTTGCTTCGATGACCAAGGTTGTGGCTGTGCTCAAGTTGTTGATTGAGAATGTGTCCGTTAAATGTTGGGACCATTCCGACTCAGTTATACAGGCCATGCTAATTGGTTGGGCTGTCCGATTTACGGAGTTGACTTGTAACCAAAAGGCACGTGAATCGGCTTTCTTTATGTTGTGCAGTAGTTTGGACCAGAACTCGTTTTTGAGATTTTGTTTTTCGGTCCATATTAGTTTCTTGTATTGAGTCCTGGCCTTGCGTACTGCTGCCCAGATGCTGGCGCTTTGGGTTTGCCCACGAGCTTGATGCAATAGTTTTTTCAACTGCCTCTTTAATAGTAGTACAGATTTATTAAATTTGATGTTAAATTTGTAAGAGGTTCTTGAATTGTTGCTTAAATTAGACCTTGGGAGTTGCTTCAGGTAGTTATTCCAGGTGTCTGGGCTCAGGGCATTCTCTGTCAGGAACTCTTCTAGTAGATTTTTGGCATTGATGGCTACTCGTGGAAGGGATTCACTTGTCCACTTGAGCCGTTTCAGGTTGATGGTCGTGACATATCCTGGTAGCGTCGGAGCTGGTGAGCATTTAGGTATGTCCATCGTGATCTCAATATGTTGTTTAGCATGGTCGCTATCCAGAGTGCAGATGATGTGGAAGTCTTGTACTTGACTAAGCAGTGGTAGTGTGACAAATGTGTAGTCCAGTATGGAGCAGGAATTGTGGCCTATATAGGTCAAGGAGGGAGGGATGTCTTGATTCGATCTTCCGTTTAGCGCTCCTAGACCGAGATTTTGAAAATCCCACATGAGTTGTTTACCCTCCTTATCGTTCTTCCTTGCCTGAGGGACCACCTGCGGCAAGACATTCCAAATTTCATTTGCAGCGTTGATGTTAGCTTCATCCTCCGGTTGTTGTAGGAGGTTTGAGTTAAAGTCGCCCGTGAGAATTATTTCCCAGTCAGAATGTTCCAAACACATGTTTGAGATCACTGAGATGATGCGCTGGAAATGTGTTTTTTTGAGGGATTTTTTGGGGTTTGCGTATATGTTTATTAAGATTAAGTTTCTGGTTGTGGCCATTAGTGTACTCTCCAATTTTAAGATTTGCATGTCCGCTGTCGATTCGGGCAGTTGTGTTGTTCTGATGTTTAGGGCTGTTGAAATGTAGACGGAAAGGCCCCCGCGGGCTCGCCCAAAGCGCTGTAGGCGAGTCGCACTTACATGGTAACACAAACAGCCAGGTATGTCAATTGGGTCGGTTAGCCACGTTTCGTGTAAGGCTATTATCGCATACGGGTCCCAAGTGGCACCTTTGCTATTTTTGTTCACAATGTCTTTAGCCCCCGCAATGTTCCAGGAGAGGATTTTTATAACGTGGCTTACAGTGTTAGTTGACCTACCGAGCGTTCAATTAAGAAGTGGCAATTGCGGTTGTGGGTGGTCACAGCCTGCTGCTTCGGCTCCCCTGGCTCCTTGGAGGACCGAGCGCGTTGGTCGATTCTTCAATTCTTGGTTTATACTCTTGGAGTGCCTTCTTAGGAGCGGGGACGGATACGCTGCCTTGACCATTTCCTTCAAAAGAATTCCCCATTCCTTAAATTTGGCCATTTCAGAGAGAATGTGGGTCACTATTCCTGCCTCCCTCCGTATCGTGACTATATACTCTTTTTTTGGCTCGTCGTTCGTTGTTGTAAATTCGACTGACAGGAGGTCTGCTGAAGTAAGGTAGCCAAGACTAGGGATAGCTGAAGTTAGGCGAAGTTTGTTCCCACGGTTTAAGTAGTCCTGCGAGCCTTGCTGCTCCTATTGAGGAATAAAAAGAAGCTTCCCCGCGTTGGGGACTTCCTCTTTTGTCATTGGTGGGTTATCACAATTTTTGATAGTTTGGCATTGGTTCATGTGGTTGTAGCTCCCAGAATCTTTCACGCTGACAGTGTGACTGCTTCCGAGGGGGAGATGAACCCTGGGATGCTTAATGGCTTCTCTTCGTGTTCTTCGGTTGTCACGTGCCTCGTTGCTACTAGGCACTCATTTGCGTCAGCTAAGTTCTCCCTTATTTCCCTAATTGTTTCAGGATTAGCGTCCTTTCTGTCGGTTGGGAAGGTGACTTTAATGAGATCAAGTTTATCCCTGCTCACATTTGTTGCTGGTTGTCTGCCGGGTTCTGAGGCCATAGTTGAAGTAGTTATTAAAAATGGGGATACAATGTCGTTGGTAACTGTCTTTACAACAACCTGACTGTTGGGCCTATCTTTACCAGACTTATCGTTGTTTAGTTCTTTCTCAGTTGGTGTGAGCTGCTTGTTAGTGTTCTGCGACGTTGAAGTCTGTTTGGGAGGTGGTACGGGTGTTCCTGATGCGAGCTGGTTAACTGACAGTGGCTTGTTTGACTGACCAACGATAGTATATTCTTGATCGGTGGTGACGTATGATCCCAATGTGTCACAGAGCTCTATGCCCAGAGAGTTCACTGTACCCAAGGCTTTTGGGGGAATAGCTCCTGCTATATAAAGTGATTTGTTTGATGAGTTTTCCTGTTGTCGCTTGTTGGGGGGTTCTGTACTCGTGACATGTGCCTCAGTTATTACGGGCATCCTCTGACCCTTGATTTTTGTGTCGTTGGCTATCATCGCCTGTGGTGAGTCGTTGGTTGCGACATTCTTGCTTTTTGGTTTAGCTTGTTCAAAAATGGGAAAGTTTAATGGCGGCTGCTTGCATTCAGGTTCGCTCCTAGGACGTTGACTTCTATTTTTTCTAGCCCTTTTTTTCTGACGTTTGGTGAGTCTTATCCCGCAGACAGCTTCAGAGGGACGGTTAGTGGTGAAGGGTTTAATGCTACTCCTAGCTGCAGAGCGCGCACGGAGTGATCTGGGAACGCCGCTGGATATCGGGAAATTCTTTTCTTTCTTGTCTCTGTACTCGGTGGACAAGAACTTACTCGTGAAGCTTATAACTATTCAGTTCCTTGATATTGTGGACACAACTTTTGGAAGGACTGGACGTTTTGAATTGGACATGTTTATGAGTTTGGATGATCTTTGGAATTGATGCTGTTGCTGGCTATGGACTAGAACATTTCTTTTATTGCATCCATGCAATTGTTCTTTTGAGATTTACATGCCCTGACGAAGTCTTTTGATCTTGACAACCTAGACGAAACACGTGTTGGCAGCGGTTGTCTACTTTTTTACGTGTGAAGATTGGATTCTACCAAACAATGAAAAATAAATGAAAAATAAAACGAAGAGAATTTGAAACTTAGGGCTTGATATTTGATACTGACTAATCCTCTTTTTAGCTCAGGATTTAATGCTTGTTTTATGATCTGGGAACTATGCAGAAATTTGTCAAAGTGCCCATTTTTCCATTTTTGCTGTTTGGGGGGGTTTAACTTGTTTCCGCCTGGGTTGACGGGTCTGAGGGCATTGCTAGGAAGGTCTAATACTGGATAAAAGTGTTTTGGATAAAATACATGGTGAAAAAGTTTTTCACTTTTCAGAGTTTTCTCTCACGTTTGTGTTTTCGGGGGCCTGTTTGGGGTGTTCCAGGTGTTTGGGGGTGCTGGGGGGTCTTGGAGCAATGCTGGGTATGGGTAGTTTTGATTGCAAGTGGTTTGGAGAAAATCCATGGTGGCAAAGGGGAATTAGGGCCTAGCTGCAGAGCGCGCACCGAGTGATTTGGGATTGAGGGCTAAATAATTCTTTCTCACTTTTTGCGGTATTGCTTTTTGGCTGTTTGGGGGTGTTAAACTTGTTTCCGCCTGGGTTTACGGGTCTGGGGGCATTGCTAGGAAGGTCTAATACAGGATAAAAGTCCATGGTGAAAAAGTTTTTAACTTTGCAGAGATTTCGCTCACTTTCGTGTTTCCGAGGGCCTGCTTCGGGGTGTTCCTGGTGTTTGTGGGTGAGTTTTGCGGTCTTGGAGCAACGCTGGGTATGGATACTTTTGATTGCAAGAGGTTTGAAGAAAATCCATGGTGGCAAAGGGGAGTTAGGGTCTAGCTGCAGAGCGCGCACGGAGTGATCTGGGAACTATGCAGAAATTTGTCTAATCCTCCTTTTAGCTCAGGATTTAATGCTTGTTTTATGATCTGGGAACTATGCAGAAATTTGTCAAAGTGCCCATTTTTCCATTTTTTCTTTTTTGGCTGTTTGAAGGGTTAAACTTGTTTTCGCCTGGGTTGACGGGTCTGGGGGCATTGCTAGGAAGGTCTAATACCGGATAAAAGTGTTTTGGATAAAATCCATGGTGAAAAAGTTTTTAACTTTTCAGAGTTTTTCCTCACTTTCGTGTTTCCGGGGGCCTGCTTCGGGGTGTTCCTGGTGTTCGTGGGTGAGTTTTGCAGTCTTGGAGCAACGCTGGGTATGGATACTTTTGATTGCAAGAGGTTTGAAGAAAATCCATGGTGGCAAAGGGGAGTTAGGGCATAGCTGCAGAGCGCGCACGGAGTGATATGGGAACTATGCAGAAATTTGTCAAAGTGCCCATTTTTCCATTTTTGCTTTTTGGCTGTTTGAAGGGTGTTAAACTTGTTTTCGCCTGGGTTGACGGTTCTGGGGGTATTGCTAGGAAGGTCTAATACCGGATAAAAGTGTTTTGGATAAAATCCATGGTGAAAAAGTTTTTAACTTTTCAGAGTTTTCGCTCACTTTTGTATTTTCGGGGGCCTGCTTTGGGGTGTTCCTGGTGTTTGTGGGTGAGTTTTGCAGTCTTGGAGCAACGCTGGGTATGGATACTTTTGATTGCAAGAGGTTTGAAGAAAATCCATGGTGGCAAAGGGGAGTTAGGGCCTAGCTGCAGAGCGCGCACGGAGTGATCTGGGAACTATGCAGAAATTTGTCAAAGTGCCCATTTTTCCACTTGTGCTTTTTGGCTGTTTGAAGGGTTAAACTTGTTTTCGCCTGGGTTGACGGGTCTGGGGGCATTGCTAGGAAGGTTTAATACCGGATAAAAGTGTTTTGGATAAAATTCATGGTGAAAAAGTTTTTAACTTTTCAGAGTTTTTCCTCACTTTCGTGTTTTCGGGGGCTTGCTTGGGGGTGTTCCTGGTGTTTGTGGGTGGGTTTTGGGGTCTTGGAGCAACGCTGGGTATGGATACGTTTGATTGCAAGAGGTTTGAAGCAAATCCATGGTGGCAAATGGTAGTTAGGGCCTAGCTGCAGAGCGCGCACGGAGTGATCTAGGAACTATGCAGAAATTTGTCAAAGTGCCCATTTTTCCATTTGTGCTTTTTGGCTGTTTGGGGGTGTTAAACTTGTTTCCGCCTGGGTTGACGTGTCTGGGGGCATTGCTGTGAATGTCTAATACTGAATAAAAGTGGTTTGGAGAAAATCGAAGGTGAAAAAGTTTTTCCCTTTTCAGGCATTTCGCTCACTTTAGCGTTTTCGGGGGCCTGTTTGGGGGAAGTTCCTGGTGTTTGTGGGTTGGTTTTGGGGTCTTGGAGCAATGCTGGGTATGGATACTTTTGATTGCAAGAGGTTTGAAGCAAATCCATGGGGGCAAAGGGGAGTTAGGGCCTAGCTGCAGAGCGCGTACGGAGTGATCTGGGAACTATGCAGAAATTTGTCAAAGTGCCCATTTTTCCATTTTTGCTTTTTTGCTGTTTGGGGGGGTTAAACTTGTTTCTGCCTGGGTTGACGGGTCTGAGGGCATTTCTAGGAAGGTCTAATACCGGATAAAAGTGTTTTGGATAAAATAGATGGTGAAAAAGTTTTTAATTTTTCAGAGTTTTCGCTCACTTTCGTGTTTTCGGGGGCCTGCTTGGGGAGGTTCCTGGTGTTTGAGGGGGTTTGGGGGGTCTTGGAGCAACGCTTGGTATTGATACTTTTGATTGCAAGTGGTTTGGAGAAAATCCATGGTGTTAAAGGGGAGTTAGGGCCTAGTTGAAGAAAGGGTTTGACACTATTTTTAACTTAGGGCTTGTTAGGTTAGCAGTAGTGCATGTGTTTGGGGGTGTTCGAGATTTTGGCAACTGGGTTCTGGGGTCTACTCTTGGAGCACTTGTCGAGAAATGTCTAATTTTTTTTGCAAGTGGTTTGAAGAACATCCTTGGTGGGAAAGGGGGGATTTGGGCCTACTTTACTTCCAAAGTACGTTTTGTCACCATTTTCGACTAGGCCTCAGACAGGTAGCAGTATCTCACGTTTTTGGGGTCTGATTGGGGGTATTCTACATTTTAGCATGTGTGTTTAAGGGTCTGGGAGCACTGCTGGGAAGGTCTAATTTTGTTCTAAAATTGTAGTTTACACTACACCTAGCTTGAGGGAAAAGATCCGCAAAATTCGCCCATACTTATTTATCCTTCAAAAGGAGACTCAGAGTACGCCCTTTCGAAACTATTGTACTGTCGATTCTGAAACTGAAAGTTTGACTTTTTGCACTACACAGCGTACGTACCTTATATTTTTTTCTCGCGGTGTTTTAATATCACTTCCTGTTTTTTCATCAACATTTACAGGGCGGCTTTCACCCTGTGCAATGGAACAAAGGATGAAGTCAGGCTTCACATTAGCGACCCGCAATTCAGCATCCGCCAGGCAGGCAGTGGACAGGGTGTCTTCTGGTCACCCACATTGATCGACGGAGCATCAGATGGAACGGAGGAGTACCGCAAATAAGAGGAATAGCTTGATGCATGCAACTTCCCAAATTCAACAGGACAAGTACAACAACATACAGTAACAGTATCCATTCATTTCTACTTATCTTTTAAGTAATGTTATTGCTGTGAACTTCTATGAGTGTGACTCTGCATTTCTTTGCTCTCTGCTTCTAAATTCATACCTCCAGCCATTGTATAGTTTTACTTTGCTATTTTTCAAACAAATTTAATGAACAAAGTGTTTCTCCGAGTGCAGAGATAGGCAAGTGAAAACGCATAATTACTGCAGCCCTGTACTGTCGCATTCTTTCATTCATTAGAAAGTACTACTTAGTTAAAGTAACCTAACCATTCATTTAGCAATCAACTTCATGCCTGCAGAAGTGCATGCACTTCCTTTATGCCCCTTAAAATATTTATGGATATCTTCGTATCCAAAGATTTGTTTATCTTCATTTGTTGTTTGTCCAAAAACCCCCATTCTCATCCAATTTCCAAACCCTAACCCTCTTCTCCCGGGCTGTGTGGTTTTCATTGATGTGTGAGTAAATGACAGCAATAATTCCACACACTTGCTGGGGAGGATAAGGTCATAGCAACTGAAAATGAATTACATTTCAAGGCTGGTGAAGGAATCGAAGGATATTTTCTTACTCAGCTTGACACAAACCCATGACTATTGGCAAATCAAAGCTGATTTTCATGGGCGCCATGAAATGGATTGATCATGAAGAACATCCTCCTCCTACACGTGGCAAAAGATTATGCTGCTATGTCCTTCACCTTCAGTACTATTTCTTGTAGTAGTAGCCAATGTCAAATTCCACGCAAGTAGTAGTTATACTTTCAATACTTTAGCATTTGTAAGGCTACATTTTGGCACTGTTCTAGTTTACTGTCACATGCTATAGTATCTATCGTACCGTTCTAATGCTCCGCTAAGGCCAATCAAGCTTTCAATTTCTTTTTTTTCATATGCTGCAACTGCCACTGTGTACCACCACTAGTACCACCTCAATGATGCCATTTCAACCGCCAAGGATTTCCAACCTTAATCCCCATTTGCCATGCAGTTAGCCCTGTGCCTAGCCCTAATTTCAAACATGAATTACAGGTAAGATAAGTGTTTGGGGGGAGGAAGAATATTGGAGTAGTATGAGAGACGAGAGACAGGCGGTAGTACTAGTAAAGTTCTAGGACGATTGAATTCACTAACTCTGTGAGAGTCACTTACTTTTGTAAGCATTTGGGCAATTACTTACACAATTTGAATCAAGAAGCCACTTAAGTTTCAGGAAAATAAACTTACAGTTAACCCCCCCTCCAGCCTCAACTGCAGTAAAAAAACGTATGCTATGTTTAAGTTAAAAGTAATAATTATTTATATCCCTAACAAAAATAAACTATCCCGAAAGACCCGACCCACCCCCCCTCCCTAACCCCAAAGAATGTATGTGAAATAAAAAGTCCCCAAAGTCCAAAAAACCCAACTCCCAATTCCCACCCCCCAAAAGTCTTTAAAAAAGGGGCAAGGGACAGTCTCTCCTTCTCTAATGCAGCCGGTGGTGTACTTTCTGGGCCAGGTGGTCATGCTCCTTGCGGAGGTTCTTGAGCAGGATTCTCAGTTTCTTCTGCTCCTGCTCAAGGTAGGACACCCTGAGGGTTAGGCGGTGCACGCGTGCCTTGCACCTGCTGTGGGGGGCAGCTGATTTTTTTGGCTGCTTGGCGGTGGCAGGTGTCTGCGGTACCACGGCTCCGTACCACTGGAGGCCTGCGCTGACTGGCTGAACCAGGGGGCACGGAGGAGGATGCAGCTGTCCCTGTGGATATTGTGGTGGTCTGCGACTGCGTTTCCTCCTCCTCCTGGGCCACCAGCCGCCAATATTCGGCGAAAGTCGCCTCCAGTTTCCGCTGCCGGGCCTGTCTAGCCAGCTCCTTCCGTGATAGTTTGGAAGGAGCATCTATATGAAGAAAGAAAATCATAGTCTGTAACCAATGCTCTTTAAGATTAACACAAAATAATTCAGCAGAATGTTGTGTCACAGTAGAACTAGCAACTTGCAAGCACAGTACATAACATTTGTGGCCTGTATCTATCTAACCTCACTACATTAGAGTCGACTATGACAGTACACCAGTCTTATTCTTCTTCTTCTCTCTTGTTTAGCGAAATTGGTACGTAAACTTCTGGAAGCCGGCATAATGCCAGCGCAGTCAACTTGCACCTGAGAAAAACAGACGCACGCCATGATGACACGGGCTTGCGTTACTGTACCAGTCCAGTAAATGCAGGTGGTAAAAATCTTACTTTTCTATTACGGGTGGCACTGAGAATACTCTGTTACAAGGGCTACTGCTTAATTAATTTAACTTTCACCCTACAATGCCAATGACTACTAGAAAAGGAAAATGAAGAAGATAAATAATATGATTATCTATCCCTTCACAGGATATGTATTGGATTACATATGGGATGACTTTAGGTGCTTTGTTTTTTATTGAGTGAACACTGATAGGCCACACATGAATGACAGAGTTGTACTAAAATTATTAACAGAGGTAGTGAGTGGCCCCCGTAATCGCCGGATATATGCTGTGCTTGCAATACAAAGTACTGCTACTATTCATGGCAGTATTCGGAAAAATTACAACTTCTTTTCCTTGCCTTTCCTACACTGGAACGGACACGCGGGTGCGGTGTTACATGCTCTTCAAAGTAACACTTAGTTCATCCAGTGACCGTCTATTCTCTCTACATACACATATGAAATCTATGAGTCAGATAGTACCACGATCCAGGCATCCATCCATTCAAAGTAAATGTCAATCATTCTTCTTAATGTCTCAAGTGGACAAACCTTATTTTTTTTCACGGGAAAACAGCATTTTCATTTTATTTTGGAAACCGCAAGCCATGCATCCGTGCTTGACTTGCATTTGAATTTCAACCAAAGGATATATTGCGCACACATACAGTTTCTGTTTCACCCACCCAGGCAGTCCTCTTTCCTTTCTCCTTCCACCCATCCTTGCTTCATCCTTCAACCGGCCATGCATCATATTCCCAGCCACCTCGGGCACCATTGAAAAACACGTATCATTCTTTGCCAGTCATCATTACTTTTAGCTCGCTCGTCCTTCCACACTTACTTACACCCTTCTTTCCCTTTTCGTTCATCCCATCCATTAAGTTCATCTCTGATCTGACTTGGATTCTCGAAAAAACTTTCACAGCTGAGTTGAAGCCAATTTAGAGGAGGCTACTACCTAGTTAATAAAAACGTACTTCTAAATTTGTAAGTCTTCTTAACAGTATAGTATACTTGTACTGTACAACATATACACCCGTGCAGAGAGCACACTCTGCAGTCTGCTATCTCAATAAGTAAGGAATATAATAGCTTACCACTGTCCGCCACTACCGTGGCATCCCCCACAGCAGCTTCCGCTGGCTGTTGCACCGCCTCCGCCCCAAGAATGCCCACCTCCGCGCTGGCCCCGGCACCGGTGGATGGTTGTGCCGATGTTCCGCCTAGAAAATACATTTCAGATTCTTAGATGCCATATACACCACTCCCTAGTATTTTGTCTAGGAATGAAAAAATGTCACTACGACTACACAAACAAATGTAATAATTTGTGACTGTCTAGTTGTCGTAGTTTGACAGCGATTTGGTTAGCGTTTTGCTTCAGCTACACAAAGCTTTCACCGTTAGCTTGACAATACTCCGGAGGCCATTTTGTATTTTTGGCTTCCATCTTAGTGAATGCGCTGCCTCGTGGTCAGCATTGCCTTTTGTCCTTTCTCTCTCCCGATGACCATTTAGACCTGCCCAGCAACTGATTATTTTTATGTGTGGTCAAGCTTGCGCATGCGTATTTAAGCCCCCAAGGTTAATGTTCGGTCACTGCTTAGGAATGTTCTCCAAACTGACCAGTGGTACTAAACTCCTCCCACATGTTGGCTGTGTTCCAAAAATGTCCTTATATGTCCCTAAAATCGTGTAAAGGTGTACCGCCTATTTCTTGCATTCCTGAAACTGTATAAAAGGAGCTACGCACCGATGTTCGGTGTGATACTCCTTGCATTGCCGAAGGGTGCCGTAGGATTATATCACGACCCCATGGGGTCCTAATAAACTTGTCTTTTGCATTTTCCAGTTTCCGTGCCAACTTCTATTCCAAGGTATTAAGAGTTTTTTGCAGAGTATGTAGATCCGTTGAATTCCAATACCACAAATTGGTGCCCGAATAGGTACTCATCGTACTCATCGGCGACTCGGATGCCCGAAGGATTGGTCGTGACAAAGGACTGGGAATTCGCCCTGGACGCATGCGCTGCCATTGAGTGACCCGAGTCTTGGCACCCACGACGGTTTTTCCCTTTCTTTCGATCTGACCTTCCAGGTGGCGCTGGTCCTCGACTGAGATCTTTATCGTTGGTTTGCCGTGCAGTGACCGTTTGGCCGATTCGAGAACTTAGCAGTTGGAATCTGGACATTTGGAATATTTGGTAAGCTTTGGATTGGTAAGGTAGTCTACTGACACTTACTGTGGCTTTTTGGATTTGTTTGAGTTAGCTAACATTTGGATCTATGATTTGTACTATATGTGGAGTGCACCTCACATAGGCAGGTAATGTGGAGATATTTCTCTGACTTTGTATTTGTTTGAACAGGACGCTATATGTTAAAATATTTTAAGTGCCACTTTGTGTGATATCACGTTTTCGTGATATTTTTGACATGCCTGTTTTAAGCACACTCCGAGGAATGTGCTGTCTTGGAAAGGGTACCAGTTATCGATTAAATGAATCTCAGCCGGCCCCCCCAGAGGGAACACCTAATCGTGATATGTATATAAAATTTGTCCTTCCCACTATTATGTATAGTACATTGTGGAATAAGTATACATAATTCTGAGTTACGATGGCCACTACATGGGTCGTTTGATTTGTGAAAGGTTCAGTATGTGGAGCAGTGTTTGTTTCAGGGCAGGTCAAGACAAGATATGTTTGATTGTGTGCGTATGTGGGAGAAAGTGGTGCGTGAACGAATGAAGCGTGAGCAAACCTTTGCAGACAAGGAGCAGCGAAAGGCTGCCCATGTTAAAGCTTTACAGTTGCAGGAGAAAGAACTACAGGACCAGAAAGATAGGGAGATACGAGAGCGTAATCTACAAATTAATGGTCAGTTTCCTATTCGGCGTCCTCTTTATCCTGTCCTTAATAATGAATCTGATGATTTATCATTGCTAGATCGTTGCCCGCCTCCGTATATCATGCCTACGGCTCCAGCTGCGGATTCTGATACCCGTTTTGTACTTTCTGTTGAACGGTCTGCGGATTTACACCAGTTGGCTCGTAAACTTACTATTGATGTTATTTCTGTTTCAGAGATTGAAGATGGTATGCGTACGTGGTCTGAGAAAGAGCGATTGTACTTTCTGGAACATTTTGGTCAAGAAGTTGTTGAACGGTTTAGGAAGTATTCACCTGATTTGGAACATAAGGCTATATTGGTTGGTTGTGAGAATTTACGTAAAGGTGTTTTTGTTCTCGCAGACGCCGATGATTTCTTCCAGAGTTTGGTTCAGCTACGGGACGAGGCGTCGCGACTACGGAAGTTGAAAAAGGCGGTGGATTCCACTGCGCCCGGAGATACGGCCAAGGAGTACCCTATCTTCGCAGCAGATAAGGGTGATACAGTTTACGTTATGCCTATGCGAGAAGCCGCGCCCTTGTATGTTCCTCCCAAAGCTCAAGGTACAGATGATAATAAGTTGTCTGCGGATTCGAAGGGTTATTTTATATATAATTGGGTTTACACTCCTTGGAATAGAGCGGATGTTATGGCGCTTAAAAATGCTTTGCCTGATCCGTGCAAAAATCCGTCTGCTTTCTATGAGGGCGTTGATAGAGCTATTTCTTCATGTGTTATGACGTTAGTTGATATTGATCTTTTCTTTGGGTTAATATTGCCTCCTGATATGTGGAGGGCAATTCGTAAGTATGATGATCGACAGATACTAGGTGCAGACTGGAGGGATTTAGCACAAGCCGATTTGGATAGAGAACCCGCGTGTAAACCATGTCAATTAATTTTAGACCTCCCAGCGGCTATTTTGAATAAATTAAAAAAACGCTCATTCCCCCTAAAAAGATTGACTGGACGATGTTGGCATCTTGCAAACAGAAGCCAGATGAATCAGTTTGGATTTCTTAACACACGTTTCATGATTATAGCCGTCAATTATTAACAGAAGATACGGGTAGGCATTTGTTTGTTGATAAGTATGTGGTTAATCTCCTGCCGAAGATTGCAAAGCGTTTAAAGGCTAGTGAAAGTTCATGGACTACTGCAACTCCTGCTTCTCTTTTAACTATGGCTCAGTATTATGAACGACAGGAATTGGAGGCTAAAGAAAGTGGTGATAAAAAGGCGAAGGAATTGAAGACAAAGGTAATGTTGGCTCAGGTTTACGCTACGCAGCCGAGGGGAAATGATAGGGGTAGACATGTGTCTTATGGCCCTCCTTCTTCCCATTCTGACATTTCTGCAGATCAATGTGCATACTGTAAACAGTTTGGACATTGGCTTTCAGACTCTCCGGTGCTTCGAGAGCAGCGTGTGCAGCGTGGTCAAGGAAATAGTAGGTTTCGGAATAGTTACTCAGGTCCAAAAGGAGGAGCGAATGATCGTGGTAGGTTTGAAGCAAGGGGTCGTGGTCAGGCTGACTATAATACTTTTGATCGTTGAAATCAGTATCAGATAGCTGAGGGTGAGTCTTCTGAGTTTCAGGATAATACGTACGCATAGGATTGCGTAGGATGGGGTATGGAATCGGTTGAAGTACCAGTAGATCAAAGGGGTCCATATATTTCAGCGCATGTTTTGGGTTCTACTAATCAGTTTCTGGTCGATACAGGAGCTACTCGTAGCGCTCTGTCCAAACAATTGGTTCCAAGGGCTCCCCTGTCTGGCGAAATGATTACATCAATAGGGTTCGATGGAACACCTTCCCTTAGCCCATTGTCTCAGCCCCTTCCATTTCACATTGATAAGTTCACTGCCCCATGTCCATTTTTGTTGTCCCCAACTACGCCGGATAATATTGTGGGACTTGATATGCTCAAGTATTTTCGAGCAACGATACGCTGCGCCCCCGAAGGGGTGCGGGTCATTTTGAATGAAAACTACCCAGAGTTTGAAAGATCATGCCTCTTACAGGAAGCCGATGCATTAGCCTACCTTCCAAGTACCTTATGGGCTACTTCTGATACTGATGTGGGACAGATGATTATCCCGCCTGTACACATTACTGTAAAGGAGGGAGCGCTTTTGCCTCGCGTACCACAGTAAAAAAATTCTAGAGAAGGTGAAGTTGCCTTGACCAAAATTATAAGCGACTTGATTGCTGTAGGAGTAGTGGAGGAAGTTCCCTACAATGTTTGCAACAGCCCTATTCTTCTGATTTTAAAGAAAGGTACAGATACCAAGATCTACCGTTTCATTATTGATTTGTGGGAGGTAAATAAGATAGTAGTGCCCCAATATCCTGTAGTGTCCGATATCACTACTTTACTTACTTTGGTTCCACCCACAGCTACTACCTTTACAGTAATAGACTTGAAAAATGCTTTCTTTTCGATTCCCATTCATCCTGACAGCCGATATCTCTTCGGCTTCACTTTAAATAATAGATCATACAGATTTTGTCGAGATCCCCAAGGCTATACAGAAAGTCCCAGCATTTACAGTCAGGCCTTGACAAGACAGCTTGATTCTTTTGAGCTACTGTCTGGAGTGGCTCTTATTCAATACGTTGATGATATTTTGTTAGCAGCAGACACGCCCGAGCAATACGAGGAGAGTACTCTGTCCCTGTTCTCTTTCCTTGCCAAGATTAATCACAAGGTTTCGAGAAAGAAATTACAATATTGTAGACCGAAGGTGACCTACCTCGGTCATCTTCTGTCTAAGGAGGGGCGTGCATTGACATCAGATCGAATTCAAGCAATTTTAGACACACCAGTTCCTTCCACTCAGAAAGATGTTCGTGCCTTTATAGGGTTAACGTCCTTTTGCAGACAGTGGATATTAGGATTTTCACACATTATAAAACCTTTATTAGCGTTGTTATCCAAAAGTACACCAACTCCCCTTGAATGGACAGATGAATGTCAGAATGCCTTTGAACAGTTGAGACAGGCCCTTTGTTCTGCACCAGTGTTAGGTACACCAGACTACACAAAGATTTTTACATTATATTTACACGAGAAGGATGGGTGCGCATTGTCAGTTCTAGTGCAGACACACAGAGATAAACAGCGACCTTGTGCATACTTTTCAGCAGTACTTGATCCTGTAGCACGAGGATTACCTGGGTGTTTTCGAGCAGTTGCAGCAACAGCAGTGGCTATACGACAAAGTGAGGGAACAGTTTTGTCACACAAATTGTTGGTGTTAGTGCCCCATGCGGTAGATGCCTTATTGAACCAAACGAAAACACAGCATTTAACTAGCGCTCGTTTAACAGGATACGAGTTGACGCTGTTGGCGCCACACATTACTTTGAAGAGGTGAGCCACTTTGAACCCTGCCACTTTATTCCCATATCCTGTTTCTGAGTCCCGAGAGGAAGAACAACATGATTGTGTTTTTCTGACTGAAGAACAAACAAAGGGCCGTATTGACTTACAGGATACGCAACTTTCAGATGTAGATGGGGAGCTGTGGGTTGATGGATCATGTTTAAAGCTGCCAGATGGTACGACTTCCGCAGCCTATGCAATCACGACACTCAAGACAGTGGTAGAGACAGCTCGCATACCACAAAAATCGGTCCAAGCAGCTGAACTGATAGCTCTAACGAAAGCATGCGAGCTAAGTGCGAACCAGAGGGTGTCAGTAGTGAACCAGAGGGTGACAGTGGTGAACCAGAGGGTGCTGTGATGAACCAGAGGGTGGCAGTGGTGAACCAGAGGGTGACAGTGGTGAAGCAGAGGGTGCTGTGATGAACCAGAGGGTGGCAGTGGTGAGTGCTGAACCAGAGGGTGGCAGCAGGGGTGAACCAGAGGGTGCTGTGATGAACCAGAGGGTGGCAGTGGTGAGTGCTGAACCTGTGGGTGGCAGGGGTGAACCAGAGGGTGTCAGTGGTGAACCAGATGGTGCTGTGATGAACCAGAGGGTGGCAGTGATGAACCAGAGGGTGTCAGTGGTGAACCAGATGGTGCTGTGAAGAACCAGAGGGTGGCAGTGATGAACCAGAGGGTGGCAGTGGTGAACCAGAGGGTGCTGTGATGAACCAGAGGGTGGCAGTGGTGAACCAGAGGGTGCTGTGATGAACCAAAGGGTGGCAGTGATGAACCAGAGGGGGAAAGTGATGATCCAGAGGGTGGCACAGGTGAACCAGAGGGTGCGGTGATGAACCAGAGGGTGGCAGTGATGAACCAGAGGGGGACAGTGATGATCCAGAGGGTGGCAGTGGAAAACCAGAGGGTGGCAGTAATGAACCAGAGGGTGGCAGTGATGAACCAGAAGGTGGCAGTGGTGAACAAGAGGGTGGTAGTGGTGAACCAGAGGGTGACAGTGGTGAACCAGAGGGTGCTGTGATGAACTAGAGGGTGACAGTGGTGAGTGCTGAACCAGAGGGTGGCAGCAGGGGTGAACCAGAGGGTGCTGTGATGAACCAGAGGGTGGCAGTGGTGAGTGCTGAATCTGAGGGTGGCAGGGGTGAACCAGAGGGTGTCAGTGGTGAGCCAGAGGGTGCTGTGATGAACCGGAGGGTGGCAGTGGTGAACCAGAGGGTGGCAGTTGTGAACCAGAAGGTGGCAGTGATGAACCAGAGGGTGGCACTGGTGAACCAGAGGGTGCTGTGATGAACCAGAGCGTGGCAGTGATGAAGCAGAGGGGGACAGTGATGATCCAGAGGGCGGCACTGGTGAACCAGAGGGTGCTGTGATGAACCAGAGGGTGGCAGTGATGAACCAGAGGGTGGCAGTGATGAACCAGAGGGTGACAGTGGTGAACCAGAGAGTGCTGTGATGAACCAGAGGGTGGCAGTGGTGAGTGCTGAACCAGAGGGTGGCAGCAGGGGTGAACCAGAGGGTGCTGTGATGAACCAGAGGATGGCAGTGGTGAGTGCTGAACCTGAGGGTGGCAGGGGTGAACCTGAGGGTGTCAGCAGTGAACCAGAGGGTGCTGTGATGAACCAGAGGGTGGCAGTGATGAACCAGAGGGTGGCAGTGATGAACCAGAGGGTGGCAGTGATGAACCAGAGGGTGGAACTGGTGAACCAGAGGGTGCTGTGATGATCCAGAGGGTGGCAGTAATGAACCAGAAGGTGGCAGTGATGATCCTGAGGGTGGCAGAGGTGAACCAGAGGGAGGCAGTAATGAACCAGAGGGTGGCAGTGATGACCCAGAGGGTGGCAGTGGTGAACCAGAGGGTGCTGTGATGAACCAGAGGGTGGAGAGTGGCAGTGGTGAACCAGAGGGTGGCAGTGGTGAACCAGAGGGTAACAAGGGTTAACCAGAGGGTGACAGTGGTGAACCAGAGGGTAACAGTGCTGAACCAGAGGGTGGCAGGGGTAAACCAGAGAGTGGCAATGGTGAACCAGAGGGTGGTAGTGGTGAACCAGAGAGTGGCAGTGGTGAACCAGAGGGTAGAGACCTAGTCGACCTCAGTCCTACGTCTACACTGCTGTTTATATTATTCCAATGCGCAGAGCCTATTGGGAATATAGGAACTACACTACATGTAAATTGATACTTGTATAGCGCACTACTCACCCGCAAGGGTCTCAAGGCGCTTGTACGAATACCGCTGTGGAACCCATCCTGGCTTTCCCTGTGAGGCGTCCACTCCTGGGCACCCCCCTGGTGAAGCCAGGCATCCTTAGCGCTGTGGGGGCCGCTGTGGAGATTAAGCAAGCTATTGCCCAGAGTTGCAGAGTGGGACTCCATGATTAGAGTAGGCACCGAGGCGAGAATTATCAGGTCTGTGGAGATTGAGTCCAAGAGCTGCTGAGGCGGGAATGGAACCCTGGTCCCGGGCTAGATCTCTGCATCAGGGTCTGCCGCTCTAACCATTGAGCCACACTTCTCCACTACATGGCGCCCAACGTTTGGTACGGCGATAAATCTAATGCAAGACGTTAGAGTAACTCAGTCGTGCTTTTTCACACAGACCCTTTTCCCCGTAAATACTCCAAAAGATGTCTGGAGTGGGTAAAAGGTTAAAATCCGCCGGAACTTAGTAGGAAGAGATTTCTATGTATAGTTTTTGGTTTAGTCAACGTTGAAGGATACAGTGTTCCAAAATATTGTGCACCTAATCTTTGCTTCCTTGAAACTTGATCTGCAACAAAAACCTTTCTGTCAGTAAAAATGTCAGAAAGTGAAGACGAAAGGGAGGCAGCTAAAATAGCAGCTCGACTCCTACAGGATGACACTAGTCTCCTGCAGAACGACCCAATTGCTATACTCATTCCGGTCAACATAAGGAAAACTGTAACCCTTAAACTTATAGAAAATGGACTAACATCGAGAGGTGGTATTGTCGTATTCGTAATTGAGGCACATGAATATCGGCAGACAGAGGTATTCTATTCATGGATAAACTTTCCAGCAGCAAACGCTGTCACACACGAATTCCACTATTACAAAATAGAGGAACCTCCGGAAGAGTACACCCCTTTCGAGGAGGTGGAAACCCCATTAAAATACCAAGAGCACCTGCTCTGGTTTAAAGGCGCCCTAAAACATAATAATCACATCACCAGGCTCGGTCCACTAGGTAGACCAGGAGCAACGTGGCCGGTTCTAGCCAGCTAAAAACCACATACAGACATTGATAAAATATCAAGCGAAGAACTCTTAGTTAAAATAAAAGAATTAACAAAGGCATATAGGGAGTTGGTTCAATTGGCAACGGAGGATATAACTTTCCTCCAGAAATTGAAAGAAACAGATATAGCAGAACAGCCATTTGAACTTGCCAGAATCATAGAAAAATCCTATGAAGAACTAGGAAGAGATAGTTTGGGTGGGAAACCGGTAAAACCCCAACTAACTGAAAATCCTGAAAAGATATTTATAAAAAATAATCTAAACACTCCAAAAAGAGCTGGGATGGAAATAAACAATCCACTCCCAAAGAAAAAAGATTCTAGTCCAGAGGAAGGTCTCCTCGGCAGAGAGAAAGATCTCCGGACCAAGGACACAAGTCTCCCCAGAGGGAGCCCTCTGAGAAAAGATACAACCTTAGAAATAGGGATAATTTAAAGAAACCTGATAGATATCAAGATATTGATACACGTCCCTCTCAATCTTTTCAGACTTCCTCGCAGAAATCGGAAAGAAGAGGACGGTCAGAACAAAGGGAAGAGCACGTCAACTACAAAGACAAGGAACCTGCTCATCAAAGTAAAAAATTACAATTTCCCAAAAAGAAGGTAGCCAGTATTAAAGTAATCAAACATGCCGAGGATACTGAGGACACAGCTGAAAAACGGAGAGTGGGCACAGACAGTGCTAGACAGCGCAGCAGAAGTGACCATAGCTCGCAAGATCCTGATGAATCATCGGGAGACAGTGGACACGAATGTAATACATTCAGGTGGAAACTGCAGACACCAGAGTTAGCAAACCTCATAAAATATACAAAATAACATTACGTATAGAGGGAGATAAGACTAGGAAAATAGGGGGTCTATTTTGGGATAACCTTTCAAAAGGCTATGACATCCTTTTAGCTGAAAAATACTGGCCACCAGAGTTTGTAAGGGAGTGCCCTCATGGCGAAGAAATGATTATGCCTGCCTTCTCAAATCATATTCCAATTCGTAAAAAATATACACTTGCAAGAAAGTGGGCAGTAGCCTAAGCTCCTGCATTATATAAAAATCATGTAGGATGGGATGAGGACTCTCCTCCTCACAAAATCCAGTTAAAATGTCAACCAACTGCACAGAGGCAGTACCCAATTAAGCAAGAAGCTAAAAAACGAGTCAGGGAGATCTTAGATCAACTTGAATACCAAGGGGTGATTGAAACATGCACCTCACAAATGAACAATCCTTTGTTTCCTGTCTCCAAACCAGATGATTCATATCGTCTAGTCTTGGACTACAGACACCTTAACTCATGTTGCAAGACATTTGCAGTACAAAACTCACACAGTGCAGCACTAATGAATAACATCGTGCGCAAAAAATACAAAACGACATTAGACATCTCTAATGGGTTCTTTTGTCAAAACATAGCACCTGAAAGCAGGTATTTGACCGCTTTCTCAATAATGGGTTCGCGGAAAAATGTCTGTTGACTCCCACAGGGATTCAAGAATAGCTCTGGTTTATTCTCAGCAACGGTAACAGAGTTAACACAAGTGTATGATGATGAGGCATTATCTTATGTCGATGACATCTATCTAACAGATGATGACTTGGATACTCACTTGAAAAGAGTGAATACCATAATACTTGGGTTCACAGCAGAGGGTTACAAATTCAACTTTAAAAAGTCACGAATTGCCCATCTAACAGTCCTGTTTTTAGGATATGAATTATCAAGTGAAGGCAAAAGCCTAGCAGACAATTTCTTAGAGAAATGCGCTGTACTCCAAGCACCAAAAACGCTGAAGAACTTACAATCAATACTAGGTTTCCTGAATTTCGGAAGAACTTACATTCTAAATTATGCAGAGAGGGTTAAACCTCTCTATGAACTAATAAAAACTGATTTTAAACCAATCAATTGGACTCAAAAACTCACAGAAATTTTGAGATCATTGCAAACAGACATGTTAGCAAAAACAAAATTGCAAACTCGCGATAACACTCGCAACCTTGTAATCCGAGTCATCCCAGGAAGATGCGGATTCACGTACCTGACCTCTAATGAGGGAGAAAAGGTACCAATAGCTTACAAATCACATTTGTACACACAAGCTGAAAAATCATTCAGTCTTGCGGAAAACATTGTAAATGCGGTTCAAACAGCTGTAGCAAAAGAAAGAGCCCAAGCCAAAGGCAAAAGGTGAATTGTTTTAACAGCAGAATCGGCCTTTGAGGCATTAACAAGCCCACGCTATTTAACTACCGTGGCACTAGATCCAAAATGGATACAATGGGAAAATTCTCTTGCTACAGAAAAGGTGAAATACTATTTTGACCCAAACATGAAAAAACTGAAAGATCTAACATATGAAAAAGAATATCCTCTGCCAATCGAAATTCTGCCCCTACAACAGTACGCCTGTGTAATATATACAGACGGATATGCACAACCCTCAGTTTGGGGAAAGCAAGCTTACAATGCTACGTGCGAGGTTATTAAATGCCGGTGGCACGGAGGTAAATTGAGACCACTGGTAACAATGTCACAATCTGTAAAAGACAATTCAGGTCAAAAAACTGAATTAATAGCTTTAAAAATGGCGCTCGATATTGCCAATCGCGAATTCCCGACACTAATAGTGTGCGATTCACATTCCTGCGTCAAATCTTACAATAATGACTTGCAGAAATGGCACCCTGGCTTCAATCGGTGAAAAAGAGCCTTTGTGATATGGGTCTTAGTCACCTATGGGTCTCGCCAAGTACTCACAATTTCCCCTCAAAAAAGGAATTTAAGAGTTTATTTTGGGCCTCAACACGCCACTCGTTGGCACGTGCATCAAGCTTTGATGATTTAACGGGGCGTTTCTTAAGATTCAAATTGGATCCGGTACGTGAGACATATTGGGATCTTATCTCCAGACCATTGGACAGAAAATTGTTCCACCAATTTCGGGTGGGTTCTTTACCTCTTAATTCCTTTACTTCATCCTGGTGCAATAATACTAACAATTGTTGTATTTGTTGCCCCGGGTGTAAAGAAACAGAGGGTCATTTCTTATTCGCCTGCCCCCAATATAGAGAACCCCGTCTAAAATGGCTAAAACCCATTTTTAAACGTACGAAATGCAAAAAATCCTCGGATGCAATATGGGCCCTAAAAACAAATACATCTGATTTCACTGTGATATGTTTGGCCAAATACTTAGGATGGGCATGGGTAATCAGGGCAAGAACGAATTCATCCGCCACATGATTAAATAATAGTGTGCAAATTGTTTAATACCTTCCAATTATTGTCAAATATATTTTTTAAGAATTGATAAAATTAATTTTTAAGAATTGTCAAAATGTAATGTCTTGTGTATTTCTAACAAGGTTTAATAACTTTTTAAAAAATTATGGTTTTTAAATAGAGTCTAGATTGTTGATGTTATATAGAAGCAACTACTTTATAATATTCTCTCTTATGTAGGGATGATGAAATTGTTTTAAATGACTGTTGAAAATCTGTCTTTTATGATTTTAATATCGAAATAAAGACATTAAAACCTGAAACCTGACTTGCAGAAATGGGTTCAAAATGGTTATAAAGATGACACAGGTGCCACAATCAAGCAGAAATCGCTTTGGGAACAAGTAGTTCGTTTACAGAAAGAACTTCAAAAGACTCACGTGATACACACACTGAGTCATCAGCGTGATGGCGTTCACGTTGCAGGGAATTCATTGGCTGAGATAGCCACAGCGGAAGCCACTAATCCGGCTTCCGTAGCCACAAAAAAGCGTTCAGAAACATACATAGACGGGGAAACCATGCTGGCGGTAAAAACGTCTTCAAAAGGCGACTGTGCAGCACTACCCGTGAACTATCCACTCAATTATACATACATAATAGATGCAAACTCCGTTCCTTTTGCTCGAATCCCTGGAGTGGGGGATAGAGTAATTCCAAACACGAACAGGAGAATCTTCTTGATTCAAGAAGCACACATGGGTGAGGGTCTAAGACACCAGACGATCAAGGAATCTCTGAAAGAATTGCAATCAGAATACTGGTGACCGGGGATGAGCCTGCAAAATTACAAATTTGCAAAGGATTGTCCAAACTGCAATCGAGATCGCAGTAGTGAACCGGTCAGAGTAGTGCCAGGACCCCTATTAGAAAGCATAAGGCGATCTATATGCAAAATCAAACAGGAGAAATGCGTCCCAATGTATATTATTTAGGACTAGATTCACTTAAAATGTAGACCCCAGCGCTCGGCTGACGCCAGAACTGTTATAAAAGATTTGCGAGTCTATATCGGCACATACGCAATTGGCATGCTACATTCTGACCAGGGTCCTGCTTTTAGCTCTCGAGCTTATAAGGAGGCTATGACCAGCATGGGCATTGCATTGCGGTACTCTTGTCCCTTTACTCTTGTCCCTTCCATCCTGAGGGAAACGGGATCGTGAAAAGAAAAAACTGAGACATAAAGCAATCTATAACGGCGAGGGTATTAGGTTCGGGTGATGGGTGGGTCCAACATTTAATAAGTGTCCAACGTAGTCTTAACAATCTGCCAAGAAATTCTCTAAAACGTTTCACTCCGTACGAACTATTGTTCGGTACTAGAATGCATATTCAGGACTTAGATAGTCAGACTTCAGTGGTAGAAGAAAAATGCTTTGATATCAAAGATCGTTTGGCTATTTTACAGGACTTAAATGAAACAAGAAAAGACCTGAGCAACATAAAGCTAAAACAGCAGCCAACAGCCACTGAAGATAAACCACCTGTCCCAGCAAGGCCTGTCTGGATTCCAAAAATTGGGGATCTGGTCAGAGAGAAGATCGCGGTGAAGAAGGAATTTGGGCCTTCTTACAGAAAAGCAGTACCTGTCTTAGCTATCAACGGAACAAGATTAGTGGTACTACCGCCCCTTGCTGGTAAAAAGGAGAACCGAGTTGTATCCATCGACCTGGTAAAACCACAATCATGTGGCCAATAATAAGTAGTAGGCCCAGTGGACTCCCAAGAAGTAGCAGAACACCAAAACTTGCTACAATACAAGAGGTTAAAACTGAGAGACTAATCACATTTGATAAACCTGCAGTAATTCAAAAAGGACTATGCAACAAAGCCATGGAACTTATGCCTCTTAAAACTCAAATTGCAACAGTTTGTCAAGAAACACCTGTCTACAACGATGTAGCCTCAGACTATGCTAATGAAAAAAAATCTGGCTACTTCATCAATTTCGATGACTTTTCTGAGGATCCAAGCGAGCCTGAAGAACAGCCAATAACAAAAACTTTTAAAGACAAAGTAACTGAACTCTTTCATCAACACAAAGAAACCTATCTGATTTCTCCATGGATTGAATTTTGGATTGTGTTAGGTGTACTTTTCCTCCTCCTTTGGCTCATCATGGTTCTTTGTTTGGGAAAATTCATTGAGGGAAAATACAGTATAATGGACACATCAAGTCAGAACATCAACTTGGTCCTAAAGCCACACAAGTCATCTCACATCGAGAAAAGAGAACTATCATCAGTGAATGTCACAGCCAATCCAATACCCGGTGGGGTAGCTTGGGACAAAACAGATTACGATATTTATTGCCCGGTCGAACTCTTGAAGTATCCACACCAATTTAAGGTTTCATTAAGTGACTTTGTGAAACCGAACACATTCTCTGATGATTGGGACTTTGAAAGTATTAATGATATGATGTCAGACTTAGTTATGTCAGCAAAATTTACAGAACATGATTACTTACAGGGTTCATCAAATACTGAAGAAATGTATTGTTATAATCACTTTGCACATCACTATTTGCATAAACTCAACCTAGAAATGTTTTAAATTATAATCAATGGGAACATTGTGTAACTCCACCAAAAGGCAGTTCAAAAACATTTTACGAGAAATTCCCATACTTCTCAGGGTTTAACACAAGTGATGCAGAAACGTTTTAGTTCAAACTGTTAAATAAGACAGGGTTGAAAACAATGCTGACAAACACTAAATTAATCTATTCAGAAACATTGTTTGAAAAAATGACTACATTTGGTTTTGATTTTTGGAAAAATAACATTGAAACAAAAACCATCTGGGGTACCAAAGATTGGCAGGTCCAAGGTATAGAATCATTATTTAGAGCCTGCATGATCCCAGAACAAATTATATTCTTGAATGACACCAATCAACAGACAACCTGTCTTGGCCTAGCCAAAATTAAAGACTTAAGCAAACCGTCTATTCCAAAGCCAACACCTGACAGTAATAGCACTACAGATGTTGAGATAGACGTATCCCATATTTTTAACCAAAACAGAACACATCCTGATTGGAAAAAATGGTTGATCTGGCCCACAGACACAAATAACTGTCAAGATAGATTCCAGAACAAAATACAGGGGTTAAAAAATTGACCGGGCCAGACCCTAGATACTCCCAGAGACAGCATCCAGGGATAGTTACAACATACAGTGTAGGGAAACTCTGCCTCGAATGGCTACAGAAATCCACACTGGCAGAAATTAAGCAACACTTGACTTTACTTAAAGACGGTGCTGACTTGCGTGATTTCATAATGGGACCACGCAAACAGCGTCAAAAACGTTTCAAAGCGGCCGGTATATCCGCAGCTTACAACGAAGCTTGGAAAGAAACGCAAATTGAAACAGCAGAAAAAATACGGGAAATTGACCGTATTAATTTGGAAAAATCACTTTCTGTTGTAGACAATGGGTTAATGACTCTGTCTTCGAGAATATATTCACTGGACAGTATTGTATCATCTGCTATTGATATAATAGAGCAGGACTTACTAATGTTACAACACGGTCAGTCCCAATTACGTTCTATTGTACAGCTCGGCTGGACATTACAAAATCTGCGTTCAGGCTACGTGCCCTGGCGTTTAATCAACACAACGTCATTATTCTCTATATTTAACCTTACTGATACACAAATCAGCTTGGCACAAAAAGGAGCAGATTATAAGATTCTGAGCATTAAAAAACTTGAGAGATTACCATTGACAATGTCAGAAAGACCTGTCATTGAATGGATAATGCACGGAATAATAACTATACCGATAACAACTTTCCAATTTAAATACTGTCAAGAGTATATACCAGCAGGCCAGTATGAAAGGTTGGGTAAAGGGTACATTAAGTCATCATGGAAATTACCTTACACACACACATGTTATAGTGAAAAGGAACAGAATGTATTTCTTAGTGGTAATAATTGTAAAAGATCACTAAGTGGTATACTTCTGTGTCAAGGTATTAACCTGCATGGGGCCTGTGAGGGGACTTCAAATAACCTTTCATGTCACCAGCATGGCACACCTGCAACACGAATAGAGCCATTCTTTAGAATGATTTCTAATGGGAGCTATATTCTAATAGTGGACCACAGATGTTGTGGCATGGTGCCAGGAAAAGCTTATCTCGTGAGCGTTAGTTCCATGGTCACTTGCTGTATGCAAGTATTGTATCCAAACAGCACTCGAGGCAGGGAGGCGAACATTTGGCCCTTTTTGAATATCTCTTCTATTCGAATTGATACTTTAAGCAGAATGTAGTCTGTTCTTTTACAGACAACTCTGCCCTTGACGTCATCAAAAGAAACGTATGATCTGCAAGTTGAAAGGACAACGGCAGAGATACATACACTTTTATCAACAAATTGCCCCCTGCATTTCGCAGAAATGCTAAGCCAAATCCTAAATATGTCTGATACCAGTGGTATCCCACATGTATTTAAGAAAAAAATTTCAGGACTGTTAACACCCTTCAAAACAGTTCTGGGCATTTTTCCTAATTTTGTCCATTCTGTCTTTGGCGGCCTACCACTTCTGTTGGGACTCGTAGCAGGCATTTTATTTTTAATACTTCTGCTTCGATATGGCAAGCCAAGTCGCAGACAAGACTCCCACAACGATGGAAGAAACGATCCTAGCTATACGCTATCGGGACCACATAACTAAAGTCCTTGGATTAGCCCGGCTAAGAGATCTGAATATGACCTGGTTTCTTTCATTCAGACCCATCTGGCAGAATTGTATCTTACCTGTGCTTCGATGTATGCTGTGCGGAGAAGAATGCGTGTTGGACGTCTGTCTTACACTACCATCAGCAGTACCATTGGATACAGATACTTTGCTAAGTCCTGTAACGGCTCATGCATCATGTTGTCCCCAGCGGCTACCCATCCTGATGACGGCATTCATTGAGACTTCTACGCTACGATTAGGTGGTGGTGAAGTACGAGATGAGAGCAGCATCACCCAGGTATGACCTTCTGTGAGCATTGCTGATCCTGACATCGACGATAGCAATCATGCTCAAGACTGTACAGTTGCGATATTTTCAAACTTGGTTGAACTTTCACCTGAAGCCGTAGACAACTTTTTTGCGAGTCTGTCTGAAATGATGTTCTCCCCTGAACAGAAAGAATAACTTTTAAGCAAACAAGCACACAGCGTTCCCTGAACTTTGAATTCGGCCTTCAGCTTTGATAAACAAAAAGCTACTGAAAATATTTGGAACTATTTTTTCCAGTGAAAGCGAAATTATTTTTTTCCTTCTCTTCCCTTCCAAAATATTTACCTTTTTAAAGGCACTTGTACTCTGCTTAAAGTAGAACTATTCTTAGAGAACAGAGCTTCTATTTTTAGGAACACTAGAGACAATATATTTCCTCAGCCTCTAGCATATTTACAATAACTGTATTTATATGTGATGGAATCGTCTCGCCCTTCTTTTCTGTATTAAAAGCCATTTCATGTGTAAATTTCGCAAAATCATTCAGCTGATATATATATGCATCCTTTTTTAATGAATGATTACACTGCTTGAAAAGCGTACAGTACCTATAATCATTTTCATGTATTTCGCATACACCATTTCAAAAATGTATTTTAGGGTGGGTTGGTATACACATGCACCTTTTAAATGTTTACTATTGCTTAGTTTTAGTAATGATGGACATTAATTCGTGGAGTGGGTGTAGTGTTTTTATCTAGGAACCTGAATCGATATTTCTATTTTATGCCCTTGTCCGGTTATAATCAATAATATCTATACAACGGCATAGTAATCATATCCATAATTCAGTCGTAGCACATGCTGTCACATTAAGCAAGGCTACTTCCCCGGCCCCCTAGAAAGCACAACGAGTTCTCTAAACAAAACCAAGCCTCCAGCAACCTGGGAAATCCCCCTTGCTTTTGTTTTGATTTCGTCCTAGAACTCCTGTAAAGCACTGTAAGAACGGCCAGTTCTTAGTGACATCTTTATTGACGTCTTATGTCCAACCTTACGTCAAACCCGGCACCTTTCAGGTATAAATATACCAACGTTGCCTTAAGCAGACACAGTGGTGGTTTTGGAGCAGAGCAGCTATCTACTTGCCAGAGAGCCCAGCTAATGCGAGAGCCCACGGACGCTGCCCCTCCTCTTTGACGCACTGGGAGAGACGCTGTCTTTTCTCCTGCCGAGAAATCCAGCTCCGGTGTTTCCAGATACCTTCACGAGTTACTTGGATATCGAGTCCTGAGAGAGAGATACAAGACCTCCTGCTTTCTATTACCCAGGTACGGAGCTGACTAAACCCTTAAAGAGAATTCTTGAGTCAGATTCTTGGCAAAACAAACTTAAGTTAAACTGCTACTTACTTACTCCTTCCCACGTATTAGGCTTAGGTCAGGTACACCGGGGTAGGCGTATTTAGAAGCACCAGTTGAGTACGATTAGTCAATGTATATATGTATGTATATATTTTATCTATTTTAAAGTATCATATGGCTAAGAAACCATATCAATGCTTTTACTGTATTATTTTATAATCCTCCTTTTACTGTACGCACTTTACTTTACTATGAGTATTGCAATTGTGGCAATTCATTTCTCTTGTATGAGGAAGAAGACTGCTCAATAAATTACACCTTTTATTGAAAACGCCCGTCTCTCTTTTCTCTGCATTCTGGTGAAACTAAGTATGCACGATTGACTGAGTGAAATAGCTGTCTATTGTTTTCACACGACTCTAGAGATACACTCTTATTCTGAGGGAGCAAAGTTGTCATGTTATATGGTTCTCAGAAGCTAATCCCTTCTTGTCTATCCAGGGAGGTTAAACTCCTCCTCGCTTATTCGAGAAAGTTTCTAGTGACCTCTGAGCTAGCTGGCAAAACTTAAGTCTAATATAGTCAGTAGAGACCTAGTTGACCTCAGTCCTACCTCTACACTGCTGTTTATATTATTCCAATGCGCAGAGCCTATTGGGAATATAGGAACTACACTACAGTATCATGATGAGTGGCGCAGCCTGGGCCGTCACATGGCATCATGATGAGAGGCACAGCCTGGTCTGGTCACATTGTATCATGATGAGAGGCGCAGCCTGGGCCGTCTCATGGCATCATGATGAGAGGCAGAGCCTGGGCCGTCACATTGTATCATGATGAGAGGCACAGCCTGGGCCGTCACATGGCATCATGATGAGAGGCAGAGCCTGGGCCGTCACATGGTATCATGATGAGAGGCACAGCCTGGGCCGTCACATGGCATCATGATGAGAGGCACAGCCTGGTCTGGTCACATGGTATCATGATGAGAGGCACAGCCTGGTCCGGTCACATGGTATCATGATGAGAGGCACAGCCTGGGTACGTCTCATGGCATCATGATGAGAGGCAGAGCCTGGGCCGTCACATGGTATCATGATGAGAGGCAGAGCCTGGGCCGTCACATGGTATCATGATGAGAGGCAGAGCCTGGGCCGTCACATGGTATCATGATGAAAGGCACAGGTGGTGGTGCGAGCGGCATCAGACTGCAAAACAAAACTTACAACATATCTTCCGCTCGGTCGTGCCACCCACCTAATGACTTCAATTCCGTTTCAGGCAACAAATAGGCAATGTTGTGAATGCCGCCACGGTACTGGAGACTGAGCCAGTAAGAGCACAGCTGAGGCCCGTGTGACTGGAACCACCTCCTGGCAGATGTGATTATATATTGTAAGCAGATGAGATAATTTATTGTTAACAAATAACACCCGAGCAGATCAGTGCAGTTCTATTGCACAGTGTAGTGCAGTCTGTCATACACTGCACAACCGCCAGAGCAGTTTGCAGTCCGGGCTTTGCTTAGTGAGCACTAACAGCAGCTCTCCCATCTCAATTTGCCATCAACTTCAAGAGGTCGTAGGCGCTATAAATGCGTGACCTTATTTTGGTGCGGTGATGCGGACAACCACATCAAAATACATTAGCCTAACGCCTGATGCGTGGTACTTGGCAGGGCTGTGTAAAATTTGGCCAGCAGACTGGGCCACCACAGCATCAAAGAACGTGATGCTCCAGTGGCGCAAGGGGCTTGTAAATATGCCCCACAGTTTCTTTTTGTGCAAAGGACAAGCCTGTGGAATCCCCTCAACTCCAATCTAAGAGCTGAACTCTTCAGACTTACATTCAGTTGATATCAGCAGGGAGAAGACGGTACTAAAGAACGTTGGACAAGATTACTACCTTTGCCTGATGAGCTGCTAACTTCTCCCTCTAAAAATCTAATTATTTCTACACCTGTCATTGCTCTAACGATACCAAGAGCAACCCATGATACAGTCAAAACTCCTTAATATATCTTTAACCTACTTTATACAGTAAGAATGTTAAAAGTTCTGAAGGAGTTCTCTTACCATATAGGACAACAAGGCCTAAGGCCTAAGGCCTTTATGGGGTCATGTAACTCCAAGGTGACTTAGAATAAACATATATTGTATGCCAGGGTGTAGTTTATTCCTTATAATACATGGTCAGATCACAGCCTTTCCATCTAACTGCTTAAACCCGCTCTGCAGTGTGAACTTAAACACACTAAAAAGAAGTTAAAATGGATTTTCCAAAAAGATATTAGATTAACTTAACTGCAAATCAGATTTAAATAAGAATACTGTGGCCAGGTCATGTTGCAACACGCACAGATACTGTGTCCTCTAATGATCCATAGCAATTGTTCCCAATCTGGGCGCCTCAACTCCTTGGAGGGCCGTCGAATCTAGCCTGGGGAGCCGCGCCCCATGCACTTTAAAGCATTTAAGGTTGAAGGGCTTGTTGGCTTCAGTTAAACTAATTAGACTTAAACGCATGATGTCAATGGTTTGTAAGTGACATGCCTAAAGCTGTAAACGTAGTGTCTAATTGATGGCATGTCGAGGGAGATGACCTCCATATCTCACTGAATCCCCACATTCCAACACTCCCAAAGTACGTGGAAGAGGCCTGATTAATTTTGCAAGACTGGTTAATAGTTTCATTGTTTTCCAAATGGATGTTACACCAGTGCAAGTTATCAGGAAAGTACAGTTGTCCTGTCTATTAAACACAATAAGTATCAAGTATTGACATTTGTACTTTAACTATAGGTTCTTCCATTACACATTTCTTTCAGTACACACATGTTTCCAGACAAACCTGCTCACTCTTTGAGCACAGGGAAGTAAACCACCATATACGGCAGAAGGCCAACATTTGGCAGCAAGAAAGAGGAGCGTTTAAAAATGAAAATCTGTGGACTTTTTTTTACTTGCATTGATTTGGAGCCAATTTAGGGAGGAGACAGCAGAAATGAAGCTGTAGGTGGTTTAAAAAATTGTGAGACTTCGAAACCGCCTGCCACCATACCCTATGCACACGCCTCCACAATGCAGGGATCCTCGACAAAGCCCTGGACTGGACCACCTCCTTCCTCACCGGCAGAACCCAGAGTGTCGGACTCCCTCCATTCCGATCTAAAGACACTGAGATCTTCTGCGGCCTACCCCAAGGATCATCCCTCAGTCCGACACTCCTTAACATCTACATGGCACGGCTCGCCAACATAGTCGGATCGCACAACCTCAATATCATCTCATATGCTGACCACACCCAGCTTATCCTCTCCCTCACCAAGGCTCACACCCCCGCCAAGCCCAACCTCCACGAAGGAATGAAGGGCGTCGCTGAATAGATGAAGAACAGCTGACTGAAACTGAACTCGGACAAGACGGAGGTCCTCATCTTCGGCTCCACCCCATCCGCCTGGGAGGATGTTGTAGATTACTTAGTTATCCTCTATGATCATTTTCTCTATGCGCCTGTTCTGTGTTCTAGATTTTAGATGGCTCTGACTCTGAGTGTTCTTGATGAGTCAGTTCTATGCCTGGCCAGCGAGCGTTAGGCAGACTGTTGTTCCCTGCTCCATTAAATGCTGCATAACTACGACTTCCCTGCGTGTGTGTGTGAAGTCATTTACTACAATTTTTGGCGACGCTTACCTGGTGCTGGCCAGAAGATTATTGGAGGTTTGTGCAGCAGTGGAGCGGAGTCGGACATCTCTCGCTAGTAGTCCTGAGGTCCAACAGCAGTTCCTGCGCTCAAAAATCAGATCTGCGGTGTGCAGAGCATCGTCGGTGGAAATATCGACTTGCAAAGAATTTGGGCATTTTGTAGAGGAGACAAGATTGTGTTAGGCTGACCCAGCTCCAACGGACCATGAGTAGCTTGCGCTGTTTAAATTCCAAGAACATTCTACACGCGCGCAGCTCTCCTACGCATCTCACGTCTCTGGCTTGTGATGTATACACGAAGTACACCTTGTGACGCGTAGACGCTGCGTGTCAAGCTGCGCTCCAAGCCTCACTTTGAATTCCGGCCATTTTGATTTGATCGGCTGTGTTTAACGTTTCACACGCCGTCTGTGAGCTTTCAACGGTGAAGTTTGTTTACGTTACCTGAGAAGTACGTCTCCTTTATGCAAGTCATGAACAAGTGTTTAATATGATCGCGTTTAAACGCGCAGCAGTCTAAAAAAAAAAAAGGGAAAATGTGCAACCTATGAGACAACAATTAGCAAGGTGCTGTATCTCATAACCAATTCACAGCGTCTTTACAAATTTGATTGTTCTTCATTACATAATGGCTCAACAAGTCAATGTGTCTGTCAACATTACATTACATCCTCCCTTTTTAAGTGAAGTTGGCAATCCTCAAATTCCATCGGAGGACTGGTTTATTATTTTTGACAACTATTTAGAAGCTTTAGATGGGCAAGAATTCTCGGCTAAAAGGAATAAAGCTATACTCCTTAGTACTCTGGGAAAAGAAGGACAAAGAGTCTTTAGATTTTTGCCCATAGCCTTGCAAGCCAATGGTCAACCTCTACCTGATGAGTACAAAGAAGCCATTACTAGACTGGAAGTAAGATTTGCAAAGGAAGAAAATCTAGTAATGAGCCGATAAAAATGTTACACCCAACATCAAAGGGAGTCTGAATCCATTGATGAATTTGTAGCACGTTTAAGAGAATTATCTATTAAGTGCAAGTTCGGGGCCATGAATCATGAACTAATAAGGGATCAATTAATCGTACAATGCAAAAACAAAAAGATTCAGGAGCGACTGTGGGCTACGAAAAATCCTACTTTGAAGGCAGCTATTGATCTTGCAAAAGTAATTGAACAATCTGAAGATTGTATGAAAGTTATTGACTCTCATAAAAAGATGAATGCACAACAAGATATTTCAGAAGTCTGGGAAAAAAAACAAATCCAGTGTGTGAGCATTGTGAGGAGGGTGCTGTGGCAGTGGTAAAGAACAGAAACAAATTTGTTCTTAAAAAGAGCACACCTAATAACAGACAATGCTCAAGATGTGGGAGTTTCAGTCATTCTTCTGAAGCTAGATTCTGCTTTGCAGCGAATAAAGAGTGTTTGAATTGTGGACGATTAGGGCATTTCTCAAAAATGTGTAAACTAAGAAACAAGCAAAGAGTCGCGGTTGTTGATGAATACATACGGGAAGATGTAAGAGAAAGAGACAAACTGTTAGTAGTTAATGATGTGGATGTAGTTGCAGATGAGAAGAGACTAAACAGACCGAAAGCTCTCTTTTACATAGATGGTCAAGAAGTGTCCTTGATGGTAGATACTGGTTCTCGTTACACCATCATACCTCAAGGTCTATTCAAGAGTATATGGAGAGAGAAACTTCTTTCGCCTGGTGACATTTCTCCTACTGGCTTTCAAGGGGGGAAAATTGACATTCTGGGTTATTTTGATGCTATTATCATTTTTCAGAATAGATCTACTTTTGGGAAGGTTTATGTCTCGATTGATGGGCCACCCATTTTGGGTTGGGTACATCAATACGATCTGTACATTGTCATAAATCCAAGAGCTAAGAACCAGGTGATGGTTGTAGAAGATGAAAGTATGGAAACCATTTTACAAGAATTTAAGGATGTCTTTGATGAGGGGTTAGGAGAATTAAAAGGGTACTCTCATCTTATTAAATTGAAAAAAACCAGTGTTCCTGTACAACATAAATTGAGCAGAGTACCTTTGTCTATTAGAGATGAAGTCAAATCTCTGATTAATGATATGTTACAGAGCGGTGTGATTGAGCCAGTTGAAGCCTCTCCATGGGTTTCTCCTGTGGTCGTTTCGAGAAAACCTGATGGAAAATTGAGGTTCTGTGTCGACCTCAGGTCTTTAAATAAGTGTGTAATTGCCGACACCTTTCCTTTACCTAATATAGGTGAAATGGTGTCCACTCTTCAGGGTGCTAAATTTTTCTCTAAGCTTGACCTGAAGAGTGCATATCATCAAGTTAAGTTGCACATTTCTTCAAGACCACTCACTGCTTTTATAACATCAGAGGGCATTTTCCAATTTACACGGCTTCCCTTTGGGCTAATTTCGGCAGCCAGTGTTTTCCAAAGGATGGTGAGTGAAATTTTCAGAGGTATACGCAATGTTATTTTCTTCCAGGATGACATATTGCTTTTTGGAGATACTGAAGCAAGTCACAATCGAGTACTCAAAGATGTTTTGCGTAGGTTATGTGACACTGGTCTCACTTTGCGCAAAGAGAAGTGTTCTTTTCTTGTGCAAAGCATAGAGTATTTAGGACATGAGATCTCAGCTGAAGGGGTTAGACCTAAAAAAGACCTTCTGGAAGCAATACGTCTTGCTCCCAGTCCTGTAGACAAAGATCAGTTACGCTCCTTCATGGGGTTGATCGAATACTATTCGAAATTTGTTGAAAAATTCTCTGGAAAAACTACACCTTTAAGAGAACTACTCAAGAAAGGTTGTAAATTTGTATGGTGTAATGAACAAGAAACTTGCTTCAAGAATATCAAGGAGGACATTTGTAATGCTGGTATTCTTGCATCCTTTGATACTAATAAAACGTCTATTCTAATGGTTGATGCTAGTGCATCTGGAATTGGGGCTGTTTTGTTACAAAAGCACCAAGGTGGAGTTCGTCCTATTGCCTTTGCTTCACGTTCCCTCTCTATCTCAGAAAAAAATTATTCTGTTATCGAGAAGGAGGCTTTAGCTGCGGCTTGGGGTACGCATTACTTTCGTAACTACTTGTGGGGTACTAAGTTTTGTTTAAAAACTGATCATAAGCCTCTTGTTCGCATCTTTTCACCTGGTGGATGCAGTTCTGGATCTCCTAGACTTGCTAGGCTTGCTGCAAAGTTACAGGAGTACCAATTTGATATTTCTCATTTGCAGGGTTGGAGAAACTTTCAGGCAGACTGCCTGTCAAGACTCTCTGTTCCTGTGACTACTGCTGGTGTGTGTTTTAGCCTTGACAACACTGACTCTAATGTTGCTTGGATTGATGACATTGTTCATCTTGGTGAGGGTTCATTCTCAAAAGAGGAGTGGGTGAGTGCTATGTCCAGTGACTGCGTTCTGAAGGAAGTTATCCAGTTGATGATAACTGGGTCCAGGAGGGAAAGTTGTGTGTGTGTTAATGCCAGACCATATTTGAAGGTAATTGATGAATTATCTCTGTGTGGTGATTTTATTTTGCTACGTGGGGAAAGATTCATTCCACCTTCCTCTTTAAGATCTAAATTGGTTAGTCTTGCACATGAGGGTCACCTGGGTCATACACTTACCCAGCAACGCTTAAAGGCAAATATTTGGTGGCCAGGGATGGACTCTCAAGTCTCTTCTTGGATTGAGTCTTGTTCCTTCTGCAAAGAGAGTGAAAAAAGATTAAAAATAGCTGTTGATTCCAAACCTGGGAAGTTGTCCAATCCAAATCTTCCTTGGCATACTTTATGTATTGATTTTATTGGTCCTATGGGCGAGTTGCCTCCCTCACAGAGATTTGCCATTGTGTCTATTGACCTTTTTAGCAAATGGCTCTCTGTGGAATTTCTAAAATATATAACCACTGAAACTACCATTCGACATTTGAAGTCTGTTTTTCAACAGGAAGGGTTTCCTAGTGTGTTAGTTACTGACAATGGTACACAGTTTGTGTCTCATGCCATGTGTTCTTTTTTGAGAACTTCTGGGATCACACATCATAGGACTTCCTTTTATAATCCGCAAGGGAATGGTTTATGTGAGCGCTTAAACAGGCTTGTTAAAGGTACCATTCAGATGGCTCTTACCCAGAGCATGAATGTTAATTAGACACTTTTTTCTAATTATTTTTCACTTTTATTTCAATTTTTGCACTGCACTCCCTCAGTCATACCACACTTTCATCACTTATCAGTCTTACTAAGTGATTAAACCATACTGTTGCCATTTAGGAAAGGAGAACTACTAACCATCTAATCTCCCTTTTCCTATATATTTACAACTTGCATCGATGGTTCTACAAAGAAAACCCAAATGATGAAGGGCGGTCTCGTGTGGTGACTGATGGGTACCTTTTGAACATCCTACGAGTTGTCATTGCGTACCGTTTTTTTAGGGTCAGTTTAATGGTTTGTTGTTTAACTAATGCTTACCGACCGCGCATTTAGCTTTTGTTTTTCTTAGACCCTCTTGAACGCTTTAGTTTGTCGTAGTATCTCGGGGATTGTTCACAGAGCTGGTCTTAAAATATTTTCCCCTGGGTCCTATCTCACCGTTTTGTTTTTGTCATGAATGTTAATGACCTAATCCAAGACATGGTTTATGCTTATCGTACCACGTGTCATGGTCTAAGTGTTAAATCACCTTTTGAGATCATGCGAGGAAGAGTCCCAAGCACCAAATTGACACCATCATGGCTCAAAAAGTTGATCTCTGATGATCATTTTTGTGGTGATGTGGATATCTCACCGGTTTCTTCGAAAATTAGAAAAGGTGATCTTGTTAAAGTTGAACCTGGGAGAATTACTGGCGGGTTATCCAAGTTTCGTGGCCCTTTTGTTATTAAGAACGTTTTTCCACAATATGTTACTCTTTCTAACGGTGAAAGGTGGAATTTACGGAGAGTGGCTCTTTATCAGAAGGGTAAAGGGTGCAATTTTCATGAAAATGTAAACAATGAAGGGAATAGTGGGTACATGTTCTCTTCTTCTGATGATTCTTCAAGTCTTTCCAACTCTTGTCATTTACCTCATTCCAGGCAGGGTGATGGTGGTGGTGATACTACGGAATCTCCACTTAACAGTGGCACTACTAACTCCACTGTTCCTGGCTTTGCTTCCAATCCTGTTTGTGTCAGAAGTTCAAGGTACCGTAGGCCACCTTTGTATCTTGATGATTTTTACTGTGATTAACTGACCTGTTTTTCCTTTCTGTTCATTTGCTTTGTTTTGTTTTAAAGAGGGGAAATGTGTTGTAGATTACTTAGTTATCCTCTATGATCATTTTCTCTATGCTCCTGTTCTGTGTTCTAGATTTTAGATGGCTCTGACTCTGAGTGTTCTTGATGAGTCAGTTCTATGCCTGGCCAGCGAGCGTTAGGCAGACTGTTGTTCCCTGCTCCATTAAATGCTGCATAACTACGACTTCCCTGCGTGTGTGTGTGAAGTCATTTACTACAGAGGACTAATGGTGGCTGGCCGCGCAGGGTGCCACACTGTCGCCCACTGACCACGCACGCAAACTAGAGTTCATCCTGGACTCATTGCTATCAATGACCCAGCAAGTCAACGTCATCCCCTCCTCCTGCTTTAACACCCTCCTCATGCTCCATAAGATCTACAGATTGTTCCCCACCGGAACCAGACGGGCGGTCACCCAGGCCCTCAACAGCAGCAGACTAGACTACGGCAACGCCCTCGACGCGGAAACCTTGCCCAAACTCCAGAAACGACCACAACGCATATAGAACACCTCCGCATGCCTCATCCTCGACATCACCCACCACATCATATCACTCCCCACCTGAGAAACCTGCACTGGCTCTCAGTCAAGCTCCTCACCCATGCTCACAAAGCACTCCACAACACCGAACCAGCATATCTCAATGAACAACTCACCTTCTACACCTTGAACTGCCAGCTTCGCTCCGCTGACCTTGCCCTCGCCACCTTCCCCCGCATCCGACGAGCGACCGCCGACGGCAGATCATTCTCCCACCTCGCCGCCAAGACATGGAACACCCTCCCTATCCGCCTGCGACAAACCCAGGACCTGCTGACCTTAAGGAGACTTCTCAAGACCTGGTTCTTCAAGCAGTATCATCACCCTCCCCACCCCTAGCGCCTTGAGACCCTCACGGGTGAGTAAAGCGCTCTACAAATGGATTGATTGATTGATTGAGTCACCCTGCTGAGACAGGTGTGTTGGCACGTATGACATGGGTAGAAATGGAGGTGCATGCAAATATTCTTCAAGCGCAGAAACACTTTGGCAATGAGGCCTACATGCATAGGAGTGCTATCCAGCACTGCAAGTGGGATAAAAAAAGTTTGAGAGTGTACTCTAAAAAAGACATGGGCGAAGAAGTGTAACTAGGAATATTTTATTAGAGGCGCCGCCTTAGTAATACGAAACACCATGTGTATATGATTATAATACCTTCATCAGCTTTATCCCAATCGTCGGGGTGAAAAATGCAGAGGCCGGACTTACATCCCTCCCACCCTCCAAAGAAAGTAACAGTGGGGAGCCACAGGCAATAGCCAATGGGTCAAGGGAGACGTGGGTCGTAAAATTTTGAGAACCATTTATCTACAGCACTGAAAAAAAGAAACATGTTACCATAAATATCTCCGTTCTCCTGAAAGCTTTTCATTTTAAAGAAATATGTCAGAAATCAGAAAACACAATTTCCATGTTCTTAGTTTTTTTTTTATGTCCTCATTTGCCTTATCTCTCTTATAGAAAACACCGACCACCTTGCGTATCTTTTCAGAGCGAGTTCAGGATTCTTTATAAAACTCGAACCAAGACACGATTGATTGACTGGCGGAAGGAGCCTCCAAGTTTGGAGGGTTGACCAATTTACTCCACCTAGGTATTTTCCAACCTATTGTACCATATTATTATTTTGCTGGGGACCCGAGACACTGATCTATGGAGCAGAGGAGGCATATTCATAGGACCCGGGGAGAAAAAAAAAAAAAAAACCCGGACATCCTATTTCCACTGTGCTAGTAGATCCCTAAATGCAAGCTTTTTCTTACTACAGGATCTAGCCTTATCCACTCTAGATATTTCATACAGGAAATTTTGGGAACCACTTATCTACAGCACTGAAAAAAGAAACATGTTACCATAAATATCTCCTTTCTCCTGATAGCTTTTCATTTTAAAGAAATGTCAGAAATCAGAAAAAACAATTCCCATTTTCCTATGTTTAACTGCAGCTCCACTTGTGCTCTGTGACCTGCCTTCCAGCCTGGCTGCTGCCTTCAGCCTCAAGCAGTGTGATGATAGAAGTCAACCATACAAACTTATTACAGTTGAGCTGTTACCTCATGTATCTAGTGACGTCACAAGTCACCTGTAATAAGTTGATTAGCGACAAGTCTTTATACTGGCATTACAGACGCCAATGCATTCTAATGAAACTAATGGATTAATTGAAAAATTTGGTGATCTTTATTTCTGTGAGAAATAATGTATTCTAATTATCTGGGCCCAACAGACCAAACATGTTCAATGAGCAGATGGAGCAAATACCGAAGCAATCTGCTACTCTAAGCAGGAGAAGGAACTTCTCTGCCTCAGAACCTGGGGCCAGAAGCACAAATACTAAGAATATGGATTTCCAAAGAACAATATTAGCTGAATCGATAATTAGTTATCATCATAAAATCTTTATTTCGGTATGAAAAGTACCATAAAAGCACAGGTTTAAAAAGCCATACACCATCATATACTGCTAAATTATTATAAAAAACACACAAATAATTATTACAGTCACAGTAAAATCACATTACAACAATGTCTTTAAAAAAAACCAGAGTGCTCATTATACGCTATTCTAAAGGGCAGGGAGACCAGGGAAAGCCTCAATGAAAAAATACATTGTTTGTCCAATAAGGTACACTTAACCCTAGATACTTGAGGATCTCCTTATGCGCCACATAGCTGCTAAAAATTGCGAAACTGCAAAAACAATGGGACCTGAGGTATCATTTTGCATTATCCTAAGTGCTTGCATGCACTGCCGGAAGCCAAGGTTTTTACACAGTGGGACAAGCCAATATTTTCTAGGTTTTTGGTATGCAGGGCAAAAGAAAAAAACGTGTTGCTCTGTTTCACTGTTGCATTGGCATGAGGGGCAGTTTTTCGGTGAAGACATGCTCCAATTAGATGTAATATATATAATAATCGTAATCATATGCTCTTGTATAGCGCCTTATCACCGTGAGGTCTCAAGGCGCTTGCTTTGGGAACCCGTCCTGGTCTTTCCCTGCGAGATTACCCCTACTGGGCATCCCCAAGGTGAAGACCAGGCATCCCATCGCAGTGGGGCCGTAGTGGAGATTAAGCAAGCTATTGCCCAGAGTTGCAGAGTGTGAACCCACGATTCGAGTAGGCACGAGGCAAGAATTATCGAGTCCGTGGACATTATGAGCTCAAGACCCTGCCGCGTCGGGAATTGAACCCTGGTCCCGGGTCTGATCTCTGCATCCGGGTCTGCCTCCTCTAACCGGTGAGCCACACTTCTCCACCAGATGTAAAGGCCCGTACAGGTAATACACCATGCCGCCATTGCAAGTAAAGTTTTCTTGCTATGATGGGATAGATAACATCCAGGAAGCCGTCAAAGTGGTATGTATCTTTTACCATAAGAAAGGATACAGTTCTGGAGCCGTGCTTAGAATTGCGCTTGGCCATATCCCAGGTCTCAGCCCGATATCCTTTCGCAAGCATGGTAGCCGAAATCTGACTACATCCCCTCTCAGGGTCAGTCCATAGGTTTGAGAGCCCCAGTCTAGTAAGTTCCTTCTGAATAAAGGCGAGCCACGGTGTTTTAGATGCACTGCTACTAATGAGTACTTCTTTAAGCTCTTGCCTGTAATTGACCAGCTCAGGTATAACCCATAAACGGTGCCAGTACCTTAGTGGTCTTAAAGCTAGCTCCTCCTCAATTGGGGTAATCCCCAAATCAAGTCTCAATGGGAGGAGTGGAGTACTGGGCGGAAGAGCTTATACATTTCTTAAGAACTTATTTTCAACCCTGGAATTTTGGATTTGTTACAGTGACCCAACAGCTCGCTACCATACATACTTGCGCCCCTAGCCTGTGATTTGTAGACCTCCATTGGAGGGCCCAGCGGTTTTATCATTGAGGCATTGGATAGCATCAGAATCCCACCCACTAATTGGGCAAGCTTTAGCAGCGATTTAGTTGCCTGGGGACCCCACGACAAGCTCTCATTGATCGTGACCCCAGGTACACAAAAGGTGCTAACCCTTTCCAGTATTATTTTGCCCAGGGTGGGATTGGGTCTTGTGGTTCTGGGAGGGTTGAAGATCATAAATTTTGTTTTTAATGAGTTGATCTCCAAGCCCCGTATGTTGCAAAATTCTACAAATCCATCCAGTATTCTCTGAATACCCATCGGGGATTTCGACAGCAATAGGTTTTCGTCGGTGAACATTATCGCCGGTACCCTATTCCCGGCTATCTTTGGCGCATCATTATTCAGCACCCCATTCAGATGCGAGATAGTTATCACTATTCTTAATGTACTAAACTTTACAATTTAAAATAGTGATTCCACATGGGTCGCCAATTCACCTACGTTATGAATATTAATAAGCTAGGTTGCAGTTTGCGACGCATTAGGAAAGATAGCCATCACATGGATAGTGGCCTGCTGGGGTCGGTAGGACCATCATGTCTGTGATGGCTTTTAAATAAAGTGATTTGTTTTGCTTAGAAACACGCCCTGGAAGGAAACAGCATGCGTTTCAAAAGAAAATAAGGAAACACTTCTTTCATTTTTTTCAAAGATGACAAATAGACTTTTTTTACATTTTCAAAGAGGAAGGGGTCCTAGTGGGACCCCTTCCCATTTGTGAGTGGTTACTACTACCTTTTAGTAGTCAGTCGAAAATTAGGGGCTTATTTATGTGATTTTGTCGTAGGGCAGCACTGTGCTGCCCTAAGCCAAGGTGAAAGGACCGGAATGCATCATATGTATGCAGACAGTGCATTTCTATCCCTTCACCCTGCGCTGGTGCTGTTTCAGGAAGCCTAGCGCCAATGTGGGTATCTTTGCACCATGGTGTAATCGGTTGCTCCACTGCATGCAGGATTGCTTTTGTGCAGGAAGGGCACCTTACTGCACAAAAACTATCCTAAGGCGTTTTCCCCTTCCTTTGTGTGCAGCACACATAGAAAGAGATAAAAACAAAGCGAAATAAACATACTTCTCCTCGTTGCACCTCACTTCGGGAGGCGTACGGATTTGGTGCTTCCCCAGGTTTCCACCACTTTGTAAATCTAGGGCCGAGTCAAATTCCATGCGTGTTGAGTGGGAAAACCCAATGGGATGCCTCCTGGGCGCAGAGTCGGGCACCGTGGTGATTTGCGTTGCGTCGCCTTACTCATGATTTATGAAGCAACTCAAAGCCACGCAGGGCGGCTTTGCATGGGTTCATAAACCAAAATGAGGGCCCTGCGTCACACATGTACCAGTTTACGTGGCGCAAAAGAGATGCAAGGCTCTCATAAATAAGCCTCTTAATGTTTTGCACACTGTAATTCGGCTGCAAAACATTAATACATACCATGCTGCCACAGTAGAGAGTCTCTGTAAAGAAGACTAAGGCCCACATGTTCATGGCTTTGGATTTGCAAATTTGCAATAGCAAAATTTTGGTGATTCGCTATTAGGCAACTGCAAACACCTACGTACAACAGTGGGTATTACATTGTTTAAGATTCCCAGTGGGTTTCAATTGATCTACCTCAGTAATATTAAGGAGGTAGGTCACAATTTGCGACCCATTGGAAATCTCTAAAAAAAAACAAGGATGGTGGCCTGCTGGGGACAGCAGACTACCATGTCTCTGTTTGATTTGAAAAAAAAAAACAATTTTTTTATATACAGTCTGTTTTCTTTAAGTGAAAAAAGGAAGTGTTTTAAAATGTTGAATGGAAAGTTTTTTTTCCATTTTTTGAAGAGTAGGCAATCTTCTGTGGGACCACTGCCTGCTCTTTTGCATGTGTTTTTGCATGCATCCACAGACCCCTTCCAATTTCCAAATGCATCAGCACCAAATTGAAATTGGTGTTAAAATGCAAATGTTTTGCAACCACATTTGGGTCACAAAATGTTTGTAGATAGTACTCGTGTTGCTATTAGGAAGGGACGCCCTTGGTACACCCCTTCCTAATACCGAACCGCTAACCCATTTTGTGATTCTGTTTCCAAATCAAAAAATGGGCTTTACACAGAGGAAAATGCCTTTTCTGCGGCTGCAAACAGAATATTAAGCAGGCTTTCTGCCAGTGATATCAGGGAAGGGAGCAGCGACCTTGTGACTGTTGCCTGTCCCACAACTAAGACAGCCAACATTTACAAAGTGTCAGTGGTTCCACCGAAGCAGCTTCCACTTTGCAAATGGACACCTCTCCCTTTCGAGTGTCGGTATTTTGTCAAATAATTAATTCCCGGGTCGCCACCACCTTCCAAATCTGCAATCAGTTGGCAAGCCCACATTGAGATTCAGAGAGATTTGTTGGGCACCTAATGCAATTTTAGTACTTTGTGCTTTTATTATTTGGTTCCAAAATCTGTTGATTTGAAATTGCTTGTTTTGGAACCTGAAAAGGCTTTGTGCTACAGTATTTATATTTCTAGAAGTTTAATAGTAGTTTATTAAAACTATGTGCACTAATAAACTTTGCAAGACCTTAAAATAATTGGGCTTTTAAAGATAAATAGATGAAAATTATTTGTATTCCAAATGAGAATAAACAACAATTTTATATCAAAATAATTAATCATAGAAACCTGCCACAATGAATTTCATGAGAAGTCCTTCACAGATAAAACCCAGTCAAATCCTAAAATGTGCAAGCAAGCCTGTAGCTTGACAGCATCATTAAACTGAAAATGGCACGGAAATTAGAAATATACTGAATTCACCAGAGGGCGACTTCTTACCTCTGACAGGAGGGTGAAACTGGTCTTTCATTAAAGCCGGTCTCGGTGAAAGCCACCTCAGTTTGAACAGCTATGATACCTCCCAGCAGCAGCTGCCCAGGTGTGGAGAGGGCGTCCAGCTCCCAGGTGGGCAGAGTGCAGAGAGCAACCACCAGTGGCTTCACAGCAAACAGAACTAGAGTGATGGTCACACATCTGTGGAGCTCCATTTAAAGAAGACTGTGTTCAGGTATCTCACAAACATCCAGCTGAAACCCCTTCAGGAGTAACACCTTAGGAGTGTCACTGGTGCTGAGGAGCTGCACCCATTGGATACTTCAACAGACTCTGTGGTTTGCTCACAGTCTAAGGTGTAGAACATCAGAAGGTGCTTTGCTTAAAACCAGGGAAATATTTTCAACTCAAAAACAGGTCCTAAGACCTCTCTTAGATTTGGTGTCTAGCTTCCTTGACATATCCAATCTCACCACATGATGTATGTTAGCAAATTCACTCACTCGAGCGTCCACCCACAGCTGACGCGGTGAGCCTGCCTTATAAAGAGAGAAATAATGAATGGGTCCAGGGCAGACCCTTAGCTTGCTGAAGGCCCCAGTGCCCTGAGGACTGTGCACTGTTATTATGGAGGTGTGACTCAGTCTTACAAGGAGGGAGTTAACGCCCAGATGTAACATCTGGAGATGAGTGTGGTGTCCCTTGAGGCTCAGGGCATGTTAATCAAACACACTGATGGGAGGAAGACAAAGCCCATTCTATATCACAAACAATGAACGTGTGATGGACAGGAAACTGGAAATTGAAACACAACTAAATCTGAAGGAGATATGATAGGGAGTATTACGGATTTGAAAAGGAAGCGAGGTTCTGTGCCAGGCTGAGAGACAGAAGATTCTGCATAACCTGACCAGAGTGTGTTGTGTGTCGATTTAGATACCGTATATAGATTTCACGATTTATGCCCTTATATAGGTACAATTCATATTGCCCATATTTGGGCAGAGAAATCAAGCCCCTATTTAGTCATTGCACATGCTAACCAAATACAGGCATGGTGTTAGATCTGGGGGTCTCTAATTGGCAGAGGTAAGTACCTTACACCAAGTAGGGACCCTTGCTTCTAGTCAGGGTGAAGAATTACACAAAGTAGATAACCCCTGCTCACCCTCTAGGTAGCTTGGCACGAGCAGACAGGCTTATCTCTGAGGCAATGTGTATAATAAATGCACTTAACACAACAGTAATCCCCAATCCACCACAAACTGAGACCACACAGGTAAGTATTTTTATAAAAATATATATCTTTATCTAGTTTCAGCAGGAAAATAAAACAGTTGCACGATAATCACTTCTTCAAGAATGTAGCACTTAATCTTAAGGGTTGCAGTTAATTTGTTAGGAAGTTCTTATATAAGTTGTCTCAAGTCTCCTGTGAATCAGTATTAAAAATAATACTTTGCGCTTATCTTAATTCAGCTCTCCAAAACGAGCAGTAAAAACAATGCCTGTGGGTAAATCAGCCAAGACAATCAGCCCTTAAAGCCAGGGGCCCTAAGCGCTGCAAGCGCGCCTCACCGGAATGCTGGGGACTCCTTTGCGCACCTCGCCGATCAGAGCACACTCGCTCTCAGCCCCGGCCGGTCTCAGCAGCCTCTCCGCCCGCTCTCTGTCCTTCGGGGAGCGGCGGGGAGCTAGCTCGGCGCTCCGAGCAGAGACGGGCAGGCCGGGGGCTGGGGGCACTTCAAGGATTCCCTCGGCGAGGTCGGGTCAGTCTTCCCCGGTCCCGGCAGTGATCACTCGGCACTTTCCAGAGATTCCCTCGGCGAGGTCGGGTCAGTCTTCCCCGGTCCCGGCGGTGATCACTCGGCACTTTCAGAGATTCCCTCGGCGAGGTCGGGTCAGTCTTCCCCGGTCCCGGCGGTGATCACTCGGCACTTTCAGAGGTCCCGATGACGGGGACCAATCCTGTCGCGGCGTTTGGGGCGAGCCTCTGACACACCCGGGAGTCAGCCAATGACAGTGCAGCTCCCGGGACAGGCTTTCAGTGACGCTCCCCTCTTCAGCCAATCACGGCACGACCACGGCAATGAAGCTGCGCCGCACGGGCCTATCCCGTCGTGGCGTTGGTGAGGGGGCTCGGCTCCTCCAGCCAATGGGAGCGCAGCGGCTCGGATCTTCGCCGCGGCAGCCTCCGTTTACGAACGGCAACTTCTGGGGGTATTTCTGGCCCCGGGGGCGGCGGTGAATATGAGGCAGATGATTTTTGAGGGCGCAGGTCACGGAAAGACCGCCCTCTCAGCCTCACAATCACGCTGGAGCAAGATACACGTGGGGAGGCACCACAGACCTCCGAACCTCGTTGGGAATGTGCCGATGAGCACACCGATCCCTACTCACGCCCCGCAGTTGAGCCCCACACACTCTAGGACCAAAACAGCACGATCTGCACAGCGTCTTGGGTTTCTTTGAGGAACCTTTTAACCCTGGGTTCCAGGAACAGGAGGCCAGATCTTCTCAGGCCCTTGGAGATTCAGTGAAGACACAGCACACAGCAAAGTCTTAGTAGTTCAAGCAGATGGGGGCACAGCACACAGCAAAGCCCTTCTCCTCCTCTCCTTCAGTTGGATTGCAGGATAGGTCAGCCCTTAGAGCACACAGCAAGGCAATCTTCCTTCAGTTCCTTCAGCAGTCCTTCTTCTGGCAGAGGTTCCTCTTGATTGTAGAATCTAACTTTTCTGTTGTCAGGGGTCCTTCTCTTATACCCCTAAAAGTCATTGAAGTCCTTTGAAGTCTTTGTGCAAGTGGGCCCTGAGCCCGGTCTAAACCAGTTCTGGGTGTTGCTGAGGCACTGGGGGTTTCCTGGCTTCCTTCTTCTTTGCAGTATCAGGGACAGAGGTGACAGTCGCCCAGCAGGGGGGTGGAGCCAGCATTGTGGTCAGGCAGGCACAGCCCTTCACTATCAGGTGCTATCTCCTCCCACTTCCCTGGCAGCAGATGCTGCCTTTCATCCACGGGCTGACTCAGACAGCCTCCTGGGGGCTCTGCAGCCCCTGTCACACTCAGGCCAGACAGTCAATCCACAAACAGGCCCAGGCACACAGAAAGGTTAGACAAGAGAAAAGCCACTTTCTAAAAGTACTATTCTCAAACACAGAATTTAAAAACAACCTTCACTAAAAGATGTGTTATTAAATTCTGAGTTCAGGGATATCATTCACTTATGTCCCATCTTGTTCCTATGGGAAGATAGGCTTTTATCCATTGGGACCAGCCTCCCCCATGTTACTCTATGGAGCAAGATAGCCTTACAGCAGTGAGCATACAAAATGCTGCTGCTCACTACCAGAGCATGTGACCTGCACTAGTACATGCTCTACCTTACCCATACATTGCACCCTGCCCAGGGGGGTACCTTGAGCCTTCCATAGGGGTGACTGATGTGCAGGGAAGGGTTAGGCCCAGCCAGTGAGGACACTGGCCAGGCGGACATGGCAGTCCACTGACTGCACACAGGCCCTGCGCTGGAAGGCCTGAGACACCATTTTAGGGATACTCATGTGGGTGACGCAATCTGCGCTGCAGGCCCACTAGTAGCATCTGTCATCACCGGCCCTGGCACACACAGTGCACTTTACTAGGGACTTCATGGTGATACAAATATGCCAATCAGGTACACCCAATCAATATGGCAATTTACATAGGGAGCACTTACACTCTGGCACTGATCAGCAGTGGCAGAGTGTCCAAAGCATCTAAACCAGCAAAAACGAAATCCAGCACAGCATCAAAAATACATGAGTCAGAGGCAAAAAGATGGGGGAAAACCACGCCAAGGGTGTCAGGTCTAACACATGGTCAACTACATCCGTCCATCTATGTCACAACGAGTTCTTGGAAAACCAGACTTCTAAACCTTTAGGACTTCCCCTTGCCTGGATATTGATTTATCCAAGAACTCATTTATTATGCATGAACATCTATTCCTTAGGGGTTCATTCATGACGTTCATATCCCCGACTTGTACGTCAATTCTGACATTCCTAAACATCTTCAAGGTATAAATATACCTTCACTTGCCATGGCAAATCATGGTTCGGCTGCCTACTTGCACAACGTTGGTCGCCACGGCAAGTTCTGAAGGAATTCAAGCCCCCAACTGATGCACTGACCAAACGCTGTCATCCTCCTCGCCGAGAATCCTGGCCCCAGTGTTTCTGACTCCCCTTGCAGGGTGTTAGAGATCGAGTCCCGGAAAGAGATTCCAACCTCTCTCATTCTAAGGTATGGAGTCCACTAGAACCTAGAGAAAATTTTAGCAATTCTTGGCAAAACTAAATTTTAGCTAAAACTAGACTAGAGCTAAAACAACACCTTCTTCATTACCTCGTACTACACTTAGGGTGGGTACACTGGGGTAGGATTATTTTAGAAGCACCAGATGAGTATTTTAGCCTGTGTTATTTATGTACACATTTTTATGAATATATGTTATAGCTAAAAGCCATACTATTGCAGTATTATTTTATCTTACAGCTAACGCTGTACGTATTATACTTCGCATTCTGTCTTACGATTGTAGCAGTTCATATCTCTTGCATGAGAAATAAGACTGTTCAATTAACCCTTTTTATTGAAACGCCCATCTCTCTATTTATGTGCAACTCTGTAGAAACGAAGCATGCACGATTGACTGAGTGAAACTGTAATCTATTGTTTCCACGATTTAGAGATTGTTCAGAATCTAAGGGAAACAAATTTGTCATGTGTATGCGGTTGTCAGAGACTAATCCCTTCTTGTTTATTCAAAAAGTTTCTAGTGACCTCTGAGTTCGCTGTCACACACAAGTAATTAAGTTTAATGTACTCGATAGAGACATACTGACCTCAGTTCCATGTCAAATCTAAAAGTGTATATTATTTCAATGCGCAGAGCCTATCAGGGATATAGGAAGGACACTATATGGCGCCCAAAAGGTTTGGTAAGGTACTGATTTAACGCTAGTTACTGAAGTAACTCAGTTGTGCTTTTCTAAGAGACCCTTTACTCATAAATACTCCATAAGACGTCTGGAGTGGGTAAGGGTTAATATCCGCCATAGCTGAGTACAACAGAAAATCCTTTGTATTAGCTGTTTGGTTTGTTCAATGTTGAAGGATACTGTGTTGCAAAATATTGTGCACCTTATATTTATTCCCTCGAAACATGCTCTGCATTTTTCATTAAGCAATGTCGGTTGCGACAATAACACTGAAACCGGTGGAGCTGCAGTTGACAACGCGGTACCAGCTTTTAACTCTACCGGTTTTGATGACTACGATGAGAATGCTATAATCATTCTTATTAATTTAAGTAGAGCCATCACTCTAAAACTTATAAGACATGGTCTGACACCAAGAGGTGGTAGAGCAGTTTTTGTAATAGAGGCACATGAATCTCACCAGACAGAGGTAATCTGCTCATGGATAGTATTCCCTGAATCAAATCCAGTAACTAGAATGTTTCACTTCTACAAAGAAGATGATCCACCATAGGAATATATTCCCTTCGAGGATATTGAAATTCCACTCACATCCCAGGAGCATCAGCTCTGGTTTAAAGGCACCCTAAAACATTGAAATCACATTACCAGGTTTGGTCCACAAGGTCAACCAGGAGCAACATGGCCGGTTTTAGAGGTTACACACCTCAACCTGAAATTGAAGACATGACAGCCGTAGAATTACTTGCTCAACTTATAGAGTTAATCAAAATCTACAAACAGTTAGTCCAATATGTCATGCGGACTCTCACAATCCAACCTCCAACAGATATTCCAAAACAAACCTTTCACCAGGAGAATACACTAAAAATCACTCCACAGACTTTACACGCAGTCGTGGGTAAATTCCCTGCAAAACGTGAACAAATTCCATTCTGGGTAGCTCAAAAATTACTCAAATCAAAGCAGTATTTCCTGATACTAGCCATTATGACATACACAGAATTTTAACTATCTGTTTACCAATGGGGATCACACCACATCTGGAAGATTGCACCTCTTCGGTACAGTCTTTTCTGCCATATACACTAAAACACATGGTGTTCCTTCTCTGGCGGTAATACCTGATGTCCTGAAACAGATTCAAAATGAATGAGGGCAGAGCCTGCTCTAAATGTAGGTATGAAATTACTGAAAAATTTTGAACAGGTCTGTGCAATAATATTATCTAATATTTCTCAAGGAGAAGCAGCATCAGTGGCAATCCAACTGAAATTAAGGGAATTTGAGGAACAGAATAACAACAAGCACTAGCCAGAATAATTGAAAAATCCTATGAAGAATTAGGCAGACACAGTTTGGGTGGAAGACCTGTTAAACCACAACTGTCTGAGAGTTCTGAGAAAGACTCAGTAGTTAAACACACTCCTACAGCTTCTAAAAAGAAGTGGAAAAATAGCAAACAACCTTCCAAAGAGAAGCAATCTCATTCCCGAGGAAGGTCTCCTCAAAAGGAGCCCTCTGAAAGGAGGTACAACCTCAGGGCCAGGCATAATTTGAGAAAACCTGACAGGTATCAAGATACTGATGCACTTTCCTCTCGTACCTTTCAGATATATTAACAGACATCCGAAAGAAGAGGACGGTCAGAAAACAAAGAAGAACGTGTGAAGTCCAAAGACAATCAACACGTTCAGAAACACAAATCAAAACCTCAATTCTCCAAGAAGAAAGTAGCAGGTCTAAAGATCAGACATGCCGAGGATTCAGAGAACACAATTCAAGAATGGAGAATGGGCTCAGACAATGTTGGACAGCGCAGCAGAAGTAACAATAGCTCGCCAGAACCTGAAGGGACTTTTGGAGACAGTGGACATGAATGAAGACATTAAAGTTGAAACTGCAGACACCAGGGTTAGTTATCCACATAGGTTATATGAAATAACACTTTGGATGGAGGGAGACAAACCGAGAAATGTGAAAGCACTCTTTTGGGAGCGACTTTCGAAGGGCTATAATATACTTCTAGCAGAGCGGGACTGGCCACCAGAGTTTGTCAGGGAGTGCCCACATGGCGAATATATCATTATTCCAGCCTTCTCTAACCATGTTACAGTACATTTAAAATATAATGAGAAAAAGCACAGGTGCACCATTCATTTACAAGTGTGCAAGAACAATAATATTAATGTCGAGGCACAAAACAGTGATGTCCAAAGGTCTTATTTGTTTGAATCCTTTATTTTTCAACAGTAGAAATACGAACAGCCGACGTGTTTTGTCCCTGATGGGACTTCTTCAGGGCAAGGATAGGTGGCCAAAGCTTGGCATAATGGGCGTGCACAAGGATCCGGAAAACAAAGTCTGTTTCGCAGTGAAAAATTAAGAAGTTCGAAGTGCAACAGCAATTGGAGGTCTAAATATTGTATGTATCCTCCAGGAAAAAATATATACACAACTGGGCTTACGGTTTAACTATAGTTATTAATACAATAGATACACATATGTACTCGAATTGTAATTACATAGGTGCACCATCCATGAGTTGTGCACCTTAATCTAAATTAATGTGAGAGAGGACCTCAAAAGAGAAGATGGCTTTTAATTCCAAAGAGTCCTCTTTCTCCCCGAACAGATTTCACGAGGAGAGTTAAATGCCGTCTTGCAGAGCCCAGCCGCCGTACACCCTCAGTCCGTATAGCACCTGAAAATATACTTTTGCCAGGAAATGGGCAGTAGCCCAAGCCCCAGCATTATATAAAAATCATGTAGGATGGGATGAGGATTCACCTCACCACAAAATCCAGTAAAAAAATCAAACAACTGCACAAAGGCTGTACCCAGTTAAGCAAGAAGCTAAAAACATTTCAGGGAGATTTTAGATCAACTTAAATACCAAGGGGTGATAGAAACATGTACCTCATCAATGAACAATCCTTTGTTTCCTGTTTCCAAACCAGACAATACATATTGTCTGGTTTTGATTTACAGACATCTAAACTCTTGTTGCAAAACATTTGCAGTACAAAATGCACACAGTACAGCATTAATGAATAACATTGTGCGTAAAAAATATAAAACCACATTAGATATTTCCAATTGTTTCTTTTGTCAAAACATAGCACCTGAAATTAGGTATTTGACCGCTTTCTCAATAATGGGGATGCAGGGTCAATGCTGACGTCTCCCTCAAGGATTCAAGAATAGTCCAGGGTTATTCTCAGCAAGGGTAACAGAGTTACTACAAACTTATGATGACGAGGCATGGTCATATGTCGATGGTATCTTTCTGACAGACGATGACCTAGATAGGCACTTGAACAGGGTGAACACCATTATACTGAGCTTCGCCTCTGAGTGCTACAAATTCAATTTTAGGAAATCAAAAATTGCCCATCTCAACGTCCTTTTCTTATGATATGATCTATCAAGTGAAGGCAAATGCCTGGCAGCCAACTTTCTAGAAAAGTATGTGCTGCTCCAACCTCCAAAAACACTGATTCTAGGTTTCCTGAATTTGGAAGAACATATATTCTAAGTTACGCAGAAAGGGTTAAACCTCTCTACGAATTAATCAAACCTGATTTTAAAACAATAAATGGGACAAAAGAACACCCAGACATTTTGTGTTCACTTCAAACTGACATGTTAGCAACTAAACATTTACAAACACCCATAACATAAGAAACTTAGTGATCCGAATCATTCCAGGTCAATGCAGATTCACCTACTTAACTTTTAACGAAGGTGAAAAAGTACCAATTGAATACGAATCACATTTGTACGCACAAGCAGAAATGAAATTCACTTCTACAGAAAAAATTCTGACAGCAGTTCAAACTGCTGTAGCAAAAGTAAGAGCCCTAGCACAGGTGAAACACATTATGGTCGTAACTCCTGTACCAGCCTTAGAGGCAGTGACAAAAGCGAGCATTCCGAATGCAAAAGCTTTACATCCAAGATGGCTACAATGAGTGAATTTTCTTGTTGCACCTGATGTTAAATACGTTTTTGATCCTTATTTAAAAACAAAAGCATTCCTGCAATACGAACACAAATGTCCCCTGCCTACTGAAATTCTATTGCTAGACCAGTATGAATGTATAATTTATACTGACGGTTCTGCACACCCCACTACAGGGGGTAAGCAAGATTATAGTGCAGCATGCGCGATCGATAAAGGTCGTATGGGCAATGGAAAATTCAGACCAATGGTCACAAAAACGCAATCTCTAGGAGATTGTACAGCTCAGCGAGCTGAACTACAAGCATTCATCATGGCACTTGAAAATACGGATCACAAATTCCCCACACTCATAGTGTACGATTCTTTTTACTGTGTTCAATCATATAATAAATATTTACAGAATTGGCTTGAAAACAGTTTCAAAGATGCAAAAGGTGGCCCAATGAAGCATAAAATGCTTTGGGAAAAAGTAGCTCAGTTGTGAAACGGACGACAAAACACTCATGTGATACACACGCAGGGTCATCAATGTGATGGCGTTCACCTTGAAGGGAATTCATTGGCTGATGAATCCACGAAGGGGCTGTGTAAACGGCTTACGTAGCTGCAAACACTCATTCAAAAACGAAAATAGACTGTGAAATAATTCTGGCTGTTAATGCTTCAAGCAAAGGCAGCGGTGCAGCATTACCTAAAGGGTTTCCACTCAAATACTCGTATATAACTAATACAATCAATGTTCGGTTTGCTCGAGTGGGGGATAGGGTAATTCCAAACATGGAACATAGATTAGGACTAATCCTAGCAGCACATGAAGGGCTCGCCTCTGCTCATGAAGGTGTTTCCGCCACAATATCATTATTAAAGCAGAGGTACTGGTGGCCAGGCATTAGGAAACAGACCGACTATGTTTTTGATTGTGAAATATGCCAAAAGATGAAAGTCTCAACTGTGAAACATCCTGCGTAGACGCCCATGTTAATCTCCGATAAACCATTAGCGTGTGTTTACCTGGACCACTGCGGTCCCTTACAAAGGGAAGGTAACTACAAATGTAGCATGGTCACAGTGCATTTGTGTTCAAGGTTCCTTTGGATGTGGCCTCAGCGCTCAGCTGATGCTCGAACTTTTATAAAAGATTTGCAAGTCTTTATCAGCACATACGCAATAGGCACACTACACTCTGACCAGGGCCCTGCGTTTAGATCTCGAGCTTACAAAGAAGCGATGGCCAGTTTGGGCATTGAATTGCGGTATTCTTCTCCATTCCATCCTGAGGGAAATTCTGTTGTGGAAAGAAAAAAACGGGACATAAAGCAGTCTATAACAGCTAGGGTATTAGGTTTGGGTGATGGATGGATGAAACATCTTCATGGGGTTCATCGTGCTTTAAACAATTTGCCAAGAAGTTCTCTAGGAGGTGTCACTCCATATGAGGTCCTTTTTGGGACAATAATGTTGGTTACTGACCTTGATTTTCATGGAACAGTGGTGGAAAATAAGAAATTTGATCTCAAAGATCGTTTGGCTGTTTTACAGGACTTAAAAGAACTAAGATCGTAACAAAACAACGTGTTCCTGAAGCCAACCACCACTAGGGAAAAAACAGCCATCCCAGCAAGGCATGTCTGGATCCCAAAGCTTGGGGATCTTGTTAGAGAAAAAATTGCAGACAAGAAGGAATTTGAGCCTTCTTACAGACAACCAGTACTTGCCCTAGCTAGCAATCCACGGATCAAGAACAGTACTACTACCGCCCCTTGCTGGAAAAAAGTAAAGAACATTTGTGTCCATCAACCTGATCAAACCACACTATGTGGCCGATACTAAGCAGTAGGCCAAGTGGACCCTGACAATGTAGCAGACACACTCCTCTAGCTACAATCCAAAGGTTCAAACTGAGAGACTCATCACCTTTGAAGGTTCTACAGTGAGAAAAGAGGGACTAAGCAACAAAGCTATGGAACTTGTCCCTCTTGGGACCCAAATAACAGTTTGTCCTGATACACCTGTCTACAACGAAGTAACAAGTGATCAAGTGGTTCCAGCGATTTCAACGAATCCGGATGCAATTCCAACCATTGACAGAAATGCCTCTGGCTATTTCATTACCTTTGATACGTTTTCTTAGGATCCCAGCTAACCGGAAACAACGCCAGCACAAAGAACTTACAAAGAACAAGCAACAGACTTTTTTCATCACCTGGAAAAGACTTATCTGGTTTCACCATGGATTGAACTTTGGATTGTGTTGGGAATATTTTTCTTTCTACTTTGGTTAGCTCTGGTAGTAACTCTGGGAATGCTGATAAATGGAAAATATATTCAAATGGACACAAGTAAAAAGGTGAACTTACTTCTCCAGCCACACAAATCATCCCATCGAGAAACAAAAGACTTGTCAGCAGTGAATATCACAGCCGTTCCTATACAAGATGGTATGGTTTGGGACAAAACTGAATATGTCATTTTTGGCCCGTCTGAGCTTTTGAAGATTCCACTCTTATTTAAAATTTCTTTAAATGACTTTATTACCTCTAGTACCTTTTCTGATGATTGGGACTTCGGGACTGTTAATAACATGATGTCTGATCTAGAGAAGTCTGCAGCATTCACAAATCATGAATACCTAGAAGGTTCATCGGATTATGAACAAATGTATTGTTATAACCATTATGGTCATCATTTCTTGCACAAATCTGCAATGCCTTGAAATGTATATATGTATAACCAATGGGAACATTGTCCTACACCTCCAAAGGGTAGTTCAAAAACCTTTGCGAATAAGTTTGCATATTTTTCTGGGTTCAATGTATCCAAGGCAGAAACATTTTACTTTAAAAATATGAACAAAGCAGCCTTTATTGGCCAACTGTCTAGACAGGGTTTTGACTTTTGGAAAGACAACATTGAGACAAACTTTGTCTGGGGTACCAGAGATTGGCAAGTGCAGGGGTTAGAAGCTTTGTTTAGAGCCTGTATTACCCCTGAGCAAATTATGTTTTGGAATGACACTGTCCAACAAACATCTTGCCTTGGGTTAGCCAAGATCAAGGACATGAACACATCGACCATACCTTTACCTGCTAGTAATAGCACAACACTGGGGGAGGTTTATGTCCATAAAATATTGCATCACAACAGATCAGATCCAGATTGGAACAAATGTTGCTCCGGCTCATGGACACAAACAACTGTCAAGATCGATTCCTAAAGAAAACACAGGGCTTCACTATCAATAGACCAGTCCCAAGATATGTTCAAAGACTGCATCCTGGAGTAATAACAACATACAGTGCAGGGAAGTTATGCCTCGATTCGCTACAGAAAGCTAAACTACAGGATGTAAAACAACACTCATCTTTACTTAAAGAAAGCATGGACCTTAGGGAATTCTTGCTAGGACCAAGACAACTGCGTCAAAAATGTTTCATATATGTAGGTATCTACGTGCATATAACAACATATGGAAGATTACCCAAGCAGAGACTACAGAACGAAATACGAGAAATTGATCGTATTAATTTAGAGAAATCTATCTCTGTAGTAGACAATGGGTTAACAACTCTGTCGTCCAGGACATATTAATTGGACAGCATTGTGTCTTCTGCCATAAACATCATGGAACAGGACTTGGTCATGTTGCAACATGGTCGGTCCCAGTTACGTTCTATCATGCTATTAGGCTGGACGCTACAAAACTTGTGTGCAAGCTATGTGCCTTGGTGTTTAAGGAACACTACGTCACTGTTTTCAGAATACAATCTCACTGATAATCAGATCAAACTGGCACAAAGGGGAGCAGACTATACGGTGCTGAGCATTGAAAAACTGGAAAAATTACCATTCTCAGTGGCAGAGAAAGCAGCTACTGAGTGGATCATACATGGTAAAATTACTCTCTTGTTACAATTTTCCATTTTCAGTATTGCCTAAAACACATACCAGCAGGCAAATATGAAAGGTTGGGTAAAGAATACATCAAGACATCCCGGGATTTTCCATACACATATAGATGTTGGAGTGGGGGACGTGAAGTGTTTCTTAGCGGTACACACAGTGAAAACGCACTAAGCGGTTCTCTCTTTTGTCAGGGTATTAATTTACACGGGGCCTGCGATGGTTCCACTACCAACTACAGGGCTCACCAGTGATTGATCCAATTTTTGGACAACTTTCAAATGGAAGTTACCTCATGTTGAACGATCACAGCGGTTGTGGCATGTTGCAGGTATCCTGCATCTAGTGACTGTTACATCCAGGGTCACTTGTTGTATGCAAGTATTGTTTCCACAAACCAAGACAGCCAGAGAGTCACCATTATGGCCTTCACTGAACATCTCTTCTATACAAATTGATACTCTAAGCAGAATGAAAGCCATTCATTTGAAACAAACAGTGCCACGACCTCGACCAAAGGACTTCTGCCGATATACATGCCCTTTTGAATACAAACTGCCCTATAAATTTCTCCAACATGTTAGATCGTATCTTAAACATGTCTAATACGAGCGATACTGTACATGTGTTTAAGAACGTGTGTGCAGGACTGTTAGCACCTTTTCAAACAGTCCTCGGAATAGTTTCAAACTTTGTGCACTCTGTGTTTGGCGGACTACCGCTCCTTTTCGCACTTGTTGCAGGGATCCTATTTTTGGTCCTACTGCTACGATATGGCAAGCCAAATCACCAGCGACACCCAATTCACTGTAGAGAGAGCTCTGCTGGAGATGAAATGTCGTGAGCGCATCGTCCTAATTTTGGGTTTACCTCGTCTACGAGAATTAAATACCACATGCTTTCTGTTATTCAGACCAATCTGGCAAGATTGCATCTTACATGTTCTACGCTTCCTGCTTTGCGGTAAATAATGTGTGCTAGACATCTGTCTAACACTCCCATCAGTTATGCCTACGGATGTCGATACTCTGCTGGACCCTGTAATCGCCCATGCTCTGTGTTGTCCCCATCGGCTACCAATCCTGATGACAGCATTCATTGAGAACTCACAGACCCAAATTGCAACTGCTGAGGTACGAGGAAAAACAATAGGCACAAAGGTAACATCCGATTCAAACATTGCTGATGCTTCCAATGCTGAAGGCGATAGTTCACATCTATGTGCGGTTAATCTTCTAAATGAGGTATTCCAACTTTCACATACAACGGTAGATGACTTTTTGTCTACAGAAATTGAAGATTTCATGTTCTCTCCAAGCCCAAACACTGACTTTTGATTTTGGCGCACACCTTGTAGTGAGAAACTCTGAATCTGACCTTCATTTTTCAAAACAAGGTACTAACTTTGGAGCTTCTTTCCTATGATTAATTTTTTTCTTCCAAATTTGTATTTTTCATTTTTGGCACAAGTAATATGCTTGTAGTAGAACTATTCATAGAGAACATAATTATTTGAATACTTCCAGAGACAAAATGTAACCTTGTCCGCAACAAATTGATTTATGTAACCTAACATGAAATGGTTTTGGCCCTTTTTCTTCTGTATTTACGAGGCGTTTCATCACATATATATATATATATTTATGATTCATTCATGTAGCATTCAAACGTCTACATATGCTTAGAATGAAACATTGCTTTAATATGTGCAGCACCAATGCATTTTGTATGCTTACAACCAGTTCCAATGCATTTTTTACAATATATTTGTGACATGTTTTAGCACTTCGTTTGTAGCTATATTTTAGATATGTTTAGCATGTTTAGGATTTAGTAATGTCGTTCATATGAAAGTGGAGTGGGTGTTGTGTGTTGATTTAGATACCATATATAGATTTCCTGATGTATTCCCTTATATAGGTACAATTTACATTGCCCATATTTAGGCATAGAAATCCAGCCCCTATTTAGGCATTGCTCATGCTAACCTAATACAGGCATGGTCAACTACATCCGTCCATCTACGTCACAACGATTTCTTGGAAAACTAGACTCTTAAGCCTTTAGGACTTCCCCTTGCCTGGATATTGATTTCTCCAAGAACTCATTTAATATGCATGAACATCTATTCCTTAGTGGTTCATTCATGACGTTCTTATGCCCGACTTGTACGTCAATACTGGCATTACTAAACACCTTCAAGGTATAAATGTACCTTCACTTGCCATGGCAAATCACAGTTTGGCTGCCTACTTGCACGATGCGTCTCGCCACAGCAAGTTCGGAAGGAAGTCAAGTCCCCAACTGACGTACTGACCAGACGTTGTCATCATCCTCGCCAAGAATCCAGCTCCAGTGTTACTGACTTCCCTTATGGGGTGTTAGAGATCGAGTCCCGGAAAGAGATTCCAACCTCTCTCATTCTAAGGTATAAAGCCGACTAGAACCTAGAAAAACTTTTGGCAACTCTTGGTAAAACTAAACTTTTGATAAAACTAGACTAGAGCTAAAACAACACCTTCTTCATTACCTCGTACTACACTTAGGTTAGGTACACTGGGGTAGGATTATTTTAGAAGCACCAGATGAGTATTTTAGCCTGTGTTATTTATGTGTATATTTTTATGAATATATGTTATAGATACAAGCCATGCTATTTCAGTATTATTTTATCATACTGCTAACGCTGTACGTATTATACTTCGCATTCTGTCTTACGATTGTAGCAGTTCATATCTCTTGCATGAGAAATTAGACTGTTCAATAAACCCTTTTTACTGAAACGCCCGTCTCTCTATTTCTGTGCAACTCTGTAGGAACGAAGCATGCACAATTGACTGAGTGAAACAGTAATCTATTGTTTCCACGATTCTGAGATTGTTCTGATTCTAAGGGAAACAAAGTTGTCATGTTTATGAGGTGGTCAGCGACTAATACCTTCTTGTTTATTCGAGAAGTTTCTGGTAACCTCCGAGTTAGCTGGCACACACAAGTAATTAAGTTTAATATACTCGATAGAGACATACTGACCTCATTCCTATGTCAAAACTATAATGTAAATTATTCCAATGCGCAGATCCTATCAGTGATATAGGAACTACACTACAAGTAGTCAGCAACTGTTGAAGAGATGCAGACCATGGATTGAGAGTGGGTTTTATGAGGGAGCGCCTTGTGTGTGGAACAAAAGGCTTCGATAAAGGAGAGTTTATGCACCGGGAACCACTTCACTGCTTCCTCTTCCGGGTGTGCACTGATGGTGGTGGGTCTCCCAGGGCTCTTCAGGATAAGCTTTGTGGTGGAACTGTGGGCTACCTGCAGGCGCTGCAGAAGTTGACTTTGTATGCCTCAGTGTAGTAAATTCCCGTAATCCAGCCTGGATGAAAGAAGGGGTTGTACCATAGATTTTCAGGAAGAGGTAGGAAGTAAAGATTTTGTACAGTATGTGAAGTATCTGAAAGCAGTTGGCTCAAATACGATTATGTGGAAAAAATTGTTGAATGCCAGATTTCTCACAGGATGAAGCAGTTGAGTAGAGTTCTCTGATACTTTGTTACCTTTGAAGTGACCAGGTAAGATGTTTTTTGCCAAAGACAAGGATATTAGTTTTTATCCCTTTAGGTATAAGGTAGTGGTCAGCAGAAGGTTTCATTCTGCCCACGGAATTTGGCGACTCTGCATTCAGTGGCGGCTCCTCCGCTGAGGCAGAGGAGCACCGCCCCACTGCCTGCAGCACTGCAAAAAAATGAAAAAAATGTTATCATTTTATTTTTCCATGCTGAGGCAGCTTTGTGGGCGGGGCTGCCCTTCTCACAGAGAAGGGCAGAGGAGGAATGGTTTGCCCACTCCAAGTGAGCATGAACGTTTGGCGGGGCCAGACAAATACTCATGCCCACTTTGCATGTTCTGCAACCAGGCTGCATTACAGCCTGTGTGGAAAAACTGCTGCATGCTCCCATTCCCTGGCTGAGCACCAAAAAAACGATGCTCAGCCCAATAACAACGCATTGCAGCATTGTGATTGGTCAAGGGAGCCTAGGTGGGTGCTTCCTGATCCCGCCTCCTGTTAATCAGAAGGAAGGAAGAGAAGACGCAGAGCACTGAGGAGAGGCAGCAGCCGGACAGTAGGCCGGCCGGCAGGTAAGTGTTTCTTTTATTTTAACTCCCCCGCCCTGCCCTGCTAATGCCATCGGGAAGCAGCCGCCACTGTCTGAGTTATTCCTGTAACACCGACTTGGGGCCAAATTCAGCCAATCGCCCCATGGCTGATGTTTTTCTAATTAGGCTCTAAAATACGAGTGAGATTTGTCGTCCCCTACAGCCATATCCTAGGTAAAATGTTGCTTGAACTTGAATTTACTTTGAAAAAACAAAGACCAGAGGCGTTTTACAAAACAGGAACAATTGGTTTAAACACTTCGGCCGGGAGTACAGTTACAGAAGCGGGTATGAGGACTGTCTCAAAGTACAATCGATCTGAGCGCCATTATTTACATTTCATGGAGCATCATAAAAAAATTCGGAGATCCTTTTTAGTGCAAGGAATGCGAGCTTAATCTTGGAGTCATAAATATTACTACCTAGTAACCAGTGGTAGCTGGTGGTTTTAGAAAGTGGTGGGTGTAATAAATACTTTGACTAAGGAAGACTGCAAAGAGGATGAGCTAAACTTCTAGGCAAAATAAAGAGTGCGCATCACAACAGACTTCACTTTTAGTTCACTAATTGCATTGTCGTCAGATGCATATTTCTAATTTGGAGGTGATGTGGCCTTGTTGCTTCGGCTTCCAACCGTGTAACCTCAGGAAACGGTTTAAAATACCGGAAAATAATCTTGGGCCAAAAACGTTTATGCAGTCTGTGTCCTTTATAAAAAAAAAGTGTGCTAAAGGTTGCTTCTTTCCAAGCACAACCATCATAAATGTGTTGTACTGATTTTCAAATGAAGGGTTAGAAAAGAATTACGAAATATTCAAATATGCATACTTTTTATGCAACAGGTGTCATTTAGCCATAACAGTCACATTTATAAGAAGTATTTTAGGTGAGGCTCTGGGTCATTCTAGAAAGAAATGTGTTTCTTTGAGAACTTTAGGATCAATCTGAAATATAGTCTTATCTGAGAAACGTCTTTGCTTTCACTCTGATGGTGAGCAATTCTTGGCAGTTCTGTTGACTGATTGCGTCAAGGTTGATGAGCAGGGAGCAGATTTACAAGGCCCTTGCGCCTCTTTTACGTCGCTGTTGCATCACTTTTATGACACAGCGGCGACGCAAAGACAGCGCCATGCGGCGGGTATTTACAACGTGACACATCTGGGATATGCGTCTCGTTGTAAAGCCCTGAGCCACATGTAGGCGCAGGGGGGGGGGCATTCTGGTGCAGGAACGCCTCCTAAAACTGGCTGAGTGGAATCCACAAGATTTCACTCAGTCACTTTTAGCACCATGCTGCATCAAAACCCTGCGCCTGCTTAAAGCAGGCATAAGGATTGACAGCATGTTAAAGATAGGGCACCCCCGATCCTTGCTGGAGCTGCGTCATGCTTGTGACGCAACTCCAGCAATGCGCCACATTTCTGCCCACAATCCGTCACGCATCTGGCCATCCGTGCGCTGCATTGTAAATCCGGCGCATCAGTGGTGTTGCATGGGTGGGCAGATGCGTCACAACTTTTGTGGCACATCGCTGCTGATTAGCAGAGATGCGCCAGAAGTCGTAAATATGTCCCAGGTGTTTTACCAATGTTTTTATAATTGGTGCAGCCATAAAGGGTGGAAATGGCCACTGAAATAATGAGTCAGGAGAAGGGGAAACAGCCACTACCACGCGGCCGTTTCCACACATAACATTAACCAGGCATGCATTACAACGCATGCGTGGTTAACACGAATAGCCTTTACCACGCATACCTTTACTACGAGATACGTAGTAAAGGAATGTGTGGTAAAGGCTATTCGTGAAAAAAGGGGGCGCTGGGGTCTCCGCCCTGAAAAAAAAAAGCGGGAGAGAAGAAAAGGGGACTTGGGGTTGTTTGTCCCCCAAGAAAAAAAAACACATGAAAAAGGCAATCAATGTCGTTAGAGGAAACAGAAAGTCTCACTTCTGTTTCATCTAAACGACATAAAACTTGAAAAAAAAGAAAATGAAGAACGGACGAGACAAAGTGGAGACGTAAGGGGAAGTTTAGAATAGAATAAAAAAAAACTAAGAGGTCCGAATTAAAGGTAAAGGGCAGGGGAGGGGTATTTGTAAGAAGGTTTAAGGGGTAGGGGAATAACCTTTAGCAAGAGTATGCCTTTACCATGCATACATTTACAACGAAAAACGTAAAAATATGCGTGGTAAAGGAATATTCGTGCTAATGGTTATGCGTAGGAAAGGCATTCGCATTGCAACGCATGCGTGGTAAAGTCATGCGTTGCAACAAATGCGTTGTAATATCATACAACCCAGGAGAACAGGGCAGGTCAAAACCCGTGATAGACTCATGTCTCTCCACACTCTTGCTTGTTCTCTGAGTTGCTCGATGCCCAAGACACTGACCAAAATGTGAACTTTTTAAAAAGAAAGTCACTGTTTGTTTTTTAACATTATCTTCTTTGATGATAAAATTCTGTATAATCACACGCATATAAACACTAAGACACTCTTACATACACTTATGCACGCTCCCAGACACATACATAAACACCATAAACATGCTGTCACTTAAACACACAAAATGGAGACTTACCTTGGGCGGTCTGACACCACTTCATAATCTCCATCTTCACAGATCCAACAAATGAAGCCAGAGCGAGGCTCACAGCCTTATGTGCAATCAGAAGCTCAGATAGAATGGGAGGCTGTCCCTTTACCTTTATCACGGCTTCTGATGGGGCATGAGGCTGCATAACGGACAGGCCCCAATTCACCATTATCTGACATGCTGCACTTCATGACACTAGTGCATCATGACAGAGATGTATTGTGTCGGTGAAAGGACGGGCAGTAACGGCCACGCCTGACACATGCGTAATACAGCCGGGGGGAGCCCTCTTCTGATGCAAGGTGATATTGTAGGTTTCACATGTAACACATGTTCAGGAGATCATTTGCTTTCATGCGAAAGCTGCAATTTGTTTTTGGTTATATGCAGAGTGAGGTGCGATGTTTGGAAGGTCGCTGCCCCGGTGCTCTCAATAGGGAAGCCAACACTGCTAATAGCAAATGCAGGTGGTGTTGACCCTGGGTGGACACAATGAGGGTCAGTGGGTAATATATCCAGATGTCCGGCATGAGAGGCACGTGATCACTGCATTGTGATCTTGCTGCACCTATCAGTGAGATTAATCTGTGTGTTTTCTGTTTGTGTGTTTGTCTGCCAGCTACGTGCCTGCCCACCTGTGACTTTTGAATCAGTAATCTCAGGGCTCGATCACAGAGGCTGAATGATCATGTATTTTCAAGTCAGTTTGAGTGTGGGCTGAAAATCCGTTCCGCTCACGGAATGTGCAAATTTTTGGCAATTTTGCGGTCCGCAGGCAGCATATGATGATTTGGATCAGAATAACTCCTCAGATTGACATTTGGCTACACTTTTTTGTGCCAGGAGTCCATTTTTGGGGAGGGCGGGGGGGGTGGGAGGAAGGAAGTGCTCCAGAGTCTCCAGGCTTTCTGTTGGGTCTATTGAATTTAAACATCATTTAGGACATGGATGACATTGGTTTGTTGTGATTGTTGTGTGTTTTTCAATGTTTTGAGGTGTTGTTGGGGCCTGGTCATGTGGGTGGGGGCCATTTTGAGGCCTTGTCCAGGCAGGGCCTGGCCATGTGGGTAGGGGTCAAGGGGCCATTTTGAAGCCAGTCAGTGTGCTTTGTTCCATAGGCCTGCACCCCGTCTGACCTGCTTTCATCCATTATGCCCAGGCATACTCAGTGGTGCATGGACCAAGGCTTTCTGTGGGGTCTCTTGAATTTAAACGTTATTTAGGGCATGGATGGCATTGGATTGTGGTGGTTTTTGTGTGTTTTTCAATTTTTTGTGGTGTTGTTGAGGCCTGGCCATGTGGGTGGGGCCATTTTTAGGCCTGGTCCAGGCAGGGCCTGGCCACATGGGTGGGGGTCAAGGGGCCATTTTGAATCCAGGCAGTGTGCTTTGTGCCATAGGCCTGCATCCAGTCTGCCTCCTTTAATCCATTATGCCCAGGGGTACTCAGTGGTGAATGAAACAACTCTCTCTGTGTGGTCTCTCTTCTATTAATGTAAACATCAATTTTTGATTAGAAATAATTGCAATTTTTATTTTTGGTCTATCCGTTTTTGGGTGTGTTATAATAATAATAAATGCCTAGTTGCAAATATTTATTGAAGCTCGATATATGCAACATTTATTTAACTGATGTTCCTCTGGCTTCCTTTGCTTTTAGGTGCACAAAGAGAACCATGAATCATCCTCATCGGTCATCATCAGTGGCAGGAAGAAGTCCTGCTGCGGTGTGTGCAGCACAACATCACGTGACGTCACGTGTGGCCACAGACAACTCTGCAACTCGTGCAATTGCGGCCTGTTGTTCTGACATCTGAAGAAGATGGGCCCAAAGAAAGGTGGCCGTAGCTCCTCTACCAAGAAAGTTGCCAGTGCCACTGCCAGTAAGAAGGAGCAGAAGAAGCAAGTGGCGCCGCTTACCAAGGAGACTGGTGTACCCACAGACACTTTTTGGGGAAAAAAAACTATGCCTGCAGCAGCGGTGTCCGCCGGGGACCCAGCTGGGAGCAGCACCTCAGCTTTATTGGTCTCAGTGCCACCACACCAAGTTAGGCCCAAGGCCATGAGTGCCGCAGAGGCAGCCACTTTAATTGTTCAAACACCGTCGACCAGTGATGTTGGAATTGACTCATCGCAAGAAAGTAGCATCCAATCATCGCAGGGTGTAACTCATCTGACGAGTGTTCAACCACAGCCGCAACAACAACCACAGGTGCAACAAGGAGAGGCGCAAGGAGTGGCGCAAGGAGTGGGGCAAGGAGAGGCGCAAGGAGAGGCGCAGGGAGAGGCGCAAGGAGAGGCGCAAGGAGAGGCGCAAGGAGAGGCGCAAGGAGTGGTACAAGGAGTGGGGCAAGGAGAGGCACATGGAGAAGCGTATAGAGAGGCATATATGCCCACAATTCTTGTTCCTCCAGCAGTAGGGGCACATCAGGAAATCGAGATTCTAGCAGAGGTATCATCCGAGCAAGCCACTCCTCCTGATGATCCATTTTCTTCCAGATCCCCAGCAAGAAAAAGGTCAAGGAGGGTTAGCACAAGTTCTTCTTCAAGCCCCCTTCCTTCTGATCATCTAGATCTTGATTGGATCCCACCAATGCAGTCTGAGAGAGAGGGACGCCATGAGCCGACAAAGGTAGATAAGCCTAAAAGGAAGGTTCCCACAAGGCTTTCATTTATGGGTGATGACGACGAACAAGAAGTAGAAGTGGCGTATTCTGCTGCTGATGAACAGTCTGACGATGACGACCCAGTCTTCACAGTCGTCACTCCAGCCCCAGCGGGCATGCAGCAGACAGACATTTTTACCCTGTCCCGAATTGCTGCTGAGCGGGATGTCGGCGACGTGGCACTGGTACCACCACCTACACAGGTAACTACTACATCAACACGACCTACAGCTTCTATATTTTCTCGTCAGAAGGGCCGGCAGGGACCTCCATCCAGCTCGACCTCCATTACCTCAAGTAGTGGTGCTTTAAGTGCACAACAGAGTCAAATTCAGCCACGCCCATCCTTCACTTCATCTGTCATTAAAAGTAGCATCTCCAGTCCCCAGTTTGGGACTTCTTTAGTATTAGCAAAAAGGCAGAAAACCTAGTCATTTGTTCAATTTGTTAACAAGTAGTTAGTCGGGGTAAGCTTGGTACCAACTATTGTACCGGAGGCCAGAGAGGTCTTCTCAAAAAACACCACATTATCCAGTGGGAGGCTCACCTAAGTAATATTGGGAAAGGCAAAAGTACAAATCCAAATGTAGACATTGATGTTGCATCTGATGACCAAGAGGAGCTGATCGTGCAGGGGGGAGGTGAACAACCGAGAGACATTTTTTCTGGTACACACAGTACCCCTGGCAGCAGCACTGCAGTGGCTGCGCCCAAACCCTCCTCTACCCCAACAACATCAAGGAGGCACAGTAGTCTGGCAGAGACACCAATGCGAAACAGTACATCAATGAGCCTAACTGGGTTGGAGAGGTCTTGATCCTCCTCATCACATATGAAAACAGTCCAGACCACTATTAAAAGCATGTTTTGGTCGGAGGCGCCATTTGAACGCAACCACCCAACGGCACGTCTTTATAATGCAATGCTGGCTAAAATGTTAGCGCTGGACCTTCTCCCTTTTTCTTTCGTGGAAGGGGTGGGTTTTCGAAAATTTGTGGCAACAGTCTGCCCTAAATGGAAGGTTCCGAGCCGGTCCTATTTTGGCAGGGTGGCAGTTCCAGCACTACATCAAGATGTGCTGGAGGTGATTGGGGCAGCTTTGCAGAAGAGTGATATTCACACTATCCACCTGACAACAGACATGTGGCCCAGTTGCCAAGCCCTTGATTACATGTGCATCACTGCACACTGGGTCTCTTTTGCAGGGGTTAGAGACAAGATGTCTGTAGGTGTTGACACTGCCACAATTTTGCAAGCTAGTCGGAAACATGCAATAGTAGCCATGTTTGCCATGGAGAAATCTCATATTGCAGTAAACATTTTGGAGGAGTTTAACAGTTAGGTCTTTGAATGGCTGCATCCAAGAAAGCGCATGATTGGTTATGTTTCCACGGATAATGGCAGTAATATAGTTAGGGCCATGAATGATGGTGGCTATTTCAGAGTGCCGTGTTTGGCGCACAGTATTAACATTGCTGTTGAAGATTTCTTGAAAAAAAAAAACAAAGTCAGCAAGTTACTGACCACCTGCTGAAGAATCTGCACACATTTCAGCCATTCTTTTAAGGCCCGGAAGCAGCTGCGGATCATTCAACGTGACCGTAGTGTGACAGTCAGAGGACTCATTCAGGAGGTGGTAACACGTTGGAACTCAACCTTCTACATGCTTGAGCGTCTGTCTGAGCAGTGCATGGTAATCAATGAGTATGTCTTTGCATTGGGTTCTTCTATGAAAGACATGAGGCTAGAGTTGGAGGAATGGGACCTAGTTAAAAGCCTGACAGACATGCTTCGTCCTTTTGAGGTCTTCACACCTGAAGTCAGCAGGGAGGACAGTACTTTGGGCAAAGCTATGTAAATGTAAATGTAAATGTACATGTATTTATATAGCGCAAATCACCGACACGGTCTCTAAGCGCTTGCTTAGGGAACCCGTCCTGGTATTCCCCTGTGAGAAACCCCGGCAGGGTGTCCACAAGGTGAAAGCCAGGCATCCCACCGCGAGGGGCCGTAGTGAAGATTAAGCAAGCTATTGCCCAGAGTCGCAGAGTGTGACCCCGTGAGTCGAGTAGGCACCGGAGCGAGAATTATCGAGTCCGTGGAATTTTTTTGAGCCCGAGACCCGCCGAGGCGGGGAATCGAACCCTGGTCCACGGTCGATCTCAGCTTCCAGGTCTGCCGCCTCTAACCACTGAGCCACGCTTCTCCACTGTTGCGCATGCTAGAGCACCAACTGAAGGCGGTGTCTTCAACGTTCAAAGATGATACTGACAAGCAAGACGCATATCAGTTGGCGGAGAGCTTATTAAACCACCTAGTTGACAATGAAATGCTTAAATAAATACATACAGAACTACATTACATTTGTGTCACTATTCTGGATGGATCCACGGTACAAAAAGTAAGCATAGGTGCAAAATCCCTTCCGCTCGCGGATTTTGCGGATTTTCGGCAAATTTGCAATCCGCGAATTCCCACGAATTTGCCGAAAATCCAAAAATCCGCGAGCGGAACGGATCCGGGGGGCAAAAGTTCAAGCTTGTAACTATTTTAGAGTGGCGCCGGCAAACTGCCAGCGCCATTCTAAAATAGTTACTAAGTTAGCTTCAACAGGAAGCACTAATAGAAGCAGGTGCTTGAGTTTAACTGAATTCGAGCACCTGCTTTATTTTATCTATTAGTGCTTCCTGATGAAGCTAACTTAGTAACTATTTTAGAATGGCGCTGGCAGCTTGCCGGCGCCATTCTAAAATAAAACAGGAGAGGGGCAGAGGGCAGAAGGGCACAACAACGAGTGCGGCAGAGGGCAGAAGGGCACAACAACGAGTGGGGCAGAGGGCAGAATGGCACAACAACGAGTGGGGCAGAGGGCAGAAGG